>NC_053489.1:497052026-498252026 GCF_905171775.1 Rana temporaria
ACCAGATCCCCCCCCCCCAGATCCCCCCCCTCGCTGGCACCGCCCGAACACACTTTAGCAGGCACTTGGATGATCTCAGCCGGTTCCGGCCCGAACTGCATATGCACAGTTCCGAGCCGAGCGTCACATATTTTTTACTGCCAACCTTTCCTCTTACTGGCATTTACTGGCAGGAGAAAAGTGCCCATTTTTTACTGGCTGCCAGTAAAAATACTGGTGGTTGGCAACACTGCCCCCTTGGAATAGATATATCTGTCATGTTTAGCTCTCGTTGTGGATGGCTTCATCTATCGGATCATCAGCCGAAGAGCAACATTCTCAGGTAGCCTGATCTTTAGCTACATGGGCAGCTTCCCAAAGTAAAAGAGTGTCTACAGTTTGTCTTGAAAAGTTAAAGTGTTACTAAAGTCTCCTATTGTTTTTGAGCCAAAGAAACTACCATCTTGGCCTCTGTTTAATCTTCAACTGCCATGATGCTGCACATGTGATCAGTTATGACATCAGCCATTGGATGGTTTAACTGTTTCTGGCACGTTCCGGAACTGTAACAGTTTTTTGAAACTCTTAGATCAAATGGGTTTACTTACGCTTTAAATCTCAAATGTAAAATGTATGACTGTGACTGGTTACTGATTCAAAGCACTTCTCTGGGGGAAGGAAACATTGGTCTCTTGCAGTGGGGCTGCTAGCGAACTGCAAGGGTTAAATCCTCTAAAAGTAAGTTCACTTACTTACCCGATCCTCTGTTTTCCTAGCAGCCAGCGCTCCCCTCTACTTACCTACACTCCAGCAGTGGTATTTTTTCTCGGCGTCCTCACGTCCAATGCAGAGCTATGGGCTCAGTACTGTACTTGATGACGTCAGAGGATCTGTGACCTCCAGAGCATAGGGGAGAAGAAGCTGTGGGCGCCAGTCTTACAGCCTAGAGGGAGTGGAGGATCAAGTAAGTCAAATGGCTATTTTTTGTCACCTAGACCAAACAAGTATTTAACCCTTGAAGTGGGGAGGGGGGTGGACTGTCCCTTGGTGTCATCATGTCCAGTGCAGGGCTATGGACCCTGATTTGAACTTGATGACGTCAGGACCCTAGACAGCTGGAGTGTGGGGGAGAAGAAGCTGCTTGAACCGATCTAGCTGTAGGAAGGAGCTGTGGATCGGGTAAGTAAATCTTTTTTTTTCTTGTCCTGTACCTAAGCAAGCAATTAACCCTTGCAGTGTAGGCACAGTAAGGGATAATTTTTTGGTGCCCTGAGCTGGGCTTTAACATTGAAGTCTGATGCATGTGATCCAGGCTTAAAATATGTTCTTTTTTCTGCTGGTGACAGGTATATTTAAATATGTATAGCACAAACTTTATTGTTTCAGATAGAGGTTGTATGGTTTAAAATCCTTGTTAGTTGCTGTCTTTGTCCCATTGGGAGATTTTGCCTCACTCCCTGTCCTATTGGGAGACTTCTCCTCACTCCTTGTCCCATTGGGAGACTTCTCACTTCCTGTCCCATTGGGAGACTTCTCCTCACTCCTTGTCCCATTGGGAGACTTCTCACTTCCTGTCCCATTGGGAGACTTCTCACTTCCTGTCCCATTGGGAGATTTCTCCTCACTCCCTGTCTCATTGGGAGACTTCTCATCACTTCCTGTCCCATTTGGGAGATTTTGCCTCACTTCCTGTCCCATTTGGAGACTTCTCCTCACTCCATGTCCCATTGGGGGAGTTCTCCTCACTCCCTGTCCCATTGGGAGATTTTTCACTTCCTATCTTAAAGCGGGAGTTCACCCATTTAAAAAAAAAAAAAAAAACTCCCCTTAGATTCCTGCTCGTTCGGTCTAGGGGAATCGGCTATTTATATTAAAATATGAGCAGTACTTACCCGTTTTCGAGCTGCATCTTCTTCCGTCGCTTCCGGGTATGGGTCTTCGGGAGCGGGCGTTCCTTCTTGATTGACATTCTTCCGAGAGGCTTCCGACGGTCGCATCCATCGCGTCACTCGTAGCCGAAAGAAGCCAAACGTCGGTGCGGCTCTATACTGCGCCTGCGCACCGACGTTCGGCTTCTTTCGGAAAATCGTGACGCGATGGATGCGACCGTCGGAAGCCTCTCGGAAGCCTGTCAATCAAGAAGGAACGCCCATTCCCGAAGCCCATACCCGGAAGCGACGGAGAGGATGCGTCTCGTAAACGGGTAAGTACTGCACATATTTTAAAATAAATAGCCGATTCCCCTAGTAATAACGAGCAGGAATCTAAGGGGGAAAAGTGCCCTCTAAGGGTGAACCCCCGCTTTAAGGATGCAACAGGAAGGAGGAAAAACTGGAACATTTAAAGATTGGAAGAGTTACCATAACCTCTTGCTCTGCTCATACCTGTCTCCGTGACACAAATAGAGAATGTAAATCTTTACATCAGAGACACAGCAATAAAACATGACAGGGGTTCTAATACTTACCTAGTTTCTACAAATCAAAATAAAATAAAGTGTCTCTGTTCAGCGGGAGCCAGGCATCATGTATAAAAGCAGCATTTCTCCTGCTTCTAAATATAACAGTTTTGAACAGTCCCTGGCTCCTAAGGAAGCAGTGGGTACTGTTGATGTCATGGCAAATTGTCTTCCATAGTCGGGATTCCCCAGCCACATACACAAGGGGGTTAGCTGTGACATCACTGCTCCAATTTAGCCACTGGTCATATTGGGGCAATGATGTCACTACGAGAGCTGGCCATTTCCCTTATATAGCTGGTGACAGTCGGGGAGCCCTCATTCAGCTAGTGGTACCAGAGGGATCGGTTGAACTCTTGTTTTTTTTTTCGGTAGGTGACAGGCATTGTGATCGACCATGGATTTACAACAAGGAATTTTTGGGGGAATATATATATTTTTAATTAAGGACTTGTCAGATATTTGATTGTGTTTTTTTATTGGTTGCATCTTCTTTTTGTGAATGAGTAGGAGTAAGAGGTTAGGGTAAATCTTCCAATCTTTAAATGTTCCAGTTTTTCCTCCTTCCTGTTGCATCCTTAAGATAGGAAGTGAAAAATCTCCCAATGGGACAGGGAGTGAGGAGAACTCCCCCAATGGGACAGGGAGTGATGATACATCTCCCAATGGGACAGGGAGTGAGGAGAAGTCTCCAAATGGGACAGGAAGTGAGGCAAAATCTCCCAAATGGGACAGGAAGTGAGGAGAAGTCTCCCAATGAGACAGGGAGTGAGGAGAAATCTCCCAATGGGACAGGAAGTGAGAAGTCTCCCAATGGGAAAGGAAGTGAGAAGTCTCCCAATGGGACAAGGAGTGAGGAGAAGTCTCCCAATGGGACAGGGAGTGAGCCATAGTCATTCACGTAAGGGAGGGCTGTATCTGGGGGCATCCTTATTATTAAAGGTGCTTCCAGATTCTGATAAGCCATCCTCTATTTTTTTAACGTCTTTTTGCTGGTGCATTCCAGCCCCTTAAGAGTTTTATGATGTTGGGAGGCAGGGCTTAAGATCACGTGACCATCGTGAATGAATGTGACAGCGGTCACGTGATCCGAAAACTTTGAGGTGGGAGCTTTCGGTTAGGTGCCATTAATTGTGCCGGGAGCTTTCGGCTAGGTGCCGGTAATTGTGCCGGGAGCTTTCGGCTAGGTGCCGGTAATTGTGCCGGGAGCTTTCGACTAGGTGCCGGTAATTGTTCCAGGAGCTTTCAGGTAGGTGCCAGTAATAGTTACGGGAGCTTTTGGTTAGGTGCCAGTAATTGTTCCGGGAGCTTTCGGTTAGGTGCCAGTAATAGTGCTGGGAGCTTTCGGTTAGGTGTCGGTAATTGTGCCGGAAGCACACAGCGCGCACACTCTCGGTAATGAAATGTAACCTGCTGGAAGTTTATAAAAATAATTTTTTTTCCGTCAGCCCTGGTTCACACTGGGTACGATTTGGAACGATTTGAGATGCGATTTGACATGTCAAATCGCATCTCAAATCGGCAGCAATTGTCGGCAATGGCACTGTCCTAACCAGTGCGACGCCGCATCTGCGATTTCAAAAAATAGTTCCTCTACTACTTCTTGCGATTTCGGGCCGCGATTTACATTAAATTTCGGCCGAAATCGCGGCAAAATCGCGGTAAAATCGCGCATTTTACCGCGATTTTTAATTCGCAGCAGTGTGAACCTAGGCTAAAGGTCAGTGCTGCTGCAGCACTTTCTGTACATCCCAGAGATGAGTCCCTTCACAGCAATAAAAGCATGATAGGGTATTTAATACTTCTCTAATCTATCAATATCTAAAAAAATCATTTTGGGTATACTATTACTTTACTTTGGGCAAAGAGGGATGTATAAGTTACAGCAACTCATAGCAACCAATCGGCAGTCATTTTTCATTGTCCTGACTGTCCTTCACTGGTGAAAAGTCAAATTTGATTGGTTCCTACACTTTGTGAAGAGAGCGGTATTCCAGTTTGTTTTCATGCTGTTACAATCCATTGTAATGCCAGTAGCCTTTCTTTGTGCTGAGTAAACCTCGGGAAAGTTGTGTGGCCTTAAACAAAACATAAGATTAGGTTGTCTGTACTTGGAGAAAACATTTTGAAGCACTCAAGTTCTGTAGCCGACTTGCTTTGGTTGTTTCACTGCAGAAGTTCCAGTGAACTTTTCTGACTAAGGAGCTCAGGTTTCAAGCCAATGTTCTGAACCCTTCTTGGTCGCAGTAGCCTGTGAAATGTTTTTTTTTTTTTTTGCTTACAGTCGCTCTACAAGCAAGTTATAGGCTTTTACTGGTTAGCGCAAGCCTTACCTCAAATGAAAAACAAATGTTTTCCTATTGAAGCATTTTAAGTTCTTCACTTAGAGGCTAAAGTTTATACACGCACGGCTCCTTCCCTTACATTTGATACAAAAAATACATGTTCTGTTTGGAATTTCCAGTGTAAGATTGTAGTATTATGGTTGCAATCATTATTCAGATTACATTTTTGCAGCCTGATACAAATTCAGAACACAGCTTGAAATTTTTTATTTAAATTTTTTATTTTTAAAGAATTATTATTATTATACAGGATTTATGTTGTGTCAACTGTTTGCCCAACACTTTACAAAATAAAGTTAGACAGTACAGTTACAACACAATTCAATACAAGAGGGATAGGAGGGCCCTGCTCATGGCAACTTACTAAAAGAGGAGATTAATTGATTTAAAAGGAAATTCATTGCAAGGGTTGAGCGAGGGATCGTTTTTCTTCAACATTTTCTTTTTTTGTTGTTGTTTATAGCGCAAAAAATAAAAACCGCAGAGGCGCTCAAATACCACCAAAAGAAAGCTCTGTTCATGGGAAAAAAAGGACGTTAATTTTGTTTGGGTACAGAGTCACATGACCGCGCAATTGTCAGTTAAAGCGTCTGAGTGCCGTATTGCAAAAAATGGCCTGGTTATTAAGGGGGTAAATCCTTTCGGTCCTTAAGTTGTTAAAGATGCTTTCAGATTCTGAAAAGCCTCCCTCTCTCTCTCTTTTTTGTTAAAGAAGCTGGCAATGAAATGTCATTTGCTGAAAATTTAAAAAAAAAAAATTCCCATGTAAATGTCTGTACATCCCAGAGATGTGGTCCTTCACAGGCAGGAATAATATTTAATATTTAAAGGAATTGGGCATTTTTTTATGTGTTGCTTTAATCATTTAACAAATTGATGTACCTGGTCAAATTGAATATTTTTTTGGGGATTGGTACCCAGGGCATTGCCCACACCCAATGCCGATTATTGATACCTCTTGCCCATTTTGACAGATTCGGCTCCTATTGATTTCAGTGGGATACGGGTTCAGCTTCTAAACTTCTTTAAAGGTTTGCTGAACAGCCCTTGAACAAAACCCGAGTCAGTTCGGCTTATTCCAGTGCATTAGGTGGAGACAGAAAAGGCCTTGATGAAAAGATGAGTTTTCAGGGATCACCTAAAGACAAACAGAGTAAAACACAACCCTACGGGTTGGGGTGGGGAGTTCCAGAGGAAGGGAGAGGCTCTGGAGAAGTCCTGGAGGTAAACATGGGAGGAGGTGATGGGGAACTATAGATCAAGAAGTCTTGGGGGAGTGAAGTACATGGTTTGGGTGATATGTTGAGATGAAGTTTGAGACAGAATGAAATAGGCTGTATTTTGTTATTAATATTATTGCCTCTATAGCTGTAGAAGAATATCCATATGCACATATCTGAAATATACTGTCCTAGAGATACATTAAAAGAAGGAAATGAAAACAAAGCTATTATTATTCTACAAATATATCCTCTTTAGTAATATTTATGTCCTTTATGCTTTGTAATGGAGATGACATTGCTTTACACCAAACCATGTAAGTGATAGCTGTTTCTGTATATACTGTACATATTAAAAATGTTGTACATGGGGAAGATGCTCAGATATGCTGCTGCCGTAATCTCAGAAAAATGAATGGAGGAAACAGTACAACAGTTTCATTGCTCGGGTGTTAATGGGGGTCTGTGTTTAAAAATGTTCCACGGGAATATTGTTTGTATTGTGATTAGCTCCTATGATAGTCAGCTCCATCTAGTGGCCATAATGCTGTATGTTTCTGAAAAGAACTCAATAAACAATACAATATGCCCACTAGATGGAGCCAAGAATCACTGAAGATAATCATATTACAAACAATACAGTGATGGTTGTGTCTATTTAAATGTTTAAAGCATATCTAAATTCAAGAAAAAACATGATAGTATCACAGCTTACTGGTCCTTAGATGTGTTTGCTGCATTAATTGCAGAGATGGACTGGCCATTGGGACTACAGGGAGTTTCCCGGTGGGCCGATGGCTCAATGGGCCGGCATCAGTGACAGCAGACCGCCGCCCCCCTCCGCTCCTCTGTCTCTCCCTTCCCGCAGCGCTCACCTCCTCTTCCTCCCCACAGCGCTCACCTGGGGGGGAACAGAGAAGCAGGGGGAGGACCAGAGGAGCATGGGGAAGGGGACAGACAGCTGACTCAACAGCATGGCCTGGGAGTTTCTCACTTCTGCCTAATCTTGTCCCATAAGGGGGGGGGCAACGAACTGATTATTTTCCCCGGGTGAAATAATGTCTAGCTTCCCCACTGGTACTGCCTATAAAAGTACCAGTACCAGCCGCTCTACTCTAATAAAGTAGAACGGCTAGTGGCTAGTGAAGGGGGAGAGGGGGCTTGGCCGGGGGGGGGGAGGTGCGGGAGTTGTCCGGTCGCCATGGAAGAGACCTGTCAAAGTGGGCCAGTCTGGATGAAGTCCAGGGCCAAATTTTTGTCCCAGTCCAGCCCTGATTAATTGTCACTGTTCTCACCCAGGGACAAAAAGTGTGTGATGACTACAGAATACTTCCACCTTTCCTCTTCTACACATTATGGGGGGGTGTTCTGTAGTTCGCAGGGAGAACTTGGAACAATACTAACTGATAACAAAGTAGCACAGGCTGACAGCAGGGGCCGGTAACAGCTTGTTGAACTCCTGGCATAATCAACACTCATTTTTAAATGAATGAAACTATTTATTAGCATTTAAAAGATAAGTTCATCTTTCTGACCATGTTTCATGCTGCACCTATATTTAGAGGATAACATGAAACATAGTGACAGTCTGTAGCCCTCCTGCACCCAGAACCCCCCCCCCCCTCAGAACCGAAGGGTTCTTCTCCCCACAGGTTCCTGTCATTTTGCATAGCTGTGTGGGAGGAGCTTCTATAGCTGTGACATTCATTCACAGGAAACTGTGAATAAAATAAAAAAACGACAAGTCCCATCTGCCAATGCAGCAGATGGACTCATCGTTTTCGATAAAACACAAGTGCTTTAGTTCATTAATACTTCTTTCAGCCCCGCAACTGAAGGTTTTTATGTTGGTACAGAACTGCGACCGGAGGAATCGTTTTTGCTCCTGTGATCCACAGATGGCAGTTGCAATGCTTTGCAGGCTCCAGTGCAAAAAAAAATAGTAATTGCCCTTTTTTATTAATCAATATGGGTGCGCTTATTATTTAGGTAGAATTTGCCCTTGACCTAATTGCTGAATGTCTGTCTGTCATTCCTAATTAGTAGGGACCAACTTATATGACAATACACTCATTTCAGGAATTTGTGAAAATGTCTTTGCTTTAGCAAAGCATCTTAATTCTTTTAAGTGTGCAATATGTTAAAAGCATGTTAAAGTTTAAGCTCTCTTTTTATACTGGAAACTATTTTCAACTGCCAATACAATCTAATAAGATTATTGCATTTTCCAGCTATTCGTCTTAACATAGAAAAACGTATGAAGCAGTTAAAGTAGAAAACATGGTTGATACTCAAGAGTGGAGCCGCTCTCAAACCCCATATAGTACATGAGACATGCATTCACTCATGTGCACTTAATGTGGCTAGCTGGAATGTTTAGGTCATTTTGTTGCTCTGTTCATGAAGCCGGTGATCATTAGTATTATGTTACTATTTGAAACATATGTAAGGAACATGTTTATTATGCTTGGTTATTTGTAGCATGTCACCATTTTTTATTTATTTATGCAGTTGATACATACCAATTCAAATTCCGCCTTTCTCTAAAGAAACCTCAATGGCACATACACTTTAAATGGGCTTTTTATAAATGGTAGATAAACACACACGGCTACACTGCGTAGCGGGAAGGTATATATGAAGTGCAGAAATATTTGTGAGCTTTGCATTTTATTTCACCAGGAACGTTTGACTTTCACAGGTCCATTATGTCAGAGTGAACAAAAGCTCCATAGTAAAAGCTAAATCCAGCATAAGAATGAATTGCCTTTCATTTGGTTCTGACTTGGAATGAATAAGGGACCTCCATCTCAACTATATTTATGTAGAAATACATAGGAATCGCTGCTTCTCACACTATCCACTTAAGTAGAATTCAAACCCTCTGCTGCTTTCGTTCTATCTGTAGATATAGCTTGTCCATTCAAGTGTACTCATACTTTTTTATGGATGAGATGCAACACCAGCTTCTTCTAAATCATGCCACATACATTACAAACAAATTGGACAACCTTCTTTGGATTTACCAACATCTTTGTAGTCTAATGCTGAGTACACACGATCGGAAATTTCGACAAGAAAACCGTGGATTTTTTCTGACGTAATGTTGGCTCAAACTTTGCATACACACGGTCACACAAATCTTGTCGGAAATTCCGACCGTCAAGAGCACGATGACGTACAAGATGTACGACGAGCCGAGATCAATGAAGTTCAATAGGCAGTTTAGCTCTTTTGCTTAATTCTGAGCATACGTGTTTTTCTGTGTGTCGGAATTGCATACAGATGAGTGGATTTTCCGATAGGAACTTTTTCCGTCGGAAAAATAGAGAACCAGCTCATAATCTTTTGTTGGCGGAGATTCCGACAGCAAAAGTCCGATGGAGCATACACACGGTCGGAATTTCCGACCAACAGCTCATATCTGACTTTTCTTTGTGTGTATGCGGCATAAGGTCCTACCTGATTAGGATTAATGCTCAAAGCCAGCCAAAGTATTATTATTTTTTTGTAAGAAGGTCCACAGCCTTTTTTTAAGAGATTTATTGCCATCAATGTCCCTTTTAGGGTGATTTCTCCTCACTCCTGGAACAGGAAGTGATAGGAAATCTCTCCAACAGGGACAAAAACAGAATCCCCCACAGTGATGTCACCGGTAGCTGTGGTAAAAGATGAAGGGATCCAAGGATGAATGGCCATACCACTGCAACTGGATTGTGCTGTGGGCCCCCCACAGTAGCTATGTAT
Organism: Rana temporaria; assembly: GCF_905171775.1. Classification (NCBI taxonomy): domain Eukaryota; kingdom Metazoa; phylum Chordata; class Amphibia; order Anura; family Ranidae; genus Rana; species Rana temporaria. Next base: position 497,061,776 of record NC_053489.1, read on the forward strand.
CTTGGAGAAACTGCGTGCTATCTGGCTATACTGGTTCTGGAAGTAAAGGGCCTCTTGCCTGGTTGCAGATCACTTGCCCAGCTAGCTCATCTTTTCATCTCTGAGCCACTGAGGGAGGGAAGCTGAGAAATGTATCTTCCCGGGATGTGTCCAGGAAACTAGGGAATTGTGGAAAAAGGATTTCAAGGGGCCTAAGTATGTGTCTGACCATGCTAAGTAATATAAGTAATGAGGCACTCTGCTACAATGTCAGTTGGCTGGATTGGATCATCAGGTTACATCAGGCTGTGTTTGTAAATCTATGCATTTATTGCAGAATTTCTGTTATCCCCAAGAAAATACTGCTACATGATGTCAATCAAACTTCTGAATTCTCTAAATGATCCTATGTGGTATGTGAACACGGCCTACGACACGCAATGGCAAATAATTGGCTTGCTGTATTATTACATAACATTACATAGAGTCAGAACACAAGTTTCTAAAGCATTGGCAGCACCAGTTAAAGGCTTCCTAAATATCCTCCCACTCCCTTTATAGGCATTCATTTTGTCTGATACATTGGCAGCCACAGTTTATATTTAAATCATACTACTAGTCTCTCTAAGCTAACTTCATTAAGTTGTATCGTAGACATCACAGAGCACCAAACATCATTTATTTTATCACACAAATTAGATTTAAAATGTCATTTTGTATACTGTAATAAGCTCTAAGTGCTGTCTAGTAGAATTTTTCTTAAACTATATCCAGTACCACCAGTGATTTCATTTTCTAAATTGCCCTGTTAATGGATTCATCATGTGCAAGTGGTTATATATTTTGTGTTCTTGCTGTGTAGACATTTATTGTTGCTCTTACATGTTTTCTATGCTGCTATTGTGGTTTACGCTTTTGTCATTAATATACTGTAGGTATGTGGGGTATGTGGACAGATTGGTCAATAAAAAAGCTTTTCGGCATGACTAGCACCCTGTGCTGATGGGCTTTTGTTTGCTTCAAATGGGTATACAAGTCTATGGAGATGCAAGCCCCTCTCTTGAAGAAGGTCAGGAGGAGTCAACTTCAGGTCAAATGTACCTATCAATGAATTCTGAATGAGCTCAAAATATGTGGCCTCTCAGCAGGTGGACCTTGGTGCCCCATAATCTCGTGAATTGGTGCGAAAACAGCTGGGCCAAGAGCGTTCTCCCTGCGTGCTTACGGTACAGTTACCGAGTGCTAGCAGCGAACGGGAGCTTTTCTATCATGTGACCTCCATGACAGCCAATTATGGCGGTCACATGATCATAAACCCTGCTCCTCTGGCACCAGTGGTTAATGTGGGAGTAAACTCTCTTTGTTAATTTGTACCGACAGGTATTCCTTTAAGGCTTACCTGTAGGTTCAGTAAATATTCCCTAAACGTTTACCATTTAGAAGATATTTACATGTGTAGCAACCAGTGAGGTCACCAGTGCATGCGCACTGTTCTCACATTGGACAGCATGCCATCCATTGAGAGTGCTGTGTCATGGTTGTGACTCCTGCATGCTTGTGGGGGAGTGCTGTCATCGTGCCCTGGGCATCCAAACGCATGCAAACCCAGACGGAAGATCAGGTAAAGATGGATTCCCTGTCAGCAGTGACAGTCTGCCGCTGGAGGGATCTGTCTCTTAGATAAGTCTGTCATAATGTGCTAGTATGCACTGCAAAACGGTCTGCCGGACCGTTTTCAGCGGACATGTCCGCCCGGAGATTTCTGTCTGATGGTTGTTCACAACATCAGACAGAAATCTGCGCGTAAACAATACCGGGGTGTGGCCGCGCCGTGACGATGACGCGGCGAGGTGCGCGGCCCTGGATGTTCAACCGGCGGACCAGTTTCAGCAGATCGATCCGGTCGTGTGTACGGGGCCTAAGGCTGCCCATACACTGTTAGAACATTTATCAGATACAACAGAATATCTGATAACTGCATATTGGTACTGTGATTGTTGTGGCTTAATAAATCAGTTGCATGCAACAAGAGAAATCAATCAGTAAACTGCTAATACCATAATTCAAACATGGAACCTGCGCTAAAGCTGGTTTACTTAAAACTGTATCTCTAGACCAGCTATTCTCACCCAGGGTTTCATGAAATTCTAGGGTTCTTCCAGAAGGTTCCTGAAGTTCTTTGATCTGTGGGTGATTGACCTTACATCTGCATATCTCCAAGAGCAGAGCCAGCAATATGAGACCAATGATCTCTTTTTTTTGTCCGCAGGGGTGGAATTCTGACCACCAATGCAAGGAGCATTTTCTTACTGACCGCCAATGAATACCAGGGGTTCCCCAAGATCTGAAATTTAATTCATAGGGGTAAAAAGCTTGAGAAAGGCCCCCATAGACAATTCTGTTCTTAAAGTTTTTGATTGTAAAAGGGTAATGCCTGGTACACACGGGGAGTTTTTTTTTCATTCAACCCAGCGGGCACCTACACATGTGATGTTAGTACAGTGATCTCCCGGCTGAGCTATTGAACCGATGCTGGTTTTTCAGCATACCCATTCAATAAAAGTCGGTCCAGCTGATACTGGCTGATATTTGCCCCGTGTGTGCCAGCCTTAAGAACCTCTGTCAGATTTATTTTTATTTTCTGTGCCCCTGTCAGGTAAAGTCACCCTCTGTATTTATTCTGGTGACCATTGTCACTGATACAGAAAGTGACAGGAAATACCACATTTTAACAGTTGTCACAGGAGGCAAAGGGAAAATATTTCAGTGGGAATATCTACTCCAATGTCAACTGTCTTAGGCCTCGTACACACGACCGAGGAACTCGACGGAAAAGACACATCGTTTTCCTCGACGAGTTTCTTGTTAGGCTTGTCGAGAAACTTGACAAGCTTTCTTTGCGTACACACTGTCAAGACCAAATCTCCTCGTTCTCAAATGCGGTGACGTACAACACATAGGACGGCAGGGGAAGTTCGATTCCACTGGCACAACCCTTGGGGCTGCTTTTGCCAATCTCATGTTACTGCGTGTTGAGTAAAAGTTTGGTAAGAGACAATTTGCACTTTTCATACTGTCAGGCCTCGCACACATGAGTTTCTCAGCAAAAACCAGCAAGAAACTTGCTGGGAGATATATTTTTGCCGAGGAAACCGGTCGTGTGTACATTTTCGTCGAGGAAACTGTCGAGAAACTCGACGAGCCAAAAAGAGAGCAAGTTCTCTATTTCCTCGACGGGAATGGAGAAACTTGCCTTGTCGAGTTCCTCGACAGCCTAACAAGTAACTCGACGAGGAAAACAATGTGTTTCGCCCGTCGAGTTCCTCGGTCGTGTGTATGAGGCTTCACAGTGTGACAAATGTGCTATCTCCATTACAAACGCTACTTTTACCGAAGGTGCACTTCCGTCTCATACTTTATTCTGAGCATGCGTGGGTTTCTTAGCATACACACGAATGTGTTTCTCGTCGAAAACCAGCCCGACGAGGAACACGACGAGGAAATTGAGACTCCCGTCAAGGAAAAAGAGAACTTGTTCTATTTTTTTCTTGTCGCGTTCCTCCACAGTTTCCTCGATGAAAAACGTACACACGACCGGTTTCTTCGGCAAAAAATCTCTGCCACCAAGTTTCTTGATGGATTCTGTCGAGGAAAACGGTTGTGTGTACGAGACCTAAGAGGAGATTTCTGCATGCTTCCTGTATTTGTCAGGCCCCGTACACACGTCCGAGGAACTCGACGGGCAAAACTCATCGTTTTGCTCGTCAAGTTCTGTGTGAAGCCGCCGAGGATCTCGGCGAGCCAACTTTCCTCATTGAACAACGAGGAAATAGAGAACATGTTCTCTATTTGGCTCAACGAGGAACTCGTCGGCTTCCTCGGCCAAAAGTGTACACACGCTGGGTTTCTCGGCAGAATTCAGCTCCGATCGAGTTTCTGGCTGAATTCTGCCCGAGAAACTCGGTCGTGTCTCCGGGGCCTCATACAAAATAAAGGAAAATCTCTCATGGAACACAAAGAAAAAATTAAAACATGCCCATTGAATACACTTTAATTGCAGTTGTCAATATTCCACTGCAGCTAGCGTTTCCAGAGCTTCAAAGAAATAGGATTTCCGAATGTGAGAGACAGCATAAAAAATGCAATTGGTTTGAGTATACAGCTAGATAGGATTTCCTAGACAGATCTAATAATGTTATTTGTAGCAGATTCTAAAGCAAGATGGGATTTGTAGTTCCTAATGTAATTTCAAAGGGTTTTTATTTTTTATTATTTTAATCTGTAGAGTGGTATTTGTCTGGAAATGAAGAATAAATGGATGTAAGAATATACAAATTATGCACATACTGTAAGCACCACCTTTGTACACAGTCCCCACTCCACGCGGGATGCCTATTCTCCTCTTTTACCACATACATATGATAATAGAGGTTATCCAGTGACTCAAATCAGTTCCTGCCAGTCCTGTTCTCAACAAATCTGACTGGTCACACAATAAAAAACATTACAAGATAAACCAATCAGTTAGTTCATAGATGATCAAACTGGGCGACCTAAACGTTCTATTCTGCCAGATGGCCCAGAGTCACCCCACATCCCACTATTCCCAACACATTTTCCTTTGGGTGTGCATTGCATGGCTAACCCCATTGTATGCTGTTGAGAATAAGCCCTGTCACTTTATGCCTAAGCCTAATGTGTGTTTTATTGTCACCCATCTGTTTATCGGCATGAATGGGCTTATATTTGCTAACTCTGAAACTGGTCGTAGGCTGCAAATGAGTGAGTGTCTGGAGAGGCCTCTAGCAGGAGAGTGGCCAGGGCTTCCTTTTAAAATAAAATAGAGAACAAGAGGAAACCGTGCTCTTCCTGTTTAATTGTTCACTTCTTTTTATTGTTAAAAATCACAAAATGCCATAATGCATACCTATGTGAGAAGGCATGAATCATTGCCATCGGCTCATAGTCATCATAGGATTCTAGCTGATTCTCATGATCTGTGTAACGTAACAATGCATCCAATCTGTACTGTACTAGCATATCCAGTTGAGGTGATGTTGCTAGGCGATCCACTCGTTCCCTCTCTGCAGTTCTTGTTGGCACTTTTCTTTAATAAACTTGTCACACATACTTGAGATGCCATTGCTGATTAATTTCATCCTTGCCATTTGGTGTCTGCTTACTCCTGTGCCCGAGTACTTTGGTTCCCAAAACGTGCCAGAAACTACCTGATGTTCTAATATTATTATTATTGTTTGCTTAGATTTTGTCTTGCATCTGGTGATATTTACCTCCAGGTATTTTTCCCTATAGGTAAGGCATTTATTCATGACATAATACAAATTAATAAGCATGTATATGTAACTAAATACAATAAATCAGATTTCATGGATCCTAACGTGCTAGTACTCTAAAAAGATGCATATATGGGCCCGGGTTCACAAAGCACTTACGCCGACGTATCTCGAGATACGCCGCATAAGTGCAAATATGCGCTGTCGTATCTGTGCGCCGTGCCTACAAAACTAGATACGCCTGAAAATAGGCTTCATCCGACCGACGTAACTTGCCTACGCCGTTGTATCGTGGGTGCATATTTACGCTGGGCGCATTTGCCGCTCCTATTGATTTTCTATGCACATATGCAAATGAGGCAGATACGCCGATCCACAAACGTACTTGCGCCCGGCGCATAATATACGCGGTTTGCGTAAGTCGTACCTCCGGCGTAAAGTTATTCCCCATATATGAGGCGCAACCCATGCAAAGGTATGGACCAGGGAACACAGGCCGTCGTATGTTTTGTCGTTTACGTTGGACGTGAATATGACTAGGCGTAGGTTCCATTCACGTTGTAGGCAGTGATCCGTTGTATCTTAGGGAGTAGTTCCGACGTGATTCTGAGTATGCGCACTGTATGCGTCCACGGAACGGCGCATGCGCCGTTCGTTATTCGTATCTTTATGGCGCTCGGCCCATCATTTGCATGGGGTCACGCCTCATTTGCATAGCTCACGCCCACTTCCACTTACGACGACTAACGCCTAAGCTAGTGGGAGCAAGTGCTTTGTGAATACTGTGCTTGCCTCTCTGTGCTGCGTCGGCGTAGCGTATATTCGATATGCTACGCCGGCATAACTATGCGCCGATGTATATGAATCCGGGCCTAGTGTCCAAAACATTTACAAAAAATCATAAATTCAACGTTTGTTATTGTATCTGCAGTTACCGTATCTGTCCACTGATCCTCTGCTGATCAGAGCAGAGTAAGGGGGTGACACATCTGTGTCCAGTTTCTGCAGAGTTGACACAGACCAAGCACGCTCTTTTCTATGGGCGACAGCATGTAATTGGACTCCGCTGTCTGTTTACACCTGACTGCCCTCCGATCCACCTAGATAGAGGTGGACAGATCCCCTTCCAGTTTTTTTTTTTTTGGAGCTGACTGGATTGGATCGGAGGTAGGAGGGTATAACAAGTCCGTTTACACCTACCGGTCCATAGGTTTGAATGGAGGGTCCAATCAGGTCAGCATGAAAAACTGGCGGACTGACCTGATTGGACCCTTCTTGTAAAAGAGACATAACAGTCCCATAGCTACTGTAAATAAAATAAAAATAATCTTCTGTGTTAGCTATGTGAATGGAGCCTTTTGTGCGTCTAAAACCATCATGTTCGTATCATAAAAAATTCAGCCTTGAAACATTATTAAGCCTTGATCTGATTTGGTTTCTTCTTCCTGAAGATAAATAAAGTATAGCTCTAGGTAAAATCTTTAGTACGTTTTAGACAGAGCGAGGGAAAGGTTCCTTTTTATTGCAGTCTGTGTCCCCAATTGAGCGATTCACCCCCCTAGTTGTACTTGTGACCATTGCCAGTAAGAAAGAAAGTGAGGAGAAATCCAACATTTTGGAGTAGTCCCCAGAATAAGAGGCAGGGGAAAAAATCCAGTAAGGACACCAGTTGTAGGGACAGTTATACCAGAAGGGTATTCACATCAGTTTGGGAGGTTTCCTCTAACGCGCCCTGTTGCAACTCTGGGACAAGAAGTAAAGGGAAATGTCCCCAATGATACACAGATGGCAAAAACCTTACTCTATCCGAAGCTGCAAAACCCTGGTTATACGTGCGTTTTAAGTGGCCTCCTATCACGAAAAACCTTAAATCTAAGTAATAGGGAGCTCATCTTAAGGAACAATGTTAAAGTGGTTGTAAAGGCAGAAGGTTTTTTTATCTCAATGCATTATATGGATTAAGATTAAAAACCTTGTGTGTGTAGCAGCCCCTCTAATACTTACCCGAGGACCCTCTCTGACCAGCAATGTCCTCGAGTGTCTCAGCCATCCAAGATTCTCCTTCCTCATTAGCTAAAACACAGCAGTGGTGCCATTGGCTCCCACTGCTGTCAATCAAAGTCAGTTGGCCAATCAGGGGAGAGAGGGGGCAGAGCTGGGTCGGGGCTCCATGTCTGAATGGACACATGGAGCTGTCACTCAGCTTGGATGCCCCCATAGCAATCTGCTTACTGTGGGGACACTGAACAGGAGGGAGGGGCCAGGATCACAGAAGAGGGGCCTAAGAAAAGGAGTATCTGCGCCGCTCTGTGCAGATCCACTGCAATAGAGCAGGTAAGTATAACATGTTTATTATTTTTATAGGAAGAAAACAAGACTTTACAATCACTTTAACCCAGGGGTCTCAAACTGGCGGCCCTCTAGCTGTTGCAAAACTACAAGTTCCATCATGCCTCTGCCTAAGGGAGACATGCTTGTAACTGCCAGGCCCCGTACACACGACCGAGTTTCTCGGCAGAATTCAGCCAGAAACTCGATAGGAGCTGGATTCTGCCGAGAAACTCGGTCGTGTGTACACTTTTCAGCGAGGAAGCCGACGAGGAACTCATCGGGCCAAATAGAGAACATGTTCTCTATTTCCTCGTTGTTCAATGAGGAAAGTCGGCTCGCCGAGATCCTCGGCGGCTTCAACACTGAACTCGACGAGGAACTCGATGTGTTTGGCACGTCGAGTTCCTCGGACGTGTGTACGGGGCCGCAGCCTTGCAATACATCATGGGACTTGTAGTTTTGCAACAGCTGGAGGGCCGCCAGTTTGAGACCCCTGCTTTAACCCATTCATCCATGTGTTTGTTTTATAGTGCACATGTTCACTTAGCATAAGCATGAAACCACATTAACCGTATCATCAGTGATGGGATTATCATGGTAGAAGTTATATGGTTTTATACTGTAAGCTTGGTTTTCCATTACCTGTCCAGGAAGTATACAATGCAGATCAATGCACTTTGCCATTGAAGTTTTGCAGAAATGGCCTATCTCCTATACTTCCTTAGCAAGTAGAGACAGTGCTGACCTGCGATTTTCCTATGGGAATGGCAACCTTTGGTTCTGTCCCATTCTAGCATTAAACTTTGATGTTGACAGCGACACAGACTGATATTGACTCTAGTGAACGTTACCCAATCCCTCTTGAGATACTTTGTTCATTTATTTTTTATTTATGTAAATGTGTGTGGGATTTACTGTGTCATTATGTCAACCGAAAGCCCTTATTCAGCTCAGGATGATACGTCTACCACCGATTAAGGAGCAGCTCCAAGCAAGTTAATAAGATTATTTTAATCCCAAGTAGTGTGAAGCGAGCCACGCCACATATGCAGCAAAGCAATAAACATGCAAAAACTATTACTAAAATCTGACATTATTTAGTCAGTCTTTCTTTTAGCCTACCTCAGCTGAAAAATGGCTCAGGCTTGTATTCAAGAAAGGAAGTGGATGGAATTATGTAGAGAAGTATGATTTTATAAGAAGATCTCATTTCTGTATTCCTAAATAAATGCAGTATGTCAAAACGGTAGATGCCAAGTCTGTATCCCAACAGCATATCCCTTTTTATTAAGGGCTTATTTCAAGCGGCATGATGGGAAACGGCGAATATTTATGATTACAGGATGCCTGTCATTAAAGCATCATTGAAAACCTGCTGAAAATGCTGCATGTGCTTTTTTTTCCTGTGGTGAACATGCATCGCTATGAATGATGCCATTGCTTGAAATATATTTTCAGCACCCCTCGCCATGCAGGGAAAAAACACAAACATCATGTGTAACAGTATGCAATTATGTTTCCATGTTTACTTGCTGAAAAGAGTGGACAGTAGGCATGCAATTAGGGGAAAAACAATTAAGGGAAAACTGTATGTTTCCTAAACAAGCTTTAGGCTGTATAAGGAGCTATTATATAGGCATTATTTAGGCTGTATAAGTGTTATTATATAGTAATACCTCGGGTTGCGAGTAACGTGGTTTACGAGCGCTTCGCAATATAAGCAATTTTATTTATTTTTTTACTCCTGACTCCATTTGCGAGCGTTGATGTTGACAAGCAGGATTTAGGCCTCTGGGGTGTGCAGTACTGCATGTGGCCAAATGTGTGGGGGTGCTCGGAGACACTTATAGACCACTCGAAAATGCTTGGACTCTCCGAGTGTCTCAGAGTCTCTCCAAGTGTCTCCTAGTGGTTTCCGAGCATCTCTGAGTGTTTCCAAGTGTCTTTGGCGCCCCCCGAACCTCTGGCTACATGCAGTACTTGCACTGGGGTTCAGTACTTGCACTGGGGTTCAGTGCTTAGTCATAGCTATGACTAAGCACTGAACCCCAGTGCGAAAACGCGTCAGCTATATACCCCACTGCTTGCTGTTTTTTGTAGTGCCTTCTTTCCTTTACCATTAAAAGGCTACCTTTTTAAGGTTTTTTGGTGTGCGGCTGTCCATATCTTCTTTCCAAGTTTTTGCTCCGTGCATTGCCAGCACCCATTTGGTTCTGAGAGGACACTGATTGCTTAGTACACTCACCTGGAGCGGCAGTTCTCCCCCCTCATGCAGTACTGTATACACCAGCAGTGGCACTGGAAAGCATTATCTGAATTTCCATTGATTCCTATGGGGAAACTCGCTTTGATATACAAGTGCTTTGGATTACAAGCATTCTTCTGGAACGAATTATGCTTGTAATCCAAGGTACTACTGTATATATAAAACATTGTTATTGATAGCAAATATGTTGACATGTTATACCCACGCAATTTTTAGTTTATTAGCTAGTGAAAACACAAATGGGAATGCAGAATTATAAAACTTGGTTAACCTAAGGATTTTTAGGTCATGGTCATTAAGCATGGTTATTTCCTTTCCTTTTTGTTGTACTATGCCATGGCAAAAAGGAAAGGAAATAACCATGCTTAATGACCATGAACTAAATATCCTTAGGTTAACCAAGTTTTATAATTCTGCATTCCCATTTGTGTTTTCACTAGCTAATAAACTAAAAATTGCGGAAGGGTGCCCATGTACATCCTCCCAGATCCCTGCCTCCCTTGTGCCCCCTGTGTGCACTGCGAGAAGTGTGAAGCCCAGCAGTTGAACGATCAAATTGAGCTGCTTAGCTTTACACTTCCTGCTGTGCACACAGGAGGAGAGGGGCAGGAGGAGAAGGTGCAGATTGTCTCTCTCCTCTCCAATCTGTGCAAGGGAGGAGGGAGGGGGACTGTCAGTGCAGGCTCTGTGCTGTATGAGAGAGACACTCTTAGCTCAGAGCCCTGCGGTCAGCAACCCCGCTGGGGTCCCTCAACAGTGGTGGAACACCAGGACCCGTCGCAAGTGCCATCTTTGCGACCCTGGTAGTTCCACCACTGCGCTACAATATATTACATTTTTGGTTTTGGGTTTAACACTGCTTTAAGGTAACAATAAAGTATGTTCTTTTTAGATAAATAAGGATTTATTTTGATGATATTGGGGTTGATGTACTAAAACTGCAGTGTACAAAATCTGGTGTAGCTATGCATGGTAGCCAATCAGCTTCAAAATTCAGCTTGTTCAGGAAAGCTTTGACAAAAAACCTAAAAGCTGATTGGTTTCTATGCACAGCTACACCAGTCTTCGTAAATCAACCCAATTGTCTTGCAAAAATAATTACATTTGTTGTGTAATCTATAAAAAAAAATCTACTTTGATCGACGTTAGCGTTATATAAATAAATGCTACTGTAAATATAACATATACAATTTATCTTGTGATATGTTTTGTTTACTATGTTAATTGTTACGCCTGTAGAATTGCCATTCTCCAGAATTTCCCCACCCTAATATTTACTTTAATCAGTGTATGTACGGCTTAACCTGGGAAAGGAAATGCAAAGGCCCAAGGACCCTCTTGCAGTGTTTTCTGTGCCTTTGAAGACCTATTAGAGTAGTGGAAGTGAAGTGTAGATGTTTGCCTCTCATAGTGCTGAGTACAGAGAACAATATGCTGCACTTTTATCACAAACAGCCATCTGTGTTCCTTCACTACGATACTGGGATTTGGCAGAGAATAAAGCATAGCTTCCTTCTGCGCATTGTGATTTTACCCTACACTTTAGTCTTTTCACTTTGCTATCCTCTGCTTTTATTAGGAAAGACTCAAGTCATATAAACTTGTAAAATTATTTCTGGCCAGACTTAACAACAAAAGTGCATCTCTATTGCGTTTATAGTGATAACACATCTCTGTGTCATTGCCAGCAGTCTTGGGTCTCAGTTCATATCCCAAAACACTATGGGCTTTTCGTTAATAACTTTGTGCATTGAAGCACAGAACATATATAACGTATTTTTTATTTTTTATTAACCTTGCTACGCCTAACTGTTGAAAGCTCATTTCTGAATTGTTTTTCAGGGATTACTACACATCATTGCCTTTTGCAGTTTTTTTTTTTTTTTTAAACTAAAGTGAAAAGGACTGAAATATACAGCAATCCACGACAACCAATTGTCACTTACCTTCTGCATTCCAATGCTAGCGCCTCCTCTATCTCCTCTGTGGGCACCTTTCCTTTTTCCTTACTTTTTACCTGTGTGTGACATGACTACTTCTATTTAAAGCGGAAGTAAAATCATTTTTTTTAGGCCCCCCAGGTGGGTCATGCCATAATGTACTAGTATGCACAGCATATTAGTACATTATGGCAGACTTACCTGTCATATGGTGTCCTCCAGCACACCTCTGGGACCAACCGGGCAGACCCCTGGTGCTTCAATCTTCGCCCGGTCTTTCTTCCAGGTCCCGTGCCATCGGCCACTTGATAGGCCAGGCCCCAATAATGCCACTTCCACAAATGCGCACTGGAGTCACATTACCGCAGCACGGATCAAGGCTGACAGGCAAAATTATGCATTTATGGCAGAAGAGAGCAATAGGGTCCCTTCTGTCTTAAAGGGTTTGTAAAGGTATTTTCTTCCCCCCCCTAAATATCTTCCTTTACCTTAGTGCAGTCCTTCTTCACTTACCTCATCCTTCGATTTTGCTTTTAAATGTCCTTATTTCTTCTGAGAAATTCTCACTTCTTGTTCTTGTGTCTGTAACTACACGCAGTAATGCAAGGCTTTCTCCCTGGTGTGGAGAAAGCCTCTTGAGGGGGGGAGGGGGCGAGTAGGAGTATCAGGACACTCTCTACTTTGCAGATAGAGAAAGGAGCTGTGTGTTAGAGGGCGTCCTGACACTCCTGCTCGCCCCCTTCACACCAGGAAGAAGTGAGGATTTCTCAGAAGAAATAAGAACATTTAAAAGTAAAATCGAAAGATGAGGTAAGTGAAGGAGGACTGCACTAAGGTAAAGGAAGCTATTTAGGGAATGTTTTTTTTTTTTACCTTTACAACCCCTTTAAATAACCTGCCTGTCAGCCATTTGTTGACAAACCAGTTTTACTTCCATTTTAAACTGGAGCTGGGTCATGCTAACACTGCTTAAAGGGTAACTCCACTTTCGTGGGGATTTTTTATTGCAAATAATAAAAAATAATAATATAGCATATACAAGTGCGACAAAAGTGAATGTTATTAAAAATTACCTTTCCTTTTCAATCTGCAGTGCTGTAAGTTTCTGTAAAATGCAATGCAATATGGCTACCTGGAGGTGTTCTGTATACAGACGGTGTACAGAACGCCCCCCAGATATGTAATTTCCTGCTTTTGTAATTGGCTTGCACTAGGATACAAATCAGATTTGTGGCATTCCCTGCAACAAAAATTTAATTTTTCGGTGTTATACTCTCAAAGAAAAACCACGTCTAAAGGGATGCAATCCCAGCAGCTTTCCTCATAAGAGCCCTGCAACTGATTCATAATTGTAAAACCATTCCCATGCAGATTCACTTTGCACATGGGCACACAGACAAACAGCTATTTCTGCAGAACAACAAGAGGTAGAAGTCTGCAACACAGTTTTTTTAAATCTGGCTCCCCATACCCCCCGCTGGCAGAACACAATAGCACTGCAGGAGAGTTTCCCTCATCAACACTAAAGTCGCGTACACACAACCATTTTTAATGTCCTAGAAAAAACAATGTTTTTTTCGACGTGATTCTTGTCAAGCCTGCCTTGCATACGCACAACCGTGAAAAAAAAATGCTCAAGCAAAGCTCGGTGACGTACAACACGTACGACAGCACTATAAAGGGGAAGTTCTATTCAGATGGCTCCACCCTTTGGGCTGCTTTTGCTGATTTTGTGTTAGTAAAAGTTGGGTGAGAGACGATTCGCACTTTTCAGTCTTTGTGCTTTTCAGTCTGTTACAGCGTGACGAATGTGCTATCTCCATTACAAATGCTAGTTTTACCAGAACGAGTGCTCCCGTCTCATAACTTGCTTCTGAGCATGCACATTTTTTTCACGTCATTAAAGCCTACACACGACTGTTTTTCACGACGTAAAACGATGCGAAAATTGTAATGTAAATTTTTTAATGCCCATTTTTCACGTCGAGAAAAATGCTCTGGAGCCTACACACGATCATTTTTAATGACCATTTTAATAAATTGCATTTTTCACGTCATGAAAAACGGTCGTGTGTATGCGGCATGACTGTCGGGTTGCAGGAAAGAAAATCAAATTATCTATGTCTTGCCTTAATAACACACCCTAGCTTGGTAATGCTACATTTGTAGCCCCCTCACTGTTGTACCCACAGCTTAATTCACAGTGCCACCCCAGCCTTGTCTCTGCTACTTTTGCAGCTCAGCCACTCTTGTACCTGCAGCCTAGACTTCTGCTGCACACCCAGCCTGGTCTCCACTGCATCAACAGCCTAAGCCTCTGTTAGATCATGGCCTGGTCTCTACTACACTAGCAGTGGAATTAACACTGTGACCACAGCCAGAGTCTTAAAAGGACCCCATTCTAGTGTCCACTTCAGCCCGTTCACTGTGGCACCCACAACCAAAGTCTCCATTGCTCCAATTGTCTCATCAGCAATCATAAACTCAGCCTCGCCATCTCTAATCCTGCAGTTTCTGCTGCATCCCATGAAGTCCCAACTTTTGTCGTTCAATCCCTGCACTCGTATTCTCCATCCTCACTCCTGTCTTTAACTGTCTAAGGCTCCATGCCTCTCTCTCAGTCCATTTCTCAGGCATCAACTCTGCTCCATGTGTGGGAGCACCCATAATGTGACCTGTGGGAAGCCAGCGAAAAAACTCAAATTTCCATGAGGGGGGTCTTGGGTGGAACACCTACTGTGAGGGAAATCCGCCACACAGAGGAGCAGGGTTTACATTTCAGAATTCAGCTTCAATTAACTTAAAGCGGAACTAAACACATTCATTTAACGGTTTCAAAAACTTGTTTCATTCCCGGGATTGCTAACTGTCACATTTGTTTGTATGTTTAATCAAACTGTCAAATTATCAGATGGCTGGATACATAAATGATCTCATGTGCAGCACTATGGCAGTTGCAGATCATATAGAGGTTAAGGCCTAGTACCCACGATGAGAAAATCGGACGAAAAATACCTCTCTCTAAGGCTGCATTCACACCTGAAAGCGGCGTTTTGTCCCGCGATTTGCCGCGACAAAGCGCGTTGTTTTTAGCCTTCAATACGCCGGAGGGGTGATTGAAACATTGTCGGCTATGTGGAACGCCGAAAGCCGCCTGAAAAAAAGGGTCCGGGACTTGTTTTGAGCTTCAGGCGTACAGCGTTTCGGCGTTCGGCGTGGAGATGTGAACCATCTCAATAGCCGACAATGTGAAATCACCCCGCCAGCATATTGCAGCCTGCAATAGCGTTGGGCTTCAGGCGTTAAAACGCCTAGGTGTGAATGGAGCCTAAGAGATCAGATGATAACCTTATTCATCAGTACAGCTTTCGAGAGCCGATAACGACAGTTCAAGCAAAATTACTAGACGGGACAAGCACGAAAAATGTTCTCGTACCAGAACAATTGATTTTTGTTTAATCAAATCGGTATTTGTCTCCAAAAAAATGTGTGACCCGATCAGAAACAAAAGGATACATTACAATACAATACATTACATCACTTCTGAAGTTGTATTCTGTTGTATGAGAATTTTCGTAACTTTAGTAACCCCTTCACTTTCGATATGAGACTAGCATGCAAAAAAAAAAAACAGAAGATCAATCTGTCCAATATTCTAATCCTGTGCACGAGGCTTAAGATGACAGCCTCTTTGGCGGAAAAGGATAGGAGGGTTTAGTTCCGCTTTAAAGATTGTATTCAAATAAAGCTATTTCTGGCTAGTTTCCATATATTACTGTGCACTGTTTATAAGACCATATTAGGTTTGAATGGTAATATACGCAAAGAGCGGTGCTGTCAGGAGCCTATAGCAACCAGCCAACATTCACATAAAGCATCATTGATTAGATGAGCAATGACCTCTGATTTCTTATAGGTTGCATTGTGTACACATTTATTCTTTTTATTGAGTTAACGTACGTTATTAGGTCTTGACAATTTGCTATAATTTGTGTCCCCCGGTATAAAACATGTTGTTTCAGAAGCATTTTGGATTCAGCTCAGTAGACGAGGCCCTTGTCTTCATGAAACTTGAATGGTTACTATTCAGGTTGTGATGGGGAGAGAATACAGAAGTGCGAGGCAGGGCAATAAATTCTTATGTGGGTCTAAACAGCCATAAATTATTTCCTGTAATTTAGCACTGGTTGACGCCAATTTCTAACCACCCGCTGTGGTGAAAAATCTACGTTTTCTTCTGGTTTGCTACTGAGCCAGCAATTTACTAAATGAGGTAAACAAAAACTGCTTAATACACAAAATATGCTGGGAATCATGTCTGGGTTTACTTTTTATAGTACGACCTTGCTAGAGATTTAGGCTTTAAAATAATAGTAAGGTAAAATAAATGGGCCGCCTTGCTAAATAAATAACCATTACTGTTTTAAACATTCAGAGTACTCATGGAGACATGGTTTTATGAGGTTATCTACAGTCTTTCTATGAGAACTGTTTTCTTATGCTTTACAAGTTTCATAGTATAGGTTTTAGCATAAACATGATGTGGCCTCCCAACTTGCAATTAAGTGCCACAAATTATATACTTCTCAGTGAACTGCTAGCAGAGCTCTCTAGATGGTGTAAGATAACTTGAGCCTGATGAATTTACTATGTTGTACAATTTGAACATTTGGGCCTACGATAGACATGATATAGAAGTCAGACATTGGCTAGCTATGCAGTCTCTGAATTATTTGAATATATTGGCTTCAGATGCAGTGATGTTGGCCATCAATGGCCGTGTTCTTAAAGCGGAGGTTCACCCGTAATATTAACTTTCTATAATCACGATCTACGGAGCTTTTACTTTTGCAAACAACATTTCTTATTTTTAATTTCTATGTAATTACCGAGATTCAAAGGTACATGCTGTGACTTCCGGGTATTCTTCCCTGCGGGAGGTGGCGTTCCTTTCCCTTTCCCCGACGCTGGGACCTGTCCGCAATGTCTCCTGGGAGTTCTGTGTCATAATTCCCAGGAGACGATCTGTAGCACAAATCTTCAAAATCTTGCGCTATCTCCCTCGTCACGTGACACGTCAAGCGGGTCACGTGTCTAGGGCGGACCTGAAATCGCCATTTTAAATGAGGGAATGCATATAGAAATCACAACAGGGTGTGTACTTAAAATGACGACACCCTTTGTCATGGTAACCCTGAAGTGTTGACGGCGCAGCTCACGCTGCTAGCCGTCAACACAGCGCATGCACGTGACACTGCGGTGCAAGACAGCGCACGCGCGGTGAATGCTGGGAATACCAGCATCATCTGCTTCCCGTAAGTGTTTGCTTGTGGGCTTCACAATGCCCACAAGCAAGATGGAAAACTCCAGGCTGTTTTTTTTAAAAGTTTATATTTCACACGGATATCGATTGGATCGGTTTCGAAGCGGCTAGCAAGTGAGTGTTTTGATTTCATCAGTAACCCTATACAATGCACATGAAAATAAAAAAAAACGAGAAACCGCGGAACCTCCGCTTTAAGGGCTATCCTAGCTGGTAACTTACCAAGGATTGGAAGCACCACAAAGTCAACACTGTAGGCCCTCGGTATTCGGATTGATACACAACCTTTCAGACCTGACGTGCAGGGAACTCTTGGCGTATAATATAGCACAGGTTGAGTTTGTTGGGCAGTACCGCAGCCAAGTGGCACTGCAGCCATCCTTGTGTATTGCACATGGTTGCAGCACAGTGCTGTGCCCTTCGATGGGTTAAAACAGGAAATCCAGACGCAACATATCACCCCCAAGCCACCTGTCAAATGCCTCTGAAAAGCAACGCACCACAGATCGTTTCTCATCTGGGTAGCTTTGACAGCCCCAAGTGTAACCGAGCCCTTAAAGGCAATAAATGTGATATTCACCAAACCAAGCTATAGATGAATTCCCTGCGTTTTAAATGGCAGTGATTGATTCACTGCCAGTGAACATTTGTTGAAAGTCACATTCATTGCTTTAAAAATATGCCCCATCTAAATCAGTTGTGTTTAATTATTACCAGCAATAATTCCTTATTTATTTTGTCAGTTCAGTTCAAGATGTCTGTTAAAAATATCAGCCAGGACACCAGCCAAATAATGTTCATCTACAATATTAACTTTCACCAGATTTCTTCCAGTTATAGAAAGATTTTGTTACCATATGAAAAGTTAGGGAATATAATCTTGCAAGGTACTCCCTAGCTATATATATTTTACAAACATTACATTGTACTTTTATATCGATACTTGGTGTTATATTTCTATCAAATAGTTTTAAGATGTTTCCTTTCTTAGGTAATGGTTAGCTTCACATTTGAAACAAAATATGTCTGATCCTTAAACTATTTAATAATAAATATCCATCTTTACTGAAAATTCATCTTTACTATGGCATATTAAAAAATAAGTGTGCTTTTACCTTAATTGGACTTTGCCCCTCAAACCTGTAAAGCACAGATGTATGCAGCTCTCCATACTCTCCATCTATAAACGCACTGCAGTCCTATGTAAATTACAAGGTAAATGCATGTAAACTTACATTTGAATTATTCTGACTTTTTGGTTTTCTGATGCCCTGGCGACGTAGCCAGTGCCTAGCTGCTACCCCCTAGGAAGGCTACATCACCAGTGCCTCCCAGCTGCCCCTCTGAAAAACTACATCACCAGTGCCTCCCATCTGTCCCCTTGAAAGACTAGGTCATCACCAGTGCTTCCCAACTGCTCCCTTGGAAGGCTATGTCACCAGTGCCTCTCAACTGCCCCTTTGGAAGACTATATCACCAATGCCTCCCAACTGCCCCCTTGGAAAGCTATGTCACCAGTGCCACCCAACTGCCCACTTGGAAGGCTACATCACCAGAAGTGCCTCTCAACTGCCCCCTTGGAAGACTACATCACCAGTGCCTCCCAACTACCCCCTTGGAAGGCTACATCACCAGTGCCTCCATACTGCCCCTTGGAAGGCTACGTCACCAGTAACTCCCAACTGCCACCTTGGAAGCCTATGTCCCCTGTGCTTTCCAACTACCCCCTTGGAAGGCTACATCACCAGTGCCTCCATACTGCCCCTTGGAAGGCTACATCACCAGTGACTCCCAACTGCCCTCTTGGAAGCCTAGGTCACCTGTGCTTTCCATCTGCCCCCTTGGAAGGCTACATCATCAGTGCCTCTCAACTGCCCTCTTTGGAAGACTATGGGCCCCTCAATTGCCCCCCTTGGAAGGCTATGTCACCAGTGCCTCCCAACTGACCTCCCAACAGATGTACCATGCATTAGGCATTTGTGAACTGATGCTAATATAGTGAAGAAACCACATTTGAAATTTCTGTATGACCTTTCAGTGGACTTTGGCGTGACCTTCCTTCAATTCATGTCCAATCACCACATCACAAATCAGGAAATGCTCTAATGAAAATAATTCAGGCTGGATTATGGGGATTGCAGACTTCTCTTTGAAGCAAGTAATGCAGAATGTCTAAAGTAACAAGCAATACAATTGGTGTCAGCCATAACGGAGATGCAGCTTGTTTTCCATAGCACTTAATGACACCGGCTTGTGGGCCATTTTGGAAGTGGTCTGTTATCAATTAACCTATACTTTGACTTGGAATTGTTGATGGTTGACACTAAGGAAGAAAATTACAGTTTTTCCTGTGTTATTACCCGGCTTGTGTTACGCATTATACACAATGAATACATGCATTACATACATTTTAATGGAGTGTATTGGAACCTGTATAAATTTTATAAATTAATTAAGTTAGATTATTAGATTTACTGGCCCAGATTCAGGTAGATTCGCGCAATATTTGCGTGGGCAAAGAGCAAAAATTTTTCTCTGCGCCCACGCAAATATTGCGCTTTGCCCGCGATTCACGGAGCAATTGCTCCGTAAATTGCGCGGGCGATATGCTAAACAGCCGGGCGTAAGGCTGCCTAATGTAAATGATCCCGCCGGGGGCGGGAATCATTTAAATTAGGCGCGCTCCCGCGCCGAGCAAACAGCGCATGCTCCGTCGGGAAACTTTCCCGACGTGCATTGCGGCAAATGACGTCGCAAGGACGTCATTTGCTTCTAAGTGAACGTGAATGGCGTCCAGCGCCATTCACGGTTCACTTACGTAAAAGACGTAAAATTTGAACGTCGCGAGCGGGAAGCGCAGCTATACTTTAGCATTGGTTGCGCCTGCTATTAGCAGGAGCAGCCTTATGCTAAAGTCGCCGTACGGAAACTCCGTACCTTGCGTGCGCAGGGCCCGCGCAACTTTTGTGAATCGGTGGTAGTATGCAATTTGCATACTATACGCCGATCACAATGGCCGCGCCCCCTAGCGGCCAACGCAAGAATGCAGCCTGGGATGTGAAGGCATAAGGAGGCTTATGTCTGTCACATCCTAGGCTGCAGTCGGTGTAACGAGGTTCCTGAATCAGGAGCACTCGTTACACCGGAGCAAGTAAGCCCTTGCGCCGCGCAACCTATGGTTGCCCGGGCGCAAGTGCTTCTTGAATCTGGCCCAATGTGTTTAGGTGGGTATGGAATATGACCTACAAGATGACATCTCTTGACCTCATTGTTTATTTTTTTATTGCCCACTCAGTATTGTAGAGTACAAAGAACCATTTAAAGCCTATGTTTAAAGATGTTGTAAACCCTTGTTTTTTTTAAAAAATGAAATGATTTTGCACAGAGCAGCGAGGATCCTCTTCTTCTGTAGTCCTCCCCAAGTGCCCCCACAGAGAGCCGCTTTCCATGGGGGCACCTATGCAGACTTGCTCCCGAGGCCTGCTGTTGCGTCCATTGACACAGACAGCAAGACTCTGCCCCGCCCCCTGCTCCCATGTCAATGGATTTGATTGACAGCAGCAGGAGCCAATGTCTCCTGCTTCTAATAATCTGTCCAATAAGGAGAGAGACAGCAGCTTGAGCCACTGCACATGTGCACATTTCTTGATCGAATTGGGGTCAGGTAAGGAAAAGAGGGGGTCTAGGGGAGCTGGAGCACAGAAGTTGTTTCACCTTAATGCATTAATGCTTGTAAACCCTCTCCTATACCCAGTGAAGTGAACAGCCTCAGATGATACACAGAGATGAAACAAATCTCCCTACATACGTTTACTTGTATATCTACAGTCTTTCCCTTTCTACATTCTTTAGAAAGTGCAGATTGTGTTACAAATATTTCTTTCTGTTTCAGCAGTGAGAGGGAAGTCTTGGCATACACTGTGTGAAAGCTGATTGGAGGAAAGGCACCCCCCCTCCACATAGGCAGCGAAACAAAGAAACGTGCAGAGCTGTAGTCTGAATAGACAAGCTCTCTGCTTATCTACCTCTAAGCCCCCCCCCCCAACACAAATTTACAGCTGCATTTATCTCCTGTGTTGGAGAACTTGTCAGAAGTTATCATGCTAATAGAGGAACAGAGCAGCAGAAATACACAGGACTCAGAGCTTTAGAGAAAGATAAGTAAACACTACAGATATATGTGCCCAGGTCAGAGATCATGAATAGGGTCTACAACGACTTTAAGGTGAAAACCTTGAGGCTATACAACTACTTTAAAAAAAATCAGCACAATTTTATTTTATTACCTACCTTCAGTACTGAGGGAGCCACAATATGCTCTCATGAAGGGTGCACAACTATACCCTTTCTGCCTCCAGAGGATGGGGGGGGGGGTGATTTATAGGTCTGCCCCCTCCATTCATAGACCATATTTTATTCATAGAAGCTGTAGCACGGTGTTTATGAATTAAGGAACTGAGCAGAAAGGGTGGGCATAGTTGGGCCATGTTTATGAATGCCTTTCACAGCTTCCTCAGTTCCGTCAACCCCCACTGAACCGAAAGATTACAGCAGAAGAGAATACTTTATGCTGAATGTGTTTTGTTAACTTAGGTTATAACCATAGGTGTGCACAGCCTATTGCATTAGGGTGTGCACCTCAAAGCCCAAACACACACTACCAATCACTTATGATGTTCATTCAGAAAGGGAAGGGGCCGGTAAATTACATATTTACCGGCCCCTTCTCCTCTCCTAAAACATCCCAGCAGCAACAGCCGATAGGAGTGGAGGGAAGCTGGCAGCGCTGCGGGGGAAAGATGGGAGCCAGGGTAGTAGGGGGAATCTGTGCTGCACATAGTGATTAAGGTGTGCCTGGGCACACCTGGCACACCCTGTGCGCACGCCTATGGTTATAACATTAAGACCCCTTTCACACTGAGGCAGTTTTCAGGTGTTTTAGTGCTAGAAATAGCGCCTGAAAACTGCCTCCCATTCTCTGCCATGGGTGTTTTCAAGCCCGGGCGGTGCGCTTGCCGGACGCTTTCAAATGTCCTGCAAGCTGCATCTTTGGTGCGGTTTGGGAGCGCTGTATACAGTGCTCCCAAAATGCCTCTGTGCATTGAAATGAATGGGCAGGAATCGCACAATGCGCTGCTTGTTTTTGTATGATTCACATGCGGTAAAGTGTGGTGCAATTTTAACCCATTCATTTTAAATGCCCTGAATTGCACTGGAGCACACCAAAAGTAGTGCATGCACTATAAAAAAAAAACTTCATTTTTTGTCTGGCTCACAAAAATTGTCAGAGGGACAGGAAGTAAAGTAAAATTTGCTCAATGGAGTCACAGGCAGAAATAAAGATTGGACAAAACTATCCATGCATAAAAAAAATAAAAAAATAAATATATATATATATATATATATATATATATATATATATATGTATATATATATATATATATATATATATATATATATGTATATATATATATATATATATATATATATATATATATATATATATATATATATATATATATATATATATATATAAAACTCTATTTGAGGACAAGCTGGTGTATTTTCTAAGAAGAAATATACTGGTCATTTTTTTCGGGGGCTTTACAATGGAGTCACAGGCAGAAATAAAGATTGGACAAAACTATCCATGCATAAAAAAAAAAAAAAAAAAAAATATATATATATATATATATATATATATATATATATATATATATATATATATATATATATATATATAAAACTCTATTTGAGGATAAGCTGGTGTATTTTCTAAGAAGAAATATACTGGTCATTTTTTTCGGGGGCTTTACATTGAACAACAGGGAAAAACAAATTTGCATGTACAAAGCATTATCTGCTTCTTACCTTATAATGCAGAGCACACTGTCTCTGAGATATATTCACATTTCCCCAATTGCATTTACCAGGAATAGTAGTTACCTTGCCACTACTTTGAAGCATTTTTGTAGCATTTTGCAACATTAGCAGATGCATCTTTATATCAATCCTACTAATACTTTGTATGAGAGCAAAATGTAATGCACTACATCGCCATCTAGTGAAAATATTTTTTTTTGCAGCAAGCAATGTATAATGATCAGTGAGCTGTGATATGGAGAACGCTCATTACATTCCATGTTCAATAATGAGCCACATATGCCTTTAAACAGTTCAGTGCATAAACAAAAAAATAAGAAGGGGCTTTTCCTTTTTTATTTTCTCTGTGTCTTCCAGTACAGGAATAGCTGAAGCTGTACAGGGTAATCCAAAGAAATATTTGCGTTATCTATTGCAGCTACCCCATGCCAACCATAATTTGTCGATTTTTTACAGCATATTGCAGGTTTTTGGTTCCTATAGGATAAAAAACTTTTATCTAAATTCCTTTTTTTTATTACATGTGAATATTTTCAGAAGCTTTCTATGAAATGGTTTAAAAAAAGTAATTTGTGTACTAATTTGATAGCAATAGCAAACAATCAGATTTCAGATTAGGTCAGTGAAAGAGGAATTCTGAGTATTGCAATGATCTAAAGAAGGGTGTGCCAATTAATGTAGCCAAAGAGAATTTTGGCTGTTGGAATATACTATATATATATATATATATATATATATATATATATATATATATATATATATATATATACATACACACACCTATCTATCTATCTATCTATCTATCTATCTATCTATCTATCTATCTAATCTATCTATCTATCTATCTATCTATCTATCTATCTATCTATCTATCTGTCTATATATATATATATATATATATATAAAAATATATATATACATATATATATATATATATATATATATATATATATATATATATATATATATATATATATATATATATATATATACATTTCTAGAAAGGTTTTCAAAAAAATCAAACATTTTAATTTTTAAGAAAGGAATTTTATAGATTTTATAATAAACAATTGTTTGGGTAACATTTACACATAGTTCGTTGTTAACTTTCAATTAAAAATGACACATCAGTTGGCGCTGTGATACCCACCAGGGGGTACTTAGCAGATACAGACTTTTAGAATTTGGTGAAATACTAAAAGTTGTCCCCCCTAAAACAAAAATCCCCTTTTAGCATGCAACTCTGCATGCTGTTCTGTGATGATCTTGGAGTTATTTCTAAAATAAAAAATAAAAAAAATATATAGATACTTAACTTTTATTGTAGTCCACTTCTTGGTTTCCTGGGGCAATGGCAACGTAGAAAAGACCTCACAGATGTACCTTGGGATGGCTACACCATCAGTACATTCCTTTCAGGTAACCTTGTATGTATGGGAAGAAAAATGGCTTTTTTTTATAGTTTGCAAGATTTCAAAAAATCTGGTAAGATCTTGGGGTAAAAGTTTTTTTTTTCAATGAGAAATAGACATCATGTGTAGACACCAAATAGGAAGAAGAAGCCGGCCTCTGATAACGTCCTTTTAAAAAAAAAAAAATTGAATGGTGGAATGGGAAGAGGAGCATGGACAGGATGGACCAGTAGCAGTGGACAAGGCCATGGGAAGGGCAGGATGGCCCAGTGGCAGTGGGCAAGACCATGGGAAGTGCAGGATAGACCAGTGGCAGTGGGCAAGACAATGGGAAGGGCAGGATAAACCAGTGGCAGTGGGCAAGACCATAGAAAGGGCAGGATGGACCAGTGGTAGTGGGCAAGGCCATGGGAAGGGCAGGATGGACCAGTAGCAGAGTTCAAGACCATGGAAAGGGCAGGATAGACCAGTGGCAGTTGGCAAGACCATGGGAAGAGCAGGATGACCCAGTGGCAGTGGGCAAGGCCATGGGAAGGGCAGGATGACCAGTAGCAGTGGTTAAGGCCATGGGAAGGCCAGGATAGACCAGTGGCAGTGGTCAAGACCATGGGAAGGGCAGGATAGACCAGTGGCAGTGGGCAAGACTATGAGAAGGGCAGGATAGACCAGTAGCAGTGGTCAAGACCATGGGAAGGGCAAGATAGACCAGTGGCAGTGGGCAAGGCCATGGGAAAGGCAAGATGGACCAGTGGCAGTGGGCAAGGCCATGGGAAGAGCAGGATGGTCCATTAGCAGTGGAAAGGGTCATGGGAAGGGCAGGATAGACCAGTGGCAGTGGGCAAGGCCATTCAATAAGAATTGTATTACTATAGGTAAGTAACTGTACTTCATTAAATACATTTCATTAGTATTGGTGAGCTGGGGAAGTGATTTTTTTTTTTAAATAACTGGTCTGTAGCACTCTGCACCTTAGTGTTTTTTTACAATACTTTACCAAATATGCCCAAATGCTTTACCTCTGGAATATATAAATACCGCAAGCCTTCTACGTGTTCCTCTGCAATCTGAACATGCTATCCCTTATAGAATGTAAAATATGAGCTGCGGTCACTCGGTACAGCACAATATGTACTTTTTTTTGTTCCTAAAACAATCTTAACTCTTATTTAGTCACAGCTCAACCTTACGCAATGTATAGATATATTTTTTATTGTTTATGGAAGATTTATTATCAGTGCTACTTTCCAGTCCTTTCCTGTAATTCCTCACCTAATCACTTACACTTGTCAGGTCTTTAACCAAACACCTCCCTTGGGAATGAGAATAAGAAGGACTGGAATGAAGCAGAGAGGAGAAAATAGTATGGTTTCAATAAGCAGTTTTATATATGACTGCACACAAATATTTGTTACTTAAAGCTGGACCCCAGGCAGATAGCAAAGATACGCATTATTGCAGCTGTGTACTCATTAATACGTTGCACATTATTATATGTATTTAAAGCAGGTAGTGTAAGAACCTGAATTTGACTTGTCACCAGATTCATGCAGTCCCTGTACAGCAGAGCTCAGACTGAGAGAGGGAGAAGCAGCACAAGGAGCAAGTTAGTTGTGCTGCAATGCTCAAAAGGAGATTGCTGATAGGAGGTGTGAGCAGAGAGATGTGCTTATTATTCTGCTGCTTCTCCATTCACTGTCTAGGCTTGGGGAGGAGCAAAACTTTAGTGTCACTGAAATGCAGCAGGGAACTGGGTAGACAGCAATAGAAATGGCCATTTTATACGTTCCATGCAGTGAGCTCCTAACTCTAAACAGTTCTGCCATAGAAAGACTAAAAGAGGAATTCCAATATGAACATTTTGTATTGGATAGAGTGGAGAAATTTTGGGACACCAGCTAGTATTGAAAGCGGCCGGTCAGCCTCTGTATGTGTACAGATCTTTCACAAAAGCTGCACTCCACTCAGATTTGAAAAGGACACTTAAGATGCCTACAGGGAGAACAATTCATTTCTGTGGTGCCCCAATATACTCCAGTCCTGATTGTCAATACTTGATCTGGCAATCGATAATGATGCAGGAGAGGCATTTGGAAAAGCACCTACAGCAGGCTTCTTAGGCCTAGTACACACGAGAGGATTTATCCGCGGATACGGACCGTTTCCGCGGATAAATCCTCTCGAGGATTTGCGAGGATTTTGATCCGATGGAGTGTACTCACCATTGGATCGAAATTCGCGCCAAAATCCCATCGTGATGACGTGTCGCGCCGTCGCCGCGATGATGACGCGGCGACGTGCGCGACGCTGTCATATAAGGAATTCCACGCATGCGTCGAATCATTATGACGCATGCGGGGGATTCATTCGGACGGATTGATCCGGTGAGTCTGTACAGACCAGCGGATCAATCCGTTGGGATGGATTCAAGAGGATAGATTTGAAAGCATGTCTTCAAAACTTTATCCGCTTGAAATCCATCCCAGGGGATAAAAATCCGCGGAAACAGATCCGCTGGATTGTACACACCAGGGGATCTATCCGCTGGAGCCGGTCCGCGGATCAATTCCAGCAGATGGATCCTCTCGTGTGTACGGGGCCTTACCGTTCACACATATAGAAAGCTAATGGTAAAAAATACGGCCCAGATTCACAACGGAGATACGACGGCGTATCTCCAGATACGCCGTCGTATCTCAGCGTTGTGCCGTCGTATCTATGCGACTGATTCTTAGAATCAGTTACGCATAGATATCCATTAGATCCGACAGGCGTAAGTCTCTTACGCCGTCGGATCTTAACTGCAATTTTTTTTTGCCCGCTAGGTGGCGCTTCCGTCGATTATCCCGTCGAGTATGCAAATTAGCTAGATAGGCGAATTCCCGAACGTACGCGCGGCCACCGCTTACGACATTTACGTTAGTCTTTTCCTGGCGTAAAGTTGCCCCTGGGTCTATGAGGCACAGTCAATGTTAAGTATGGCCGTCGTTCCCGCGTCAAAAATTTAAAAAAATTACATTGTTTGCGTAAGTCGTCCGTGAATGGTGCTGGACGTAATTTACGTCCACATCAAAACCAATGACGTCCTTGCAACGTCATTTAGAGCAATGCACGCTGGGATATTTTAGGGACGGCGCATGCGCAGTTCGTTCGGCGCGGGGACGTGCTTCATTTAAATGATACACGCCCCCTACCCGCCGAATTTGAATTCCGCCGGGTTATTTACGTTACGCCGCCGCAACTTTACACGCAAGTGCTTTGTGAATAAAGCACTTGCCTGAAAAATTTGCGGCGGCGTAACGTAAATCAGATACGTTTCGCCCGCCCAAATTTACGCCCATCTACGTGAATCTGCCCCTCTATTTCTCACAATAAGACACACAATCGATTTTTCCGTCGGCATAAACCCAGACGGGTTTTTTGGACGGAATTCCACTCAAGCTGTCTTGCATACACACGGCCACACCAAATTCCGGCCGTCCAAAACGCGGTGACGTACAACACTACGACAAGCCTAGAAAAATTAAGTTCAATGCTTCCGAGCATGCGTCGACTTGTTTCCGAGCATGCATGGTTTTTCCTCCGTCGGAGTTCCATACAGACGAACGGAATTTCCAACGGAAAAAAAGAGAACATGTTCTTTTTCTAATTCCGTCTGAATTTCCGACGGAAAAAGTCCGATGGGGCATACACACGGTCGGAATATCCGATGAAAAAATTCTGTCGGAAATTCCGATCGTGTGTACGAGGCATTACACACCAGTGGATGGATCTCAGTGGACATGCCCCGCCGGGCATCCAATCCAACAAAATCCACTAAAAACAGATGTATAGCGATACTTTCCCCACCATCCAGCGGGTCGGATGACAATTGTATGGAAACGGACATGCAGTCTGTTTCCATCAGACTCCATAGAGGAGAGCGGGCACTGTCCTTGTCTGTTCTCCATAGCGGAGAGGACATGGACCTGTCATCCGCCTGTTCAGTAGGGATCAGGGAAGAGATCCGCTCAGACGGATCCACCCCATGTGAAAGGGGCCTTACCAATCAGATTCAAACTTGGTTGGAACTGGAATGTGACTGTTGGTACCCCAGGTTTGAGGACATACACTCTAAAAAAACGCTGGATTTCATTGTAGTGAATTTACAGAAGGTACAGGGAATCTGACTTTGGCACAGTTTCAAAGTTTCCTGGATTGCAATTACAGTTCACTGATTGGCTTCCCTTGTTGCCTTAATTTGCACTTCAACTGCAGACACACTTCCAGTTCCCCTTAGGCAGTTTGATTTTCACTAGCTCAGACACCCTACATACTATAAAGTTAAGCTTGTGCTGAACTTTTGCTTCTTAGGCGTAAGCTTAGTGTGCTAAATCCAATCATGTAGTCCTGATTAAAATAGCTCTTATAGGATATAGTCTAAACCCACACAATGATTATACTGCCTTATATGTTCCGAAACGCAGGTGCAATTAAAGTCAGAAGATGATTACTGTTTAATGCTTTCAGGCCTTCCAATGAAGCTAAAGCTGCATATATAACAAATCACATTTATTTGTATCAAATATCACACCTTCTACTACATTGTTTCTGATTTAAAGCACACCCTATTAGGGTCGGTTCACACCGAGAATCGCACAGGAACATGCTGTACTTTCTGTTGCGATTTTGAACAGACTGAAATCGCACTGCAACTACAAGTAGTGCATGCACTACTTTTGGGAACTCACTGCAACCGTGCGATTCTGCAAATGCACTGTGTTTGTGCCCCGTGTTTGAAGGGTCAGTATCTTAAAGCGGAGGTCCGCCTAAAAAATACTGCAGCTGCTGACTTTTAATAAATGGACACTTACCTGTCCAGGGTGCCCGCGATGTCGGCAGCCGAAGCCGATCAGTCACTCGGCTCTCGGCTGTAACCGCCGCCATCCTTGGTGAGGGAATCAGGAAGTGAAGCCTTGCGGCTTCACTTCCTCGTTCCCTACTGCGCATGCGCAAGTCACACTGTTCGTCCTCACTGGTCCCTGCTGTCTTCTGGGACCTTTGTGTTTTCCAGAAGACAGCAGGGGAGGACAGTGTAGGCGCAGGAAGTGGCGTAGGTCACCGTTATCACTGCAGTGATCTATGCCAGGAAGTGGGAGCAAATACCTGTATTACACAGGTATCTGCTCCCTCCTCCCCCTGAAAGGTGCCAAATGTGACACCGGAGGGGGGGGTGGGGTTCCAAAAAGTGGAAGTTTCATTTTTGGGTGGAACTCCACTTTAATATAGACACCCGCCGCAGATCACATATGGGGTGTGTTTTGAATACAGTGCAGGTTTCTAGTGTGAACAGGCCCTAAGTTTCCTAAGAGCCGCTTCACACTGGGGCGACTCGTCAGGCGACTCAGCCGCCTGACAAGTCGCATCCCATTCTATTCAATAGAACAGTTCTAATAGGAGCGACGCAAGTCGCTCCGACTTAAAAAAAGGTTCTTGTACGACTTTGGGGGCAACTCAGGGCGACTTGCATTGACTTCTATACAGAAGTCATTTTGCAAGTCGCCTCTGAAGTCGTCTTCAGGACGCCTTGCCGAGTCGCCCCCGAAGTCGTGCCGCCCCAGTGTGAACCGGCTCTAAGGCTATTGAACAGGCTCCAACATTGCATTGTAGGCACAAAGTAGTGCCTGCAGATACCTTTAAGTAAATTTAAAATCCAAATTAATTAAAGGGTCACTAAAGGATTTTATTTTTTAGCTAAATAGCTTCCTTTACCTTACTGCAGTCCTGGTTTCATGTCCTCATTGTTCGTTTTTGCTTTGATGTTGCTGTAATTCCTCTCTGTTCTGGACACTTCCTGTTGTCTGTTTCCTGGTAACCACAGTACTGGGAGATTTCTCACTGTGGTCACTAATCAAGGAGGTGTGATTACTGTGGGGTAGATTCAGGTAGGGGCGCGCAATGATATGGCGGCGCAGCATATCGTATTTACGCTACGCCGCCGTAACTTACAGGAGCAAGTGCTGTATTCACAAAGCACTTGCTCCGTAAGTTGCGGCGGCGTAGCGTAAATGGGGCCGGCGTAAGCCCGCGTAATTCAAATGTGGAAGGGGGGGCGTGTTTTATGTAAATATATGGTGACCTGACGTGATTGACGTTTTGTACGGACGGCGCATGCCAGTGTGCATTGCTCCCAAGTACGGCGCAACAACGTATTGCTTTCGACGTGAATGTAAATTACGTCCAGCCCTATTCGCGAACGACTTACGCAAACAACGTAAAAAATTCAAATTTCGATGCGGGAACGACGTCCATTCTTAACATTGGCTGCGCCTCCTAATAGCAGAAACAACCTTACGCAGAAAAAGCCTAACGTAAACGACGTAAATAAATTGCGCCGGGCGTGCGTACGTTTGTGAATTGGCGTATCTAGGTAATTAGCATATTCTACGCCGACAACAAAGGAAGCACCCCTAGCGGCCAACGTTATATTGCATACAATTCTACGCCGCCGCAATCAAGTTACGTCGGTGGAGGAAGCCTATTTTTTAAGCGTATCTGCCTTTGAGAATCGGCGTAACGATACACGGGCGCGGATTTCAAATTACGGCGGCGTATCTGGAGATACGCCGCCGTAAAAGGTACGTGAATCTACCCCTGTGTGTCTAAAACTCCTCAGCACCAATCCAGTTTCGTTTTACAAACCATCACTGCCCTCTATTTGCTCTCTGGCTCTGTACATCAGAGAACCAGGAAACAACAGCAAAAACTAAACTAAACTGCAGGCACAATATATGATTGGTTTTTATCTATTTTTAATCATTTTTAAAAGGAATCAGTTAACTATTATGTCTCTATACCCTGTAAACAGTCATTTCAGCTAAATTTATTTTTTCCTTTAGTGACCCTTTAAGGTCGAATCTGTCAATTGAAGGCTTAAGAAGATTAGACGGAGCAGCTAAACTGTACGAGGCCGCAATTGTACATTTCCAGTCGAATGTTCCGCCTACAAGCTATAGAAGAATTCTAATGTTGTATGACACTAGTAATAATTATATTTATGAATTATTATTACTAGTCAACCAACATTTGAATTCCTCTATAGCCTATGGGCCGAGCATTTGACCGGAAATGTATGATTGCGGCTTCGTACAGTTTAGCTGCTTGTCAAATCTTCTTAGAACATTCGACAGACACCATAAGCCTTCAATGACAGATTCAACGTTTGTACGTTTTTCGCTGCTTCGTCGAATCTTTGTCGTTCATGTCGAATTGTCTACCCCAACACTGTCTCTATAATGTCGAATCTTTCCTCTCTACGTAGAATAAAGGTTAGACACATTCGACCATAGATTCGATATACACAGATTGCTATTGTCACTGTCATGTTGAATCTGCTATCTATATCGAACTGTTGTAGCAACGAAAATAAAGCATTTTTTTATGTCGGATCTTTTGGATTTCGGATTCTGCGCGTTTGTTTTCGTTTGGTAAAACGAAAATACCCGAAATTCGGACGAAAATGCATTCGGACGACAACGAATGCACATGTCTACTACACATAGCATTCACTATTGAATAAGGCCATGAATGGTTGGAGTCTGGTTAAGCCTTGTACACACGATCAGTCCATCCGATGAGAACGATCTGAAGGACCGTTGTCTTAGGTTAACCGATGAAGCTGACTGATGGTCCGTCACGCCTATACACCATAGGTTAAATAATCGATCGTGTCAGAACGCGGTGACGTAAAACACAACGACGTGCTAAAAAAAAAGAAGTTCAATGCTTCCAAGCATGCGTCGACTTGATTCTGAGCATGCGTGGGTTTTTAACCGATGGTCGTGCCTACTAACGATCGGTTTTGACCTATCGGTTAGGAATCCATAGGTTAATTTTAAAGCAAGTTGGCTTTTTTTTTAACCTATGGGGCCCACACACGATCGTGTGTACGAGGCCTAACTCATCTTCCTGTGGCCTACTTTTGATTGCCTTCCATGGAGTTAATAAAAAAGTAACCCTTTTTATATGTAAAGATGCTGTTTTTAGATTTATCAAACAGAGTCTTCCCACCCTACATAGAGCCTTTGATATTAATTGAAAAAGACATTAAGAATCATTGAAACCTCAGGATTAGATAGATATCCCAATGCCCCAGAGATATGAAGGCGCAGTTCTGTTTTCAGACTAAACTGACTCTCTTAGAAGCTGTGATTCCCATCAGCGCCTTTGTGATTGCGGGTAAGAAAAGGAATCAGTCTGGAACCATATGCCAAGACGGAGACTAGTTCTTGTCTGACCAGCTCATTTCTTAGCATAACATCTATAAAGGACGAAAGGCATTTAATAAGGGTCCTTATCCTTTTCCAAACAATTTTTTCTTTGTGAAAATGAAGTATTAATCACTGTATCTTTTTTATCAAAGGGCATAATTATCTAAATGTTTACCAAATACTAGGACTTTGTTGACTTCCTCCCTAGGTTAGAAAAATATATGTTCTCTTCACATACAATATCAAAGAGCAGCTTGTGGTAGTTTACATTTTTCTTTTAGGAAAGATAAACTTTTATTAAGACGTTTTTATTGTTTTATAAGGCTCTATCATGTTTTTGCAAGCGTTGTTTTAATGTAGCTGGGGTACGTATTTAAGGGTACACTCTGGTCAAACCAGAAAACGGATGGACTGATCGTGTGTACGCGGCATGAGAAAAAAAAGCCCTGGTTCTGCAGCAGTGTGGGCAACTTCCCATCTTCTGCTGGAACAAAATCAAGTCAGGCTTAGTGCTTCTCAACCATTTAATGGAAGCCTTGTATTTTTATCAATAAACACAATGCTCCCTCTGTTTGACCAAGGTGCACAGGCGGATGGATGACATCATAATTTCCACCTCAGCCAATCAGAGGAAGCCTTGTATCTATTGATAAAAATACAAGGCTTCCACTGAATGGCTGAGGAGCACACAGCCCGACTTGAGTTTGTTCCGGCAACAGTTGGGAAGTCGCCCATATTGCTGCGCAACACACACATATAGCTGCTTACTAAGACATGCTCAGCCAAACTCGACTTTGTTCTGAGAACGGGACTGGAAGTCTCTGTACTGCTGCGGAACACAGTGCTGCATACTGTAAGTAGATGATGCTACTACAGTATGATACAGTGCTTGCAGCTCCTGAATAACTTAGTGATGGAAATAGTTTGTTTGGACCAGCTTGGAGAAATTAGAAAACTTTTGCAGCCATTGGTCAGTGTATTCTGACAGCTTCTGGGTCCTGCTGTCAGCATACAATGTCCAGAAGGGGAGTTGGATTCCCTATCCACCTCATTGGTGTTGGTGGAGGATTCTGTTAATCTTTTGTTGTGGCAGAATGAAAAAAAGAAAATAAACCTCTATGGCCATTGTGATTCTCCCCACGCTATCCAAAACGAAAAAAAAAAAAAAAAAAAAAGTTTTGTTAGAATAAGGGCCCTTTCACAATTCGATTTTGCCGCGATTTTACCGCGATTTTGCGCGATTTTGCTCGATTTTGCGGCCGCGATTTTGGATCAGTACAACTTCGACTTTGCCACAACTTTGGCATTAACCAATGAAAACATACATGGTGTGAGGCAATTCCTTTTCCTGCCACCGCAGTTGTTATTGCTGCTGCAGCAGTAGCAGTGCATGAGGAAGAAGAGGAGGAGAAGCAGAGGCGGAGAAGATGTCGATATTGGGTACATCCCATCATTACCAATAGGGGTCAATTTTGGGTCCTCTATAATGAAGAATGGGAAGCATGCTCCTTACATTGGTGGTCAGTGGGAAGAATGTCCCCTTCATTGGTGGTCAGTGGAAGAATGTCCCCTTCATTGGTGGTCAGTAGAAGAATGTCCCCTTCATTGGTGGTCAGTGGGATATTGTCTTTGTAGTTTGTCTTTGTAGTTTATCTTGTCTTTGTAGTTTGGGTCACACAAATCATAAATAGCTGGGCGCTCAGGGATAAATCAAATGATTTGCTCATTATCGAGGACGTCTCTTTTTTTTACCTGTTTGGAGCACATTGTTCCTGAGGGAATAACCAGGAAGTGAATGTGTGGTGGAAAAATGTGCTTGAGAGGGGCTACTATGCTGAAAGGATTGGATGGGACAAGGGTTAAAAGGAGCTTGTACTTACAAAGTTGTACTGAAATCGTACTGAAATCGTGTCTATATTATTCAGGTACGATTTGCATGCTACTTCAGGGTTTAACATTGAGGTCTATGGACATCAACTCGCATGGAAGTTGGACCAAAGTAGTGCAGGGACTACTTTGAAGTCGGCACTACTTAAAGTGGAGGTTCACCCTAAACAAAAATTCTAACAATACATTGAGAAGACTGATTACACTGCGGGTATGCTGTTTTTTTATTTATTTTTTCGTACATACCTCATTATCGCCGTTTCATCCCTCGGCTTCCGGGTATGATTCTTGCGGGTCTGGGCGTTCCTAGTTGATTGACGTTCCTCCGACCGGCGCATACTGCGCGTCACGACTTTCCGACAGAAGCCGAACGTCATTGCGCAGGCGCCATATAGAGTCGGCTCTATACGGCGCCTGCGCAGCGATGTTCAGCTTCTTTCGGAAAGTCGTGACGCGCAGTATGCGTCGATCGGAGGAACGTCAATCAACTAGGAACGCCCAGACCCGCAAGAATCATACCCGGAAGCCGAGGGATGAAACGGCGATAACGAGGTATGCACAAAAAAAAAAAAAAAGAAAACAGCATACCCGCAGTGTAATCAGTCTTCTCAATGTATTGTTAGAAATTTTTTTTTAGGGTGAACCTCCACTCTAAAGTCGTGCCAATATGAATGGGAGTCATTGAAAATCATAGAGAATCTCCCGAAAAAAAAAAATCATGGAGAATGACTTGTCATACGATTTTGCAGTACAAAATCGTGAGAAAAGTCGTATAAGTGTGAAAGGGCCCTAAAGGCTTTAATTGATTTCATATGTGAAATGAGTTAGCATGTAATCTTGCAGTTATGTGTGAGTTTTGATAACTGCCCTTAAAGAACAATATACGCTCTATAGAGCTCTTTATAGACTAGGGGTATAAGGCTGTATACAGCAGAATGCATTGTGTATAGTTCTGTTGTATGGAGCTTCTCTATAGTGCTCTCCTTAGTGACATGATATACACAGCACTCTGTACAGCCTTAATTACTCTGCGGAGCCTTATTTAAGAAGTGGCTGCTTAGCAAAGCATCGAGCCAGGAAGCTTCACACAAGCCAGTATTTTACTTAGTGTGAATCTTTCTCAGTAGTCTTGCAATGTTCAATCACTTTCCATTAGTGAATAGAGAGGCTGCAATCTGCATAGTTTGCCACAAAGGAAGCTTGACACTGGAAGGGAAGGGTGATGAATTAAAGAAAAGTAGGCAGTGCATTCTCTCTAGTGATCAACAAAGACATTGATTAATTAGGACAGTTAGCATGTCTGTTTTGGATGGAGAAAGGTTAATTATTAACTAAATATTCTTTTCTTCTGCTCTGAAATCGGCGTGAAAGCAATATACTACAATGATAATGGCCGAGCCCAATTCAGTAGTTCAATGCCAGCTACGCATCCAAAAAGCATAGTGTTTCTGATACCAAATCATTTTTTCCACACGCACTAGACTTGTTGCATTATCCCATGCACAGTAAGCATGATGTAATGGAATGCCTCTAAGACACCAACCAAATTCACATTTTCCTGAATCTGACTGGTCACAACAAGAAAGGGAGCGTGAGATAGACAGCAAACATTCGGAAAGCAGAGACAACAATTCTACAAGTTGTGAACTTTGTCGAATATGGCTGTAGTGGTTTACATATAACTCAGATTTAGGAAAACTAACACCAAATCCTCATATCCATAACCCGAGTCATTCAGGCTACAGGCTATGCGCTGTGATGACAAATATTAAAGGGGAGGTTCACCCTAAAAACATTTTTCTAACATTACATTGTGCTCACTTCCAACATTGACAGTATGCTGATTTTTTTTTGCTGTACATACCGTCGTATAGCTATTCCCCCCCCCCCCCGGCTTCCAGGTAGTGGCTCCCGTGGGAGTGGGCGTTTCTATGCAGAGGCTAAGTGATTGACGTGATGACAAAAACTTCCCCCCGGCGCATAAGGTGCGTCACCAGTTTCCAAAAGAAGCCGAACGTCGGTGCGCAGGCGCCGTATAGAGCCGACTCGCAGTTCGGCTTCTTTCGGAAACTCGTGACGCGCCTTATGTACCGGGGGAAGTTTTTGTCATCACGTCAATGACTTAGCCTCTGCATAGGAACGCCCACTCCCACAGGAGCCACTACCCGGAAGCCGGGGGGGGGGGGGGGGATAGCTATATGACGGTATGTGCAGCAAAAAAAAAATCAGCATACTGTCAATGTTGGAACTGAGCACAATGTAATGCTAGAAAAATGTTTTTAGGGTGAACCTCCGCTTTAAGATAAGTGGTATGTGCTTACACATATGATACATACATCGTCTTCAATCTAAAAGAGACCAGAGATGGAAAGAAATTTAGCTGGTTCAGCAGGAACCAGACACATTTTGATGCATGATGTGTGACCACTTAACGGAAGTCGATCTAATAATGGGCTTGTTGAAAATGTTTTCTCCATCAATGGCTGCTGCCCCGCTCTCGGAATACAGTATCTCAGCAGGGAAGATTCCTCTATCCATCTTGTTTGTGTGGATGTGGAGGAATTTGTTCATTTTTTTCTCATTCAGCCTCCTGGCTGAAACAAAAAAATAATACTATCTATCTATGGCCTGTCTTATTATTGTTGAATATATTTTTATTAACCATTTTTTAAATAAAGTAATTGGGGGTACAGAATAAAGAAAAACAGGTGGGGAAAAGATAAAGGTACCACTACACTAACGGTACATAGAGTTAGGTCTTGGAAATGCAGATATCACAATGTAATAGTTGCAGTCAATATCCTAAGCAATTAATGCATTCATGCAGTTGGGTATACAGAGTTGTACATAAACCTGGGGTAAGGGAGAAGGGAGGCATATAAAGTGAAATAAGGGGGGGGGGATTGGGGTGGGGGGGTAAAGATATACATTCAGTGCTACTGTAGCTATTTTTCACAGTGCAGGTGAGCTTGGGTGGTTGGAAAGCCGCATACCGGGGCGTGGTCATCAAGACATCTGGACCACTGACTCCAGTGATGTTCTGGCTGTAAGTTCGTAAGGTGATTCTCAGCTCATCCTCCAGTGATTCTATTCAATAGTCTATCTGAGGTTGAATTGTGGACCCAGATATACCACATTTTATGGTGTTGTCTCCCTCCCTGGCCCTCATCTCCTCTATTATCATGATATCATTGAGGATGACAATCCACCTATGGATCGGGGGGGTTACCTCAGATTTCCAATATTCCAATATTTCGTGATTAGCTGTCGATCTGCCGATAGAAAATATCTAAGGAGGTTGGTCTTCTGGGATTTGACTGATCCCGGTAAGATAGATAGTAGGGCTACTTTAGGGGAAAGGGCAATAGAGAATGGCCTGTCTTATTATCTTGAGAGAACGCTTAAAATACGTTTTGGGTCTCAGGAACACCTGCTCAAAAATTATGAGATATACAGCTCTTGGTATATAAGCATGATCATCAAATATTTAAATAATAAAGAATATGGTTTATTTAGAACATTTAACATCCAGAGCAGATCATTTTTTAACACCATCTGCTCTATATGACAAAATTATTTTTGATAACAATTATAAACTACAGCAAATAAAATAATGTCAAGAAAAAAAAAAAAAAAAACGCTGATGGTGAAATTTGTAGTATACTTTTTAATTGCTGGTTAGTAGAGAAGTGCCCCCTTTTCATGGTGGCCATTGGAAAGAATGCCTAGTTACATTGATGGCCAGTAAGAAGAATGCCTTTTATATTCATGGTCAGTGTAGTAACCCCTTGTATTAATTGTTGGTGATAAGAATGCCCCATTACATTAGATGTCAGTGGAAAGAATTACTTTAATATTGGTGGTCAATGGGAAGGTTACTCTTTACATTGGGGGTCAATGGCAAGGTTACTCCTTACATTTGGGGTCACAGTGCAACCCTTAGGCCCCGTAAAACCGATGAGAATGGTCCGACGGACCGTTTTCATCGGTTCACCGCTGAAGTGGTCTGATGATGCGTACACACCATCGTTCCAAAAACCGACCGGGTCAGAACGCGGTGACGTCAAACACACGATGTGCTGTATAAAATGAAATTCAATGCTTCCAAGCATGCGTCGACTTGATTCTGAGCATGCGCGGGTTTTGAACCGATGCTTTTCTGTACTAACCATCGGTTTGGTCCAATCAGGCAGCGGTCCATTAGTTTGGTTTTAAAGCATGTTTTAAAATTTTGGCCCGAAGGAAAACAGACCGATGGGCTATACACACCGTCGGTTTGGACCAATGAAACTGAACCTCGGTCCATTCTTATCGGTTTTGTCCGAGCGTGTGTACGGGGCCTAATAGACACCTGAAAATGTTAGCGTTTTACTTGTGTGTTACTTACCTGAGTGGAATTGGCTCCATTGGTTCCACGTCGTTGGCTCCAGTGAGTGATCCTCCTGCTTGAACTATGGTAAGCTCTATCAGATGGGAGATAAATTCATTGTAGCTCAAGGAATCCCTAGCAACCTCCAAATGAACCCTCAAGTTTCAAGGCTCGCTGGTTAAGAAAGACTGCTTTACAACCTTCATTTTTGCTTCCTTCCCGGTATATATCAGTTTTTCCACAGCTACAACCTACTTTAAAAATGCACCACTTGAGACTTCCAAATATGCACAGTATATATTTCCACCCATTTATGTAAACTGTTATGAGTTTGGTCACCTTATAAATATATGTCGCTACTTGATATACTTTGAGATAAACATGTGACCTAACTGTCCTCACTGTTTTCATTCAATTGTAAATCATTTTTTTGCCAGACGATACAGAGGCTCGAGCGCTGATATATAGCTAAAGCAAAGGAAATAACTTCATGACCCTAAACTATGACATCAGTTCCTGTGTTAAGACTGCATGATGAACATTGTCTCAAGTGCACATCTTTGTGTTGGGAATATGTTTGTCAATCATGGACAACTACGTACTGTGTTTTGGAAGCCAATACTGCCTTAAAGAGGAACTTCAGTAAAAATGTAAAAAAAAAAAAAAAACCTGTAGCAGCCAACTATATTATTAATTACAATTAGGGACTTAATGTTTTGAAATACCCTGTATTTATAAGAGAAATAGCTATGACCCTTGTTGTAAAATCAGCCATTTGTAGTAGGGGCAGCTAAAGCCAGCGTGTGTTCTCTTCATGCAGCAGCTCCCAACCCAGCATGACTGACACCTCAGTATAAAAGCTTGCCAGTAGATGAGCTTTTGTGATTGTAAATCTTCAAATCCTCCTCTTTTCCCGAAGAAGCTGGCATAACCTCAGGCTGTGCACTGTGGAAGTCACACAAAAGAGATCTTCTTTTTGCTCAACGTAGTAACTCCACGCCAAAGGTGTTATAAAATAATTATCCATGACTGTCTCTTCTTCCCGTCGGCTTTCCCATGTAGGTATGCCACTTTTTTATGATGCTTCGCTGTTTCAGTCATTGTGATGACGATATCCCAGAGGTCTAGAAGCTACGTCATACACCTAGGTGAGAAAGGAGGAAATAGAGGGGATAATACAGAATATTTTTATTTTTTTATCCAATTTTGTTATAGGAGGTGGAGATAATAACAATTAGAGGATATTTACAAGTAGCGTGCAGGTTTACCTTATGCTGGGCATACAGGGAGATAGTTGTTTAACAAAATAGGTACTCGGCTGAATGTTTAAATAGAGAATTATAGCCGGTTCACACAGGGGCAGCACGACTTGCCGAGCGACTCGGCAAGGCGATCTGCACATAACTTCAGGGGCGACTTGCAAAATGACTTCTGTATTGAAGTCAATGCAAGTCGCCCTGAAGTCGTCCCATAGAACAGAACGGAGCGTGACTTGTCAGGCGGCTAAGTCGCCTGACGAGTCGCCCCTGTGTGAACCGGTTCTAACTGTAACTTGAAGTCTGCTAAACAGGTGTGAAGTTCAAAACAAAAACGTAAAACAGATTTAAGATGGCAAAAATATGCATGCACTGTAAAATAATAAATGCTGCATGAACATATGAAAGCTGCACAAACATGGACTCCTAACAGCAATTTTCCTGTGACTCAATCAGGGTTACGTGGCTGTATAGCTTAGTCTCTATAAGGCTCTATAACATAGAGCCTAGCTGAGAATTACCACTTCAGTAAAACAGTACAGTACAGTACAGTACAGAACAGAAACAGCTACTTATAATTATTTTCATAGACATAGTCCCTCACACTGAATTCAGAGTAGCTCTGGTAACACAAGTTAACAGCTGAATGGATTCAAGACCCAAGGAAAAAGGGCCAGACCACTGACACTGTGGTACTGTGGTAACAGTCAGGTGTGGGGATAGAGATGGTCTCCCCACAGTAGCTGGGTCTTTTAAAGAAGTTTCCCCCCAGACAAGCTGCCCACACGCCGGTTCTGACGGTGAAGGGCCTCTTATCTGGCTGTAGATCGTTTTTACTACCTCTACCTTATCAGGTGTTAATTTTATGAGCTCATGAGGAAGAGAATATGAGGATTATTTACACTTTGGGTACATTGTGGGAAATGGAGTTAAAGGGGTCTGCATCTGAGCATGGTGAGTAAATGGACACTCAACAACAGTTGTTCATATATAAAGTCCAAACATTGTATGATTATACTTTTAATTTGGCAAAACATATTCATTATTAGCTTTTATTATACAGATTTGCATAAATGGCATATTTCAGTGCCAATTGATATCTGCTCTTACATTATACAAGAAAAGCTTTAACCTGATTATGATGCACTTGCCCAGCTCTCCCCAGCTCTTGTATATCCCCTTTACGCAGACCGTATGCAAATTTGCGTTCATGGCTTGAAGGGGTCATACTGGGATGACCTTGTTACTGTTTTTTAGAGCGAGCGGTTGGCTCTTTAGTAATAACCGATACGGCTAAAAGCCGCTCGGCTGTTATACTAAAGGAGTGGGAGGGGACGTCCCGCCACCTTCCACCGCTCTTCCCGGGCCTCCCGTCCCACCGGCTAGGCTGAGACCCGAACAAAGCCGTATTCGGCTCTGATTGGGTCTCCAATGTAAAGTCCCAGAAGCAACGTTACAATGTCACTTCCCGTTTACTCGGCTGCCGATGGCGCAGATTTAAAAAAAAATTACAGTATTCAGGAGGGATTTGGGGATCCCTCTATAAAGATTACCTGTCACCACCTATTACTGTTGTGTACTGATGTTTACATTCCTTGTGACAGCAATAAAAGTGATCTGATGTTTTTTTTTTAAAGGGACAATGTAAAAAAAAGAAAATACATTTTTTTTTTTAAAGCACCCCCTTCCATGCGTGCTTGCGCAACAAAGAAAATGCATTTATAAGTCGCTCCCACACAGTAAACAGTGTGCAAATCACACATGTGAGGGATCACTGCGATTGTCAGAGTGAGAACAATAATTCTAGCAAAGGACCTCCTCTGTAACTCTAACCTGGTAACCGTTCCATTTTTTTAAAGCGTTGCCTGTGTAGATTTTTTGGTATCGTAGTTTGTCGCCATTCCGCGAGTGTGCGCAATTTCAAAGCATGACCAGTTAGGTATCGATTTACTCGGTGTAACATCATCTTTCACATTATATAAAAAAATTGGGCTAACTTTACTGTTTCGTTTTTTTAAATTAATGAAAGTGTGTTTTTCCACAAAAAAAGTGTTTGAAAGACCGCTACACAAGTACCGTGTGACATAAAATATTGCAACGATCAACATTTTATTTTCTAGGAGCTCTGCTAAATATATATATATATATATATACAGTATATATAAAATGTTTTGGGGTTATAAGTAATTTTCTAGCAAAAAATACTGCTATTAACTTGTAAGCAACAAATCAGAAATAGGCTTAGGCATGAAAGGGATAAGCAGGAAAAAATCCCATGCCAAATTGATGTTGTATTCATAAGCTTAGCATGGGAAAAATCTCATATGTGACAATTGTGATGTACTAAATTGCTCTTATGACTGCACCTACACACTATGCAACTATTGCTGGAGTATTTAGGCACACAGCAAGCCTTCTAATAACACAATGTATAAATACATGCATAGGAAATGACTGTAATTCTACCAATGATGTGTAGCCAAGAGCAATGCAGAGAAAACCTTCTTTGTCTCCCCTGCCTGCAGGGTCACATCTGCTGTGCTTAAAGCCTTTCTTAGGCATATTTGAAAAAAAAAAAATCAGAAGATACAAAAACTGTAGCTCCTGACTTATAATAAAAAGACACTAAAGCCGCGTACACACGATCAGTCCATCCGATGAGAACGGTCTGAGGGACCGTTGTCATCGGTTAACCAATGAAGCTGACTGATGGTCCGTCGCGCCTACACACCATCGGTTAAATAACCGATCGTGTCAAAACGCGGTGACGTAAAACACAACGACGTGCTGAAAAAATGAAGTTCAATGCTTCCAAGCATGCATCGACTTGATTCTGAGCATGCATGGATTTTTAACCGATGGTCGTGCCTACTAACGATCGTTTTTGACCTATCGGTTAGGAATCCATCGGTTAAATTTAAAGCAAGTTGGCTTTTTTTTAACCGATGGTTAAATAACCTATGGGGCCCACACACGATCAGTTTTGACCGATGAAAGCGGTCCATCAGACCGTTGTCCTCTGTTTAACCTATCGTGTGTATGAGGCCTAACGTGTTCAAGAGTCTCGCCCCCAAATGGGTTCTTCCCTGGTCTTCGGTACCCTGGCTCCGGCATGTGTACTGTGGGCAACGGGCTGTTATTTCTTGCGGCTTTCACAGCTGGATTCCCACTGCCCTGTGCTTTGTGAATGGTCTCACAGCTTTCTGGGACCTGTGATGTGTCCAAGAAGGTTGTGAGCGGGGTGGGGGTGTGATAGGGAGAACTTTTGGTGGATCGTTGCGGCAATCCGGACGGAAGTGGGAGCAGGTACCTTTAAATCCCCCCCCCCCCCCAAAAGTGCCAATAACAGAAGAGCAGGGGGGTGAGGGCAAAAATGTACTTTACGAAGGAGAAGTTCTGCTTTTCTGGTAAATTATTCGTAGGTACTGTACTGCTTGCTAAAACACCATAATGCATAGTTAGCTTTAAGATACTTGTACACATTAAATTAATACTACCAGTGCAATCTTACTCCCTCAAGCAATTTTAATGTTTCGGCATCAAGAAGGATACATCTCAGGGGAACGATCTGCTAAAGGTGTACCTTAGACCACTGATGATAGGGTGCACCTTAGTCATCCAATTGGCGCGTCAAGGGTTGGAGCTCCATATATACAAATGTACGCTCAGCTAAAACAATTGTATACTTTTATGTCATGATCTGTACCGAGCATTCATGTAGTACTTGGATATTCCAACCACTAGTTCACACCTGTGGTTAGCCAATGTACCAATATTATATTTGTCACCATCTTCTGTCATAACAGTTCTTCTGTAATTAAAGCCTGCAAAATACTGAACAATCGTTTCTTTGTGAATGAATGAAAGAAAGAGACATCTATATAGAATGGGTGCTTAGCATTTGCGATAAAAAAAAAAAAAATGATAGATGAATACTTGGCCGTGTCAGCCACACCCGCTGTGTGAAATAAACTCCA
The DNA here is from genome assembly GCF_905171775.1 of Rana temporaria. Lineage (NCBI taxonomy): Eukaryota > Metazoa > Chordata > Amphibia > Anura > Ranidae > Rana > Rana temporaria. The sequence continues at coordinate 497,105,939 of NC_053489.1, forward strand.
GCCGAGCCTTAGATTGGCACCGAACAATCTCGGCATGCTACCATTCTAGTCCTGACAAGGCACATGTGGAAAGTTCATGGATGATTATATGAAGAGCATTTAACTTCTGGCAAAAAGAAACACTCTGATGTACAAAAAATTACTCTAAAATTAGCACAAGCAAATAGCCCGCAGGAGTATTTGATGAAAGGATTCCACTTCCAGCATATGCACAATTTGTCTTTTGTATTTTCAATTTATTTTTCTGTACTTTGCAGAGATTTATTCTTTTAGCTATATTGTTTTGACAGTGTGGAAAGACAATCATGACTTTAGCCAGTGCTATTGATGAAAAAATGTATGTTCTGTTATATTGTTGCTGATTCTTTATAGTTTTCAGTGTCAAATAAATGAGTTATGGTGTCAGTTTTAAAGGGATTTGCATTGTAGGGGAAAATAAAATATCATATAAAGGCATAGTACACGTAACCACTTAAGGACCGAGCCTCTTTCTGAGATTTGTTGTCTAAAAACATTTTTTTTTGCTAGAAAATTACTTAGAACCCCCAAACATTATAATTTTTTTTCTAACAACCTAGAAAATAAAATGGCGGTCGTTGCAATACTTTATGTCACACCGTATTTGCGCAGCGGTCTTACAAGCGCACTTTTTTGGAAAAAATACACTTTTTTGAATTAAAAAATAAGGCAACAGTAAAGTTAGCCCATTTTTTTTATATTGCGAAAGATAATGTTACGCTGAGTAAATTGATACCCAACATGTCATGCTTCAAAATTGCAACCGCTCGTGGAATGGCGACAAACTTTTACCCTTAAAAATCTCCATAGGCGACGTTTAAAAAATTCTACAGGTTGCATATTTGGAGTTACAGAGAAGGTCTAGGGTTAGAATTATTGCCCTCGCTCTACTGATCATGGCGATACCTCACATGTGGGTTTTGAACACCGTTTTCATATACGTGCGCTGCTCGTGTATGCGGTCGCTTCTGCACGCAAGTTCGTTGGGACTGGTTTAAAAAAAAAAAAAAAAATCTTATTTATTTTACCTTTCATTTTTTACACTGTTCTTTTTTAAAAAAAAGTGTCACTTTTATTCCTATTACAAGGAATGTAAACATCCCTTGCAATAGAAAAAAAGCATGACAGGTCCTCTTGAATATGAGATCTGGGGTCAAAAATACCTCAGATCTCATAATTGGACTAAAATGCAATAAAAAAAATGGCCCTTTAAGAGCTATTGGTGGAACTGGCGTTTTGATGTCGCTTCCACCCTGCTATGGTATGGAGACGGGTGGGGGCCATCTTCCTCTCACTTGTATCCATACCAAGCAGGAGAGAGGACCCGATCGCCTCCGCCGCTACAGACAGCTCCGGTAAGCGGCAGAGGGCGCAAGAGAGCGGCGGGAGGGAGGGGCCCCTCTCCCGCCGCTGATTCGCCGCAGAGACCACCATTATTGGAAACCGGACCACCCGCTGAAGAGATGGATACCTGGGTTATGGCAGCTAGCTGCTGCTATAACAAAGATATCCCTCTTGTGTGCCGACGTATATATACAGTGGGCGGTCCGGAAGTTGTTAAAGTAACCTGTAAGTAAAGTAAACCTTCAAGAATTATAAAATATAAATCTCCAGTTTTTCTTTTAATTACCGTATTTATCGGCGTATACCGCGCACTTTTTTCCCCTTAAAATCAGGGGAAATTCGTGGGTGCGTGATATACGCCGATCCCCGCTGTCTCTGACATTGTCCGAGCCGAGCCGAGTGTACTTCGCACTCGGCTAGGCTCGGCCACGCTCAGCTCCGCCCGCAGCCACGCGAGAGGAGCCGAAAGAAGCCGAGAGAAGCCGAGTGAAGCCGAGTGCGCAGGAAATCCGGCTCTGCACAGCACGCCAAATTCAAACACACAACGCTGCAACCCCGCAGACGGACACCCACAAGGCTCGACGGACCCCGCCGCAGACGGACACCCACAAGGCCGCAGACGGATGCCGGAAAAGGCCGCCGATGGACGTCGGGCAAGACAGCAGACGGACACCGACAAGGCTGGACGGACCCTGCTCAAGGCCACAGACGGACGCCGGACAAGGCCGCCGATGGATGCCGGGCAAGACATCCAAAATGTAAGTTTTTTCCCTAAACTTCCCTTCTCAGCTTGGGGTGCGCCCTATACGCCGGCGCGCGGTATATGCCGATAAATACAGTAGATCACCAATTAGCTGGGTGCATGAAAAACATGGTCCTAATGATCATAAATTAGGGATGAATCTAATAAACCTTACATTCACTCCCTACTCTGTACCAGTTGCCCGTTGGCCTAAAGGAAATTAGGTATTTATTATGATTTTTATTTTATTTCCTTGAATCTTTGGGATTTAAATTCCAGGGTATAAAAGACTTGTTTTGGTAATGCTGCCTTTTTAATGACCTTTAATATGTATTCTATTCTGATCCTTGTGATTCAAGATGATTTGTTTTATTTAAAAAAAAAAAAAAAATACGGTAATTTGTTAAAAATAATTATGTCCCACTTTACAATTTACAAAACATAAAAAATTGCAACATAAATCAGTTTCCGAGGAGTAAAAATTGGTTTAGGTTCATACGCTGCAGATCAAAAAATGATTCCCTATGAATCATTTTCTTATTATTGTTTGTTAAAGGTCATAATACATTGTTGCATTTACTTGTGCGCACAGTGCTTGGCAGATTTCCAGACACAAATTATCATAAGGCACGGTACGCATTATTATACACATCTGTAAATCACTAAAATTCCCAATAATACTACGGAATACTTACAATTATTTGCAGTTTAAAACATGGGCAGACACTGGTGGGGCCAGTAAAAGGGCACAGAAATCCTGCTTTTGAAGAACAAGCAAAGAAGTGCGGGACCATTGCTAAACTGAGGTGTATATGTGCAATGTATAAATTTGCACAAATGTGAACAGAGCAGTCCCTCTGCCTTCCTATTAAAAACTGACCCCACTAAACAGGAGAACACAACGGCCAGATTCAGAAACAACTTACGACGGCGTATCTCCAGATACGCCGTCGTAAGTCTGAATGTGAGGCGTCGTATCTTGTCGCCTGATTCAAAGAATCAGATACGCCTCACTGTTGCCAAGATACGAGCGGCGTAAGTCTCCTACGCCGTCGTATCTTGGGGTGCATATTTACGCTGGCCGCTAGGGGCGCTTCTGTATATTTCCGCGTTGAATATGCAAATGAGCTAGATACGCCGATTCACGAACGTACTTGCGCCCGGCGTATTAAAATATGCTGTTTACGTAACTTTACCCCTCATAAAGCAGGGGTAAGTCATGTTAAGGTATGGACGTCGGAAACGTCGGAACAGCGTCGTATTTTACGTCGTTTGCGTAAGTTGTACGTGAATGGGGATGGGCGTAGGTTACATTCACGTCGACTAACCATTGAGCCGGCGTAATTTACGGAGAAAATGCGACGTGATACTGAGCATGCGTGCGCATGCGCCGTTCGTTAGGCGTGTCATTTACGTGGGGTCACGATTCACTTCCATACAACACACCTCCTACCAGCCTACTTTGAATTACGCGGGCTTACGCTGGCCCATTTACGCTACGCCGGAGCAAGTGCTTTGTGAATACTGCACTTGCCTGTCTAAGTTGCGGTGGCATAGCGTAAATAGGATACGCTACGCCCAAATAAAGATACGCCATTGTATCTGAATCTGGCCCAACGTCTTTAGTACTCTAGCTGTGCTTGGAACTCAGCGTACTCACCTCCAATGATCAGACTTGTCCTGACATGTCCCCGCTGCACAGCCATTCACTGGGAAGCTCAGTGTGCTGCTGCCTCTCTTTCCCCCAGCTCTTATGCAGCTGAGAACAGAGGGAATGTGATCAATATACAAGAAAAGGGAGAAAAAGGTATTTATAATGTTTTTTATATCGATACACAGATGTTTTGCTTTTCATTTATATTTTAAAATGAATGAGTTGTTTTACAAGGTGAGGGTATACAATCACTTTAATAGTTTCCGGACCGTCCACCACATATATACTGCGGCAGGGCGGCCCAGCTGCGCAAAATTACGTACCTTTACATGATTTTGTGCACACGGTGTAGGGAGCGCGCATGCGCCGCCAAAGCTCCACTACCGCTGTGATTGGACACAGCAGGAGACAATCAGTGGGTCCGGCGGCCACGATGGCCACTATAACCCGCCAATCGTTCTGTAGAGAGATGGAGCAGTGGTGTGAAGCCCTGTACACACGGGCCAGAATCTCATCAGGAGAAAACTGTAGTTTTTCCTGACGAGATTCTTGGCAAGAATCTCTTGCCGCCCGAGTGTACAGACTCTTCTTTCAAAAGAACCGTGCTTCTTTTGGAAGGCAAGAACGCAGTGACGTCATCGCGTACGACGAGCATGCACTCGTCACATTCAATGCCATCGCCGCCATCTTGTGCACCCTACCTATGCCTAGGAAGCTACCGCGCATGCATCAAAGTCATTTCAAGCATGCACGGGTTTCCACGGCAACAGGTAAGTATACACACTCTCGGGTTTCTCGGCAGGAAAACACTGCTGAGAATCACGACGAGAAAATAGAGAACATGTTCTTTATTTTTCTCATCGAGATTTTAGGCAGTTTTCTTGACGAGAAACCTGAAAGCCTCGTACACACGCCCGGCATAATCTGCAAGAAAGCTCTGCCAGCAGTTTTCTTGCTGGTTCTTGCCGAGTAAACCGAGCGTGTGTACGGGGCTTAAGCAAGGCAAACCACTGATCTGTCAGAGGGGAAAAGAGAGATATTGTGTTTCAGCTAAGCTGAAACATGATCTCTCTTTTCCTCCAGTATGTCTGCCCCCCACACAGTTAGAAAGCAGCTCCCAGGCACACACTTAACCCCTTGATCGCCCCTGGTGTTAACCCCTTCCCTGCCAGTGTCATTTATACTGTGACGGTGCATTTTTTTTAACACTAATTACAGTATGGGTTCCGTATGTTCCCAAAAAGTGTCACTTAATGTCCAATTTGTGTGCCGAAATGTCGCAGTCCCCCCCAAAAAAACGCTGATCTCTGCCATTACTAGTAAAAACAATAAAATAAAGAAAAAGTCCCTAAGTATATCACATCATTTTTGGATGCTATAACTTTTACGCAAACCAATCAATATACGCTTATTGGGATTTTTTTTAACAAAAATATGTAGCAGAATACACATTGGCCTAAATTGATGAAGAAATTTGATTTTTTTACATTTATTTTTATTAGATATGTTTCAGGCCTCGTACACACGGCCGAGGAACTCGACGTGCCAAACACATCGAGTTCCTCGTCGAGTTCAGGGATGAAGCCGCCGAGGAGCTCGGCGGGCCGCCTTCTCCCATAGAACAACGAGAAAATAGAGAACATGTTCTCTATTTTCTCGACGAGTTCCTCGGCGGCTCCATCGGGCCAAAAGTGTACAGACGACAGAGTTTCTCGGCAGAATCCGGCTCTGACCGAGTCTCTCGCCGAATTCTGCCAAGAAACTCTGTCGTGTGTACGAGGCCTCATAGCAGAAAGTAAAAAATATTGTTTCTTATTCAAAATCGTTTTTTTTTTACGGGTGCAAAAAATAAAAACCGCAGAGGTGATCAAATACCATCAAAAGAAAGCTCTATTTGTGGGGAAAAAAGGACATCAATTTTATTTGAGTGCAGCATCACATGACCGTGCAATTAGCAAAGAAGTGCCGTTTTGCAAAAAATGGCCTGGTCAGGAAGAGGGTAAAACCTTCAAGAGCTGAAGTGGTTAAGATAAAACTAGTGCCCTGTAGCTATTTCCCTTCAGTTGTTTTTTTTTTAGTTTAAAATAAATGAATTCATGTTTTCTACACATTTTCTACACAGAAACAATCAGGATATTTGAAAGTTTATTTATTTTTTTGACTAGTCTGACTATTGCTCCGTTGTCAAAATCGTATTTGGCTCATGATGTTCATCAATGATATTTTGGGAAGTGTTGAGAACATGAGAAGATTTTTTTTTTTTTCAGGGAATGAAATATCTGTCTTTGTTTTTCATACAGTATCCAAAAACCACATGATTTCCAGGGCTACATTGCCAACTTTGCAAGAATTATATGTCTGCGTAAATGTTCGGTGCATGTTAAATAATTATACCTTGGAGTTGGCTTCGGTGCTCCATCTCCTGGGAAGCTCTTGAAAGACAAAGAAAGAAATATAATGGAGATTTTATTTAGATTCCTTTTTTTTTTTATTCCAGCCTAATGACATCAAACTTCGTGTTTGTTTTTCGATTCTGTAATAATACTTCTTTATAAAAAAAAGTATATTTTCATATGTGAGGGAGTGATCTTTTCTACTGCGTGGCCTGGTCTTCATTGAAATACATTATTTATGAATTGAAAGTATCAAATGCAAAATCTCCTCTTGCCTCCAGTGTTCACTCCTCGTCGTCTGTTTGGGCTTCAGGCTGCTGGATCTTATCTGGCTGAATCCAATAGAGAAATCCGCCCAATTTGAATGATGTCCAAGTTGTTTTACTTTAATTTCCTACTGAAATCCATGCATGACAAATGTGCCATTAATCGTTTTAACAGAATTCTACTTTCTCTGAAAATGATTGTTAAAAATCCTACAGCAAAAAAATGAGTTATTATATGTTTAATTAAAAAACAGAACCATATTGTGTCCCATGATAACAGCATATGATTAATACACGTAATTATTAAGTATATTAAAGCATTGGTAAAGCCCAAACTTTTATTTTTTATATTGTATACAGTTTAGCCCCGTACACACAATCAATTTCCGATGGAAAGACTAATACGGAAATTCAAACCGCGTGTATGCCCAATCGGAAATTCCGATAAACTCCATCAGAGTTTAGATAGAGAACATGTTCTCTTTTACTCCGATGGAATTCCGATGTGATTTTGGTCGGACAAAGGTCCGATCGTGTGTACTGGGCTTTAGAACCTCTGACAGGGTTTTTATTGTTGTCTCTGTCACTGCTGGACCCCCCCCCCCCTTTCAATGTCCTTGCGACAATTGTGGCTTGCAGTAACAGCTGTCTAAGGCTGGATTCACATTTATGCATTTTTAGTGCTTTTTGCTTTCTGCAGATTTGCACTACAGTCCATTTACCATGGATTCCTATGGAACGTGTTCTGTAGTACAAATCTGCAAAATGCAAACAGCACTAAAAATGCATAGGTGTGAATCCAGCCTAATAGGGGATTTTACTGCATGTTGGAAATAGTTCTTCTCACTTCCTGTTATGTCTCCAGGACAGGAAGTATATGGAAATCTCCACAACAGGATGCAGACAACAAAACATAAAAGCCAGACAGATTAAATATGACTGTCTCCACACTTATTCCCATTTTTCTGTGCTTTATTTTCATGAATAGCCTACCCTGTAAACAATCTGAGCTCAACCTCTAACCCTAAACATCAATCAATTCATAAACTAAACATGTCCAAAAGTTAGTTGCCTGGTTGTCTCTGGCTTCAATAATTTATGAGTTACTGGCCCAAAGTTAGTATGCAGCAAGTACAATCAGAAATCTTCATCTGCTTGCCTATTTTGAGCCAGTGATTCAAAAAAGTCATTGATTCCTGTGGACAACAAGCATTTTTGTTTTAAACGTTCTAAACTTCCAGTGCCTACACCTACACATAAAGATTATACTATACTGAAAACTTTGTACAACAAGGTGCCACATGTGTGCCAAAAAATTTGAACCAAAAATGTTGTGAAGAATATTAAATGTGCATAGAAATGTAGGCCACACCTCTCCCTCCCCGAATACCAACAGTATCGATTTTAAATAAATAAAGACACTTAAGGCTGGAGCTTGGTATGTAATTGGCAATGCCGTCACGTCCGCGCATGCATACATGCAGGAACCCTCTGTTCCGGCAAGGAGCTCAGAAGTACCGGAACAATATGCCAGACCTTGAGAGTGCATGTGCCGCTGATGTTAGCGACTGAATGCAGGGTTAATATCTTCTAAACCATGTAGGTTTAGGAGAAATAAATTTTACCTACAGGTAAGCCTTATTATAGGTGTGGGATCCAAAAAAAAAAAAACTCTTATACTCACCCAGATGGTTACAGCACCGATCTGAGCTGCAGCTGTCCCCGATGCCTCTACATCAAGAACTGAGCGATCAAAGACTGCTCTGCACACTCACTGTCAGTCAGCTGTTCTGTGCGCTGCCCCTCCAACCCTCACTGGAACGCTGGGCTGTGGAGGGGGCAGAAGTGACTGGCTCAGGCTCTCAGTGGCGTGCTCGGGCTCTCAGTGGGTGGATTCTGACATTATTGTTCCGATCCCTGCAGAGCCTGGACTGGCTCTGTGACGTTAACCAATGGCGGCCTTTAGCCCTCTGAATTTGGATCACAGGAGAGTCATACTTCTCCTTTAATATTAGATGTGCATGGCAGCTAAAAAAAAGCTTTTACAGGTGGACAGTTTTAATTGATGGATTTTGTGTAATAGTCAATTTGATCAAGAGTCATTCTCCCCACATTGTATATGCTGTGGGCCTTGTTCACCTGGGAGGATAAAATGGGGTCTCTAGTAGGTAATTCTGTCCTTTGCCAAGCACCCCCGAGATATGAAACGTACTGAATAAAATGGCTCATTACACGTGTGTAATTGACCATGTAGTATTGTGCAGAATGGGAGTGTCTTAGGCAACACTTGGCCCATGGCTGCCTATTGCTTCCCATGTTGTCAGAACATTGCTAATCAAAAGATTCCATTGTCCTGATTTATTTTTCCTTTCTTTTGGCCAAGTGACATTCTGATGCGTATGGTCATCTCTCTATTTTTCTAACAGCATTATTTCCAACAATAACATTTTCCGGTATAACATGTTAAATGGTACAACAAAAATAGAAATAACAATTTCCTATTAAACTGCACAATTACAGTATACTTAATTTGAAGTGATTTAGGGAAATTACTGAGCATATAATGCCATTATAATATCTTGTTTAACAACTCTGTAACTGAGGCTTATAGCAGAGCAGGTGGTTTGTTGCATCGATCTGTTTGCTTTACCCATTACATTTCTTTGTTTACTCCGTCCTTGAAACTGTCTTCACTCACGGAAGGGTCTCTCAGCAAGCCACTTAGAGTGATGCTCTAACAATAACATAAGTATCAGATCTCCTTAATCAACCTCACACCACATGCATGGACGCTATTAAGCATTTTTTACATTCTGGATCATCTTACATGAACAGTTGTAGTAATTAAAGATTATTTTATGGTTTAGTTATTTGAAATGATCTACTTTTAACACTTGATTATTGTAGAGTGAAGCACATATGGGCAATGTGTATACTGCATTGAGAGGATACTGCCTTAGATGCTTTGTGGAAATGTATTTTAAAATGCTAAGCATGCTTTCTCTGAACTTATTTCACAATGGCTACTCTACTAAAAACGTATGCTAGCATACTTTAACCAAATGTCCCAAGTGACTTTTTTAAACGGTACTGGTTTTACAATAGCATCTGGTTTGGTCTCCTGGTATTCCTGCTGGACAGCTTTCAAAGAAGAGAATTTGGCCAGTTAGTAGGATCACATGCTAACACCTGTAAGCAACTTCGTGGTCAAATGATTCCCACTTTCATTGACAATATTTACAGTGCATCACAAATTCTGACAATTTTGTTATATTCAACTAACATCTGTTTTAGTGCATAAGGAAAGAGGCAAGTAGCATCATTGTAGAAAAAAATTACTGAGTTAGAACAGGAAGAGATGGAAGATCTCTCGAGCATAGACCCATCCAAAATTTTCTTTTAGTAGAATAGGTGAGGGTTAGAACTACTGACAATATTGGTATTGCTGTCTGTGTCTTCATATCCCCGGTGATAACTGATGCTGCCATTTTATTGGGGCTTCAAATGGAGAGGAAGTGAGCAAATGAAAAAAAATTGTCTGGGCTGGACTGATTAGGGCTGGGCTAGGCTTTAAAGTATCCAGACTATGTGCATTATGCATGCATATTCTTAACAGTCAGTAAAAGAGCATTACATAAGCCCTCACTAACTTCTGTAGCTACAGGAATTGTGGAGAAATGTATAGTATATACACAATTCACAACAGAGAGAGGAAGCAAGGAAACTTGAACTGTTCAATGCTTCAGAAAAAAACAAAATTAAAAAAGGTTGGATCAGGCTTTAAAGTATCCAGACTAAGGGCATGAAAAGACATGCATATTCTTTACAAACAATAAAAAAAACATTAAAACGAGCCTTACTGACTTCTGTAGCTACAGGCATTGTGGAGAAATTCATTCACAGGATTCACAACAGAGTGACTTCATCTGCAGCTCCTTCCCTTTTATTTTCTGCAGCATAAGCTCCCATTCCTTAACTGTGAATTGGCTAAATGTTTGTAAACATAGCAGGAAGGAGCATCATGGCAGATCAAAGGTAAAGGTGTTACTGACCACCAATGAATGTGGGTACAGTGCTGGATGACAATTGTCAGTCAAATTATTACAGCACTTAAAAACAAAAAAAAAATAGGCCCGGTAAGTAAGGGGTATTATATAGGTACTCAAGTGATTAATGTTCATCGCCTGAGTAGAGGTGCACAGTGTTTGGCATGGTATTAGTAGCTCTGAGTGATTTTCTGTTTATGGCGTATGATTTTATAGAAACTAGATAACCAGACAAGTGTTTTTGCTTCTCAATGTAAAAAAAACACAATCAAAAGTGTTGCATGCAGCCCTGGAATCCCTTGACCCTGTCAGAGTTAAAATTATTCTAGGGTGTTACATACAATATGGGCCACAATAAAGAGATTACAATTAGATCATACCGGTCCACAAACTCCATTTCTAAAATACCCATCTATTCCGATAGCCTGTCACGGTCACAGATTCAAACATTATTACAAATTTTGCATTTCAATGAACTGTGTCCAAATGACCTCTCGCACAATGGTCTAGTTGAAATTTGACCCTTCATAAAACTGTCCCTTCAGCAAATTTTCAAAAGTTTGCCCAATATCAAAAGTGATACCAAGAGGAAAAAAAGGAAAGACATTTCTAAAATAAAAAAATGGGAAATAGTTTTCTCAGCAGTGAACTGAATTTTCCTGATAATATAGATGTCTGTAAACTCTGCACAGTGGAGGTACAGGCTACCATAAAAAGTAGGTCTATCACCACCACAGGGTCACTTGCGCATAAAGCATAGGCTGTAAAAAAGGAGCATCTGTATTTATCTTTCGGGGGGCCTATTTATTTACACTCTGCTACGTTTTTCTGCTTTCTGCAGACTTTTTAGGTGTGTTGATTACCTACTATCCTGCTGAATGCTGTGGTCCTGTAGTGATGCATGAGCCCCCTAAGTATATCTACAGTCAAAATATTTTTTTTCCATTTTGGATATAGTAGGGAATAAATTTGAGCATCAAGCCTAGGTTCATACTGCTGCAGGATTGAAATCGTGCGAGTTCAGCTGAATCATCGTACCGTTTCGGACGGTGCCATTGCCGGCAATAGCTGCCGATTTGGCATGTGATTGGACATGTCCAATCGCATGCCAAATGTGAACCTAGGCTGAAACAAAGTCTCATTGGAGAGATTTCCCTTTATTTTACCCGTAGACACAATAGGAAGTATGAGTAAAGCTCTCCAAATTAAAGGAAGTAAGTATTCATTGGAAGAATTGTCCAACTGAAATATTACTCTATTCCTGTTTTAGTGGCAACTCAAAATGGGTCTAACAACTCCCTGAAAAAACATTTTGGCTTTAGTTACACTTTTGCCGCGTACATACAATCGTTTTTCAGCATGAAAAAAAAAACATTGTTTTTCAGCATGTCCAAAAAACAAAGTTTTTCCAACTTCATCATTAAAAACGATGTTGCCCACACACCATTGTTTTAAAAAAATGATGAACAGAGCGCGGTGACATACAACACATACAACGGCACTCTAAAGGGGAAGTTCTATTCGCCTTTGAGCTGCTTTAGCTGATTCCTTGTTAAGAAAAGATGATTCACGCTTTTTTGTCTGTTACAGCGTGATGAATGTGCTTACTCCATTATGAATGGTAGTTTTACCAGAACGAGCGCTCCCGTCTCATAACTTGCTTCTGAGCATGCGTGGGTTTAAAACGTCGTTTTAGCCCACACACGATCATTTTTTACCTGAAAAACGACATAGTTTAAAACTACGTTAAAAAATGCAGCATGTTCAAATTTTTTTTTTTCGTCGTTTTTCAGAACATGAAAAACTATGTGAAGCCCACGCACGATCATGTGTGTACGCGGCATCTGGGTCTGTTTATAACATTTTTACACAAGATTCACAAAGCTTTCAGCCAAGATTTCCATTTGTTCTAATTGGAATCAATTAGATAAATGTGTGAATCCTTGGTGAGAGTTGTGTTAGGCCCCTTTCACACATGCGGACCATTCATTTCATCAGTTCATTCATGTTTTTTCAAAAAAGCCGTATGACATTTTACATCAGTTTTTCATCAGCTGCTTTTCTGTTGCTCATCGGGTTCTCATCAGTTTTTCCATCAGCTTTTTTTTACATCCACTACAATGCAAAAACTGACTGTCCGTTTACATTAGTTTTTTTGTCCATTGTGTTTTTTTTATAGAACAAAGCGAAGGCGTTTCAAAAACCAAATTTTGACAAATGTGCATGTAAACTGATGTAATTGGACGATTATCTGCTTACATCCGTTTTTCTATGCAGATTCCAGAGATGATCCATAGATTCCAGAGATCTAGTGATATCCGTTTTTCATCCGTCAACAGATGGATGAAAAACAGACAAACAGTCCACATGTGTAGGGGCCTAAGACTTGTGGGAGAAAAATTATAAATAAACTCTTTATATATTCAATAGATTAGTGTCATAGCCCATTTGCTTCTTATATTTCTTGAAACTAAGGGCTAGATTACACTTGCTTCAAAACATGGCTTTGGACACGCTTTGTTAAAGCGCTCTGAATGCCAGTCAAAGCTTCTGTCACTAAATGAAATGGATAGCTTATAGTCCTGTTTACACCTTGCTTTTTATTGGTGCTTCGTTGAGGCTTCAGTGGGGCTTCAATGAGGTTTTGGTGGAGCTTTGATGGGGCTTCAAGCGATCTTTGCCATAGACTTCTTCAGAGGCTTTGAAGAGGCTTTGAAGCTACATGGGGTCTAATTTTTGAAGCAAATCCAAAGCAAAGCAAAACAAAAGCAAGGTGTAAACAGGACTGTGAGCTAACCATTTTATTTAGTGACAGGAGCTTTGACTAGCGTTCAGAGAGCTTTAACACAGCGTGACCGAAGCCTTGTTTTGAAGCAAGTGAAAACTAGCCTTGTTTTGGAAGCAAGTGTAACTAAGACCTAAGAAGATCACTTAGCAGAAGTCTCAGTCCCTTCTCCCTGATGTCATTATCATGTCCTTTCTGCTAAATCCTTTGAAAAATAAAAGTCTACAAACATTTTATAAGGGCAGGATATAGAACTTAGGCACAGCTATCTCACTCGTTTGTAATAAATATATGGAAAAATGCTTTATGTTAAGATTTCTAAACTCTGCATCCTTTTTGTATGTATTTATAAGTCGATTTTTTTGGGATGTTGGTACAGAGCCAAAGCTCATTTTGACCATGCTTCATATACTGCAGATGATCCAGTAATACAGTGTCAACCCAAAACTAAATGCCTGGGAAAATTAGGCCTGCGTCAGCGAAAGGATCCGACCTTTGACCTCACCCAGCCTCCAAACCTGGATACATGTATACCCCATGCTCCGATGATAGCTCATTCTTCGATATTCTTCACAGTTTTCCTGTAGTGCTCAAAACACACATTTCGAACCTTTCCAAACCACTTGTGATTATTATTCATGACACACTGTGCGTAGAGCATTTGGATAAACTGCATTGAACAGTACTTTAGATTCCTCAATTCTTTCTCACAAACTCTCAGCTGAGAGTGTGTGTGTGTGATCTGTTTGGGATTAATCTTTTAGAGAGAGCTGTTGAAGGATTTCTTATTTAACTTGCTGTCTACAAGGTTTCCTTAAAGTAATGCTCTTAGGAGGTCATTGGGCTTTTAAAGGTTATTTGGTTTGTTAGCCTAAACACTAAAACTTTGTGTCCTTTGATTCTGATTAGTGACACTTTAATAAAGTCATTTGAAGTTCAGTGGACTGAATTTTCGGCCATTTCTAATGTTTCTATGGTCACAGGGAAGAGTCCCGAATTCAAACCTGCATATAATCTTTTTGATGCAAATCTTTCTCAACTGTGTAATGTCGTTATCAGATTCCTTTCCTCCTGGCGAACAGATTTTTTTCTTCTAAAGAAAAAAAAAAAAATAGATAAAGGATTGTCTCTCTGCCTCATTGGTTGTCATGATATATATTTTTATGTGACATCTATTCACTGAAGCCGAGTCCCTTTTAGATAACAAAAGGTTGAGAAGATCTTGAAAACGTTTTATTGCTGCTCTCTGGATGGGCCAATAGAAACAAAGGCCCTTTGTCTTCCACTTGATTAGATAATAAAGCTAACGCAGACTTTTAAGGGAAACATTTCTTAACATAGCCAGAGATATTTTTTTCCTGCCCTGAAAGTAAGAAAAACTATGTCTAATCGCTTACAATTAAATCATTCATGGTGTGCTCACATTGGAGGAATTAATGCATTTTGTATTAGGTAACAAGTGAACTTTTACAACATGTGAGAACTAAGGGGGGAAAAATTATAGTCCCTCTTTGGTTCACAAGGGGTTTGGTAGTCAGGTCAATGACTTGATTTTCATGGGAAGACTGACTCTGCACAGCATATTCATAGGGTAAACAGGCCTTTTATTGACAGCTGCGGCTTGGAAGGAGAGCGCAGTGTAGTGCCGCGCTATGGTTTGTTGAGAAAAAACAAGGCAATATTTAAAACAAAGCGCTGAATGGGAACAGTGGCTCTTGTGTCCCGAAGTTGACTGACTAATACTTGTTAGCGTCTAGATAAAAGCACTTCTCCCCACACTCCTCCCTTTCTGTGTTATTTTTATGTAAATTGACATGAGAGATGGGCGAGTTGTAATTAAACAATTCTTCTGAAAAATGAGAACATGGAAAGAGGAGTGTTATATAGCATCCGAGGTCTTACAATTCGGTATTCCATAATCTTCCATTTCTTAAATTATAGTCAGGTGTTTCTATCTGATTAAGTACCCAGTTAGCGTTAAAAACCATAACAATTTGTTTATTTGTTCATATAGCGCCCACAAAGGTCATATAGTAGGTAAAAGACACACACGCACACACACACACACACACTAATGGACCAGTTTTGGTGGAAGTTAATTAACCTACCATTGTTTTGACTAAACTTCAAAAAAACAGTCCCTAGGGGATTGTGCTATTCAATGAGGTGGTCCTCCAAGCAAACAGCTAAATCCAAAATTCAAATATATACTGCGTATATTTACTCTTTTATTTACTCTTTTGTCAATTGAGCATTGTAGTTGATGCTTGGAATAAACTACCAGCAGAGGTAGTGAGACAGTCAACAGTAGATGGCTTCAAACATGCTTGGAACAAACATAGATCTATTGTCAGACAATATAGTTAACGGAAAAAAGAAAATAAAAAATTGGCAGACTCGATGGACTATCCATGCCGCGTACACACGACCGTTTTTCATGTCATGGAAAAAAACAAAGTATTTCTTGACGTGATTCTTGTTAAGCCTGCCTTGCATACACACGATCGTGAAAAAAAAAATGCTCGAGCAAAGCGCGGTGACGTACAACACGTACGACGGCACTATAAAGGGGAAGTTCTGGCGCCACCCTTTGGGCTGATTATGCAAATTTCCCTTCTCATAACTTGCTTCTGAGCATGCACGTTTTTTCCCCGTCGTTAAAGCCTACACACGAGAAAAAATAGAGCAGGTTCTAAATTTTTAATGCCCATTTTTCTTATCGAGAAAAATGCTCTGGAGCCTGCCTACACACGATCATTTTTAATGACTAATTTTAAAAATGGCATCTTTCTCGTCATGAAAAACTGTCATGTGTGCGCGGCATCAGTCTTTTTCTGCCATCACTTTTCTATGTTTATAAACCGTTCTTGGACCTCTTTTAGTTAATAATCTCATCACTAATTTCTGGTTTGATATGTTTGGTTTAAAAATTACTACCAGAAAGTTAAAGCCCCCCTTTTTTAAATAGAACAGATATACAAAGACTCTTTAACCACTTCATCCCTATACCATCATGCAGCCAAATGACCGGGACACCTTTTGCCAATCGGGCACTGCGTCACTTTAACTGACAATTGCGCGGTCTTGCGACGTGGCTCCCAAACAAATTTTACATCCTTTTTTCCCCCACAAATAGAGCTTTCTTTTGGTGGTATTTGATCACCTCTGTGTTTTTTGGTGCCTTCAGAATAGATGGGTTTTGAGTTTTTGCCTGAAGGCCAGGTGATTCACTTCCGTTCGGATACTGGTTGGTAAAGCGGTCCATACTCTAGGTCCTTGGACTTAAAATCTTCGTTCTCCTTTGGACTTGTATCGGGCCTTGGGTATTTGGAGTAGATCTTAGTTAGTGGTTTGGAGAACGCGATTGGGGTTGTGAGATTTTAATTTTTCACATAGATATTGGGGCGCACTTCCTTGAACACATTTGTGTGTCAAGCATAGTGCCTTAAACGTAATTCTGTCTTTTACGGGCAACCAGTGGAGGGCCCTGAGGGAGGGAGAGATTGATTCCCAGTTTTTTTTTCCTGTTACAAGTCATGCCGCCGTATTCTGGACGACTTGTAGACGAGCAATTTGGTACTTTGAGAGTCCGAGGTAAAGGGTGTTTGCATAGTTGAGTCTGGAGTTGATTATCGTTCCCACCACGACTGCTATTTCTTCTTTTGGGATGAAGGGAATGAGTCTACATGGCAGGCGCAGCAGATGGTGGGATCCGCTGACTACTGAACTTATTTGTGCATCCATTGTCATGTCGGAATCAAAGGTGACTCTGAGACTTTTGACTTTGGTGCTAGGGGTGATGGTTTGTCCAAAAATAGGCGGGGGTGTCCATGTTGTCGTAGCCAGTCTCTTTCGGTTGGGGTGGAGCCATTGAGTTTAAGGTAGCTCTCCGTCATCCAATTTTCTATCAGAGTAAGGCATTTCTCTAGTCCGAGATAATGATCCTTTTTATTGCTGATACGAAAGTAGAGTTGGGTGTCATCCGCATAGGAATGGTAGAGTAAATTGTGGTTACTGATGATTTCGAGGAGAGGGCGGAGATAGATATTGAATAGTACGGGCGACAAGGGAGACCCCTAAGGGACTCCACATGACACTGTGCGTTTTTCAGAAGTGAAAGGACCTAGTTTCACTATCTGTGATCGGTTTTCCAGAAATGAGGAGAACCAGGGTAGATTAGAGTCTGCCACTCTAGCTAGTTCAGCTAGGCGGGTCAGCAACAATTTGTGGTCTACTGTATTAAATGCTGCACTCAGGTCCACTCAGGGCCTGACCTCACAAATGCTCTTCTGAAAGAATGATTAAACATTCCCATAGACACACTTCTAAACCTTGTGGACAGCCTTCCCAGAAGAGTTGAAGCTGTTACAGCTGCAAAGGGTGGGCCAACTCAATATTGAACCCTGCAGATTAAGACTGGAATGCCATTAAACTTAATGTGCGTGTAAAGGCTGGCGTCTCAATCCTTTTGGTAATATAGTATATGTATATATTTTAGCACACCATATGTAGGCAAAGTGAATGTCTCTGCCATGGCCCCAGTTATACGGTCCACAAAGATCTAATATGGAAGAAATGGTTGGCTAAATCACACAAGTGCTTTTTTGACCTCTATTCTTCCTTTATATCGGCTTCTCAAAATTGCAAATACATTAATATAGAGGTTGGATAAAAAGTTAGTACAGCATAACACTTTTGAAGTAAAATAGTACTCTTGTATAGAGATGTAAACATTAGACCAAAAGGTATTTGGTTTTAAAAAATGAGGCACCGTTGGAAACTATGGCCCGGATTCACGTAGCACTTATGCCGACGTATCTCGCGATACGCCGCGTAAGTGCACAGATGCGCCGTCGTATCTATGCGCCTGACTTTGAAAGCAAGATACGCCTGAAATTAGGCTTCATCCGACCGACGTAAGTTTCCTACGCCTTCGTATCGTGGGCGCATATTTACGCTGGCCTCAAGGGGCGCTCCCATTGATTTACGATTCGGATATGCAAATGAGTGAGATACACCGATTCACTAACGTACTTGCGCCCGTCGCAGTAAGATATGCGGTTTACGTAAGTCGTACGTCCGGCGTAAAGTTATGCCTCATAAAGTAGGTGTAAGTCAGCAGCATCAATGCACCAGGGAACACAGCCGTCGTATTTTACGTCGTTTACGTAGTATGTGAATAGGGCTGGGCGTAGGTTACGTTCACGTCGTAGGCAGTGATTCGACGTATCTTAGGCATTCGTTCCGACGTGATTCTGAGCATGCGCATTGGGAAGCGTCCACGGGACCGCGCATGCGCCGTTCGTTCGGCCCATCATTTGCATGGGGTCACGGTTCATTTAAATGGATCACGCCCACTTCCACCTACTTTGAATTAGGCCGGCTTATGCCTAGGAATTTACGTTACGCCGATGCAACGTTGGGAGCAAGTGCTTTGTGAATACTGTGCTCGCCGCTCTGCGCTACGTCGGCGTATCTTATATTCGATACGCTACGCCGGCATAACTATGCACCGAGGTATGTGAATCCGGGCCTATGATTTACTTGAGTACATGAATAAGTTATATAAACTTGAATGCTTGGACGTCCATAGCCTGAAGAGCCCAACAAAAAAGTGGTTGTAAACCGTTACATATAGCCAGTGAAGTGATTGGCTTCAGGTGATACACAGAGATGAAACAAATCATCATACATAAGTTGTACCTGTTTATATTCAGTCTTCTCTTTTCATTCAAAGTCCAGAATTTACACAGCTTGTCTAAGTTCACACAAAAGTGGGTAGAGAGCTGATGTTACACTCTGCAGAGCTCAGTGAGCAGAGCTCTAAGAGCTGATTGGAGGCAAGGAATACACCCCCTTCAAACAAAACACATAAACATAGCCTTGGCTGTCAACCTGCTGGAGGTCTCTCCCCTGTCACCTTTTTTCTCTTAAGCCCTGTCCACACGGCCCAGAATCTCATCAGGAAAAAAACATTGTTTTTCCTGACGAGATTCTTGGCAAGAGTGTAAACATGGGCCATTCAAAAGAATGGCCGTTCTTTTGAATGGCACGAACGCAGTGATGTCATCGACTACGACAAGCACGCGCTCGTCACATTCGATGCCCTCGCCGCCATCTTGCTTCACCCTACCTATTCCTTGGAAGCTACTGCGCATGCGTCAAAGTCATTTCGAGCATGCGCAGGTTTCCATGGAGAGGTAAGTATACACAGGCTCGGGTTTCTCGGCAGGAAAACACTGCCGAGAATCTCACCACGAGAAAATAGAGAGCAGGTTCTCTATTTTTCTCGTCTAGATTCTGGGCAGTTTTCTTGACGAGAAACCTCAAAGCCCCGTACACACCCATGGTTTACTCGACAATAAAGCTCTGCCAGCAGTTTTCTTGCTGGTTCTTGCCGAGAAAACCCTGCGTGTGTATGAGGCTTTAGTGTCAGGAAAACTTGTCAGAAGTGACTCATGCTGATAGACAGACACGACACTTAGTACTCTGGACTGAGACAAGTACATAATATAGAGGGATATAATTTGTTCATATCTAAGGTTTACAACCACTTTAAGACAAAACAGTGAATAGAGATGGGCAAATATGATTACATCCCTGTTCCTTTGGTTTAAATGTTTTTTTCCATGCTTCAATGCTTCACCATTTGCTCTACAGACATTCTGCCTGTCCCATCAGACCTATAAATGCCTTTGGGAAACCTATGATATTACCACAGGGATCTGAATAATGACAGGAAGTTAAAGTATGTAAGACAGGATGTCATAAAGACATCAGCAGGAAGAAAATCATTGTAGTCAGTGATAGTAACATGCTTTATTTTTATGCTAGACTTACCTCAGTTGAGTGTGGTCCTGCATTTGTTAATTAATAATGTACGTTGTATGTCTTAGCAAGATGAATGCTCTTACTATATCTTCTTTTTTTATTCTGTGTTACTGTAGAGTTCCAGTGTATTGTATAAATGTTAGTGTATAGCTGGATATTACAGTTGGCCATTACTATTTATCAATGAGCAGGGATCCTTCCTACTGTATCTTATTCCATTAGATGCCATAAAGCAATTATGTTGCTATTAATAAAAAAAAAAAATGTTTCCTTGTAAAGAAAGCCATGAAAACCCGCCCTGCTGTTTGCGCTTCCGAACTCTGCTTTGTTGCATGTCTAAGCTTGCTTAAAGAGCATCAGCATCTGGTGCACTTCTGGATCAGGGACGTGCAGTCAAGAGAGGCAGGTGACCCACTAATGATTAGAAAAGTTTAAAAACTTTCTTAGAACCTTCTTTTCCTTCAAATTTTCATTTGAAATTCTACTTATCTATGACCAGTTTTACTAAAGCCGGGTACACACGGGCCGAATGTTGGGAGACAACGTGCGGTTAAAAAAAATTAGTCGACATTCGGCCCGTGTGTATGTCGAAGGTACATCAGCGCTGATTGAAGTGTTGTGGAGCCAGTAGGGGGATGTCTCCCATCAGAACACAACAGCTCAGTGGGGGAGATCGCTGAACTTATGCCTCGTACACACGGTTGGACTTTCCGAGAAAAAAAGTCGGACGGGCTTTTTTTCTCGGAAAGTCCGGCCATGTGTAGCCTCCATTGGACTTTTTTTGTCGGAAGTCCGAAGGACCTAAGATAGAGAACCTGTTCTCTTTCTTTCGGTCGGACTTCCGATGGACTCACGACGGACTTTTGCAGTCAAAAGTCCGACCGTGTGTACGAGGCATTACCTGGCATGGAGCTGTCAGTTTTTTTTCCGTGCAACCCAACGATTGCCAAAGCAACCCAGCAGGAATCTGTTAAGGCCCGTACACACAATCTTATTTTCTGACAACAAATGTGTGATGGCAGGGCTTTGTCGGAAAATGTTTGTATGCTCCATCATACAAAGTTCTGTCGTCTGTATGCAAAAGAAGTTCACGGCCAACGCCCTTCACACAAAATTCCACGGATTTGTCCAATGGAAATCGGATGTATACGAGGGCTTTAGTGTGTACCCAGATTTAGTGTCTACCCGACTTTAGTAGTAAAGCAATAAGGATTAAAGCCCTGAACCTTTGCAACTTCAATGGCCTGTTCACAATAGGGGGTTGTGGTAATGCAATGTGGACTTCTGATACAACATGCCAGACATGTGGCATTTTCACACAGCGCTCCATGGTACCCAGATGGTTCACATTGTGCTGCACTCCTAGGTGTATTATGTGCCATTCAAAATGAAAGTTTATAAATGGTAGTTACCATAATTTTCTCCTGACAGATTCCCTTGATCCTTGCTATCTATTTTTGAAGCCCACTATGTGCCTTTGATTTTAGAGGCGGATGATACTGTATCAAGGCGTTTTCTACAGCCATAACTAACGAACACCCTGCATTGTTCCAAAGATGTTGTATACATATGACTAGTAAACTAAAATATTAAAACCATATGGGTTTTGGATGGTTTTATTACTCTTTTGGCTCAGTAGAGAAATATGTTATATAAGATATGGATTTTAAATAAGCGAAAAGGAGAAAAAGCTGATCAGGAGCTTAGAATAATGCTTTCCTTATAAGTACAAACGGAGCAAGCTTTATCACAAAAAGAAAAAATATATAAATATCTCACATAATTTGCCCTAGATCAGTTTCATGCTGCATTTTTATGCAAAGTGCAAACTCAAGATTTAAAGTAGAATTCCAGGTTTCACTGTACTTTACATTTGGGCTAGTTATTTCCATTACTAAATGATGTGACTGTAGTAGCATTAAAGGGGTTGTAAGGGTACAATTTTTTTTACTAAATAGCTTCCTTTACCTTAGTGCAGTCCTCATTCACTTACCTCATCCTTCAATTTTGCTTTTAAATATCCTTATTTCTTCTGAGAAATCCTCACTTCCTGTTCTTCTGTCTGTAACTCCACACAGTAATGTGAGGCTTTCTCCCTGGTGTGGAGTGTCGTGCTCGCCCCCTCCCTTGGACTAAAAAGAGAAAGGAGCTCTGTATTAGTGGGAATCCTGACTCCATAGGTGTGCGCAGAGGGTGTGCTAGGGCCCTGTACTAAGCAAAGCCACCCTTCCGCTTGACTGCAGAGGAAGGGACTGGGGAATCTCTGTCCTCAGTCCCTTTCTCTATCTGGAATGTGAGACATTAGGGGTCTGTTTTGACCCCTGATATTTCACCAAAGCCCTCCAATGGGGCACCTAAGTAAAATAGTAAAAAAAAAAACAATAATAAAAAAAAAATATTGTAAAAAATGATAACATACTATTAAAAATATATAAAAAATAACTACTGACACCAACCTCTGCCTTACTGACATCGTTCACTGCTCTACCGACACTGTCCATTGCCCTACTGCCCTATATGTATGTACGCATGTGTGTTTGCGCTTTGGGGTGCACACCCTAATGCAATCGGCTGCGCACACCCATGCCTGACTCTCATGTAGTCCAAGGGCAGGGACGAGCGCGACAGTCCACACCAGGGAGAAAGCCTTGCATTACTGTGTGTAGTTACAGACAGAAGAACAGAAAGTGAGGATTTCTCAGAAGAAATAAGGACATTTAAAAGCAAAATCAAATCGAAAAATGAGGTAAGTGAAGGAGGACTGCACTAAGGTAAAGGAAGCTATTTAGGAAAAACAAATTGTACTTTTACAACCCCTTTAACTACATACAGTAAACAGTGCTGTGTATCAGCAGAAGTACGGGCATCTTCCTATCTGCTGCTGGAGTAAAAGAGAGCTGGCAGAGCGCTTCTTCACTGTTTGGGAGAAGCCTTGTATTTTTATAAATCAATAAAAGACGGCTTCTTTTAATTGGCCGAGGTGGAGGGTGAATAACCTTACAATTTCACCTCGACAAATCAGATAAAGTTTTATTTATTGATACAAATACAAGGATCTTCAGTGGCAGAGAAGCAGTTAACCAGATTATCTTAAAATTCCTGGCTCATATGGTAGGTTGCCTGTACTGCTGACAAAACACAGTGACACTTAGGCTGGAGTCACATATGTACAAATTGGATGGGGTTTTCGCCGCATTCAATTCGCATGACAGGCGAGTGTGACCAGATCTCAATGAAACCGGTTCACACATGTCCTGGGAGGACACGGTGCAAATTCCAAAAGGGTCCTATGCGTTTTTGGGTCCGGTTCAGGTGTGAATTCAGGGAAACATTTGGACCTGAATAGCACCTGAACCAGTGAACAGAACTGTACTGTACCCCATGTTGGGAACCGTGGCTGCACATATGTGAACCTGCCCTTACTGTATACAGCTAATGCTACTATAGTGTATTACAGCACATAGTAGTGACTGCATGAATTGGTAACGTAAATAAACTGGATCAAAGAAACTTTAGAATGGAATTCCAGGTATTGATATTTTTAAATAGTTACAATGCATATACAGTACCATACCTGTGGAATTGCTCTGAGCCTAGGTTCACATCGGAGCGATTTGTCATGTGATTTGAGAGCTCAAATCACATGACAATTCACAGCCTATTGCCGGCAATGGCACTGTTCCAACAGATGCAACGCGATTTTGCATGCGCCGCACCGAGTTCCTGCACTACTTTCGCTGATTTCAGGTGCGACTTCAATAGACATCTGTATATGAAGCCACACAGAGGTCTATCAAGTAGCACCTGAAATCGCGTTGATCTGCTACTTTGAAATCATGCTACTTCAAGTGAAGTAGCGCGATTTCAAAGTAACATTAGCATGAACCAGGGCTAAAAGCTGGAAAACACTGTAGTAGACACCTCTGCTACAATGACCTCCACTAGTCCTAGTTTCTGTGCCGAGCGACTGCCCTGCTGCATTGTTAACATAGGAGGTCAGCCACTGAGCATGGGTGTCATTTGTAGAATGCTTAGCATTTTCTCAATAAATGCAAAACATCCTCTGATTGGACGACATGGAGAGTATAATGTAACTGCCCTTCCTTTCCACCTTATCCAATTAAAGAACTCTTTGCATTCCTTAAGGAAATGCAAATCATTCCCTGAATGGCGCCAGTGCCCAGCGGCTGGCCTCCTGTGTTCACAATGCAGCAGGGCAGCTGCTTGGCACTGGACCCAGAACCTAGAGAAGATCACTGTGGTGTGCTACAGTGATTCCCAGTTTTTAGAGGGCTCCCACAGGTATGGTATATACATAGTTACATTGGTCCAACCTGGACTTTTCACTTGCAATGCAAAACTTAGAGTTTATGCATTTTGGCATACAGCATAAGAATTAATCATATTTTCATTCCTGGGAGTCACAGGTGTACAGCCCATGGCCAGCAGCCTGTACTAATCAATGACAGGCTGTCAGACAAAGCAGCTGTATGCCTGTAACCGCACATCCAAGTGGTTACACATGTACAGGGAGAGGCCTCGGCCTTGGATGTAAATATACCAAAGGAACCAGTTCACTAAGTGGTGTGTTGGGAGGGGGGGCACTCATCTCGACTCTCTTTAATTCCAGCAACAGACAGGAAATTCCCTGTGCTGCTGCCGGAACACAGTGCCACTTACTAAATGTAGCTAATGCTACTACATTATATTACAGCACGCTCAGTCTCAGCATTGTTTAGTAATGGAAATAGTTTGTTTGGGCCACTATTTAAAGTGCATTGAAATTCTGTAAAATCTTCTTTAATACGCAACTAATGAAAACATATTGCTTACTTGTCTTTCGAGACCAGTCTATCCTTTTTATATGTTCTAGTAAAACCTGCAAATTTAGATTGAAATATGCTATCTGGCCAAATGTATGGTGTTGGAGTTCAGGTGTTTCCAACAAAATACATTTTCAATGCTATAGCATACAACCCAGTTTTTGACAATTGTGTTCTTCTAATCTTGTGATTAGTTTGGGCCAGACCTTTTTCTTTTCAACCTTAAGAGCAGGTTCACACTGGGGCAGCACGACTTGCCGAGCAACTCAGCAAGGCGATCTGCCCACGACTTCAGAGGCGACTTGCAAAATGACTTCTGTATTGAAGTCGATGCAAGTTGCCCTGAAGTCGCCCCAAAGTAGTACAGGAACCTTTTTCTAAGTCGTAGCGATTTGAGTCACTCTTATTAGAACGGTTCCATTGTACAGAATGGAGCGCGACTTGTCAGCGCGCTAAGATGCCTGACGAGTCGTGCCTGTGTGAACCGGCTCTGACTGTGGCCTTCTTCACAAAGCTGCTGTATGTCCAGAAATACATGATTTAATTAGTTCAGGAAGATCTCAAGTGGCCTGCATGAACCCCCGTCTTCAACCGTTTGGGATAACTTGAAACAACCCCAACCCTTTGGGATAAAGCAAAATGCCTTTTATTATGAATGCTAAGTGTTCACAAATCCACCCAACAGAGTATCACTTTACTCCATTTATCCACAAACTTAATTTAAAATTTCTGAGCAATTTAGACTTGAGGAAGAGCTGTTCTATAGAGGCCCACCTAAAAGTCTAGAAAAAGGCTTGCTCAGTCTAGCAATTGAAATGTGACATAAAACTTAGATCCTGAACTTATAAAGAATAACCAAACAGTACTGCTATATTCTGTCATTCACACAAGAAGGGGACTTTCATGTTGTTGGAAGGTTTCAAAAAGTCTAGAAAAGCCCTTGTTTGCAATAGCAGCAGAAAATACATTGAGCTATACCAGACCCAGTATGGTTTAGACCACAGTGTTCGGAGTAAATAAATCACTTGAAACAAGCCTTGCGACCAGCGAGGGAAGGAATTCTCATTAACAACTGCTTTTAATACACAAACAAGACTTTGTATGCGCTCTGACTCATAAATGTTTTCTTTTGCAATTGATGAAATCGCAAGCTGTGAGCAAAAGTCTCCAAAGGCCAAAAGTTTTTAATATTAAAAGATTAAAGTAAAGGCAAAGCATCTCTGACGTATCCTTTATAGTTGCCAAAGTTTGTATTCACTCAGGCAGTAATGTTCTCCACAGTGCTGCCTTTAAAAACATTCTTTCAGTTTTTACATTTTTGGTTAACAGTTGGTTAACAGTTTTTCTAAGAGCCGGTTCACACTGTGGCGGCACGACTTCATGGACGACTTCAGAGGCGATTAGCAAAATGACTTCTGTATAGAAGTCAATGCAGGTTGCCCCGAGCCGCCCCCGTGCAAGAACCTTTTTCTTTGTTGGAGCGACTTGCGGGTGCTCCTATTAGAACGGTTCTATTGCATAGAATGGGACGCAAATTGTCAGGCGGCTGAGCAAATTATTGATTAATATGATCACCTCTAATGATATTGCACACAGTGGTAATCATGCATGTATGTATGTTGATGTATCGGACTGGAATACGCAGGGCCCATCCATGAATAAAAACTGAAAGCCCCATAAAAACGACAATCATTTAAATAAAGCCACCTACAGACTTGCAGGTATGTTATTTTGGTGTCACTATCAGGGCGCTGATCCAAAACAAATATCTGGAGCCAGTGCATGTAGACAGGATGTTGTTGAAAGAGAGGTTAGCAGCACCAATGCCACGTACACACGACCGTTTTTCGGCTTCTAAAAAATTACGTTTTTAAGGGTCTAGAAAAAACAACGTTTTTTTCAACCCGATCATTAAAACGGCCTTGCCTACACACGATCGTGAAAAAAAATGCTCTAGCAAAGCGTGGTGACGTACAACACGTACGACAGCACTATAAAGGGGAAGTTCCATTCGGATGGCGCCACCCTTTGGGCTGCTTTAGCTGATTTTGTGTGAGTAAAAGACGATTCACGCTTTTCTGTCTGTTACAGCGTGATGAATGTGCTTACTCTATTACGAACGGTAGTTTTACCAGAACGAGCGCTCCCGTCTCATAACTTGCATCTGGGCATGCACATTTTTTTCACGTCGTTAAAGCCCACACATGACCATTTTTTACAACCTTAAAAACGACAACGTTAAAAACATCGTGAAAAAATAGAGCATGTCGAAATTTTTAATGCCCATTTTTTAGATCGTGAAAAATGCTCTGAAGCCCACACACAATCGTTTTTAATGACATTAAAAAAAAAATTTAGAACCCGAAAAACGGTCGTGTGTACGCGGCATAAGATGCAAAAAAGGTAAAAAAAATATGCTAAACAAAATAAACTAGACCATTGTGACACATGAATTACTAAAACTGGGGAGTGCAAAATCTGGCTCAGCTCTGCGTAGAAACCAATCCGCTTTCAGGTTTTTTGGTCAAGCTGAAGTTAGAAAATGATTGGTTAGCATGCATAGCTAAATCAGATTTTGCACTTTTGAGTTTTAGTGCATCAACCCCACAGTGCTTTAGAAAATGTTATCCAGTTACGTTTTTGGTCTACTTGAATGCATCTTCTTGCCGTAGTGCCTGCTAAAATCACAATTAGGGAAGGTTAGAAGGTTCCCAAGACCCTTTGAGCAGTTGAAGAACTGGAATATTATGGCTCACATGCCCTGTACTTGTGCCAGCAAAAGGTAGTTTCATCCCATCCTCTAGTTTCTTCAGCAAAGGTTGGAAGCATTGAAGTCATTGAAGTAGAAAATGGTGTTAAAGGGGCTATTCTTATGAGGGGAGTGGTGGGAACTCTTACAATTTCCTGTTCTTGAACCCACTGGCCAAACTTGGTTTGGATTATATTTAGTATTTAATGAAGATGATTGTTTAACATCTGCAAGTTTGTGTGAGATTATTCTTTTTCATCTCTTAACAAGAACAGAGAAATATAACTACCAGATAAATGCAGTTAAAATATGCCTAAAGCACTGAAAACTGCGCACACATAACTATTTATTCCTGACAGTTGCAGAGTAAGTAAACGCTTCTAATTTATTTCATTTCAACACCAGTTGTTTAAAGTAGCATTAAAGTAATCACGCAGTAGGAATTAACATGTACACCCGTAGTGAAAGCTCCAATAAAACTTTGATCATACGCTTAGTTCTCTTGTTAGTTTTATTTTAGCAGATTCATGTATACTGTCTGGAATGGACCACATATAAAATACAGATTCATTTAGACTACCATATATTAAATAGGGTCCACTTATTACAATTACTACTGTCATGATCACACTCAACCTATATGTATGCACATAGAAGCCCGGGGCGGGATTTTAGCTAGAGCTTTTAAAGACATAAGGGGCATCTTTTAAAGTGCAAATCAGTATCTAATACTTTAACTTTAGTCCCCATCTGATGCAGGGAGAGTGGAGAAGAAGTCTAGTGTAAGCTCCTGGTCAGTCCCAATTAGAGCTTACACAGGACTTTGAACTCTAGCCCTGCACCATGTGATAGCACTGGGTGTATCATCAAGCACCAGCACTGTCACATGAGAGGAAGGGGAGTCAATAATTCCCATAGTGTGGCTGGGGAATGATGAGAGGGTTACTGAGAACTAAAGTGAGCCCTTTTGCTTTGCCCTGAATAGACAGAGAACATTAAGCACTCTCATGAGACCATGCAAAATACTGTGTAAATTGATGGAGATTTCAATAGGAGAATGATGTACTATAACAAGATGCACCTAAGTTAAGGTGACCAGATTTTTAAAATGAAATCCGGGGACATATTTTTTTTTACTAGTAATGGCGGCAATCAGCGACTCTCTGCCCGTCGCTGCCCGCCTCGCAGCCTGCCAAATCTTACTCTCCAGCCCCGGCTACTACTGGGTGGGGAGCGGAGAAAGATCACTCCACCAGGGAAGGCAAGGAGATAAGCAGGCAGGCGGCTGGCCGGGACTTGAGCCAAAGCAGAAGAACATGTGAGCGGAGCTGTATGGACATGTACCCGCAACTGAAGAGATATTCCCTCCGCTCCGACCAGCACATGTTTATCAGAAAGGGACACAGATAATGGAAAAAAATACACCCCCCTAAGCTAGTAGGAGCAGCGGAGCGGGCATGTGTAATTCAGAATTATTTTTTATTTTTATTTTGCACTGACTGTCTTTGAAATTGCCCCTGTTCCAAACCAATCCGGGGACAAAACCGGGGACAGACTTGGTCCAGGGACAGTGTCCTCAATCCGGGGACTGTCCCCTGAAATTGGGGATGTCTGGTCACCCTAACCTAAGTGCATGCCCCTAACTGATTTTTTTTTTTTTGCATAATCAGACTCCTATAAACCTATTAAAAACATTTGGAGGAGAAAAAATAAATGTACTTACCAGAATCACCCTGTTACTATGTAGTCTTCCTAATATGCCACTACCTGGTCTGCGGAGCTCCTCGTCACTTCCTCCCTCGCCTGTGCTCTTTGGAAATGATATGTCATCAGGAGTCTGTGGGCAGTACTGTGATCAAAAATCGGTTACCCAGCATGCCCCTCTCCAAAGCTTATCCAGGAAGAATTATCGATTGGGCTTCAGATGCCCACAATCATGATGGCAATGGCCACAACAGGAGGGACAAAATAGTGAGTACAAAATGTATATTTTAGCAACAACCAAAATGAAAATGTTATACTCTGATTTTTAATTAATAATTAATAATGCTCAGATAAAAATAAATATATAACATTTGTCCAGAACTCCGCTTTAACTGCAGTAGGCATTCTTTTTTCTGCCCTACTTCACCTGCAGCTTCTGTTTTGGCTACAGCATTTTTATATTTTGTATATTGTGAGTGGAAAGCAGACCCTCAGTCTTGAATCTACTGGCACCATGGTTTTGTGCTATATTGTTTCTATACTCTTGTTTTAGCAGATATACACCAGATCCATACCCCCTATTTCTTATGTATGCATGCATTACCTAAGTGTGTTCATAGATATATGTAAGTGAAAGTGATTTTCTTAAGCTGGCCATTCTGTATGTGAATTTCAACAGTTTTCTGATAAACTGACTTATATTTTGCTTAATGGGTGGTCCTGTCAACCACCTCTTGCCCAACACTCTTTGATTGAAAGTGTTTGGCAGAACAAAGGCTGCATCAAATCAGATGCAGCCACTAAGGTCTGCAGTCAAAATACAATAGTTGCAGTGGGAGATTCTTCCATCCACACTGTAGAGTGTTAATGGGGGAATCAGATACACATTTTTTGTTGGCCTGCAGACTAAATGAAATAAAAGATTAACAGTGTATGGCCAGTTTTAGTCCTTTCTGTACCTCTGAATCTTATGTGAGTTAAGGGAAATCCTTTAACATATAAAACGTTTCACATTATCACATGACACAGAGCCAATTGGAAGCATAAAAGGAAATGGTTGGTCCCTGAACTGACTAGTTTGTGTGACAAAAGACTTTCCAGACTGTATACCTCCCACACTTCTTTATTTAAAGAACCGTAGACTGTATAGACCCAAAAATACAACCTGGCTGATAGCATTTTCCCCTGATATGTTTTTCTGCCAAGCGTATTTTAGGGTAGCTTTAGATTCCATCATCACCTAATCTTGGCTACTTCATCAGTATTGGCTGACAGTCATGTAATATCTGCCTTTGCCTTGGTCCCTAACTAATATCAAAGGTGAGACTAGAGAAGTTGGTGGAGCACAGTCCAATAACTGAGTCCATCAATGAGTCATTGATGTAACTGTGACCCTAAAATACCGCTGCATATATATATATATATATATATATATATATATATATATATATATACAATTTCTTGGTGATAATGCTGCCCAACAGTTTCTTCTACATGGTATTGAAATAAGTTGTGCTAGACTTTAAGACTTCTCTATATTACAGCCTTCTTTCCACAGCTGTTTTTTATGTGTTCTCCCTGCCATAACCTATGTTGATGGACCATGTCAACAGAAAGTGTTCTACTGCTCCACATTGAGCAATGTAGTTCAGCCTACAGCCTGCCACTGGATGATTTCACTCTAAAGAGGAGTGAGACTTTTTCCACTGTTGAAATTTAGCTGACAATTTTAAGTGTCTCCAGGAAATTCACTTCCCCTCCAAAGAACACATTACTGGCCGTATAACTGACTCCTGGCTGGTATCATGTTGCTCCTTTATGACTTTTCTGTTCGCTGCCTTTATGACAGTGTTGGGGTCCTCCCTCGATTCTCACGTTAACCCCTCCTCTGTTGCCTTGCCATCAGCAGTATAGGGATTACTCTGTCTGAATGCCAGACACGGCAAAAACATTGTCTTTTGGCTAAGGCCAAGTTTGTGAATATACAGTTCCCAGAAACGTTGCATGCGTTGTATTATTTTTACTTGCGCCACAAAATGAGCAAATCGAAGGTTGCCTTCCTGGCTTGAGTGGGGCAATAGCTGGAAATTATAGGCATAGGGATTCAATACATCGGGAATGTTCACTTCAGAAACCTTTATAGCTTTACAAGTCTGCACAGAGGGGAAAACTATTAACTTCTCAAGAGTTTTACAATGAAATCATAGACATTATCTTCATTGGTTGCATTTTTTCTTATGCATAATGCAGTATAATTTTAATAGAAATTCCTTGAGCACTGTATCATTTTAGTAAAGATTTGCTTAGCACAATTCTATATATGGAAGACTGACCTACAACACCAGAATAATACAGAAAAATGATATTTGCACATGAGCAATCTCTTCTACCTACTGTACAACAATTATTTTCAGCAGCATTAGGGGGCAAGGAAAATTCGTTTTCTTTTTTTCAGATCTGGAATTTGTTGTAAATCTATTAGAAAGGCTCAGTAATAAGAAACTTCCCAACATGCAGTTTATTAGATTACATAATCCTAACTTGGTGCTGCAACCAAAATATTAATTTACTTTGGACAGAGTAGGGGCACTAGCAGGCTTCATTGTTGTTGTGATCCCATTGCAGAGGTTTCTCTTTTTCTTCCAGTCATATCACAGGGAAGGAAGATTTTCTCTTACCTGTTGTTCCTCTTACATAACAGGAAATTAGAGGAAATCTCTCAAATGGGGACATCAACAGCAATAAAATCCTGACTAAGCCTTTCCCATTTTATCAAAGTTTCACTTTAAGGTGTAACTAGAAATTACAAAGCCCTATAGCAAAGATTTTAATAGGCCCCCAACAGAAAAAAAAACATATACAACCTATTTATCAGGGCAGATGACAAAAGACTGAAGAGGATGCGGTGGTGATATAAAACAAACCCTCACTGAACTCTGTAGCTGCAGACACTGTAGAACAATTCATGCTCAAAATCCTCAAATTCCAAGTAGTTCTCTGCAGGTCAGTTTCCATTGCTCCTCCTCCCAGAAGTAACTCAACAGCCTTCCAGCCTTCTAGTCTATACTATAATATATGCGTATTTGAATGTCCAGAGCCAGGCCACAGGATCAGTTTAAAGCAAAAAATTATCTGAGACAAATGTTAACACCCATCATTCTGTCTTCCATCAAAGCACCCTAAACCATTAAGTTTTTGCCATTATGTATTATCTCTTTGGTTAGAATTATATCACACTAATTGTTTATACAGAGTCTGCTCTCTGGTCCTCTTTGTGACTAATGATGGCAGTAGAGCTTGTTTAAAAAAGGTTAAGAGGAAAGAACAATAATTACCTGATAACACTGGAATTAAATGGTTTGTGAGGAATCTGAAAAATGACTGATGCTTACATTAGTAAAGAATCATTGGGGGTTTTCAGAAAAAAGACTGAATACAGCCATTATTTTGCTTTCTTGTTGACACCTGTAAATTTGATATACACTATATTACCAAAAGTATTGGGACACATGCCTTTACACGCACATGAACTTTAATAGCATTCCAGAAGCACATTTGTGAGGTCAGGCACTGATGTTGGACAAAAAGCCCTGGCTCGCAGTCTTCATTCTAATTCTTCTCACAAGTGTTTGATCGGGTTGAGGTGAGCACTTTGTGTAGGCCAGTCAAGTTCCTCCACCCAAAATTCGCTCATCCATGTCTTTATGGACCTTCCTTTGTGCACTGGTGCACAGTTATGTTTGAACAGAAAGGGGCCCTCCCCATTCTGTTTCCACAAAGTTTGGAGCATAAAATTGTCCAAAATTCCTTGGTATGCTGACACCTTAAGAGTTCCCTTCACTGGAACTAAGGGGCCAAGCCCAACCCTTGAAAAAAAAGCCCACACCATAATCCCCCCTCCACCAAATCATTTGGACCAGTGCACAAATCAAGGTCCATAAAGACATGGAGGAATGGGTTTGGGGCAGAGGAACTTGATTGGCCTGCACAAGTCCTAACCTCAACCTAATAGAACACCTTTGGGATGAATTGTGGAAACTGTGAGCCAGGCCTTCTCACCTGCATCAGTGCCTGACCTCACAAATGCACTTCTGGAAAAATGGTCAACCATTCCCATAGACACACTCCTAAACCTTGTGGATAGCCTTCCCAGAAGAGTTGAGCTGTTATAGCTGCAAAGGGTGGGAAAACTCAATATTAAACCCTATGGACTAAGACTGGGATGCCATTAAAGTCATTCTTGTATGATTGCTCCTAAAGCCCAAGCACATGATAATCCTTTCTGTGAAATAGCTAAGAGGTCGAGTTTCTATATTTTACCAATGATTATTGTGGACATGTCATTTATACCAGACACAACATTTATATGCAGCCACTTCTAAGATTCCCCCTTAGCACCTGGCAAGGTTTACGTCTAAGTGTTGAAGGTATCAGGTAGCTCTTCACCTTACATGTGTATTCAAGCTTCAGGCTTTTTTGTTTTGGCCAATAAAAAGCACTCGGGGGGGGGGGGGGGGGGTTGCAGTTCTTACAAAACATGTGAAGTACTATACGTCTGAAAAACTGCAAAAAAATGCTTGTTTTGAGCATTTACAGTGTAGTTGCTATTGAAGTCTTTGGGGCCGAAAACGCCAAAATCTTCCTCAAAAGTAGCTCATGTAGCCTTTGACGTAATAGTTTTCGAGATTCATGTTCCTGAGCACTCATATGTGAATGTCCAGAATTAAATTTCATTGGATTTTGTTTGTTGAGAGCTACAAAATGCTCAGGTGTGAATGGGACCTTAGCGGAAAGAGTTTTATTCCAACAACAAGAGGCTTCAGGTACGTATGAAGGAATGAGTTAGGTTGTAATTGTGTAATGATTTATCATTATCGCTAAAGCAATAAAGTTACGTAAAAATTAACCGGATGATTTTCAACCTTAAAGCTACTGGCCCAGATTCAGAAAGGAGATACGACGGCGTATCTTCGGATACGCCGTCGTATCTCTGAGTGCGGGCCGTCGTATCTATGCGACTGATTCAGTTACGCATAGATTTCCCTAAGATCCGACCGGCGTAAGTGTCTTACACCGTCGTATCTTAGGCTGCATATTTACGCTGGCCGCTAGGTGGCGCTTCCGTATAGTTACGCGATGAATATGCTAATTAGGTAGATACGCCGATTCAGAAACGTACGTCCGGCCGGCGCATTTTTTTACGTAGTTTACGTTAGGCTTTTTCCGGCGTAAAGTTACCCCTGCTATATGAGGCGTAGCTAATGTTAAGTATGGACGTCGTTCCCTCGTTGAGTTTTGAAAATTTTACGTTGTTTGCATAAGTCGTTCGCGAATAGGGCTGTACGTAATTTGCGCTCACGTCTAAAGCAATGACGACTTGCGGCGTAATTTCGAGCATGCGCACTGGGATTTTTTGCGCCGTTCGTAAAAAACGTCAAATACGCGGGGTCACAGTTAATATACATAAAACACGCCCACATCATCCACATTTGAATTAGGCAGGCTTACGCCAACACACATACGTTACGCCGCCGTAACTAAGGGCGCAAGTTGTTTCTGCATACGGAACTTGCGCCCTAAGTTACAGCGGCGTACCGTATCTGCGATACGTTCCGCCCGCCCATAAATAGACAATTCTATCTGAATCCGGGTCACTGTACGTAACTATATAGTTGTGGCAGCCAATTGGTATAGTATGCAAAATGATAGCTTCTCTTTTTGAAATAACCACAATTTTCAAGGTTTTTCTTCACCTCTTTCACATTTGTGCCAGCTTACAGTGGCCCTATAACCTATATAATCCTATACATCATTTGCAAGAGAACTTGAACCTGTAATGATGGAATAATACCGTGTTTTTTCAGACAATTTTTATATGACTTAAAAGACACTGGCAAACTGTGTTAAAGGTAAGTATGTTTTCTTTAACACGATTGTGTTTTCTCAGTGTCTTACATAGACAGAGCAGCTCCTTGTTGTAAAGGTGTTAAAATATGAGCGAATTGCTACAATATGCCAGTTTCCTAAGATCTATGAAACGGTTCTAAGTGTTTCCAAAATTAAACATTATTTACACTAGTACAGGTCTCGTTGTCTTGAAGGTGTTAAACGTCAGTAGTAACTGTTTTATGTCAATTTCTAAAGAGCTGAGCAATGACTTCATGCCCTTCTGTTTTTAGCTTCATCAAAGAGACTGTCTTGCGTTTGTGTTCACCGTATCTTGGAGGGTTTGGAAGTACTCCGCCTCCGCCTTTTCCAGTGTGTCTCCTTTGTCAGATGTTTGATTGCTGATGGAAATATGGCAATTTGTTTGCTTTAGTTTAATCACCAGATGCAACATTTTATATCTGTGCCTGGAATTGGTAGCACATTCAAATATACAATATCTCGTAAAGGAACTTGTATTATTTTTCAAAAGCAATGAAAAAGGCTAGCAAAATTCAAAATTGGTCACATTTCAAAAACTGTTGTCACACTACAGGGGGTCCCCGACTTACGAACGAGTCAGGGACTTCAGGGTTGTTCTTAAATCGGAAATGTTCGTAAGTCGGACCCGACATTTTCTGATGTTCCGTCGAATGACCGCGCATGCTCAGAACCGGAAATGTGTCGCTTTCCAATGTTTTCCGACGTTCCGTCAAATGTGCCCACTGTCGAAAATGGCCCGTTCCCGTTCGTAAGTGGAAGTTGTTCGTAAGTCGGGGACCCCCTGTAGTAATTCTATCATTTAATTTACCATCAACAGGATTGTTAAAAGAAAAGTATGGGCTTTGGGTTTTTCCCATATTCATACTTACCTCGGTGATGGAGCATCAGACTGATGCTGCAGCTGTCCCCTGCCATTTCTCCAACCGAGCCACCGAACATCGCTAATGACTCGGTTCTCTCCCCTCCTCGAGTGGAGAGCTTCTGACTCCTACCTGCTCTCGCTGAGACTGCCATCAATCAAGGCAGCTGGTGGATCCAGACTTCTGAAGTCGGGATGATGCGGTGCCTTGACTGATGGGTCACAGGAATGCAAAACGAAGAGGAGAAGCCTAGCCTAAAAAGCTCAGGCTGGACTTCTCCTTTAAATGATTGTTATTGTTACAGCAACAGGATTGCTAAAGTGGATAAAAAGGATAACTATATCTATTCTTCAAAGTTCCCTTCATCCCTCCTTCTACCTGCCAAACCTGTATAAAAAATTACGTGTGTACTCAACAATTTTTTAATCCACTGCAGTCCAATCATGTGATCCTGCAGGTTTGGTTCTTCAGTGAGCTGCTGCTGCAGGGGAGTGGAGGGAATGCCAACAGTGGCTGGGATACCGGAGTCTATAGGTGGCGTCACAGCTCGCAGAATTAAGAGCTATTGTCGAGCACTCCGTTTCACAGAGCTGCAGGATCAAATGACTAGACTGGTGTGGTTTATAAAAATTGGTACGTTTACAGGTTTTATTCAGGTTAGGCAGAATAGGCTATTTTTAAGAATACATGTAGCTTTTCTACCACTTTAAAGGATAATTTTGCCTTTTGTAATATATTCAGGGTGTAGAATGTAACATGTTACTGTTGTATCAGCCTCCGCACTCCCCCGTTACCTGCTGTGACAGCGAGCGAGAGGTCTTTCCCCACACCCGCTGTCACAAAAAAATTAAAAATAATTCAGTCACAAAGTTCTGTGAATGTGAGAACTTCAAGTATCGGCAGCTTTTGTGGCCATTGGCTTGTAGTTCCCAATGAACTACCAGGGCACTGTTGTGTGCTCTAAGTAGTTCAGTGATGTCTCCTATCAGCGTGCAACTGCCTGCTCATACCAGGTACAAGCAGACAGCTTACACAGACAGTCTGCAGGAGTCCTTCATTGCACTCACCATCTGCTGATCACAGGTGAAATGCCGGCCTACTAGTAAAAAAAAATTCCAATTTTTTTACCTGTAAAAGATGTGCATTTATTATTTTTTTTTACAAATGTTAACTTACCCTTTAACTTACCATTGCTGCCTTTGCCAGCAAATTGATGCTTCATTGCAGCTCCCTTGCTAGCAATTTAAATTCTACCGAGTTGCAGCCAGCAAGGGAGTGACTTCCGTAAAAATGGCAGTTGTATTAATTGATTTGGTGACCAGTTGCCAGGTGGTATGGCTTTTCTAAATAATGTTGTGTAGTTACAACAACCTCTCAAATTCCAACAATCACATATCTAATGAAAGCAAGAGAATTAAAAGAACAGTCACCAGCTCTCTGCTCTGCTCCTTCAGCACTCACTGGAGCTCCGGGGTGTGGAGGGGGCGGGAGACAGCTGCCAGTCCGGGCATCTGGGCAAATCCCAATATTATTATCAGGATCCCTGCAGAGCCTGGACTGGTTCTGTGACATCAGCCGACAGTGGACTTAAGCGTGTTGTTGGCTCTGGATCACATCTAAGTGCACTCCTTTGTCCAACAGGAGAAGTAGGACCAAAACAGCTTTGGCTATCCTTTTACTAAGTAGAAGGACAACAGTTGTCATGTTTTGCTCCTTTCTAAGTAGTTATTGGACAGGAGCTGAAATGTACATAAAATTAAAAAAAAAAAAAGTAATCTAATCACATGTAAGCAAAAACTTTTTTTCTTTTTCTAGTTTTTTTTTTTTACTTTTGCACATGATTGGGAATTCAGAGTGAACTTAGCTTTGCTTTATTCTCTAGGCTATGTGGACATTCTCTACTTCTTTAAAAAATTTACTTCACTGGTTAAGAGTATGTATACATTTTTTTTTATTAAAAAGTTATTCTGTACACCACATTTTTTTTTCTGTATCCCTTTAAGCCATTCACCCTTCTGATATGAAGTATGTGGTGGAAGTCAGAGCTGAGATTTCTTGCTGTGCATTGTTCTCAGTTTACACTGCTTTCTATTTATAAATCTCATTGTTCTGTATATTTCCCTGAAATCTGGTGTGATGCCAGAACGTTGTTGCCAAGAATGTATTAAAGCTAGACTTAAATCACTTAACCCACCCCCAAAATATGTTTATTGTCTTTGTAAGCTTTAATAATATCCATAGGAATGGAAATGTTAGCAATATAATTCAGCATTTTTGTCCTGGGACCGTAGTGTGTTTCTAATGCATATTGCTTTATATATTTTTGCTTTGAAGCTTTCCACAAGGTAAGAATACCAGTGTTCATTTCAGTTCAGTGTTCAGTATATTATTATAATAAATGTGCATATGCGAGGGCATGTGTTTTTTTAAGTGCACCTGCCAGTAAATGAAGAGTCATTGGTTACTGCACTGTTTGCAAAGATTTAAGTATTGAAGAATCATTTCCAATTTCTGTTACACCAGATTGACGTCTAGCCTTTTTTTAACCTTTGGTTATAGTAGGGAAGAATTAGACCCCCTGACAGTTTTTTTCAGGGCTGCTGTTCGAAATCATGGGGCCCCGTACAGCCTACCTGACAAGTCTCCCCCCCCCCTTTTTTTTACATATTTTTAACAGCCTTGTTGGGGGAGCCTTTGGTAAAATATCAGGGGTGTAAGCAGACTCACTGTGTTCATTCAGGAAAGAAAGGGGCTGGTAAATAGGACATACCGTATTTTTCGCTCCATAAGACGCACCTGACCATAAGACGCACCTAGGTTTTAGAGGAGGAAAACACAAAAAAAATATTCTGAACCAAATGGTGTACTAAAATATTTTCCAGTGCCCATGGAATGCAGAGTGACCATTGCCCATAGTAAATGCAGAGTGACCATTGTAAATGCAGAGTGACCATAATAAATGCAGAGTGACCATAGTAAATGCAAAATGACCATAGTAAAAGGGAAAGTGCCCATAGTAAATGCAGAGTGATCATAGATAAATGCAGAGTGACCATAGATAAATGCAGAGTGACCATAGATAAATGCAGAGTGACCATAGATACATGAAGAATGACCATGCCCACAGTAAAC
Source organism: Rana temporaria (assembly GCF_905171775.1). Lineage (NCBI taxonomy): Eukaryota > Metazoa > Chordata > Amphibia > Anura > Ranidae > Rana > Rana temporaria. The sequence goes on from NC_053489.1 coordinate 497,145,214, forward strand.
GCAGAGTGAGAGTTGCCACAAATGCAGCCTTACCTTACGTTGCTCTTCCACCTAGCAGAAGACAGAGCAGCCCGAGGGGCCGAATACTCTGTTTTCTTTCTTAGAAACCAGCCGGAAGATCGCCCGGCGAACAGGAGGGTTTGGAAAGTCTGTCCCCCGCTCTCCTGCCTCTTTTCCAGAGGTTCCGGCAGGAGGAGATGCGAGCGGTGGCAGGGGGTGGAGCCAGTGGTGGCGTGGGGCAGTGCCTGTCATACAGTATATTCGGACTATAAGACGCAGGGACATTTCCCCCCATATTTCTGGGGGGAAAAAGTGCGTCTTATAGTCCGAAAAATATGGTATTTACTGCACACCCCACAGTCTCTATCCTGAAACAACCTCCTGTGTGCCCTCAGCAGCTACCAATCCCCCTGCAGTGCAGCCGAAGGAAGAAAAGGAAAACTCAGCAGAGCTGCAGTGGGAGCCACAAGAGTTGGCAATAAGGCAGTACAACCATCGCTGCTGCTCAGCAGGTGCCTGGGCCCCTCTTTTGAATTACCGGACCTGGGCCCCGGTATAGGATGGCTGGCTGTACTGCCTTATCAACCCTGAGCAGAGCTGCAGTGGGAGCCACAAGAGTTGGCCCAAGTTCTATTAAGGATTTGCCTTTTACTCAATAAACGGGTTTGGGATGTGAGTTTCTTTTTTGGGTTAAACTAATTTGAATTGTTTCTTTTCTATGTATGTACCAGTAATAATAGTTCAATTTTTTTTTTCCACAAGAAATATAATAGTTCAATTTTACCCAGTCTGCCCTGGTCAACACGTCATAAAATGCCAAATGTGTCGCTGATTTTTTTTAGAGCTCCTTTGATCACATATATAACTAATGTTAACTTAAAAGAGAGGAATTTCAGAAACCAGAAAACATTCCAACAGTTTTCATACACTAGGTAGAAACCAAAGAGTATAAAACAATGGTAACATGCAGTGGTGGCTTGGTGTTGGAAACAATCTACTTAATCCTTGCTCTACTTTTGACCAAATGCTATGTAATAAAAGATTAGGACTCTTTCACAGTGCTCTCTGCCTTTCCGGGAATTCTTCAGAATATGTTTTGATGCCTCCTTGACTTTCGCTTATCTGTTCCCTTTGCCTCTTGTATATTCGACTTATCCCTGCAGTCTTACACAGTATCGCCTGCATACACCCTTACAAGAGTTCCAGATACTTCACATTTATCATCTGCTCTTACGTACCTTTCCCCTTCCTCCTTCCTAAGCAGAAATATCATGCCGTGGAAAGCTTCATATACTGTAACTGTTGATCTGAAGCATCCTATGCTGAAATCATTGTCCTGCTATGAAAACAGTTTTAATCACTTTTAACACAAAAGGGCATTTTAAATTTGTTGTGTGTTAAAATCAAATCAACTGCTGGCATTAGTTGTGGGAACTCTGAGGATTGTAGAGTTTAAAGTGATTGTAAAGGATCACATTTTATAAAAAAAAAAAAAAAAAAAAAGAACAAACATGTTATACTTACCTGCTGTGCAATGGAAGGAGCCCTGGTCCTCCTCTTCTGTGGGTCGCCGCTGGTGCTCCTGGCTCCCCCCCTCCCCGCTGATTACCCACCATAGCAAGCCTCTTGCTAAGGGGGCACTCATGCAGGTTCGCTCTCGAGCCAGGTCTGTGTGTCCATAAGACACACTTAGTGTGGCTCGGCCCTGCCTCCCTCCTCTCCCTCATCACTGGCTCTGAGTCAATAAGGCGGTTGAGAGCCTCTGCTCTTGTGCACAGCACTGTATCAAGATCGGGCTCACATATGGGGGGAGGGGGGAGACTGCATGCAGAAGGTTTTATACCTTATTGTATATAATGCATTTATTTAAAAATCATCAGTCACTGCAACCACTTTAACCGCCTCCTGCCACTTTAACCGACTCCTGCCGCCATATAGACAAGCCCAGGCTTACCACAATTGCATGCCCCCTGGAGGTGGGGTAATTAGAAATCATGGGGATGATCGTGGGCTTCTTACCCATATGATTGTCTGTGTATGTAAACATGGAAGTGCCGATAATCAGCTCTCCTAACCTCACACTGACAGAGTAATTGGCATCTCCTCACAGGGGAGACCTGTACAAATAATCAGTGCCCTGATTATCAGTGGAGTCCCAACAGTGCCCAGAAGTGATGCCAGTCTGTGCCCATTAGTGGCAACAATCTGTGCCCATCAGTAAGGCCATTCTGTGCCCATCAGTGATGCAAATCAGTGCTGCCTTTCAAGGCCCATCAGTGCCTGCTCATCAGTGCCACCCATCAGTGCTATTTAATGCCACCCATCAGTGCCGCCTATCCATGCCACCTATCATTGCCCATAAGTGCCACCTATTAGTGCCCATCAGTTTCACCCATCAGTGTCCTTCAGTGCCGCCTACCAGTGCTCATTAGTGCTGCTTCATCAGTGCCACCTCATCTGTGCCCTTCAGTACCCCCTTATCAGTGCCACCTTATCAGCGCACATTAGTGAAGGAGAAAAACTCTATTTTTCAAAACTTTCAGTCTTTTTTTATTTTTTTTGCAAAAAAAAAAAACTGCGGTGATTAAATACAACCAAAGTAAAGCTCTATTTGTGGGGGAAAAAAATGATAACAACTATATTCATTTGGGTACAGCGTTCCATGACCGCACATTTGTCATTCAAAGTGTGACAGCACTGAAAGCTGAAAATTGGCCTGGTCAGGAAGTGGGTGAAAGGGCCCTATAGGCAAGTGGTTAAGTATATCTGTTACAAATTTGGACACGTGAGACTAAGCATGTAATGAGAATGCATAAGCAGAGATTACCTTCAACTTTTCCAGTAAAAGTCAAATTTGGACTCATCCACTACCACTTCCTGATCCCTATTGATCACACTGTCCATCACAATAAAGTGTACATGGGATTTGTCCTTACAGTGCAATATAAGTATCCCGGCTAGGCTTGAAGCACCAGTGGCAAGGTGGGAGAAAAATTGTGTAAATTCAGCATCAGCAACCTATATTTTACAGTTACATAGGTTGAGAAAAGTTACATGCATCAGTCTTCTAAAATATATATATATATAAAAAAGAGTCCAAGTTTATTTAACAGAAAATGTATTTACTAAATGATTTGAAAATGTTCACACAATAAATATTTTTTGTCGTTTTAAACAGCCAATCATGTAAAAACAAAGTGCCGATTTACTTACTTCACCTGCACATGATTAGACAGCTTAGACTCACTCCTTGTCTGGCACCAGTACATGGCATTGCTGGTATATTCATATTAGGAAGAAGAAATATGCACCAGAAAACCACTTACAGTATATTGCTGGGGGATGCACTGGATCATTCTCTGGCGTTCGTTTTTAATGTCCTAGAAAAAACAAAGTTTTTCTTGACGTGATTCTTATGAAGCCTGCCTTGCCTACATACGATCGTGAAAAAAAAAAATGCTCAAGCAAAGCGCGGTGACGTACAACATGTATGACGGCACTTTAAAGGGGAAGTTCCATTCAGATGGGGTGCTTTTGCTGATTTCGTGTCAATAAAAGTTTGGTAAGAGACGATTCGCGCTTTTCAGTCTTCATGCTTTTCAGTCTGTTACAGCGTGACGAATCTGCTATCTCCATTACAAACGCTAGTTTTACCAGAACGAGCGCTCCCGTCTCATAACTTGCTTCTGAGCATGCACGTTTTTCCCGTCGTTAAAGCCTACACACGACCATTTTTCACAACGTGAAAAACGACGAGAAAAATTAGAGCATGTTCAAAATTTTTAATGCCCATTTTTTACGTCGAGAAAAATGCTCCGGAGCCTACACACGGTCGTTTTTAGTGACCAATTTAAAAAATGCTATTTTTCTCATCATGAAAAATGGTCGTGTGTACGCGGCTATAGAGAAATCCACCTGCTATAGATGAAAGTGTACATAGATCTCATTATTTTCACAGAACAGAATATGAAGTGGTACACTTTACATTTGAAAAACAGGAAGGCCCGAGCCCAGAACGCCCATATAGTTTGATAATTCTAAATACATTGGGCCAACTCCTAAAGGAGACACACATGGGCCTGGATTCACATACATCGGCGCATATTTATGCCGGCGTAGCGTATCGAATAAATGCTACGCCGACGCAGCGCAGAGAGGCAAGCACAGTATTCACAAAGCACTTGCTCCCAATTGCTCCCAAATCTACGCTGGGTTTCGAAAGCGTAAGTCGTCGTAAGTGGAAGTGGGCGTGAGCCATGCAAATGTGGTGTGACCCCATGCAAATGATGGGCCGAGTGCCATAAAGATACATATAACGAACGGCGCATGCGCCGTCCCGTGGACGTATCCCAGTGCGCATGCTCAGAATCACGTCGGAACTACTCCCTAAGATACGACGGATCACTGCCTACGACGTGAATGTAACCTACGCCTAGTCATATTCACGTACAACGTAAACAACATAAGATACGACGGCTTGTGTTCCCTGGTCCATACCTTTGCATGGGTTGCGCCTTCTATATGGGGAATAACTTTACGCCGCATGTGCGTTCGTGAATCGACGTATCTCCCTCATTTCCATATCTGAATGGGAAATCAATGGGAGCGCCCCTTGCGGCCAGCGTAAATATGCGCCCACGATACACCGGCGTAGGCAAGTTACATCGGTCGGATGAAGCCTATTTGTAGGCGTATCTTGGTTTCTGAGTCCGGCGCATAGATACGACGGCGCATATTTACACTTACGCGGCGTATCTCGAGATACGTCGTCGTAAGTGCTTTGTGAATCCGGGCCATGGTCTTTAGGGCTGTTGACCGCCACAAGGAAATTGTCAGTGCTTCCACAAAAATCTGTCGGAACGTGTGTCTATACTGGACATTGCTATCACACAAACAGGCGCATTGACAAAGCATTTTTTGTAGTGCAGTGGGCGGAGCCTGATGAAGAACTGAAAAACAAGTTCCTCATCAGGTCCGCCCCACTGTTGGTTGACAGCATATGACAGTGGACTGATCCATATCTACTATTCAGTCCAATAGTGGCTTTCAAATCTACCCACTGCCATTTGCTGTCATCAAAAGTAAGGTGGACAGAATGTGGACCTAGTCTCTCAGGCTGCTCCCACCCAACAACATGCACTGCTGAGTGCATTATATTGGCATGAATAATAGTGTACAGTGAAACAGGAGTAATAAATACAAGTACTAAGTAGTACAGAGTGAGGCAAACACTCTCGCAAACTGCATACACCAGGATTCATAAACACTGCAAGCAAATTGACTAGAACCTAGAAGATCAATTTACAAATATTGGTTTAAAATTAGGGCATGCCTATGGGGTGCAGACATTTCCTTAATGCTCTGCATGTGAACAGCTAAACTGCGCACATACGCCCTATGCCTCGTACACACGATCAGTTTTCCTGACAGGAAAAGTGCGATGTGAGGTTTTTGGCAGGAGAACTGACCGTGTGCATGCTCCGTCACACTTTTTCTGTCAGTTTTCCTGCCAAGAAAAGATTGAGAGCAGGATCTCAATTTTTGTAACAGAAAAAATTCCTCTTATGAATCGCGTTCGTCTGTATGCAATTACGACACACAAAAAAACTTGCATGTTCAGAATCAAGCAGAAGAGTCGAACTGCCTATTAAACTTCATTGATCTCGGCTCGTCGTACGTGCTGTACGTCACCGCGTTCTTGGCGTTCGGAATTTCAGCCAAGATTTGAGTGACCTCTTGTATGCAAGAAAATTTAGAGCCGTTTTCCTGCTGAAAAAAAACCCCACGGTTTTCCTGTCGGAAAAACTGATTGGGGCAGATCCACATACATCTGCGCCGGACGCAGCGTATGTAAGATACGCTACGCCGCTGTAACTTACTTTGCTTTGGTTTGAATCCTCAACGAATTTGCGCCGTAAGTTACGGCGACGTAGTGTATCTCTTGCGGTGTAAAGGCGCGGAATTCAAATGGATCTAATGGGGGCATGTTTTATGTTAATACGTCGTGACCCGACGTAAAGACGTTTTTTTGGAACTGCGCATGCGCCGTCCCTGGGGGTATCCCAGTGCGCGTGCTCGAAATTAAACCAGAACCCGCCAATGCTTACGACGGTGACATCATTCTACGCAAATTCCTATTCGCGGACGACTTACGCAAACGACGTAAAAAATTCAAAATTGTACGTGGGAAGGACGGCCATACTTAACATTGAGTACGCCTCAGTATAGCAGCTTTAACTATACGCCGGAAAAAGCCGAATGCAAACGATGGAAAAAAAAAGCGACGAGCCGACATACGTTCGATGCGGATTACGACGGGAACGCCACCTAGCGCCCGCCGAAAAATTGCATCTTAGATCCGACGGCGTACGAAGATACGCCGGCGTAATTTCTTTGTGGATCTACCCCATTGTGTGTACTGGGCAATAGAGCTATGGTCTTGTACATTTATCTGCATGTTTCTGCATTTAAACCATTCGTTTTTAATATGCCTCAGGTTCTATTGTATGTTTTCTCAAGCAGAGCTGTAACAGAAGCAATGGTTACTCAATGTACATCTGCGCACCACCTTTTTCTGCTATCTTATTAAAAAAAAAAAAACATTAACAGGAAAAACAGTTTAGCATTAACCATCATTTTATTGCTGTTTACTGGTCCATTTTATCCCTTTCTCTTGGCTACTGATGAGTGAGTGAGTAACTTGAGTGAGTGAGTAACTTGTATAGCGCTGACAAATGCGAACCGAATCGCCTCAAGGCGCTTGTATCCAGAGTCGTGCTGATCCTTCAGAAGAGATGGGTCTTCAGTTTTTTCCTAAAAGCCCAATGGTTTTCTTCCATGCGAATGGTTGTGGGTAGAGCATTCCAAAGCCGAGGTCCTTGGACTGAAAATCTACGTTCTCCCTTAGATTTGTAGCGGGCTGTGGGGATTTCGAGAAGGTTTTGGTTAGTTGATCGTAGCACCCGATTGGTGACGTAGGGTTTGATTTTCTCGTTTAAGTATTGCGGAGCGCTTCCTTGTGCGCATTTGTGGGTGAGGCAGAGTGTCTTGAATGTGATCCGATCCTTTACGGCTAGCCAGTGGAGGGACCTCAAGACCGGGGTGATAGATTCCCACGTTTTTTTTACCTGTTATCAGTCTGGCTGCTGTGTTCTGGATGACTTGTAGACGCGAAATCTGGTATTTGGGTAGTCCTAAGTAGAGGGAGTTTGCGTAGTCGAGTCGGGAATTGATGATTGTACCAACCGCTACTGCTTTATCCTCTTCCGGGATGAAGGGGATGAGTCTATGTAGCATGTGGAGAAAGTAGTGAGAACCGCTGACTACTGCTCCTATTTGTGCATCGTGGACGGCTCTTTTTTTGCTGCTTTACATATAAACTGCTGGCTGGCTAAAAAGGATTTAGAAAATCTCTTGGATCCCATTAAAATATGTATTCACACTGCTCTGTAATGCCAATAAACAGGGTTAGTATAGTTCAAAGGTCTTGCGTTTAGTGTTTAAAAAATATGATTTGCTTGCCTGTCAAATAACTTGTTAATAACTAGCTTGCTGGCTATACCTATGACCCGCATACCTTTGTGTGTGTTACTTAATTTACAATTCAGGATGTCTCAGAAAAACATCTACAGCTGAGTCCAGCTGTGCGGCTCCACTGGGACCCATTTCCTCCTTCACTTCCATTAGATCCAAGGGAATATTTTGGCATTCTTCTTTATTAGTAGAAATAGTGGATGACTGTGTGCAGCTCGGGTGGCCTTTGTTGGTATAGAGTACAATCATGAACACGTGGAGACAGTTCATATTACACAGAAGACAATTAGAATAACAACAGATCTGAATTATTTCAGGGACACAGGGGAGGGGGTGTACAGAGATACTCCATGGTGGGAATTAATCTGTGAGGTGTGATATCCAAAGAATGCAGGAAAAAAAAAAAAAGTTTGGGACATTTTGAAAAATACCAAATTATAACCTTCGGTAATAGCTATAGTGGCACTTTTATGGAGTTACATTTAACTTCTGCTCAAGTTTTACTAACGTCTATAAAGCATTCTCCAGTAAACCAAGAGAGGGCTGGTTTACTCACAGCATGTTTAGTCTCTCAATGTGGGGCGCTGGTAAAGGGTAAGCAAATACAGTCTACCGTCTACACAGATTTATGATGGTGATGTATATAAATTTTCAGCTTGTTAAAGGTCATAAAAGTTTTACCAGAGCAGTTATGTAGCTGAACTGTAATTTGCTTCTGCTTGCTCAAGATATCAGCTTTTAGGAATACCCACCACTTTGTTTAGAAATGTTTTCCGTAAAATGGAAAGAATTGATCGTTAAACTGTATTCGCTGAGACTTCTCCTCCAGGATTTATACTAACTATAATGTATGAGTGTATTTTGATTAAGCGTTCTTAATGACTGCTTGTATGAGCGGAGGCCAACTGCCGTGACACCATTTTTCCATGTCCTGTTTGTATGAAAAGAGCAGGAAATGGCCCTGTTTGACAGCTGATAAAGTTATGGCAGCTCGATAACTGTAACAAGAGTCCTATTGTTATCAGATGCTTATTGGAAGTATCTTTACGCCATAGTGGAATGTATAAATACACATCTGTTAAAATGCAGACACATTTGGTTATAACTAAAGCCGAGACGAAATGTTCTCCTAAATGAATACCTCACTATCCTGTATGTGTGAGCTCAAAGATCAATAAAACTCAAAAATACATAAAACTCTAAAAGGACCGATCAATAAATATCATATCTTAGAGCAGTGATGGTCAAAAAACCAAGTGTTGCAGTGGCTAAGTAGTTAGCACTTTCGCCTAGCGGCACCGCGGTCGTTGGTTCAAATCCTAACCACAGCACTACCTGCCTGGAGTTTGCATGTTCTCACTGTGCCTGCATGGGTTTCCTCTAGGAGAACCATACCAAAAACATGCTGGTAGGTTATTTGGCTCATGTCTGAATTGACCCTAGTATGTGTATGTATGAATGTGAGTCAGAGGGCCGGATTCAGAAAGAAGATACGACGGCGTATCTCCTGATACGCCGTTGTATCTCTGAGTCCGGCCGTCGTATCTATGCGCCTGATTCATAGAATCAGGTTACGCATAGATATGCCTAAGATCCGACAGGTGTAAGTGACTTACACCGTCGGATCTTAGGCTGCAATTCCAGGGCGGCCACTAGGTGGCGCTTCCATATCTTTTACGCGTTGAATATGCAAATGAGCATTTACGCCGATTCAGAAACGAACGACCGCCCGTCGCTTTTTTTTTACGTCGTTTGCGTTCGGCTTTTTCCGGCAGAAAGTTACCCCTGCTGGGGTAAATGTGGCGTATCCTATGTTAAGTATGGCCGTCGTTCCCGCGCCAAGTTTTGAATTTGGAGCACTTGCCTCAAAAACTTTGAATAAAGCACTTGCCTCAAAAACTTGCGGCGGTGTAACGTAAATCAGATAGGTTACGCGGATCTAAAGATCCGCTAACCTATCTGAATCTAGCCCCTTGACTCTAGATTGTAAGCCCCTTGATGGCAGGGACTGATGTGACTGTACAATACTGTATATATGTGTAAAGCGTTGCATAAATTGATGGTTCTATATAAATAATTGAAAGAAGAAGGTATAGGGGACCTCAGCCATGGGGCTATACATAATGTTAATGCTATATGTGATGCTACAGAAGATTGTCAGAGACTGATCACATACTATAGAACACATTCAGAGACTGGGGAGAATTAACATGAGACTGTTAGAGAACATTACCATTACTAATCAATGCTTCCATTCCCACTACTGACTGTTGGCGCCTTAGGGCCCCACAACGATTATTAACCACTTCAATACAGGGCATTTTCACCCCCTTCCTGCCCAGACCAATTTTTAGTTTTCAGCGCTGTCGCACTTTGAATGACAATTGCGTGGTCGTGCGATGTGGCTCCCGAACAAAATTGGCGTCCTTTTTTTCCCACAAATAGACCTTTCTTTTGGTGGTATTTGATCACCTCTGCGGTTTTTATTTTTTGCGCTATAAACAAAAGAAGAACGAACATTTTGAAAAAAAAAAAACACAATATCTTTTACTTTTTGATTTAATAAATATCATAATTTAAAAAAAAAAAAAAAAAAATTTCCTCAGGTTAGACCAATACGTATTCTTCTACATATTTTTGTTAAAAAAAACGCAATAAGCGTGTTTGATCGGTTTGCGCAAAAGTTCTAACATCTACAAAATAGGGAATAGAATTATGGCATTTTTTTTTTTTTTTTACTAGTAATGGCGGCGATCTGCGATTTTTATTGTGACCGTGACATTGCGGCGGACATATTGGACACTTTTGACACATTTTTGGGACCATTTACATTTATACAGTGATTAGTGCTATACAACTGCACTGATTACTGTGTAAATGTGACTGGCAGGGAAAGGGTTTAAAATTAGGGGGCGAGAAAAGGGGTTAATATGTTCCCTAAAGTGTGGGAACAACATTGCACGACCGCGCAATTGTCAGTTAAAGCGACGCAGTGCCGAATCGCAAAAACTGGCCAGGTCCTTTACCTGCATAAAGGTCCGGGTCTTAAGTGGTTAAGTGAGGGAGGTTGGGCAAACCAAGCTGAATGTCATCCTCACCTAGGCAAGGATTGAGGGTATGGGTACCTACTGGAAAAGGTAATCGCTACACCCTCCAAAAAAAAGGAGGTGCAGGATTTAGTGATTAGTAAAAGAAAAGGCCCACTTTAAAGCTACATTCACATGAGTGCCCAGTGGCAGCTGCCAGGGGAAATCAGTGGGGCTACATGCTTCATGCATACGGTGTATGCAAACAGCAGGAGCTGTGAATACATATCAGTGGCTGGAGATGTCACTTTTGGCATGTACCCATTGATTACATGCACACAGAACCTCTGATCGACCATGAATACAGACAGTTAGGTAGATTCAGGTAGAATGGTTTAACTTTAGGGCGGAGTAGCCTAGCCTGTTTAGGCTACACCACCGTAAATTAGCTAGGCTAGTAGTGATTTTCAATCTACTTACCTGCTAATCTACGGCGGCGTAGCCTCAAACGAGTGGGCGTAAGGGCGCCTAATTCAAATTGGTTGGAGGGGGGCGTGTTGTATGGAAATGAGGCTTGACCTCACGTTTTTTGACGTTTTTTGGTACTGCGCATGCGCCGGGCGCCTACATTTCCCAGTGCGCATTGCGGCTATTGATTTCGACGTGGACGTAAACGATGTAACTCCCGATTCGCGGACGACTTACGCAAACGACGTAAAAAATTCGAACCTCGCGGCGGGAACGGCGGCCATGCTTTAACATTGTTATTCCACCTCATAGGTGGAATAACTTTAGGCCGCCTAAGGCCTTACGGAAACGACGGAATTTCGACTGCGGCGGGCTGGCGTACGTTCGGGAATCGGCGTACAAGCTAATTTACATAATCTACGCCAGCCGCAATGGAAGCGCCACCTAGCAGCCATCCGAAAAATTTGCTAGCTAAGATAGAATGGCGCAAGCCGTCCTATCTTAGCTTTGTTTAAGCGTAAATATAGAAAACAGTGTAGATTCAGAGTTAGGTCGGCTTATCTACTGATAAGCCGGCCTAACTCTTTGTGAATCTACCTAAGTGTGCGTCCAGGAATGGTGTTTCTGCAGGGTTTCTTTCTGCACGTGTAGTGGCTTCAGCTAATTGGCCAGCGTGTATGTGGCCATAGCACAAAGTGCGATTAGCTGCCTCTGAATGCAGCAAACTATCTACCAATGGCTGCCCATGTGAATGTAACCTAACTCTACTGTAGTCATGTTGTAGAAACATTACTTTTCATTGGTGGCTGTTTATTATTGCCTTAATAAAGTCTGAGCACTTTTTTCCCATTTTGCTTACATGTGGACGTGGTTTGGAACAATTAATGTGACTCTATAAAAATGTTTTATACAAGGAAAAGAACCTATGTTTAGTTTATAAGTCCGACTAGACAGTTGTCTGCCTAAAGTTAAACAGATGAGTTTGAGAAGATGCAAATAAGCTATTAAGATCGTAAAAATATTTACTTTCACTGCTATAAACATTATCTAATGAAGAGAAAATGTTTTCTGTTTTTATGTGAAATTGTTTATACACAGCTTGAAGTTTACTATTGTTTTAATATATTTCTAAGAAAGCCTTGCTATTGTTGCTATTTTCTATTTTGTTGAATAATGGCGACTGACCGAAGAGTGATTATTGCAACATGCGTTGTGCTGTCAGTTTAATGAAGGAGGGATTCCTGGACTTCCTAGATTTATTTTGTACAGAGAAATTACTCGAGTGAAAAAATAACCAACACGCCAAGTTAGTGGTTTTGTTAATGAAAACAGTATTTAATAAAAATGCAGGCCATAAATTATGTATAAATGTGTTTCACTTTGAAAAAAAAGTAGCCAGCTAATTTAGAAGAGGCAATTAAGTAGGGATATGATCACATTATAAATGGTCTGTATAGTAAATTCACTGGAAAGTTGTTCACATTAAAGTGACACTAAACAATATCCTTAGTCTTCAAAAAGAATCCATACACATCCACTACAAAAAATAGATGTCCTCCCAAAACCCTGCCCCCTGCTTGCCCCCAGTGGCACGCATCAGGCACGCTCTGTGATCGCTGTGTCCTTAAGTAGGAGTTTGATATGTTTCCCCTCATCTCCTTTTTGGTGAAACCACTGTCAGCAGCACAGGAAGCAAGGGTAAATCTCTCTGATAGAGTCCCCTATAATGCCCCGTACACACCATCACTTTATGTGATGAAAAAAAACGACGTTTTTAAAAACGTCACTTTAATTGACCGTGTGTGGGGGAAAACATCATTTTATGTCTTGTAAAAAACGACCAAAAAAAATTGAAGCATGCTTCAATTTTATGTGTCGTTTTTCAAAACGTCATTTTTTACTTCACAGAAATTGACCGTGTGTAGTAAAAAACGTTGTTTAAAACTACATTTTTTCACCCGCGCATGCCCAGAAGCTAGTTATGAAGCAAGCTTCAATGTAAAAAGTGGTGAGAACGTAACCTCGCTTTGCTAGAACATTGTGAGAAAAACGATGGTGTGTAGGCAACTTCGTCTTTGAAAATTGAAGTTTCAAAAACGTAATTTTTTACTTCACAGAAAATGTCTTTTTTTTTCATCACATAAAGTGATGGTGTGTACGGGGCATAACAGTAAGAAACCCAATTAAAAAAAAAAAAAATCCCATCTAATCAGTGCATGCAGCTAATGGGCCACAGCACTGATCAGTATATTCTAAAGGTGAGAGAGTCGCTTTGTCAGAATACAGTGATGCCGTTGGAAGGATTATGCCATCCACCTCAAAATTGTCTAAAGTCCTGTACACACGACGGTTTGTCTGATGAAAACGGACCGATGGACCAATTTAATCGGACTAACCGATCGTGTGAGGGCCCCATGGGTTAGTTTTCCATCGGTGGAAAAAAATGTTTTAAAATTTTCCTATGGATAAAAAACTGATAGAAAAAAACGATTGTCTGTGTGGAACTCCATCGAAGAAACATCCACGCATGCTCAGAATCAAGTCGACGCATGCTTGGAAGCATTGAACTTTATTTTTCTCAGCACGTTGTAGTGTTGTACGTCACCGCGTTTGGACACGGTCGGATTTTTGACTGATGGTGTGTAGGCAAGACTGATGAAAGTCAGCTTCATCGGATATCCGCAGAAAAAAATCAATTTTTTTTTTTTGTAGTGAGCCATCTATGACCAGCTTTAAGCATGTTATTGGCTAAAGGACTAGATTATAACGAGCCTTTTATCAAATTTAATACAATTAAGGTATTAGTATTAGTAAACCAGGTAAATATCTCATTTACAAAATACATCACAATAAATATTTTTCTGTTGTGAGCTTTGTACAATTTTTTTCTGTATTTTTTGCATTTCAGTATATTAGAATAAATTGTGTTTTATACTTTAATCCTTTATATCATTTTCTATGTTGTGATGTGTAAGCATTACTTCAAGGAACCCAGAAAGGGTAGAGGCTGAATTTTTATCTCCATTTTTAACTAGTGTATAATTATATAGCATACTTCCTCAGAAATAACTAATGTATGCATAACAGGATTTCCTACTTAATTTACAGCATATCATTATTAATTTTTTTTTGGAGTCAAAATTTTGCCCTCTAAAACTGCCTAACTTCAATAAAAACGATTTGCTATGCCGGATTTTTTTTTCATATCTTAAATTCCACACCTCCTGAGAGCTTTATTCTTTTTTATTTTTAAGACAGATTGTGAGTTGAAATGAATTTTTAATGTTTAATTTGTTGAGAAGTCTATAAGCCGTAGATATAAATCTGTCTATATTGCCTAGTATAACTCTTTCTGCTACAAAGGATTAGAGAATTTCACCCTGAGTTATATAAGAGCAAATATAATTTTCACACTTAAATCGGATTTTTAATAAATCCAGCTCTCTCGATTTTTTCTTGTCGGATTTTGTAAAAGAGTGTCCGACTTAAATAAAATTGATTATATACTATTCAGATATACAAAGCTGTAAACATTCTGTATAAGACTGTTCAAATTTTGAGTTTGCTATCATTTTCTATGATTGGGTAAGTGCACACAGGCAATAGTTTATAGCTCATTCATTGGGGGATCCCGTCCTCCATGCAGAACTGTTGGCAGATGGGTGTGCATCCACCTCGGAGCAGTGTGTAGGCAGTCCATAGAAATGGATGCACACACAGCCGCTGCACAGACATGTCAAAATAGGGACAGGAGCACAGATTCGAAAGCACAGCCTCTGCCTAATCACCCGTCTAAATGAGCCCTTGTACCTGGTACACACAAAGAGATTATTGGATGAATGATCGTCCATTTTTCTTTTATGATGTTTGTTTGGTAAAAAAAAATCCCAATAAGCGTATATTGATAGTTTTTTTTAAATAGTAATGGTAGTAATCAACAATTTTTAGTGGTACTGTGACATTGCGGCTGACAAATCGGATACCTAACTGACACTTTTGACACTTTTTTGGGAACCAGTGACATTATCACAGTGATCAGTGCACTGTTACTGTACTAATGACACTGGCAGGGAAGAGGTTAACACCAGGGGCGATCAAAGGGTTAAGTGTCTCCCTAGGGGATGCTTTCTTTACTGTGTGGGGGATGGACTCACTGTATGAACAGAGAGATCCATGTTCCTGCACAAAGACAAGATCTCTCAGTTCATACCTAACAGGACAGCGATCTGCCTTGTTTAAATCGCAGGCCGTCATTCTGTCTTTCTAGGAAGTGATCACAGGTGGCCGGTTGACATCACCCACTGATTGGCTCCCCCTCTGGCCAATCAGTGTGCAACCTCACTGGCTATGAAGGTACGTCGTTTCACTCAATAGAGCAGACCTGGCGGCCGGTCGGAAAGTGTTTAATGTGGGTGTGATGGCGTTTGAATTTCATTGGTGTTTGGTGACCATGAAGCACTGTTTAACTGGTGAACTTGTAATGTAGGTACCCAAATAAAATACTCAGGGGCCCATCACCATATTGTGTGCAGATACAAGTGTTGACAGTGTATGAAAATAAGGAAGGCCATACAAGGAGCCAATTTAATTCCTGCAAACACAGATTAGACAATGTTGAGAATCCCTCCTCCCGCGCCATTGTATTTTCCAGGCGCCGGGGCGGGGTAAGCTATCCCCGCAGGAGTGATTATTGCTAGTGGTTATACCAGCCGCTAGCGATAATCATATGTAAAATCCAGCAGACGAGTTGTACCCAAGTCCATCAATCAAGCAACTTGGATACATTCAGCCTGCCCATACATGGTTTGATTTTCAGCCGGTTCCTGCTGAACCGGCCAAGATTCGAACCTTCTATGGTCAGTTTAACTCAAGAACTTTCTGCGGATAACATACTTGCTACCAGCATCCAACTTTAACGCATACTGCATGTCTACATCCAAACTTTTTTTATATATATATATATATATATATATATATATATATATATATATATATATATATATATACATTGGATAACTGTTCAAACACCAGACTTTTTTTTTTGATTGATGTCTGTGCCTTGGTTGTGAACATTCAACATGTCTGTTTTTCCAGATGACCATTGTCCCTTGGACAGAAAGTATTGGAAAATTCAAAATTTTACAGATGTTACTGGAACTGAAGGAAAGATTTTTCATTGGTCATCTTTTCTGGTGACAGCTTTTCCATAAAAGATCTTCCCTTGCTTTTGCTGTTGTGTCTGTGAGACAGAAAGTGGAGGGAAAAACTTCCCAATGGCACACAGACAGCAAAAAAAAAAAAAAAAAAATTCTTTAAAGACTTTAACAGCAGGGTTTCGTCTGATATTTTAAATTAGGACATTTCAACCCAAGTTAAAAACTCTACAAATATTTCTAAATAAATACAGTCTCTTTGTAGCCTTAGGGCACTTTCCTATTCGTCTGCAAATCAGCTGCATTTTATTTGCGATTTTTCAGTGCGTGTTGTAACACATTATCACTTGATTCCACACATGCATTAATACTTCTGTGGACCCCACAACACTGTAGATGGAAGAAAAAAAATCAGACAGGTCAAATGTTCCATTGCAACAATGTGAACGGGCCCTTGGGGTGTGTTAAGTTTACGATAGTCAACTGGAATTCTATATCATATAGGGGGAAGATCATGCTCTGCCTATGCCAGACATCCAGGAAGAAGACTTTTATACAAACTAATTTATTTGTAGTTAAAATTTACATTTTAACATGAGTGGACTTATTATTCAAAGATTATTTATGCCCAAAATTCAATGGTCGCTAGTAAAAAATGTGGCTTGCGGTAGCTGAAATTGGCGATGTCCGTGAGCAAAGATGCAGTAGGTTAGCTTACAGGAAATATTGCTCTTCTTCAATTAAATATTAATATATAGGAAAAGAAAAACAGATCAAAAGTACCTGAATTTTTATTGCTTGATGTGGGTCAGAGCAGACTAAGGTTGTTTAAACTATGATATTAAAAAGTCTAAAAGTGTTGACTTCTATCCAGATACTTTTGACCTACAGCATCCAGCAGAGACTCCGGAGTAATATAGTGTTAGTGTGAATGAAGGTGTATATGTGTGTGCCAGAGTTGACAATAATTTTACAACTGCATATAGTTAGTATATTACATCCTGTGTGTGGCGGAATTTCATCTGGCTTTTTTAATGGGATTGGCAGAAGATCAAAAGAATCTTACTGCAGCGAAATGTATTCCAGCGTGTTTGTTCCACTTCACATCTTCTTATTTATTGCAGCAGTCTAATGAGCAGTGGTACTGCATTGCACTGATATAATTCCTTAATGCTTTGCCTGAGATGTCGCTTGGTATGTGTAATACTCCTCTCTCAGATGTTATTGCAACTTTATATCAATGCTGTCATATCTATTTCTTATGCCGCATACACACAATCGGATTTTCCGTCGGAAAAACCTTGGATGATTTTTCCGAAGGAATTTTGCTCAAGCTTGGCTTGCATACACACGGTCACACAAAAGTTCTCTGGACTTTCGACTGCCAAGAACGCAGTGACGTATAACACTACGATGAGCCGAGAAAATTAAGTTCAATGCTTCCGAGCATGCGTCAAATTGTTTCAAAGCATGCATCGGAAATTTTCCGCGTCAGAATTGCTATAGACAAACGGATTTAGGAATTTTTTCTACCGGAAAATTTGAGAACCAGCTCTCAATCTTATTTTGACGGAAATTCCAACAGCAAAAGTCCGATGGAGAATACACACGGTCGGAATATCCGTTCAAGAGCTCACATCGGACTTTTGCTGTCGGAAATTTCCGATCGAGCATGACTTACAGAGAGTGGAAAAATGTTTCCTCCCAGTTGGGAGAAAAAAACACTGCGCTAACACAATACAGATAATTGACCGTGAAGATTAATTATAAATAAATACAATTTAAAGCTGCCAGTACCAATTACCTAGAAAACCAAAAGTAAAAGACAAAATGTAAAATATAAGGTACAGCGCTAAACAAGAGTGAAAAAGTGATGATAGTGTAATGACCATATGCTAAATGAATGATAAATGATCAATGATCATGTGATATGTAAAAGAAAAGCAAACAACCATGAGGTGAAAAATTCTATAAAAGTCCATGAATGGTGAATCATCAAAATAAAGATTGAGAAAATAAGGTCCTCTTCCACCAAGAAGCCACCCAGTGAGTGAGATGTAGTCTCCTTACCGGAAAAGATGACCGTTATGACAGCGGTCTAATGAACTCAGGGATAATTAGAGTCTTCCCAAACAGACTTCCTCAAAACAGACAGGCAGTATAGGTAATGACTCCACAACGCTTGTTCCACAAGGCAAATGGGTGCTTCAAAAACTAATGGGATAAGAAACAAAAGACAACCCATAGCGTGATACTGTTGATAAGCGGGTTTAATGAGCTAATAAAAGTTGCACTTACATTTGGTGGTTTGAAACAGCGCAATGAAATGCAAAAAAAGAGAATGCGGCGTCTCCTCAATTCCGCTCTTGTTTGCTGGGCTCCATGCTGTGTATCTCCGTGGTTGGATAAGCGTGATGACGTTCCACTGCTAGGCCACACCTACGCGTTTCGTCATCATAGGACGTCGTCGGGGATAGGCTGGGTTAACTTACAGAGACCATGGCTCATTCTTATAACATATCTCTGGATAGTTCTGTTTAGACTTCTTAGGTATCTGCTTGTGTCTCAAGTAATTCATTTCACATATGTCTGTACTACAGTAAATCCCATCATACATTTTCATATTTATCTGAACAATGTTGATGTGAGAACTAAGAACCTAGGTTTTGGTGACAATGTGTGTGCATTTGACCAAACGGCAACAGTTCATGTGTTCATTAGGCTCCTAATGACCATATTTGCATCTTCTCAAATTGTTTTAGAAAAGGGAATGAACCTTTCATTATATGTAAATGTAAAATGTCTGTGTTTATCTTTGGATCCATGTCTGTGTTACTATAGAACCCCCTTGGATGCTTGGTTGTACATGGGTTTTTGACTTCTGAGAATAAGCGACAACTGTACCTTTGGTACAAGTTGCCTCTAAATTAGGGTATAGGAGTAGGCTAAAAATGATTGAACAATGTGGAAATAAATATAGCATTTTAACACTTTGACCATAGATACACTTTAAGCAAAACTTCAGGGTGGCAAAACCTACTGCAAAATCAAAAGTCAGCAAGAGAGCCTTCCATGCTGTCCACCCAACACCCTACTGACCTGTTTTATCAGTGTCTCAGCAGAATGTAGAAAAATCTAAAAGATTATCTCTAAACCTGTCTAGTAAGCCAGCTGTCATTGGACATCTTTATGAGGTGTCTATTGAGTATAGCAGACAAAGTAGCTATTTTAGAAAGGATAAAATAATGACTAAGGCCAGCCATAGATAAAGCAAAAGAAAAGAAAATCACTAGATTCCTCCCTCAACAAAGACAGCGTTGACAGGGGTATCCCTCCCACAAAGCCATTGTTTTCTCACCGGGAAAACACAGTGATTGTTGCTAGGGGCTATAACATCCACTAGCAATAATCACATGTAAAATCCGACAGGCTAATTGTACCTAAGTTGCCTGCCCATACATGATCCGAACCATCCAGATTAAATGCGTGTTAACACCAGACGTGTTGAGCTGCATTTGATCTGCAATAATCAACTCAGAATTAAAGCGGAGGTCCGCCCAAAGAAAAGAAAATAAAAGCCAGCAGCTACACATACTGCAGCTGTTGGCTTTTAACCACTTAAGACCCGGAACAAAATGCAGCTAAAGGACCAGGCCAGGTTTTGCGATTCGGCACGGCGTCACTTTTACAGACACTTGCGCGGTCGTGCGACGTGGCTCCCATACAAAATTGGGGTCCTTTTTTTCCCACAAATAGAGCTTTCTTTTGGTGGTATTTGATCACCTCTGTGGTTTTTATTTTTTGCGCTATAAACAAAAATAGAGCGACAATTTTGAAAAAAAATCAATATTTTTTACTGTTTGCTATAATAAATATCCCCCAACAATATATAAAAAAAACATTTTTTTTCCTCAGTTTAGGCCGATACGTTTATCGGTTGGTTTGTGCAAAATTTATAGTGTCTACAAAATAGGGGATAGTTTTATTGCATTTTTTTATATATTTTTTTTGCTACTAATGGCGGCGATCAGCGATTTTTTTTGTGAGTGCGACATTATGGCGGACACTTTTTGGGACCATTGTCATTTTCACAGCAAAAAATGCATTTAAAATGCTTTGTTTACTGTGGAAATGACAGTTGCAGTTTGGGAGTTAACCATAGGGGGCGCTGAAGGGGTTATGTGTCACCTAATGTGTGTTTACAACTGTAGGGGGGTGTGGCTGTAGGTGTGACGTCATCAATTGTGGATCCCTATAAAAGAGATCACATGATCGATGACACTGTCACAGTGAAGAACGGGGAAGCCGTGTTTACACACGGCTCTCCCCGTTCTTCACCTCCGGGGACCGATCGCGGGACTCCAGCGGCGATCGGGTCCGCGGGTCCCGTGGTCACGGAGCTTTGGACCGGGTCGCGCGACCCACGGCTGGGCTTAAAGGGCAACGTACATATACGTTGATGTGCCCAGCCGTGCCATTCTGCCGACGTATATCGGCGTTAGGCGGTCCTTAAGTGGTTAATAACATTGTCACATTGCAAATATGTGGGTTAAAAAAATGTTTGTCATAGATACTGTAATAGCCTAATCGTATCGGGCAAACATGCATTGTAAAATATTCATTACGTTAAACTTTTTAACATTTTTGAGAGCTGTCTTTTAATTAGAGTTGCTTTTGAACTTTTTCTTTTTCCCTTTAAGCGGCGGTCTCTTTTTCTCATTGCCTTACTTGCTCTGCATCCAAATACACATTAGGCTGATCTCATCCGAGATCAGCATACATAAGCACAAGGAAGCAGATTAAGCTTATTCCAGTGCAGTCGAGCATTGTCTCAGTCACAGCTGCCCTCCCTGATTGACACGCCAATATCTGAAAAGAAGCAACCCTGCTGATTCAATCATGTTTTGTCTTCTGTCATAAATGCATCACACGTATTTCCCTCAGTTCATAAACCCAAAGGGAGAGCTGATAAAAGCTGCCCCTTGCCATAGCGTCTTTGAACAACTGAAAAAAGTACAAAAAAAAGCAGTTGAGCTCATTCTGCCCTTTGCTGGTGGTCGCGTCAAAGGCTTGTGAAAATGTATATATATATATAGTATGTAATGTTTTGTTTAATTACAAAGACGATGCTTTAGAGTTCACTATCTTATAAAGATACCATATGGAATGTCAGCAGTTTTATTAAAATTATGAAACGTTTTACTGCTGGAGAGAATTTTTCGTGGTGAAGTGTACTGCAGTACATATGAGATCGTAGGCTTATTGAAATGGTCTGCACCTATACATCTTTCCATTCCTATAGGCTGGAGAACAGACATATGGAAGAAGGAGAAATTGAAAGAACTCCAATCTCAAAAACGATTAAAAACTGAGTAACTCCAAAATGTATTTAAAGTATATACTGTATAAACCCTCATATTCTTTAAAGGGGTTGTAAAGTCAGAAGTTTTTCTATGTATTAAGATAAAAAAAAAGCATTTTGTGTGCAGCAGTGCCCCTTGGCCCCCCTAATACTTACCTGGGCCCCATCTCTGTCCAGCAATGTCCACAAGTGTCTCAGCCGTCCGGGACTCTCCCTCCTGATTGGCTGAGAGACAGCAGCGGCACCATTGGCTCCCACCGCTGTCAATCAAAGTCAGTTAGCCAATCAGGAGAGAGAGATGGTGGGGCTAAACTGTAGCTCCATGTCTGAATGGACACACAGAGCTGTAGGTTGGCTTGGGTACACTAAACAGGAGGGAGGAGCCAGGTGCACAGAAGAAAGTGAACATATTCGCCAGCACACCATGGATCAACACTTCCGTCCAAAGGTTTCTTTGAGAGAGATCACATCACAGAAATAGGTGCAATGTTTTGGAGCCGCGCAAGGCCCCTTTGTCAGGCATGTGATGCACAGAAGAGGCTCCAGAGAAGAGGAGGATCTGGGCTGCTCTGCGCAAATCCAGGTAAGTATAACGTTTCTTATTTTTATAGAAAAAAATTGAGATTTTACAATCACTTTAAGCATTGTTTTGTAGTGGTACAGTACTTCAGTACTACAGTAATCTTTTGTTATATTAAATCCTTTTTTGTATTCAGGACAACAAAGGGTAGGGTTAAAACCCCTTCCAGGTTTGTACTGTGATGTGTGTCACCGTTAGGGCTTGTTCACACAGATGCTTTGACTGAACAGCGTGAAGGCGCACCATGTTTATGCGGCTGGAGTCATCTGAGCTGTGTGCAGACAGCCTATGTTTCTCTGTGGGGATACAGTGGCTGTACGGACACAGCCACTCATCCTAATGCGACAAGCATACAGGGGTGGGTGGAGACCCCAAAAAGCACACTGTCTGCATTCAGGGCCACTAGCCCGCCCCTGCACATCTGTGTTCATACAGCTGCTGCTTAGCCCAACACCAACCCCTTAACAGGCATTTCCTGCTGGCTTCCCTTCTCTCCCCCAGCTACTGCGGGGGATGTATCAGGATGGAGAGTGGGGGAAGGGTCTAGTAAATATGTAATTTACCAGCACCTTCCTTTTCTAAATGAACACAGTGAACACACTCACTCATTCATAACTGAAGCTTACAAAACTGTAAACTGTATAAACTATGCTGCAGTTTGTGAATGAACTAGAAGCTGCTCAGCACAGAGCACTCCATTGTCCCGTGCAGCTAAGGCTCCAGAGAAAGGCTTATATGTTTGAGCTTTGGGGTGCACACCAGTGGCGGTCGGTCCATAAGGGGACATGGGCAGCTGCCCCCCTAGTTTCCATCCTACTTATGGCTTTCTATGAGGTCTGTCATTTGTTTTACAAGCACGTGATTAAAGCCTGAGGCTCTAATTATCTTATAAAAGGTTGTCCTTTTGGTGCAAAGCACTGCTTCCCAAACCCTCACACTTGTGATACTGGTGAACCCCGGTGGTAGCAGTTGAAAACAGGGAGGCAGAGTAACATCATGGTGCCAGTGGCAGTGTGTAGCTGCTAGCTCCACAGAAACTTCCAAAAGCATGGCAGTAAGATACAGCTGACTCAGCTTAATACCTCATCCCGGGAGGAGAGCACGGATTTAAGAGACCGGGTGAGAGCCGGACCGGAGGTGGTGACAGAGACTGTAAAAGCTGCCACCGGAGCTGTAGTGGGTGAGCGGCATTGGCAGAACCTGGAGACAGTGTAGATAGAGTGGACAGAGATAGAGTAGAGACGGAGCTGGTATCTGGTCATTGGGGGCACTAGTGCCATAGCGGGGGAGTGGAACTAGCGGTAGATGAGGACGGAGACGGTTGATCGGTATCCAAAGACAGTAATAAGCTCAGACAGACCCCGAGCCCACCACCAAAACTACAGCAATAGAGAGCCAAATTGCTGGACACACTGTCTTGCGCTGAAAAGCCATGGTGTGAAGATCGCTGGAGGGGTGAGTACGAACCTAGGGGGGGGGGGGTTGTTTGCCGCCTCCCCAAAAATGTTTAGCACCAGCCACCACTGGCTCACACCCCAATGCAAGTGATTAGGGGAATGGGGTATACAGATTTGTACACCACTGCCCTAATAGCAACACATTTTTATTGAAATATTCACAGTTAGCTGTAAATTAATAGACAAAATACGTTATTTTACGTGAAGACCGTTGCCATTAATAGAAATTCTCAAAAATATATTTTCTTTTTCTAAGCTTTACATTACTTTTTTAGTATTCTCCATAAAGCCAAAAAATAAAACAAAACAAATGTTTAGCACTGTTTTTTTAATTAACTGTCCTACTTACGGTACTTCATGAAAATATACATACCTCTGTGTGCCCCTTATGCTACACGTACACGGAGTGTTTCAGCCTGGACTTATTGCATGATATCTTGCAGATGCTTGGTCTGCCACAGAGGTGCACATCTGTAAAATCATAATCATTGCTTCAAAGTTCTGCTTAGTATCAAACTTAAGGCCCACCGACTTCTTTCCATACTTCTTGACCCAAAATTACGAATTACCGAACAATAAACAGGACTGTCTCCATATCAGGTTTCACAGTTTTACATTTTAACGCTTGTCTGTAACTGAGTATTTATACCTATGTTTTGGAAGGATCTGGGCTCTACCTCCAAAGAGAAAAGTTATCAGTCTATAAGTCATTTTGTACCTTTTGAAAAACTAAAAGACATTTCTCATAACCTAATTGGACTGTAAAGACCTATAGACATTATATGATGAATTGTGCTCTTCATCCTATATGTGAACTCCGACATGTCAAAGAGAGGTTACCTTATAAGTGCCGTTGTCTTCAACTGATAAACCTGGACCTCCTTCATTGGGTGGAAAGGTCTTCCCACCAGGTTTAAAGGTTTTGACTCATACGTTACATCATTTGTATTCTCAGATCAAAGAGCAATGTATGATATGAAAATCCATCTGTCCAATTATAAAGACTATTAGCTTACAGAGTCTTGGGAATGCAACTTTACTTGTGTTAAAACCTAAACCTAAAATGGTGGTTCAGCAGGGACTTGCCAAGATTCAAACCATTTATGGGTAGGCTAATTGTACCCAAGTCGATCCATCGAGAAATCGCACCATCTATGGTTGGCATTAGGCAATGATAAAAAAAAAGACTTGGTAAGAGCAGATATCTTTTTTCATCGTAATGTGCATTACTGTAATTCAAATTTATTGAAAACAAGTACATCAGGCAACATATTACATTAAGTAACTGGAATACAAAGAGACAAAAATCTAATAAGTACTGGTAAATGATTCCTATACTGAAGTGTACAGTGTGGATTTAATTCAGTTTCATGACTGTACAGCACAGTTTTGAAAGATCATAACAACTTATAGAAGTCCATTTCTTTGCCAATGTTTACAGAAACCACTGCCAAATAGGAACTATTCAGCATACAAGCAACTTATCAGTGGATAATTTGTGAACAAAAACTGCTGAAGTCTGGCCCGTGAGACCTAATTATTTTCCAACTGGGCGCCACCATCTTGCCTCTTGGACAGCATAGCAAGGGTGAGGCTGCACATCAAAGGCACCCTTGCTTTTCCTGTGACAGTCATCTTACGCTACTCTCTCCATATGCCAAGGGTTTAGAGAGTGTTTAAAGATGCGGATGTCGGCTTAGCTGATGACTTTGGCTAAAAAGTAAATTTAGGAAACACAGCATTTGAAGCAAATGCTAGAGAAGATTATGTTGATGCCACTATGTTTACATGGTTGGAAATTCTTCCATCTATGCTAAGCAGTGCAGATGGATGAATCTCCCACTGCGGCTATTGTATTCTGACAGCCTGACTGAGGGTGATTGGATGCAGACGCTGTCTGGCTCACAATTTTTCAATGCCACTTTATTTTTCAATCTAAAGTTGTCAGGCAGAATGGTGCTGACAGAGCCACCCACTGCTTGAATTTTAGCTTGGATCATTAGGATTCTTCCAATATTCGTATATTTAGTGCATGGCCAGCTTAAGAATGTGATGTACAAAAAACCAAGGCAGCAGTAAAGACTGGTAGCAGCCAAACACCATCATCCAGAGAACAAGGTCATAATACATAGAAAACAGGATACAGAATAAGATTTTAGATAATTAATTAAGAAATCTGGGTCCCTATTTTTTAGACACTATGCGCAATAAGCAGACTTTGAATTCATATTTTAGTGGAGCTTGCCTGCAATGCAAAATTCTGTTTTGACTAATGGATAGCCTGGACACATGTCCGTAGTGATTGACCCCACCTGAGGAGAACATCAGCATGAAATGTTCAAAAGATACCTGGAGTCTGCAAGTTCTTAAGCATAATCTATTCATAAAGTGGCTTGATAATTACAAACAGCGCATTTATTTTTGAGCAACGTTATTGAGGACATTTGTGGACCTCTGGGTGGCAATAAAGTGTTCTTCCAGTGGTTGTGAGAACATCTCTTGCAAGAGGGTCTGATCCTTTCCTCTGTGATGGAGAAGATGACCAATCCAAAGTAGTGGGAAATTCACCATGTTACCACATTGAGGTCAGCAGTTAGATGAGACATTGTCCAGGATTGACCAGTATCTGTCCACTTATAAGCACATACTTTTATTTGATTGTGGTGGAAGGAAAGAAAATCTCTCCAATCCCCCATCAGCACAGTCAGTGTTGATTGGGGAAAGCCTCTCACATCGCTATTGTGTTCTGCCAGTGCGGGGCATGGGGGGCTTTCCTGTTCGGGAGAACACAATGATTAGTACTAGTGGCTATACCCGCCGGCAGTATTCACATGTGAAAAATTCAACAGGCTGGTCGACTTGGATAAAATCAGCCTGTATATGGCTCGGAATTAGACCACTGCTGAACCAGTAAAAATTTAAATTGTCAAAAAGTGGATTTTAATATTATTATCATGAGTTTGCAAAGATGCAACAGATTATCTATCTATTCTTGTGGCATGTAAAAGGCTTTAAATAAAATGTATACATAAAGTGGTTATAAAGTCAGAAGGTTTTTTATCTTAATGCATCTATGCATTAGGATAAAAAACCTTTTGTGCAGCAGCCCTCCTCAGACCCCCTAATATTTACCTGAGCCCCATCTCGATCCAGCGCTTATGCACGATGGTTTCGGCTGTCTGGGACTCCTCTCCTCATTGGCTAAGACAGCAGTGGGGTACCATTGGCTCCAGCTGCTGTCAGTCAAAGTCAGTAAGCCAATGAGGAGAGAGAGGGGACGGGGCGGAGCCGTGGCTCCATGTCTAAATGGACACACAGCAGTGGCTTGGCTCGGGTTACCCATGCTGTGGTGCCGTGGAGGCACTCGCCAGAAGGGAGAGGCCAGGAGATCCAGTGAGGGACCCGAGAAGAGAAGGCTCTGGGCAACTCTGTGCAGCTCTGTGCAAAACCACTGCACAGAGCAGGTAAGTATAACGTTTATAATTTTTAAACTGAAAAAAAAACAAGACTTTGGTATCACTTTAAATCAAAGAGGTAATAAACTAGTTGTTAAAACTACGAATTTAGAAATAATCCCAAACCTTGGAGTCAAGGGTATGAATATTCAGCATATAAAAGCAAATATTAAGCAGTGCTGGAAAAACAGAAATTATGATACAGCCAAAAGATCTTACACACTTAGTGCTAAGGACTTAGGCGACAAATTCCTCATTTGTAAAATCTCTAGTACTTTCCTGTACTTGGAGAGCCACTGATGCCATGTACAGCTGCCCATACAAGTGAACAGCTGTATACGGCCATACTCGTTTAAACTGCGATGGCTTCTGAAATAACCAATTAGAATCAATTGTGTACTAGTCCGATTCCAGCACAGTGAATTCTGATTGGTTGTTGCATGTTAAGAATTCTACATAGAAGAAGGCTGGTAGTGGCTTACTACCAGAGTCAGAACAGCTCAAGCATTTATTCAGGATTACTGTGTCTAGGCATACGGATTATATAGCCCAAACACTGCAGATATGCAGTGTGAAATCCAAGGCACTGCTAGTCTTATGAGATTTGGAGTGAGATTTGGTGTCACTACGGTGCTGCTCATTGTTATTCTTCCTGGACAGAAAGCTGTACCTGAAAACCTGCAGTGCAAGCATTTCCCTGCATCTGCTTCATTCATTCTGTGAATTTCTGCTTCTGACACCATTTCTGTTGCTTCTTGAATATTTCCCCACCATAGGAGAGGATAGCTCTGACACTAAGAAACAAAACTCTGCCTCTACAAAGAAGACCACTTTCACACAGTGACACATGGTAAGTTAGTACTCTTTAGCTGCAGAGAGACCACTGGCATAATGATGACTAGTCCTTTGCCCACTCCTTGCCTTTTTTGGGCCCAGCATTCACAGCGCAGGTCTTTAAATAAGTTAAAGCCCAACTCTGGGAAGGTTGTATATTATGCTTTGCAGTGGGGCCGTGTCTACACTGCAAGGGATAGCCACTCTCAGGGAGAGAAGAAACACTTTAACTTACCTAAACCTCTGCTCCTCTGACAGATGGTGCTCCCCCACACTTCAGCTGTTGTTGTCATATCCAATCCCGGACTATGAACCCTGCATTGGCCTTGATAATGTCAAGATCTTAAGGCTGGTACAAACAGGCTTAATAATGGCGGGTTTCTGTTGACATTTGGCCAGTGTATACAGCTCTCCATCGGACAGAATTTGGTCCCATAACCGGCTTCTATTGAACGAACATGTTGGAGAACCAGCACCCGATCAGCACTCCCTAATCCTTGTGTTCTGGTGGTGGTGGGGGTCAGTCCCGCAGTCCCCTATCAGGACACAATTATGCAGTGTGGAGATCACTGCACTGGCGGTGGATGTGTTATGCCGCGTACACACGATCGGAATTTCCGATGGAAAATGTCTGACGGACGTTTTTCATCGGATATTCCTATCGTGTGTAGCACCATCAGAGTTTTTTCATCGGAGTTTAGATATAGAACATGTTCTATTTTTCTCCGATGGAATTTCGATGTGATTTGGCTGGGCAAAAGCCCTATCATGTGTACGCGGCATTAGTATTGCGAGCTCTCAGTTTTTTTTCCTTTAGTCCAGAGTTGGATTTTAAGTTAAGAATGCAGACAAGGATTTATGACTTTACTTTGTCTTGCCCTTTTTTAAACCAGTGACTCAGAAACCGATTGAAACCATTAGATAAGTAGAAAAGCCAAACATCTAACATTTTCAGAATAAGGTCAGAAAGGGTATGCCCAGAGTTTCTCTAATAGCAAGTTTTCTTTAAGTCTTAAAGGTAGCCATTTGCTACATTTTTTATTGGAAATGAAATAGTACTGTATACCACAGAACAGTATATTATGATCCATTGATAGGCATCTGTCACCTCTCTAAAATCAAGGTGCGTAATGTGTGTGCGTCTGCTGCCAGACTTCCCAATGAGAGGGTAAATATTTTCCAAAGAGTTTCGCAACAGTGCTTAAAGTGTGTCAGGGAGTAAACTGTAAAGCACAGAAGGTTTGTGTCCCTCAGGACTTGTGTGCAGCTTGTTTCAACAAAGGCCACAGACCTTCTTTGTAGGGGGCTTGTCATTTACAGCACAGCCCGTTGTTGCGGTGGTGTGAATGGCCTCTGAGAGCCCTCACACATTGTTGTCTAAACTGTGTAAATTAATGAAGTGACAGGGCTGGTAACCCCCTTCTGCTTCAAGATGGAACGCAGCTAGGCCCTTCACATGGCCTTTGAGAAGTATATGAAATAGAATGAACTGCATACAAAGCACTTTATAGCCTGCTTTCATTTCTTCTAACGAATTGTCTGGCTTTGTGTTATACAGTAGATTCAATACAATAGTTGTTGTTTTATTGTATACTCTTACTCTGTATTTGGGTATTTGCTATTGCGTTTAATGTTACAATGTCATATTTGGGCTTTATATACATTGCAGAAGCACACTACAATGGATCACACTGTAAATGATCTGCTTGTGACAAGCAAGTGAGTTAAGCTTAATGTATGCATCATACCGGGCTCTGTTCTTGCCTGCTGTGTACCATGATTTGGGCTCCTGTGGATACCTGTGTCATTTGCCACCATGCAACAAATTATTTGGGTTGACATTGTCCTTGGCGCAGTCTGCCTGGCCATTGTGGAAAGCATGAAAAGTGTCCTGAACTATTGTGAGCACGAGACACTACCAACAAAAGTCCTTTACTATACTTTTAAAGCCCAATCCAAGGGATTTTTTTTTAAACAGAGTTCTCCTTTTCTCCATTACTGCCCACCCAGTACTACCTTTCCACCAGGGACATGCAGTCAGGAGAGGCAGAGCTTCTCCTGCCATGAACATAAAAAATAAAAAAAACAACACGATCGAGCTTTGAGGGTGGTAGCTCGATGACCTCGGGTCACAGAGACCCCAAATTTGGGGGGGGGGGGTGGGTAGGTATCCAAAGTCCTACCCCACCACTAGTCAGTTTAAATGCAAACTGGCACATGCTGTTTGCAGCAGACTGAGAGAATAAGCTCACAGTGCCTCTTACTTCTTGTCAGAGGCACTGAGTGAGCTCAATGGACAACTTGGAGCCTTGGACCAATTGTAAAGCACCATTGGTCCAAGCTGTCCAATAAAAATGATGCAGTGGAGGCTCTCCTCTCACTCCTGTGTCATAGAAGGGGGCAAGTGTCTAAAGGACACATGCTCCCTTCCAGTCCAGCCCTCTTAATTAGAAGGAAAAACATGTGTTTATGGGTATAAGGTGCTGCTGAAAAGTTACTTTTTAAATCAAACTAAATAATATATTATTATGTTATAACATAATAATATATTATTTATCTATTTACTGTGAAATTACTGGTTTGAAGTTATAACTTCAGTAATTCAGTAATTTGTCCGTTAAGCTACCTGCTTGAGTACAGTTTTTGAAAATATAGTAAATTACCTTAAAAACAATATATAATAATTCATTGTATATTACTTACTTATGGCAATTAACCACTTGCCACCCAGGCCAATTCTGACACTTCTCTCCTACGTGTAAAAATCATATTTTTTTTTTGCTAGAAAATTACACAGAACGCCCAAAACATTATATACATATATATATATTTTTATCAGACCCTAGTTGGCCTCTGGGTTGAATGACTCCCAGTACAAGGGCATCATCATGGCACATTACATTGAGACCCCGTACACACGACCGAGTTTCTCGGCAGAATTCAGCCAGAAACTCGATCGGAGCTGAATTCTGCCGAGAAACCCGGGCGGGTGTACACTTTTGGCCGAGGAAGCCGACGAGGATCTCGGCGAGGAAATAGAGAACATGTTCTCTATTTCCTCGTTGTTCAATGGGAAATTTCGGCTGGCCGAGATCCTCGGCGGCTTCACAAGGAACTCGACGAGCAAAACGATGTGTTTTGCCCGTCGAGTTCCTCGGACGTGTGTACGAGGCCTCACAGTGTAATGATACAGAAATCAGCAAAATCATGTCAGGTCCTCTTTCTGTATCATTGAAGACCTCCCAGTCTGAGAAAAGATCTTGCACATCACGTGACGGCCCTGAAGACATCTGGAAAAGTTACGTATAAAACAATTGTATACAACTAGGAGGCCTCCAGAGGAATAGGAAGTAAAACAATTGGAGTTTGAGTTTTAATTCTCTCAATTTGGTTAAAGTACAACTAAAGTCAATTTTTTTTTTCATTTTGGATAGGGTAAGGGAGCCATCTGTGTCCAAATGGGGAGATTTCTCTTCACTTCCTTTCTCATAGCCAAAACAGGAAGTGAGAGGAAACGTCTCCAAAGTGAGAGAGTGCTTGGTTGTCACCAGGTTTACCAGAACTTGTGTCATCATTGGACACTTTCCCATCTTTTCCTTTTCTAGGAACAACACAAAATTTGGGATTTTCTTGTCCTTTCCATGATAACAGTAAACATGACAAATAGGGTGAAACTCCATAACTGGGGTACAGACAGCAATTAAAATCTGACAGGTGTTCTAAACCCTGTCCACTGTATTTAAAAAAAGTTATATTTTAATACAAATGCTACATATGAATATAAAGGCAGAGCTCATTATTCTATACTATACTTCTGTGCTGTGAATGAGCTGTAATTTGATCATATACTACTCTGAAAGCATACCCACGGCTGAGGTGAGAAACACCTCCTCTCTCTCTCCTTGTCAACTGGGTTATTTATATATGAAGCTTCAGTTAGACAGAGACAGTAGCCGATTAACTAACCCAGTATACCCAACAAACACAGTGGGGTTGATTTACTAAATGCAAATACGCTCTTCACTTTGCAAGTGAATTTAGTGAATGAGGTGAAGCTCTGCTGACTTCCTTCATCCAATCATATGCAAATGCTTTGCACTTTGATTGGGTATTCTTTGCACAGAGAAATTTCACCACACTCAATAAGCTACAGGAATGTTCTCTTGCAATATGAACAGCTTATTTTCCTTTAGTAAACCATCCTCTGTATCTGTAAAAGGATTTTACACCAGTAACAAAAAAAATATATAAAAGATCAGTTTCTAAACTTGTAAACATAGCAAAACATTTTGAATTAAAATTGACCAAAAATAATTATAGGTTCTCTTCAATTAGAGTTTTGCCTTTTCACTGGTTTGAGCTTCGAATTTTATCAAGTTGGTTGCATGTTCTTTTTGGCCACAGTTGTGCTGATGAAGCAATGAGACCGTTTTGAATGGGAAAGTTAACCAAAATCAAAGCAAATATCATTTGATCTCTTCTAATATTTCATTTATGTTAGAAAAAGTGCATGAAAAGCACAATAGAAGATACTTTCTTTTAGGTTATCCAGAAACTATATAAACACAATCAAAGTATCATAAATCTAGATTGTGATTTGAAGTTTAACCCAGGCAATTTAACAACGCAAAAGAAAACCAAAAGTACTTTACATTACAGATCATTTTTCCTTTTTGTTAGATCAATCTGATTTCTTTACGACCTATTTCCTTCCCATTTGTTTTTGATTTAGATAGAGTGGGACGTTTTATGTTATTTTTTTATTGCTGTCTGCAACCCCTTTGGTTGAGGTTTACTCTCGCTAGATGTCCTTATGACACTGGGACGAGAAATAAAGTAGTTGTTACCAGGACTGGATGTCATAGATACAAGTATTGTCAAAAGTACCTGTTCCCACTCTCCTGCTTGTCACCAGTACACAAAGTAAGGGGAAACCAATGGGGGCAAACATAGCTTAAGTTGAAGTTCCACTTGGTACCATTGCAATTGTTTAGAAAAAATTATGCAGACTGATGCAGAATATGTCCCCCCCCCCCCATGCAAATGTGTAGACTGAAAGGGAGCGGGTCCATTACAGAGTGGGTTTACAGGACGTACTGTCAGAAAGACTATTTAACAAGGCCTGGCCAAAGCATGTGCAGCCAATCACTGATAAATATTTTTTTTTTTTTTTTTTTTTATATATCTTTATAAAAAAAATTCTAGCATGTCTGTTCCATAGAAGTGAATCTAACAAACACGTTCTGTATAACAGGGGCAGTCACACACCAATTGAAATTTGATTGGTTCATCAGGAATCCATCTGTGGCCACCAAAGTCTATTTCTTACTACAAATGTTGGAACACATAGAAGACGTATAGAACAAAACAGATGTTATTAACAGAGAAAAGTCACAAGATATTTCAAAGGGTTAATGCTTATCCTTATAACAATGGGAGATATTTCCTTTAACCAATCTCATGCTTTGTGCGCTCAAGCGGTAAACAAAGCACTGCGCATAAATTGCATACCATACAGTTCATTTGGATTTGAGAGCAAGGCAGTACCATAGATCAGCTAGTTAGTAAATGCCTTTCATTTTCTTATGAAGGGATTAATGTTTGCAGTGACCTTTTCCCAGCATCCTGATATCTATCAGCATTTACTATGTTTACCATAATTACCTTCATTACTGTACATTCCTTTTCTGACCACATTTGTCTAATTTATTCTTGAATGCACCATTAATATGAAAGAAGTCCAATCTTAACATAATATTGTTTTAGTATGATATTCCCTCATTTGCCAAATGCGCTAAAATGCGGTATTTTGTGCATTAACATGTAAGGCATTAAGGCACCGCAGTGGCGTTTTTTAACAGATATACAGAGTTCGCAAATAATGGCCAGATGGCTCATGTGGCGTGAAATTACGTAAGTGAGATGGGGATCCATTGAAAAAAAATTACACTGCAACACACTACATTGTTTTGTGCAATTGAATTGATAATATGGTACTTATTATATATTATAAAAAAAGTTATATTTGATGATTAATTGTATTAATGATGTACAGTTATTAAAATATATTATTATTATTATTAGTTGTATTTTAGTCACCAACAAATCTCACATTGCTTGCATACTCTTGAGATTTATGTACTAAAATTCCCAGGTTGACTTACCTGCTGTGAGTTTCCATATTGTTGGACTTTGGAAGTCTTAGGCCTCGTACAGACGAGGGAACATGTCCGATGAAACCGGTCCGCGGACCGTTTTCATCGGACATGTCCGCTCGGACATTTCGGTCTGATGGCTGTACACACCATCAAACCGAAATCCCTGTGG
The DNA here is from genome assembly GCF_905171775.1 of Rana temporaria. Classification (NCBI taxonomy): domain Eukaryota; kingdom Metazoa; phylum Chordata; class Amphibia; order Anura; family Ranidae; genus Rana; species Rana temporaria. The sequence goes on from NC_053489.1 coordinate 497,179,409, forward strand.
ACAGAGAACGCAGTGACGTAGACGACACCGACGTTCTCTATCGCGCGTGTTCAATGCTTCCACTTATGCGTCAAATCAATTCGACGCATGCGCGGGATTTTGGTCCGCTGGTTAGACGTACTAACCAGCGGACATGTCCGACGGACAGCTCTCTAGCGGACAAGTTTCTTTGCATGCTAAGAAACTTTAGTCCGCTGGAAATCTGTCCGCTAGCCTGTACACACGATCGGATCTGTCCTCTGAAACTGGTCCGCGGACCAGTTTCAGCGGACATGTCCGGTCGTGTGTACAAGGCCTTATTTTCGTTGTTAGTCACTTATCCTTGGTGGAGATTATTAAAGCTGAACTCCAGGATAAGCAAATTGAGGCTAAATTTAAGAGTCATGTGGATCCTTACTTGAGTCTTGGTGTGCTTTGTGTATTCCTTTCAAACCTGTGCAGTAATCTAGCGTGAACCTTTGCCCCCTGTGGAGGAGATTCCAGTAGTAAAGACCAGTCACTACTGCTCTCTCTCCTTGTGCTGGGTGACTGGTCTTGTATCCGCCCCCTCCTGTAGTTTTCTGCAGATAGCCTGTAGTGAGTGGGCCTATTGGGCTCCTCCTACAGCTTAACTCTATGCACAGGTTATGTACAGCACAGTTATCATGTCAGTGTTGTCTTTACAAGTCAATACCTGGGAGGACAAATGGATTTTGTGTACAAAAAGTGGATTTATATTTATTGTGGCTATTGAGATATATATTTAAATAAAAGATTTTGGGTCCGAAATTCAGCTTTAGATTATAGAAGACTTGGATCTGTAAAATTACACACTAGTTCCTGATCCACATATCCCAACGAACCATGTCAAATTTGAATGTCTAAGCCACTAACTAGCTTGGATTCCAATATGTGGTCAGTCCCTAAGGGTGTTGGTCGTAATTGTTAATACGTAATAGCTACAATATAAAGAATTGCAATGGATTAACATTTCTGTGAGCAGTTTGCTGCATTATATAAGATTTATTCAAAATGAGGGACCTTTCGGGATTTAAAGGTGAATTAGTTCAGTGCATTGATGGTTATTCAGCTTGTTTAAACTGCAAATTGGTGTTTTTTTTTTATCTGTGTTTTACTTTAATTGAATGCATATGAAAGCATTAGAGGGCAGAATACATCTGTGCTGCATATGGATGCTTAACTTAAAGACTGCTTTGACGTAACTCTTCAACTGGAGTGTAATTCTAGCAAGTCATTACTGTAAGCATAGTAATAGGGGCAAAAAAGAATACGTTGTATGCGATCTCCTCAAACTGATGTATTGAATTGTTTGGGAATGACAAATTAGAAGGGACCAGGAATTGCAGCTCACTAGGCATGCTGCCAGACATAGTCAAGACACGTTACAAATATGACAGAATATGCCTGGAGGAGCACAAAGGCGCCTCAAGCTGAAGAAAAATGTGTTTATGTGTGTGCATTTCTGTGTGGATGAAAAGGGGGGAGGACATGGGATGGCATAGTAAATTTAGTTTGAGGGAGTGCAGTTATCTCCCTTGGTGGGTGACCTAAGAGCTTGCCATTTTTAATGGTGGTTTGCTCCATTAATCAAAGGATTTAAATACCCATTGAGTCAGCACAAAGTTGTTCCCCTTTAACTCTTTTATGATGGTCCAAAGGAAAATAAAGCATTACAACCACACATTTCTTTTTTTTATTCTTTTTTTTTGTTTGCTTTTTTTGATTTTCATCCAATGCTTCATTACTTTTTTTTATTTTCTCCCCTTGTCCCTTGACTTCAAATTTATATATTTCTTCCTATATGTATGGAAATACTAAGCACACATACAGTTTGCTCTGTACAAGAGATACCACCATATAATGCAATGTGTGAGGTTACTGGATTGGCCAATTGGGCAAGCTGTGCCATGTAGGGTACGTTCACACCACATGCTGTGGGACTGCATTGGGTGACTATTCCAGTGCAGTCACACCACAGGAACAAGGCAAAATACCCTGTCTCTCTGTACCTGCTTCACACCACTGTGTTGCAGTAGTGTTCAGGCATGGTGCGCTGCGAAAAAGTACTACATGTCTGTGTCACATCTCAATAAAGTTTGTTAAAAAAAGAAGGAAACAACACGATGCATGGAGCTCAGCACATGATCGTTACGCTAATCTTTACCCCAGCGTACACCAGCCACTGTATTGCAATGCAACTGCTGGTGTAAACTAGCTTGGAGTCTGTTAGTTGAATATTTATTAAAGAGTTGATATAACAATGCAATTTGGAATATAAATATGTCAGTTTGGGGTCATGGTTGGCATTGCCCTCCTATAATTACATACAGTCAGTTTGAAAGTTGTGCTAAATACTGCTGATACACTAGTGGTTCTTGGGTTTGCTGTTTCAGCAAGAATAGTCATTATGTTTGAAGGTTCTCCAAAGCATGATGAACCTCACTCATTCTTGGAAAAACAGATTACAACAGTGTTGCCAAAACCATTTCCACCACCAGTACATTTTTTTGTGATAACCATGCATATGCACGGCTGTAAGTCTTATGTGACTCAGCAACTCAATTTCATTATCCATGTGGGCATTTGTAATACTGTACATGAACTATTGGTGGGAACTGAGGACAGGTTTTGGACCACTGGACCTTTCGGAGCGGCAAATAAACATCTTTCTTTTATAGCTTTAGTTACTTTCTATCCCCTTTATATTTCTATTTTCTCTTAACAAAAACATGTAATGCCTGTGATACTTTTTTAATTTGCAACACCATTAAATTTTCTCAGGATAAGCTTTTGGGGTGTGCAGCTTACGCCTTAGAAAAGGAAGGCACACCTGGGAAGCGTTATCCTGAAAAATTGGATGTTAGGGTAAATAAAATAAAGTATCACGGACAGTACTCATTTTCTTTTGTTGTAAGTGCACTAATACAGCTATAATCACCTTGAGCTATTTCTCTTGTGACAGTTGTTAGCGTAACAAGTGTCCCCATTAGAAAATGCCCCCTTTATTAGAGAGTATACATTTCCTCAGTGGGTGCACAGACAGCAAAAAATAAATATTGGCTTGGGTACTAAGGCCTCGTACACACTATAGGATAGCCAGAGGACAATGGTCTGAAAGACCGTTTTCATCAGTCCAAACCAATCGTGTGTGGGCCCCATAGGTTAGTTAACCTTCGGTTAAAAAAATAGGAACTTGCTTTAAAATTTAACCGATGGACGCCTAACCGATAGGTCAAAACCGATCGTTAGTATGCAAAAGCATCGGTTAAAAATTCAGGCATGCTCAGAATCAAGTCGACGCATGCTTGGAAGCATTGAACTTCGTTTTTTTCAGCACGTTGTTGTGTTTTACGTTACCGCGTTCTGACACGATCGGTATTTAACCTATGGTGTGTAGGCACGACGGACCATCAGTCAGCTTCATCGGTTAACCTAAGACAACGGTCCTTCAGACCGTTGTGCTCTGGCTATCCTATTGTGTGTACAGGGCCTTAATCTTCCCGATATAGCCAAATGTTAAAAATGGAGAAATTTTTTTGGGGTTTTTAGTACTAAAAAAAGTTTTTGTGGGGGTCAGATCTAATTAAACTGAAGTTTAATTGGTTGCTTTATGGATAAGTTGTTTCTCTTTGTGCTGCTTTATTGAATAACTTAAAGTATCTAGTTAGAGGCGAACTTGCAATGCATTTTCATTTTGTGTGAACATTGAGCGTTGTGCCTTTGCGTAGGCTCTAGCAGATCATTACTGTCAGCTCTTCTCAGCTTTCACATGTGCGTATGTAATGTTGAATCACCAAAAGATGAAAAAAGAACAGAGTAGTCAGAGACAAGCAAATTAATATCAAAGATCTAATAGTCATATTATAATGGTTTTGTAATCCAAGGATCATCTTTATATAATAGCCAGAGGTGTAGGAATTGGGGCCCATCTCCTGGCTGCACCTCTCCTTATTGCTTCTTGACACAGTACTTACTTTTAATCCAGAGCACACTGAGTAGATAAGTACCGTATTTATCGGCGTATAACACACACTTTTTTCCCCATAAAATCAGGGGAAAATCGTGGGTGCGTGTTTTACGCTGATAGCATACCTCGGAGGGGAAGGAGGGGGACGAGCGCCTGCCGGAAATCACCGAGCCGTCATCTCCTCTCGGCCGTGTGAGAGCCGAGTGGAGAGGAGATGACGGCACTGTCCATCCATAGCGCTGCCTGTCTCCTCCGACGGCAGCCAGCGTCACAGACATGTGACGTCACCCGCCATAGGGGAACGGAGACGGCGTGCGCGTGTGTTTCTTCCTATTGTAGCCGCGCTACAGTCTCGGCCATCGCTGCCCGCGTTTAAGGGTTTCCTCACCCTCCCTTTCACCACAGACTGCTGAACATTTGGGAATAAAAGCCCCAAGCCGTGCTACAGTCCCGGTCAGCGCTGCCTGCATCTGAGAGTTCCAGCTCCCTCCCTTCCACCATCGAGTGCTGACAGCTAGAAGCCCTAAGGTACTGTGTATCTACTTGAACATAGGAGCTGCTCTCTGAGTCCTGAGACCTTAACCCATTGTGCTCTCTGGATCTCGGACACTACCATTGCTTGCTGTACATTGCTGCTTTTCTTATTTTTAATTTTAACTGCATTTACTATTTGGACTAAATAAATTTGTTTTTCCAGAAAATTCCCTCTTAAAATTGGGGTGTGTGTTATACGCCGATAAATACGGTACTTATCACATGTTTTCCGCAAGTTCTTGATGGTCACTGGTATCCCATGCATACCGTTCGCATGGTCATTTGACATCACACACTCATGGTGAAGCATCAATGCATTCTTTGCCAGCTGTCAGATACTTCCTTGCTCAACTCTACTATGTACCATTAGACCAGAAAACCTGCAGTGTAGATGTGTTCTGCATCAAAAGTGTTGGGGAGAAGTAAAGGTGAGGTCAGAGGGAACCACTTCACAACATGCATTTGCATCCATCTCTAGCTTTGTAACTAAGGATAGCCTTGTTAGTGTATTGTCTTATTTAACCTTTTAGAAAGATTGTACGTTTCAGAAGTATCTGAAATGGAGTGTTTCTGATCCAACTAAAGGGAGAGTCAAGGGATTTGCTGACAAATTTTATAATCCAAACATGTCTTACAGGAGACAGATATTCTGTACATCTCAGGATGTTTACAATTGACATTTTGCCCAGTATTCTTTGCAGTCTCATTCTAATGTTAAAAGTGCAAACAAACAGTTGATGGCAGGACAAAGTAATATTACAGTGCAGTCCGTGGGCTGCTTACAGGAACAAGAAAACCTATCTATCATTTTGCGGTAGCACAAAATTACAAGCTGCATTAACATAAAATAACATTTAAATTGCAATGTTCATGTTGGATTTGAAGTCAGAACAAACAGAAGTAGATGGCGTGGGGGTGTATGAGACGTTTTATCGGTCTGTTTGAGTTCACACTGCTATTTGTTCCTAGAAGCTGGTTACAAATTCTTGACAAGTAGGATGGTGTGACACATAACTGAGCCATTTACGATGGTTTATTTGCTTGGTGTATGTACTTAGATTGTGTATAGCATAGGGAATTGTAGTGATGTAAATTCACTGATGTACAGTATCTCACAAAAGTGAGTACACCCCTCACATTTTTGTAATATTTTATTATATCTTTTCATGTGACAACACTGAAGAAATGACACTTTGCTACAAAGTAGTGAGTGTACAGCTTGTATAACAGTGTAAGTTTGCTGTCCCCACAAAATAACTCAACACACAGCCATTAACCACTTAAGACCCGGACCAATATGCAGGTTAAGGACCTTGCCCCTTTTTGCGATTCGGCACTGCGTCGCTTTAACTGACAATTGTGCAGTCTTGCGACGTGGCTTCCAAACAAACACCATTCTATTTTGATTAGTAGACTGGTCAATGCACGTGCTTGTTACTAATATCTTAAGTGCCAGTAGTTAGTTATCTCTGCCAGGATTCCCAGATCTGCCCAACTGATACAACCATTTAATGCCAAATGATGGCATTACACTCTCTGCTGCCATTGCACTGCCAAATGATAGTATCAGACTCCCTGCTGCTAATGCAATGCCAAAATATGGCCTTACACTGGTAAGGAGCAAGTAGGTGGTTTAACCCACAACTACTTTCCCTAAACTGATCGTCCTTTCTTATTTGCTGGGGTGGGTCCTCCACTAACCTTGAATGCTCAAATTAGGTAATAAACCATCTAAAGTCATATTTTAAAGTAGAATTCCAGCCTAATCTAGTTTTAAAATGTCCCCTACCCCTCCTAACACCTATGCTGATTACCCAAAGTAAAAAAAAAAAAATATATGGTTTGCAAATGTAATCTCTCTCCAGTCCAGTCATGTTATCTGGCTCCCCTGGAACATAGAAGCCTATGGGTGACATCACTGCTGCCAGGCATTCCCAGCCGTTGTCGAGTGTTCCCTCCTCTCCCCTGAAGCTGCCACTGCTTGACACAAGGGATCACGTGAGGGGAAATCTCTTCATAGGCATTTACATTTTGGATTTCCCATCACCTTCTGTACTGTAGACAATGATCACCTTGACCAGTGATGGGGCTAAATCCCTCTAGAGGGACACATGCAGCAATTAAACCCAACAGAGGTTTTTCACCCTTGTTACTCTATCCAAAAAAAAGTTCTACCATTTAACACTAATAGCCATTAATAAAACTTGTTAGAATACACAGATCAGCACTGCTGCTATTGCCTGCAGCGCTAATCCAGAGGAAATTTTCCAACAAGGTAGTTTTACAGAAGATACATTGACTTCTGTATAGCCACAGTGCCCATACATGGATCGAAATTTGGCTGGTCCCTGCTGAAATGGCTGAATTTCGATCTAACTATGGGCAGTTTTATACATTTTTACCAATAATATTGGATGTAAAATATGTGCCACATCCCATTACTCAAATGAGAATCTCATCTACTATATGATGGTAGGACTTTTAGGGCACTAAGTATAGACTAATTACAGTATATCCATAAAACAATACAAATGTTTTATTCATACAAATCTCAGATTAAAAACAAATTCAAATAACAACACTGTACAAGCCCTGACCCCAATACAACATCTTTTTGGATCCAACCAGATTCAAAAATATTCAAAACATATTGGGTGATCCAATACACTACATTAACCATATTCCTGGTTACAGTTGTGATAGGCCGTGTTGAAGCTCAACGTGTTTTCCAGATTTCCTATTTCCACTTCATCAGGAGCAGTGGGAATTCAGAGCAACTGTAAGAGCATTAAAGTTGACATTAACAATGGTATATAACTGACTGTAAGTCAAAACATTTAATTACATTATGTCCATAATACCTTTTGCAAGTCCAGGAGGTCTAGAACTGCAAATCTAGGCCCAGCTGGAGACCACACAGGAGGGTAATGCCATCCAACCCAAGGATGGGCACCCCACCGAGGCCAAGTCAGGCACAATCAATATCCACAAATAGATATAATGTGAATTACATACAACATCTATAAATATAACGATTTGTTTTAGAAAAATAGACGTTATTGTACTGTATGGGGTCAACTATTATATTTTGAATCTGGCTCTAAGTAGATGATAAAGCATGTTGTGTGGGGTAAGGGCTTATATGATATTATTTTAACTTGTTTTTAACCTGAGATTTGTATGACTAAAGATTTTATATTATTTTATGGATATAATTTGTCTCTGTGTAGTGACTACCATAATCTGTATATATGGAATTCTCATAAAGGCAGCTTTAAAGTTTCATCCAGTTACTTTAGCTTCCCCCACAACTTAAACATATACTGACTTTCATCCAAATTGGATCCTAATAAGAATGTAGTAGGGATGCTAGATTGTAAGCTGCAGTAAAATAAGAACTGAAGTAAATATACAACGCCCTGTGAGATGCTTTTTAACATAGCAGCTATGAATAAATGAATGCATAAACTGAATACAATAATTGCTAAAGGGTAATATCTATTGTACACCCACTACAGATGTGTGATGTTGACCTACGGCCATATAGATCTGCCTGCACTATTTCTACTTAGCTTTAACTAACTTTGCATCATGGTGCTTGCTCTCATATGCAGCCCAGTTTACAGTTGTGCAAGCATTGCTTAACCACTTAAGGACCTGCGCACGACTATATACGTCCTCTTTTTAAAGAGGGATATCTCGGTAACGGCAGCAGCTACTGGCACAACCGAGATATCCATCTCTTAGGCGCCGGTCTTTTAAACGATAATGGTGGTCGATGCGAGATCACCATTATCGGCGGCGGAAGAGGGCCCCCCTCCCGCCGCTCTCCCGCGCCCTCCGCCGCTTACCAGAGCCATTGGCTTAGAAAAAAATGTATAATGTTTGGTGGTTCTAAGTCATTTTCTAGCAAAAAAAATAATGTTTTTAACGTGTAAACACTGATTCTTAAAAACAGGCAAGGTCCTTAAGTGGTTAAAAAACTGCATCATATCATTCTTTAACCACTTCCCTACCTGCCCATAGTAAAATGACGTCCACAAAGAACCTCTGCCGTTCAGAGTGGACGTCATATGACGTCCTGGGCTTTGTGGGGGGGATATCTGAATGATGCCTGCAGCTAGAGGCATCATTCAGATATCCTTCTCTCCTGCCGGCGATTCTGCACAACGTAAGAACGATCATAGCGGTGGTCCCGCAGCTAGATCGTTCTTACAGGCGGCGGGAGGGGACATCCCCCCCTCCCGCCGCCATCCGGTGCTTCTCCGGGCTCTCCCGTGCCATCGGGGGCCCGGAGAACGAATCGTCCGGCGCTCGCAGGAAGCATAGAGATGACTGGTGACCAGATGGTCACCAGTCATCTCTATGACCATCGGAGGACCCGGGCGCGATGTGATGACGTCACGCCCGGGTCCCCGTAAGTAAACAAAGCCGCGATTGCGGCTGCTAAGAAACAGCAAGCATGAGATCGGTGAATTTTTTTCACCGATTTCATGCTTTCCAGCCTGGAGGAGAGATGTGGGGTCTTATTGACCCTGCATCTCTCCATAAAGAGTACCTGTCACACACATTCCTATTACAAGGGATGTTTACATTCCTTGTAATAGGAATAAAAGTGATAAAAAAAAATAAAAAAATAAAAAAAAAAAAGTGTAAAAAAAGAAATAAATATATATAAAAAAAAAAAAGAAATAACATTTATTTTTTTAACGCCCCTGTCCCCATTAGCTTGCGCGCAGAAGCGAACGCACACGCAAGTCCCGCCGACATATGTAAACGCCGTTTAAACTACATATGTGAGGTATCGCCGCGTGCGTTAGAGTGCCAGCAACAATTCTAGCACTAGATCTCCTCTGTAAATCTAAACTGGTAACCTGTAAACATTTTACAAATCGTTGCCTATGGAGATTTTTAAGTACCAAAGTTTGGCGCCATTCCATGAGTGTGCGCAATTTTAAAGCGTGACATGTTAGGTATCTATTTACTCGGTGTAACATCATCTTTCCTATTTTACAAAAAAATTGGGCTAACTTTACTGTTTTTTAATTTTTTTAATTCATGAAACAATTTTTTTCCAAAAAAAAGGCGTTTGAAAAATGATTGCGCAAATACCGTGCAAGATAAAAGGTTTCAATGACCGTCGTTTTATTCCCTAGGGTGTCTGCTAAAAAAACATATATAATGTTTGGGGGTTCTGCGTAATTTTCTAGCAAAAAAATTATGATTTGTACATGTAGGAGAGAAGTGCCAGAATAGGCCTGGTATGGAAGTGTGTATAACTGCCCTGTATGGAAGAGGTTAACCACTTAAGGACTGCCTAACGCCGATATACGTCGGCAGAATGGCACGGCTGGGCACAGGTACATCGCCTTTAAGAGCCCAGGCGTGGGTCGCGTGCGCACGCGACCTGGTCCGAAGCTCCGTGACCGCACCCGTGGGACCCGATCGCCGCCGGTGTCCCATGATCGGTCACAGGAGCTGAAGAATGGGGAGAAGTGTGTGTAACACACCTTCCCCGTTCTTCACTGTGGCAATGTCAGTGATCGTTTGTTCCCTGATATAGGGAAAGACGATCACTGACGTCACACGTCCAGCCCCACCCCCCTACAGTTAGAAACACACACAAGGTCACACTTAACCCCTTTAGCGCTCCCTAGTGGTTAACTCCTAAACTGCAATTGACATTTTCACAGTAATCAGTGCATTTTTACAGCACTTTTTGCTGTGAAAATGACAATGGTCCCAAAAATGTGTCAAAATTGTCCGATGTGCCCACCATAATGTCGCAGTCACAAAAAAATTGCTGATCGCCGCCATTAGTAGTAAAAAAAAATATATTAATAAAAATGGCAAAACTATCCCCTGTTTTGTAAACGCTATAAATTTTGCGCAAACCAATCGATAAACACTTATTGCACTTTTTTTTACCAAAAATAGGTAGAAGAATACGTATCGGCCTAAACCTAGAAAAAATAATGTTTTTTTTATATCTTTTTTGGGGATATTTATTATAGCAAAAAGTAAAAAATATAGAATTTTTTTCAAAATTGTCGCTCTATTTTTGTTCATAGCGCAAAAAATAAAAAACGCAGAGGTGATCAAATACCACCAAAATAAAGCTCTATTTGTGGGAAAAAAAGGACGCCAATTTTGTTTGGAAGCCACTTCGCACGACCGCGCAATTGTCAGTTAAAGCGATGGAGTGCCGAATCGCAAAAACTGGCCAGGTCCTTTACCTGCATAATGGACCGGGTCTTAAGTGGTTAATGTTTGGATGATTCAAATTGTTCTCACTCCCACAAAAGCTGCCAGCATCACAACAAGGAGGACATCAGACGTCTAAACCAAGACATGCACTGACCCTAGTTGCATACAAATGAAATGGTGCTAGCGCCCATTTTTTTATTTTTTTTGTCAAATAGAAGAAGATGAGCAGATTCACTGATTTAGCTGCCAATGACTATAATAAATAATGCAGACAAGGACATGCTAATGTAATATTCACAAGTCAGTTACTCCAATTTTGTGAGCAAGGGAAATTTTCATAACTGAAAAAATTAAATAAGAGCCAGCGATCATTTTATGCCGCGTACACACGATCGGTCAAACCGATGAGAACGATCTGATGGACCATTTTCATCGGACCAAACCGATCGTGTGTGGGCCCCATCGGTTATTTATCCATAGGTTAAAAAAAAGCAATCTTGTTTTAAATTTAACCGATGTATACCTAACCGATAGAAAAAAAAAAGATCGTTTGTAGGCACGTCCATCGGTTAAAAATCCACGCATGCTCAGAATCAAGTCGACGCATGCTTGGAAGCATTGAACTTCATTTTTTTCAGCACGTCGTTGTGTTTTACGTCACCCCGTTCTGACACGATCGTTTTTTTAACCGATGGTGTGTAGGCGTGACGGACCATCAGTCAGCTTCATCGGTTAACCGATGACAACGGTCCATCTGACCGCTTTCATCGGATGGACCGATCGTGTGTACAGGGCATAAGGCGTATTGGCTACTTGGCTTCAGAGATGTTATTGTTATTTTATAATATTGCTTTGATGTTGTGTTCCCTTTAACGTGGCATAACTGTTTATTGCTTTTTTCAGGTAACTAAAACTTTTTCAGCTTACTTACTTTTTCTCACTACATGCACAGAGGAGCATGATTATATAACGTTTACTGAAAAAAGAATTGAAAAAGAGTAAGAAAAAAAACTGGCATTCATTAGGCTTGCAAAGAACAGTGTAAAGTTACGTAGAAAACGTTGCCTTTGTTTAGTGCGACAGATAAAGTTGCCTCTTTTTATTTACATTTTGAGTTTTGGTACTTTAAATTCTTCCTTTAGATCACAGCATAAACTACATTGACTGTTCTCATTACTTTTTACGCATTAAAAAAAAAAAAGATCTGAAAGCTCAATAAATAGCAGAGCAACATACAAGGTGATAATACCTGATATATTGAAAATAACTCTGTGGTTTCGATTTGAAGTAATGTAAACCATGCAACAGATAGATATCTGCAATTAATTCAGTGGTGGCACATTACATACACTGAACTCACCGTTACCTTCTGCTTAAGCATCTCAGTTAATTGAGGGATCAGAATACCAAAAGCTGAAATTAAAACCTACTTGTCTGTTGATGGGTGAACTTAAAGAGAAGGTGCTCGGTTTACCTCTTTTCCAGACAAAAACAAAAGTGCTAGATTGTTCCGTTGTATAGTGGGGTACAACATATATTTTTTTACATATATATGTTTTTGTAGAATTAGCTATATGAAGAACATCTGCAGCGTTATATAGAAATACCAGCATCGTTCAATAAAGCCATACAAAGACTAGTGGTGGTGTTCAAAGTGTAATACAATGGAACCTTGGATTAAGAGCATAATCAGTTCCAGGAGAATGCTAGTAATCTAAAGCACTCACATATCAAAGCGAGTTTCCCCATAAAAGTCAATGGAAACGAAGATAATTTGTTCCGCATTGACTTCTATGGCATGCGATACCGCACGCGGCCAGAGGTGGGGGGGGGGCACCAGAGAGCTACAGAAATACTCGGGGACAGCTCAGCTGATCTTGGAAACACTCAGGAATTTCCAAGCATTTACGAACAGCTCTGAACTGTTCCGAGTGTCACCAGCACCTCTGGCCAAATGCGGTACTGCACACCCCATTAGCTTGAATTCTGCTCGTTTTGCGAAACAACACTCGCAAACCGAGTCAGGATTTAAAAAAGTTGCTTGTTTTTCAAAACGCTCGTTGACCACGTTACTCGTAAATCAAGGTTCCACTGTATAGTGATTAGCGATGGGCGAATCTGCCCATCAGTTCTGCATATCTTGTTAAAGATTTGGCAAACCCAAACTTAGAGGCAATTTATTTTGAAAGTCAAAGAGGGGGCAAACCTTGTTAAATTCTGGTAATTTTTAGGACTAATAGCCAAACTACTATCAAAAAGGCCATGGGCACTGCCATTGAGGACATGTACCAATGCAAAAACACATTTTTTTAAATGCTTTACAGTGGGGCAATGTTTTAATGTAGGTTTGGGAGCAAATACACAATGGAAAAAAAACAGCACAACTTACCTTAGAAGGTGATAATACCTGATATATTATTATTATTATTATACAGGATTTATACAGCGCCAACAGTTTGCGCAGTGCTTTACAACATGAGGGCAGACGGTACAGTTACAATACAATTCAATACAGGAGGAATCAGAGAGCCCTGCTTGTTATTGAAAATAACTCTGTGGTTTCGATTTTAGCTCTTTTACCTTTTTTCGAAAATACACAAATCCTTCAAATAACATGCTTAGGAATGCTTTAAAGTTGTGTAGCAGCAGAATTTTCATGGACAGTCTCAGTGACAATGTATACTGTCAGCACATATTTGGCTGTGGAATTGATTTCTTTTACAATTAACTTGGCTTACATTCAGCAAGAGCACCCTAAACTGATGATTTGTTTGTGTGAAAAAGGGCTTTTTTTCAGATAGCTTTCACAGCACATACTTTTTCATCAAATAGTCCCGCTTTAACTGGGAGATAGGAACTTGCCATGAGTTTGCTGAGGCTCACGGGTGCAAAACTGTCCTGTCACTGGCCAATTTCTATCAAGTTCTCATTAAGCCTTGGCTCACATATATGCGGTGCAGGAAATGCAGTGAATCCCGAGTGTTTCCTGCACTGCATTAAAATCGGTCAGCAGTACAGCAACAGGGCAATTATAAATAGCAAGACTAGCAAGACAAATTTAAATGAGACAAAGAGCATAGGCTGGGGCTTTGTTACAAGAATTAAGATATTGCAGGGGATATAGCAGTGTAAAATTTGCCAGTAGCAGGACAGTTTTAATCAGGTATAATAGGCCTAACTGGTGCATACCTAACTATTATTTATCGTAATGAGTATCGTAGATGCGCCGGCCCCCACACCCTTTCCAATCCCATGTTTTGACAACTCCGCCCACCTGGCTGCGTCATTTATTCACAGTGTTCCGTGAATGTGAAAACTACAACTACTGCCAGCCTTGGCAGCTGTTGGCTTGTAGTTTTCAATGAACTATCAGGGCCTATTTTAGCGCTCTAGTGGCTCATTGAGTCTTCATGTCAGAGTGTAACTGCCTGCCTGTATCTGAGGTACAGGAAGACAGCTACACAGTCTGCAGGCTGATCGTGAGTGCAATGCTGTACAGGCTCCTAACAAAAAATAAAAAAATTATAATTTTTCATGGCTGCTCAGTGTCTCCCATTTTATAATGAGCGGCTGACTTAAACAAAAGCCTCCTTATTGGCCCTTCCAGGTCTTTTAGCTATAGTATAAAGGCAATGAAAAGCATTATGGTTGTTAAAAGAGAAGTCCAGCCAAAGCTCGTTTGGCTGTACTTCTCCTGTGGACCATAGGAGTACAGGTCGTTTTGTACTCCTGTGACCTGTTTTCAGTAGAGAGCGGCTAAAGTCCACTCTCTGTTGACGTCACAGAGTCGGTCCAGGCTCATGGCCATCTAGATCCCTGGACTGACTCCCTGCTCTGCCTCTCAGTGAGCCACAGCTCAGCGCACCAGTGAGCGAGGAGGGGGGAAGAGTAGAGAACGCTGTGACTGACAGTCACCAGCTCTCTGCTTGTGTAGCTGTGAGAACCGAGCAATCGTCGGTGTTCGATTAATCGGTTCTCAGTGTAGAGGTGTCAGGGGACAGATGCTGCATCCACCTAGGTAAGTATGAATCTAAAAAAAACATAGTTATCTTTTAAAAATTCTCCCTAGCAAGTCTGCGAATAAATTTGCAAAGACTGTAAACCTTCAGCTCACAGAATTTACGTCAAACCCATAGTTGTGGTGAACCCAGCATTCAGCCCCCTGTTATTTAACCATAGGTTAAAAAAAAGCCAACTTGCTTTAAATTTAACCTATGGATTCCTAAACGATGGGAAAAAACGATCGTTAGTAGGCACAACCATCGGTTAAAAATCCATGCATGCTCAGAATCAAGTCGACGCATTCTTGGAAGCATTGAACTTCGTTTTTTTCAGCACGTCGTTGTGTTTTACGTCACCGCGTTCTGACACGATCCGTTTTTTAACTGATGGTGTGTAGGCACGACGGACCATCAGTCAGCTTCATCGGTTAACCTATGACAACGGTCCATCAGACCGTTCTCATCGGATGGACTGATCGTGTGTACAGGGCTTTAAGGGTTTGGTTATGATTTTAGTTATTCTGATTCTTCACTTTGTCTCTTTATGTGCTGACTTACTGAATAAGGTGTACGTTTAATAAACCGTGATAAGCGGAGATCATGATGATCACGGCTGATCACTGCTTATCACAGAGCATTGCCGGTTTAATAAACTGTGATAAGGAGCAGAGAACATGTTCTTCACTTCACATCACATCACATGGATGTTTTGTCACAAACGGCCAGTTTAATAAACCGTGATCTGAAGATTTCACAGCTCTTCACCTGAAATATCTCCCTTCCAGATTCACCAGCTCAGAGGTGGAGAATCTGGGAGAGAAGCTGGTGTGATAAGAGGAAGAAGGCTTATTTCTTCCTAATTTCAACACCAGTGGGTTAAAAATGAATATTAACAACAATATACGTGTGTGTGTGTGTGTGTATGTATAATATATATATACACACATACAGTATCTATATAACACGTGTGTGTGTGTGTGTGTGTGTATATATATATATATATATATATATATATATATATATATGAATACACACACACACATATATACCGTATTTATCGGCGTATACGCGCACTTTTTTTCCCTTAAAATCAGGGCAAAATTGTGGGTGCGCGATATACGCCGATACTTGCTTCCCGCACTGTGTTTGAACTTTGCCGCCGATCCCTGCTTCCCGCGCTGTGTTTGAACGCTGCCGCAGACATATGCCGAGCGCAGTATACTCGGGTACAGTCGGCCAGGCTCGGCTCCCTTCTAGGTTATGCGAGAGGAGCCGAGCGTGCCCGAGTGTACTGCGCTCGGTATATGTCGGCGGCGTTCAAACACAGCGCGGGAAGCAGGGATCGGCTGAGAGACAGCGCAGGAGCAGCGGGGAGGACACCACGAAGGTCGCAGACGGACGCCAGACCAGACAAGGCCGCCGATGGACGCCAGGCAAGACACCAAAACTGTAAGTAATAAAAAAATAAATAAAATTCAGGAATTTCACGTCCAGAGTAGGGGTGTGCGCTATACGCGGGTGCGCACAATAGGCTGATAAATACGGTATATATATATGTGTGTATATATATATATATATATATATATATATATACACACACATATATATACATACAGTATTTATATATATATATATGTAATTTTATATATATATATATATATATATATTTATATATATGTTATCACATGTCTGAAAACATTAATTACATGTTCTTTTAAACGTTAGTTTCACTGTTTGAATTCGGCTGCACCATAATCTCACAATATCTCACGAGATTACAGGCAGTCCACCCAGTTTTACACAGATCTCGGCTGTTTTTAGAGAAAAAACTTCACCTCTGTTCACCATCTGAGAACTGAAGTTCTCAGTTTATTAAACCGGCTGCAGAGGAGATAATTCTACTCATGAGAACTGCCGTGAACTGCTGTGAACTGAACAGAGAAAAAACTTCACAGTTTATTAAACGGACACCTCAGCTAGTTGGGTGAACCAGGAACACATGGTCACTGCCTTTATTTACAGGAACTCTGTATTGACCAACCGTAACACCCATCTTTTTCTGCATGTTAAACCTAATTTTTATCATTGGGTTTTGCTTACTGGACTTTTTAAAGTTAGTATGTATTGACAAGCAGCATATACAGTTTCCATTTAATGAACATGACATAGTTGCAAATATAATTTACTGTTTTCTCAGTATTGAAAGTAAGACCCTGTATACAAAACAGGAATAAGCCAGACACGTGAAACATAGATCACGGCACACACAAAAAAATGAGTTTTTAGGACTGGAAGTTGGTTCTTAGTATTTCCTCCTAGACATAAGATAAATGCACCAGTAACTGTGTTTAAAATATAGATTTTTGCCTTCTAACTGAAAAACATTTTCACGCCTGATAGTATCACCAAGGTATTAAATAGATCAATGATCTTCACGCCATTAGTAAATGGTCAGCAAATGACTTAAGTTCTTGCTTCCTGGTTCCTCACCCCATCTATTATCTCAGTGTGATTACATTCATTTGACCATCACCATGATAAGGCCCACCTGTGTATAACTGGAAGTGTCAGCAATTCCGGTTGTCTAATGTGTCTGGTCACTAGCTTGCCACACTAATTGGGCACAATGGGATCAGTTAGTTTGGCTCAATGCCCTCTCCTTTGTTGTGGTTGTTTTGGGCACAGATATGGCTACTCATTCATCAATAAAAATGATGTTAACCTCGTCAGGATATGTGTATTAGGAAACTTTGACGAGTAATCTCATCTGCTGGCCAAAATATTCAATTATCCTGCAAAAGCCCACTTACAAGAGCTATACAATGCAAAATAATTGGGAACAAGAAAGTATAACATATAAAGGTGTACCTTTATAATCTATAATTCTGAAATTGTCAAGAGAAGCCTAAATGGGTATATAATATCTGAAAATTAGTATGACTTGCTTTTATAGCATTGTCATTGAAATAATTCCTTAGGCTTGTTCACTAGATGTTTGTAATTAACTGCGCAATGATGTGATTAATTAGTTGTGCTTATGTTATGTGAAATTTTAAATCTGTTGTGCCAATTGAGCCATCTGCATTTAAAGCACAACATATAATAAGCCAGAGGATGCTGTAGAAGGTCCATCTGTCATGTAGGTGTATATTAATGTGATTAGTAAACTGAGTAATCTATCTTTAAAACATTATCATGACAAACACACTGTCCTCCCTGTTATTAGTAAAATCCAAACGATGTGTTAAATAGTAATTAGGATATTGCAGATTTTAACACTGTGTCTGGAAGATAATTAATTATAATTGCAAAGTACTGTAGCAAGTAAGAATTTCAAGTCTACTGAATTAGCTATGCCGAAAGCCATGGGTTAAATTATAACCATCCTGATTTTTGTCTATTATTAATGCCCATTGTTACATATCTTTTTACATAGCTTGCCATTCAGTACAAATACTGTAATTCTGCCAATAGACAGGCAATGTTTATTAAAACCGTAGATCTTTGGGCCATCATTTTTTTTTTTAATTAAGACGGGTTATTGTCAGAGTTGAGATTACAGAAAGGCTTATGCCGCGTACACACAGTGGGAATTTCCGACAACAAACGTTCGATGGGAGCTTGTTGTCGAAAATTACGACCGTGTGTAGGCTCCATCGGACATTTGCTGTCGGAATTTCCGACAACAAAAATTTGAGAGCTGGTTCTCAAATTTTTTCGACAACAAAACTTTGTGTCGGAAATTCCAAGCGTGTGTACACAGTTCCGACGCACAAATTTCCATGCATGCTCGGAATCAAGCAGAAGAGCCGCACTGGCTATTGAACTTAATTTTTCTCGGCTCGTCGTAGGTGTGTTGTATGTCACTGTGTTCTTGACGTTCGTAATTTCCGACAACATTTGTGTGACCGTGTGTATGTTGTCGGAATGTCCGATCGTCTGTACGCGGCATTAGTGTTATGAGGGTTATGGTTGCAAAGAAGGTTATTGTCAGGGTTGTGGTTGCAGGAAAGTTTTGGGGCTGCAGGGATGAAAATTGTTAAATAAAGATTTAGGGCCAGATTCTTGTCCAGCGGCGTATCTCTGCGGCGGTGTAATGTATCCGATTTACGTTACGCCGCCGCAACTTAGACGGGCAAGTGCTATATTCTCAAAGCACTTGCTCCGTAAGTTGCGGCGGCGTAGCGTAAATCGGCCGGCGTAAGCCCGCCTAATTCAAATTTGGATCAGGGGGGCGTGTTTTATGTAAATATACTGTGACCCGACGTGGAATTTCCCAGTGTGCATTGCTCCAAAGTACGCCGCAAGGATGTCATTGGTTTTGACGTGAACGTAAATGACGTCCAGCCCCATTCACGGACGACTTACGCAAACGACGTAACTTTTTCAAATTTCGACGCGGGAACGACAGCCATACTTAACATTGTTACGCCGCACTTATGCCACCATATAGCAGGGGTAACTTTACACCGGGAAAAGCCTAACGTAAACGGCGTAACTTTACTGCGTCGGCCGGGCGTACGTTCGGGAATTTGCGTATCTACCTAATTTGCATACTCAATGCGGAATTCGACGGAAGCGCCACCTAGCGGCCAGCGTAAAAATGCAGTTACGATCCGACGGTCTAAGAGACTTACGCCTGTCGGATCTAACAGATATCTATGCGTAACTGATTCTAAGAATCAGGCGCATAGATACGACTGGCCGGACGCAGAGATACAATGGCGTATCTGGAGATACGCCATCGTATCTCCTCTAAGAATCTGGGCCTTAGAGTCAGGGCTGGAGTTACAACATTGTTTACAATGAGGGTAATGTCAGGGTTGGGATTATAGTGAGGGTTAGATTCGGGGTTAGTGTTGGGATTAAAGGACAAGAGCATATTGCTCCCAAAGGTTGCAGTGGCCCCACAAAGCTACTTGATTTACTTGTTCACATTCCCTAAATGGTGAGATCAGGGCCGGATTAACAATGGGGCTGATGGAGCTGCAGCTCCAGGCCCCTTTCTCAAGATAGGCCCATTTGCCCAAAAAAAAAAAATGTTTTTTTTTTTTTTTAAGAATTTTTTTTTCTAAGATCGAATTTGGGGGGTTGTATCTCGATGACCAGAGGTCACAGAAACCCCACATTTGGGGGTAGGCATGGGAAGAGCTACCCCACAACTGGTTAAAATATGGGATGGCTATCATTTATGGTTCCGGAGATACGGGCCTGCTTGCACAGCCTGTCAGAAGCTACATTCAGAGCGGCCAATATAAATTCAAGCTGACACACTACAGCAGACTGATAGGATCACAGTGCTTATAATAATTATTTGTATATTACTCATGGTAATTAACCCCTTGCCACCCAGGCCAATTCTGACACTTCTCTACTCCATGTAAAAATCATCATTTGTTTTTTGCTAGAAAATTACTCTATGGTGGTCTTTGCACTTTTTATGTTGCACGGTACAGAGCTGCACGATTCTGGCTAAAATGAGAATTGCAATTTTTTTGCTTAGAAGATGGATCACGATTCTCTCACGATTGTTTAGGCGTAACATCATCTTTCACATTAAAACAAAACAAAAAAAAAAATGGGCTAACTTCACTGTTTTGTTTTTATGGTTTTTATTATTCATTGAAGTGGGAAAATGCAGTGTGACATAACATATTGCAGCAATTGCCATTGTATTCCCTGGAGTCTCTGCTAAAATATATATAATGTTTGGCAGTTCCAAGTAATTTTCTAGCAAATAATATTGCTTTCTAACTTAAGAAACAAGTGTTGGACTTTAAGTGGTTAAATTTAGTTACAATGTTAGTTAGTTACAATGTTTCATTTTGTTTACAAACTTCGCAGACTGCCCAGATTTGTTCTTTACACACAGAAGTGTATCCCTTTGATCTAAGAAGGAAGTGTCAGTTACAATGTTTCCTGTTAAAAACTTGGCAGACTGCCCAGATATTTTCTTTTGACAGCTGAAAGTCTCTCCACTTGTTATATGAAAGAATCAGCAAACTCTGCATTGGAGATCGTCAGGGGGGTTGAATCGAGATCACGATTTTTTTAACGATTAATTGTGCAGCTCTAGCACGGTATTTGCGCAGCAATTTTTCAAACATGTTTTTTTGGAAAAAAATGTTTCATTCATTAGAAAAACAGTTAGTTAGTTAAGTAAGCACAATTTTTTTTGGTATCCTAATGCTTTACATTTTTTTAGGTTACATGTTTAGAGTTACAGAGGAGGTCTAGTACTAGAATTATTGTTCTCGCTCTAACGATCGTGGCGTATGTAACCTGTGTGTATCTGGCTCTGATACTACCAGTGCCTACCCAGCCACTGACTAGTATCTCTCCCCAGCCTGTCCCCACACACCCTCTCACATGCTGACCTGTGGATCACTCCTGCAGTGTTATTGTGTTCTGCCAGTGCGTACAATGATCAGTGTTGATAACTTTAGCTGGCAGCACTGATTGTTTTAAGAAAAAAAAAACAGGCTGGTTGTACTCAAGTTGATTAATAGATTGACTTGTGTAAAACCAGCTAGCCCATACCTAGATTGACTATGGCTGGTCTCTGCATAATTGGCGTAATTTCAATCCATGTATGACCCGCTTAACCACTACTCAGTCCCTAAATATCCTTCCACTCCTGTACATAGTGCTCACTGTCATACTCTCCACACTCCTCTCATGTACATAGTGCCCACTGTCATACTCTCCACACTTCTCTCCTATACATAGTACCCACTGTCATACCCTACACACTCCTCTCCTGTACATAGTGCCCACTGTCATACCCTCCACACTCCTCTCCTATACATAGCGCCCACTGTCATACCCTTCACACTCCTCTCCTGTACATAGTGCCTGCTGTCATACACTTCTCTCCTGTACTTAGTGCCCACTGTCGCACCCTCCACACTCCTCTCCTGTACATACTGCTCACTGTCATACCCTCCACACTCCTCTCCTATACATAGTGCCCACTGTCATACCCTCCACACTCCTCTCCTATACATAGTGTTCACTGTCATACCCTCCACACTCCTCTCCTATACATAGAGCCCACTATCATACCGTCTACATTCCTCTCCTGTACATACTGCCCACTGTCATACCCTCCACACTCCTCTCCTGTACATACTGCCCCATCATACCCTCCACACTTCTCTCTGGTACGTACTACCCTCTGTCATACCCCCTCACTCTTCCTGTACATACTGCCCATTGTCATACCCTTCACACTCCTCTCCTGTACATAGTGCTTTTTTCCGTACCCTTTGTACTCCTCTCCTGTACATAGTGCCCACTGTTAGACCCTCCACATTCCTCTCCCTCACCTGCACATACTTCCCACTTATATACCGTCCATACTTCTCCCCTATGTCGCTTACCCACAAAAACAGTTCTTTAAAATTATACTGAATATCCTCAATGTTACCAGCTCTAGAATGGACACACTTTTGTTAGTTCAACTAAAGGAAATATCAGTTCTCATATTTGTTCTGCCCCATTATTAGTACTCATTTAATTTTGTGATTACTACTATGATGTATAGAGGAACATCGGGGATCTCAGCTACTCTAAATATAGTACTTATATAAAAAAGTGGCCCTGAAAATATTTTTTAAATGTTGGCAACTGTGCACTTAGGCACTGCCCAAGGGCCACCGTCTACCTGGTCAGTAGGGCCCCCATGAGAGGCTCCTGGGATCCTGTGATAATAAAGCGGTAGTAAACTTTCCTGACATTACTACTTTTTAGAGGCCCTGGGGTAGGTTATGCCACAACGTACAAGTATGCACAGCATATTAGCACATTAGTGTACACTTCAATTTTCAGACTGAGCCCTCCAGTGCTGCGATGAATCAGGCGGGGCCTGGACACTTCCATCTTCACCCGGTCTTCCTTCTGGGTTCTGTGCCTTTGGTCACTTGCCTTGGCTGGGCTGCGTTCATGTCATTCCCACGCATTTATTTATTATTTATTACACCCCATTCACACCTCCGCGACAAAACGCCCGACGCCGGCTGCTCGTGCCGCTGGAGGGGAGAATTCCCATTGCTGTCTATGAGATGGTTCACATCTCATAGACGCCGTACACCTGCGGCATGAAAAAAAGTCCCGAACCCTTTTTTTCAGGCGGCATTGGCGTTCGGCCATACAAAGCAATAGGAAGGATTTGTAAAAAAAAAGTTACACTATTCGCGGCAAAATACGCCGCGTACGCGGCGTTACTTGTCGCGGAGGTGTGAATGCAGCCTAAAAGGCCCCACCAAAATCCTCAGCACCAGGCCCATGATGTTCTTAATCTGGCCCTGGGTGAGATTGTTGTGTAGCTTATATTGTTCACTGCTATAGTGCTAGAACATGCTCCAGCACTTTGCAGAGTACATATCACTTTAAGAAGAGAGACAGATGCTTGTTCTCCATGCGCTAAGTCCATAGCTAGGACCCCACCTGGTTCTAACGCGGGTGGTCACAAGCAGGGGAAT
This sequence comes from Rana temporaria, assembly GCF_905171775.1. Lineage (NCBI taxonomy): Eukaryota > Metazoa > Chordata > Amphibia > Anura > Ranidae > Rana > Rana temporaria. Next base: position 497,202,601 of record NC_053489.1, read on the forward strand.
CAGGTTTCAGGAACCTGCTGCTGATATAGTTGATGCACAAGCTTGTAGAATGTGAGTTCAATATCTTGATATGGTATCCTTTTATTTAAGATTTCACACCATTCCAGTCTGCTCTCTTCTCTCTTCTTATATTTCCTACTTATAGTGTTTCCTTATTATATAGCGCTTCTCTCTATATTCATCAAGCTGCAAGGCTGGATTTGCTGAAAGCTTTTATACTTATGAACTAAGAGGCTGTATTGTGTGGACTATACTGTTTGGATTTCTGTCCTTTTGCTGCCAGTGGAACTTCTACCAATTAAATTGTATGTCTTTTTGTAAGACATTCAAAGTGATTTTCATACATTGTTGCAATCGTTTGTAGCCAGTAGTGTGACACCCCTTAAAATTGTGCCCAGCCTCAAAGCACCCCATTCTAAAATGAAAAAAAATTGAATTAAACCTAATACAGCAGCATCCACACATGCATGACACCCAAGAAAATACATCTTTGCACACTGGTATTGACTTATGCCGCGTACACACGATCGGATTTCTGATGGAATAAAATCCGATGGAATTTTTTGTTGAAATTCCGATGAAGCTGACTTTCATCAGTCTTGCATACACACTATCAGATTAAATTTCCGACCGTGGCAAAACGCGGTGACGTAAAACACTACGACGACCTAAAAAAAATGAAGTTCAATACTTTTGAGCATGCGTCGACTTGATTCTGAGCATGCGTGGATTTTTCTCCGATGGATTTCCACACAGACGAGCGGAATTTTTTTTTCATCTGAAAATTTTAAAACATGTTCTATTTTTTTACACCAATGGAAAAAAGTCCAATGGTGCCCACACACACATGATCGGTTTCTCCGATGAAAAAAGTCCATCGGATCCGGATATAATGCCGATCTTGTGTACACGGCATTATATTTCCGCATTTATTTTCTCCCCCATTTTGTCTCCCTCACTCAGCTAATACAATTCCAGTGCTGACGGAGAGGGTCAGTGGAGGGCAAAACAAAGAGCATCTGACATGATCCTTATCAACCGATGACGTCATGGCTAGTTATAATGCTGCACAAAACCAACCTGTGACTTTGTGTAGCAAAAAGGCATGTTTGATCCACTTAATGGCTTGTGGACAATTTATGGGCAATTTGGGGAAATTTTTAGGCATTTTGTCAAGGTACCCCTAAAGAACCCAGAATGCCACGGCACCCTGGTTGAAAAAGGCTGGGTGCCGTGGCACTATGTATATATCATGTCCAGTTAATAAAGCCAGACATACATGGATCGAAACTCGATCGGCTCAGGAGGGAATGGCCAAATTTCAATCTATGTATGGGCTAGTGGTTCTACACAAGTCAATCTACCGACCAACTTGTGTACAACCAGCCTGTCCTTTTTTACCCCGAACAATCAGTGCCACTGAGTATAGTCGACAACACTGATCGTTGTATTCTGCTGGCAGGGAAGGCTCCTCGCGGGCAGAATACAGTAGCGCAGCGGTAGGATTTCCCTATTCATATCAAATGTGTGGATGGGGGAACCGGCTCACTTTTTTTAGTTTAACCCACTGCTTGAGCAAAAAATGTAATAAAACAAGTATAATGTATGGGCTGATTAACTTTTGTTACATATCACTTCAGTCCCTTGACCAAACAAGTTTTAAAATCTAACATTCTTTTCATGGACACACATACACCCACTTCCACATTCAATTAAGTGGACCACCTAAAGGAAAACTATTCAAATATAATTCATATCTTGCAAAATGGTTGCATGTCTGGTGGGAGTAGAGCCTACATCCCAGTGCTGCAAAGCCACAAAGTTAACCACTAATTCTGGCCCATGTACCACTGTAAGCTTAGAGCTTTGTATAAAACATCAGTGCTGTTACAACTTTGTAATTGATTGCCTTCTTGAACTTGATGGATGCTTAGCTGTCCAGCTGAGGTGATAAATTACCGGAAAAACACCCAGACATCTATTTAGATGGCTAAAGCTGTGGGTGGGTGATGTTTTACCTGCTGCGAACAAAAGCCATCTAGAGCCTTTAATTCACTCCCACAGCTGTCCCATGTCTGAGTTTGTAACTGAATCTGTTGCATCCCAAAGGTGACGCTGCTAATCTGTTCAAGGACAGACTGCCTCCGCTTACGTTAGTTCTGTATATAAACAGCCATGGGGGTACAAATGTAAACTGGCAGTCAAGATGCACTTAAACAGTTCCCTGCGGTTATTTAAATATGCGATGATGTTAGCTCAACAGCATTTACCTGTTGCATTTCCTTGGCATGAAAAAAAACAAAAAAACTCAATGGCTTAGATGTGACAAGCGCTTGTTGAGTCCTTTCTGCTCATTCCTCAATGCCTTGTATTGTTTTTGCTTTATGGTCTTCTAGCTTGTTAAAATTTGCCTGCAGTCCCAATGAAAACAAAATACCCCTCATGTGAATTGTACATTCTAAGTAATTTGCCTCTTACCATAACAGACACATGTGTGCATGATATGAATTTGCTGTGCTATAAAACACATGGCCAGACAAGCAATTATTTGCTGCAAGGAGTCGGATAATTAAGCAATAATTACTAATAATGGCATTAGCCTGCTGTAAATGTTGTGCCTAGGGATTATAGGGCTTCCATAATGTGTAATGAATACCGATGAGGAATGTGTTAACAATTTATACTGGTCTGATAGTTATTGGTTGGAATATTGTCTTTTTCTGTTGTTGGTGACCTAATCATACACAGGCTTATTGTTTCCAATATCTTCTACTCATTTGTGTGACTATAGTCAGGCTTGGGAGTTCTATTTCCAGTTCCAACCATTCTTTCTGCAGTTTCTGTGAATATATCATCCAGGAAGCCTCCAATAGATTTCTGTCTGTACCAGTCTGCGTGTCCTCCTCTGCGTCTGCTAATTCCTATAGTACCAAGTATTTGTTAGTGATGGTTTTGTCCCCTGGATGCGTCTCAAAAATCAGCCAGTTATAGAAAGGAAGAAAAGGAGTTCATTACTGATAGTATTATGCAACTGAATTCAAAATGGCAATAGTGATATTACCTCAGTAGATTCTACCAAAGGTAAAAACGAGAATGAACATATTGTTTTGGAAAATACAGTGAAAATGGATATATGGATAGTTTTGCCTAATGTGCTGGAATGCTTAAACACTATTTTGTATGCCTAAATCCTTTCATTTTATTTGTACTGTGACAATAGCAATGCAATAATGGGTCGGACTGCCTTAAGCCCTGTACACACGACCGGTTTTCCCCTCGGAAAAAAAAAAAGGTTGGTTTTCCCGACGGGATTCCTGCCCAGCTTGATAGGATACCTGCCAAGCTTGTCTTGCGTACAAACTGTCATACAACATCCCGCCGGTCCAAAGCGCAGTGACGTACAACACATACAACGGCACTATAAATAAATGTGCTATCTCCATTATGAACTCTAGTTTTACCAGAAGGAGCCCTCCCGTCTCATACTTGATTCTGAGCATGCACATTTTTTTTACCCTCGGAAAAGCATACACACGACCGGTTTTCTCGACAGGAAAAGGTCAGACGGCAACCCTAACGGCAAAATAGAGTGCAGGTTCTCTATTTTTTTTTGGCAGTTTTCCTGTCGGGAAAACTGCCATGAAGCATACACACGACCGGTTTTACCGGCCAAACGCTCTCATGGCAGCTTTCCTTTCGGGAAAGCCGGTCATGTGTACGAGGCTTAAGAGCGTAAAGCATTTTTAGGTTTAAACATATTTTTTTCATTTCGGAGTATGGGATGGTTAAAACCCCCTGTCAGATGCTTTAGTTTTTTCATATGGGACCCATTGGGGAGGTTTTCTTTTGCTTCACTTCCTGCCCTGTAGACACAATAGGAAGTGAAAAGAATAACACCAAAGTGAGGGAGGTCCTGTATTAGACAGTTGTCACCGTAACATCTCTAGGCCCTAAACACCTGGTTTGATCATGTAATAATCAATATAACTTCAGTACAGTTCAGTATTAATTAATTAGTGGGATATAAAACACAGTCAGCTCACAGAGAAGAATGTATAGTGCAACACATCACACACTCTGCCTCATGTATGCTATGGGAAGGTGACCATTAGAGAATGAGTTCTTACGTGGTTGCTAAGACCTAAAGACCATGCAAGCTAACTGGTAGTAAACCAACATTTCTTCTACAGGTACTATCTTACTATTGTGCAGTGCTTAAAGTGGAGTTCCACCCAAAAGTGGAACCTCTGCTTATCTGACCCCCCCCCCCCTCCAGTGCCATATTTGGCACCTTTCAGGGGGGAGGGGGGATGGGTACCTGTTTTTGACAGGAACTTGTCCTCACTCCTGGCAGACTCTGCCACGCGCCATCCCTTGGAAGTTCGGCCTCCTTCCTCCGCTGCCGGGCCAGTAAGAAATCGTGGCACGCTTCACGCATGCGCAGCTGGGAACCAGCTGTGAAGCCGAAAGGCTTCACTGCCGGGTTCTCTTATTATAAAGGCTTACTTGCAGGTAAACTAAATATCTCCTAAACCTACACTGCTTGGTGCACCCTGCATCACTGGCACATGTGCTCCGAAGGTCCGGCATACCTTGCTGGAACTTCAAAGCTTTGTGCCAGAACTGAGGGCTTGCGCGGGAGTGACAACATCGCAACTCCGGTCAATGACATAGCCGGATTGCGCGAACCGGCAAGAAAGAGGGGGGAACACGTCAGCCCTGTCAAATTTTTATTTTGGAAATCTAACTTACTAAAGGATTTAAATGCTCTGTCACCTCAAAATGACCAGTGTTCTCTTTCGGTACCAAGTAAACTCCCTTATTACTTGGCTGAGCAGTGGCTTATAACTTCCAGTGGAAACACTCCTTGGCTCATGCATACTAGCACATTATGCCATTGCCTTGCAGGTTTTTTTTTTTTTTTTTGCAACATCCGCAGTTTACAACCGCTTTAATATCTTCTTTTTGCCATTCATTATTTCAAAACTATAGGTTGCCCACTTGGTTTGTGATGTAAGAGTTTGAACTTGACTCTTTCAAGAATCAGCATCTAGTTTCAGCAAAAATTTGACTTTTTGAAGAAAGAGAATTGTGATATGTCACATCCAATGGTCCACCCTACTAACCAATCAGATTTTACCCTTTATTCATCCATGATTCATATGTTATATTTGGCAGCAGTTATAGTCAGTTATTGCTATCCAGCACCTAACTTTGATAAATATTTTATTGATCTGTGAAAATTCAAGCAGTATATATCATAATTGTACACTGTTTGTAGCCTTACACCATACATAAAACATTTTCTGTAGTGCTTGGTGTAATCCTTAATGTTTAGACTGCAGCCATCTGGTAAGATACTCAGTTGTAAGTGAGAAATGTGTCACGATCGGAGGATGATTAATGAGCAGGACATCATGAAGAATAAGAGCTGCTTTCAGAGCTGCAGCTTTAGCATAATGAAATTCAGTACGAAGTCTTCTTATATTAAATTGGTTAACCAAGCAAAGTAAAACAGAAGGTGGAAAATACAGTTAAGAAAAAAAGTTAGGTGACTGTATTTCTTTTCTCTGGTTTCTGTGTTGGCAACAAATTTAAATTTTGGAAATCTATTTTACTAAAGGATTTACATGCTCTGTCACCTCAGAACGAGCAGTGTTCTCTTTCGGTACCCAAGTTTACTTTTCCCTTAAAGAGACTCCATCATATCCCTTATTACTTGGCTGAGCAGTGGCTAATAACTTCAAGTGGAAACACTCCTTGGCTCAATCCTGGCTGCATTCTAGTTGCCAGACAAGCATGTTTCTCTCTGAGAAACGGAATAAGAGAACAGCACCCCAGAATTAATATATAGCCCAGTCTGAATACAAGTCTTGGCTCAGACAGGTAAGAAAGTACACCACAGAGTCCCTTTAAATCGGTGGTTTGAAATGAACATAGATCTGCTAGTGAAAATGACACCTTAGACTAAGCCACCATTTGGCTTATTACTTTTAAATGGTGCATTATGGTTTTGGCCCAGATATTGATTTAGTCTATAAAATATATACTGATCACAAAGGAGCATGCAAATATAAACAAAATAGTTTGCTTACCTACATTTCATTAGGTGTTCGTGATTTTTATTTCAAGAGTAAGGTGATTTAATTTTGTTTCTTGGCTGTCTATGTGCAACATGTAAAATCAAACCGAATGACATTTACTATGCAAAAGGGCTGTGTATAAAAATCAACTTGTTTTTTTTTTTATTACAAAATACTTGTTTTCTCTTTTTTCCTTTTTCTTTGCATCTCAGTGCTGCTGCAGCGTATTTGTATCCATTTCTTGTCTGCATGCATACATGCTGGCAGTGGCTGCATGGCACTTCTAAGGGTGGGTATTCTGATTCTAATGAAAGTGGACCATGTCGGCATAATGTGTGTTGAAACAGTTAGGCCCTGTACACACGTCCGAGAAACTCGACGGGCAAAACACATCATTTTGCTCGTCGAGTTCCTTGTGAAGCCGCCGAGGATCTCGGCGAGCCAAGTTTCCCCGTTGACTAACGAGGAAATAGATAACATGTTCTCTATTTGGCCCAACGAGATCCTCGTCGGTTTCCTCGGCCGAAAGTGTACACACGGCCGGGTTTCTCGGCAGAATACGGCTCCGATCGAGTTTCTGGCTGAATTCTGCCGAGAAACTCGGTCGTGTGTATGGGGCCTAACTTGTAGTTTCTATTGTAAGTTTCTGTGACAGTGTGACAATGCAGGAGTATGATTGGGACACAAGGACAGAGCGTTGTCACCCTATAACAGGATGATCCTGAACAAGGACCTTCATAGCAACATTACCAGGTATTGTTTTAACCACTTCAATACAGGGCTTTTATACCACCTCAATACCGGCCTATTCTGGCACTTCTCTACATGTACAAATCATAATTGTTTTACAGATTACCAGTTTAGAGTTACAGAGGAGGTCTAGTGCTAGAATTGTTGTACGCACTCTAACGCACGGGGCGATACCTCACATGTGTGGTTTAAAAGGCATTTTCATAATAGTTGGGCGGGACTTACGTGTGCGTTCAATTCTGAGCGCGAGCTACCGGGGACAGGGGCGTTTTAATTTTTTTTTTATTATTTTTTTTTTTATTACTTATTCTTTTTATTTTTACACTTTTTTTTTATCCCTTTTATTACTATTACAAGGAATGTAAACATCCATTGTAATAGGAATGGTGTGTGACCGGTACTCTTTATGGAGAGATATGGGGTCAATAAGACCTCATATCTCCTCCAGGCTGGAAAGAATGAGATCAGGAAAAATAAATCACTGATCTCATGCTTACTAGCCGCAATCGTGACTTTGTTTACTTCCGGGGCCTCCGACGGTCATAGAGATTACTGGTGACCATCTGGTCACCGGAAATCTCTATGCTCGTCATCCGGCGCCGGACAATTCTTTCTTCGGGCCCCCGATGGCAGGGGAGAGCCTGGAGAAGCACCGGATGGTGCCTATAAGAACGATCAAGCAGCGGAACTGCCTCTATGATCATTCTTATCATGCGCAGAATCGTCTGCATGAAAGAATGATATCTGAATGATGCCTCTAGCTGCAGGCATCATTCAGATATCCCCCCACAAATTCAAGGACGTCATATGACGCCCACCCAGGATGGGAGATCCCATCTGTGGACGTCATATGACTATAGCTGGGTAATGAAGTGCTTAATGAAAGCTGCAAATTTAAAAAATACTTTTTAAATTACATTAAAGTGGAAGTAAACCCATCCATTTAACGGTTACATTTCCGGCATGTGCCAGAATTATAAAACTCCCATTGGTTGTGCTCTCAACCAAACTGTTAAACCACTCAATGGCTGATGTCATAACTGATCACACGTGCAGCATCATGGCAGTTGTAGATTAAACAGAGACCAGGATGGCATCTTCCTTGGCTGAAAACGATAGGAGGGTTTACTTGCACTTTAGGTTTCAAATACTTTATTTTCCTATTTCTATACCTTTGATGGTGATATGAAAGGTGTTGGTTCTTTTTACACGTTTTACCTGTAAACACATGACAGTATACATTTATGCTTTTCTCTCTTTCAAGAAATGTATAAATTTATTTCACACTTGTATTATATACGGTTAAAGCAACATTAAAGCGGTAGTAACTTCCCATTTTTTTTTTAAATAAATTGGACATCCTGCAGCGGTTTTCCATAATGTGCTAGCAAGTACTTCATACTAGGACATGATGACAGTTTCACCTGCACACAGAGCCCTCAGCGCAGTTCTGTCACGGCTCTCCGGGGTTTCCATCTTCACCTGGTGTTCCTTCCAGGTTTGCGGGCTTTGGCTGTTTGAATGTCTGGGATGCAATGACATTACTCCAAAGCATGCGTGCAGGAGCCCCGGCACAAAGCTCTGAAGGTACATCATGCAGGAATGCTGTCCCTTCAGAGCCAATGTGACAGTGATGTCACTGGCTGCTTCCTGTGTGAATATCTTGTTGTTTTGATTGGCTAGTGCAGGATGACGTCACTCCCAAGCATGCCCGGGCACACTGGCATTCTGGCACACTGGATCTGTGCTGGGAATTTAAATGGAACTGAACGTGCACAGCCCATTTACATTCTGTAAAGGATTATGAACTAGCAGGTTAGTTTATCTTATTGCAGAACAGACATTGCATGTCTCTTTCTTCAGAGCAGAAAGATAAAATCCATGAAATGTACATTGATCACCCAGAGGGGATTGTTTTTCTTTTTTTTTTTACCAAAAGTGCTGTTACACTTTAAAGACAAAGCTCAGTAGTGATAACCATAGTTAGAAATGTCCAAATCATTTATATGGACTGGTTCTTGGGAGATCTTTGGTGCCCTATTAACAAGTAATGTCTAGTCCTGCCTTGATCATATTAGACAGTTGTCTAACATTAATGTACATCTTCACAGATAAGGTAGCATTAGTCTTAATAGGTATGGTACGCAGTGCAGCACAGGCCCTTCCTTATGCTGATTTAAAGTTTAAAGAAAGTAGAAACAAATGGCACAGTTTATAGGCAGCTTTTTTGCCAATTGCCGCCACAGCAAGCAGCTTGCTATGGGGGCACCTGAGCCGAGCCGCTGCTCTGTGTGTCCATTCAAACATGAAGCCATGGCTTGCCCTCCCCCTCTCTCCTCATTGGCTCACTGACTTTGATTGACAGCAGCGGGAGCCAATGGTGCCTGCTGCTGTGTCTCAGCAAATTAGGAGAGGGAGTTTCGGACATCTGAGGCTCTGTGCAACTTCAATGAATCGAGTTGGGGCTCAGGTAAGTATTAGGGGGGCTGAGGGGGGCTGTTGCACACAGAAGGTTTTTATTATCTTAATGCATAGAATGCATTAAGATAAAAAAACTTCTACCTTTAGAACCACTCCACTGTGTCTATGGAGAGAGCCGTTATTGTCACCCAAGCTTCTCTAAGCATTTCTTTCTTGCTTTTTCTCCATTACATGGGGGTCAAGGGAATTACTTGTATACAGAACAAAGCTTGTAAGGAAGATAACCTTGTTTGTGCCTTTAGTTCACTTGACAGGAAGGGCACTGTATTTCTGGCAAGATCAATAGGTATTTTCTGTACTTGCTAAAAATACTCTTAGCCTCAATAACTAATGTAGCCACACAATATCCGATGTCTGGTAAGTTGCCATATAATAAATTTATGTTCTTGGGTTTAGATATCATTAAAGTAGCAGAAAGCTACAAGGCAGGTAAGGTGGGGATTACTGCTGAGTAATGTAGTGTACATATGAAAAAGAAAATTGTAAATATTGAAGAGTTATGTTTTAAGGGACTGTTTAATCATTTTATAAGTGGGGGTGACTATAACAGAAAAGGAAAGAAAAATCCAGCAACTGAAGCTTAATTGGAATACATATTTTGACCAAACAAAAGACATTAGTATGTCAGTGGAGACTTGCAAAGAGTGCTTTAGAAAATAAGTGTGCCCTGCCTGGGCAGCTCTGGGCCCCCGGAATGTGGCTATGGGGAAAGTGGGAGGTTCCCTCCCTCTGCACAGATTGATCCCAATAGGGGTGCCGGGGGGTCAGAGGGTACCATGTCTCTAGGACGGCCTGTCCATGGGGGATGCTTTGGGGCCCTCCTGACACCCTCGTATTCCCTATCCATCTGGCAGATCGGATGGCATCAGATAGAAAAGGACAGGCATCCATTTCTATCTGTTTGCCCCATAGAGGCGAGTGTGACTGTGTCCATGTCCGCTCTGCATAGCAGAGACCACAGACCTGTCATCCGCCTGCTCAGCGGGGATCAGCAGAGAGATCCCTCGTTGAGCAAGCGGATTCCTCTTCATGGAGGCGCCTGTTTGAAAGGAGCCTAATGCGTGTGTTAAGAAGGGTTTCGTCAACCTTCTATCTGTATATTTATTGGAGGATTGGAGTTTGGAGTGGAGTTCAGAGGTGTACCTGCTGCTACGTTGTATCAGTTGTGTTTTAAATTAAACTTTTATATTATACTTTGGAAACCTTTTCATTTTAATTAAACTTTTTAGGGCCATATAACTTTGTAACCTGTTTCAACTTTTTCTAAGCAGTATGGCTTCATTTAAAAAAATATTTTAACATGCTACATAACCAGAATACATAGGATATATAGCTTAAAAGGTGCATAAGTAACAATATTAATATTATTGATAAAAAAAAGAGGCATTGGTCATGGAATACTTTACATCTCATTCTAGTCTATGTTTACATTCTCTTCAACGGGAGTTCATCTGTCAAGGCATAATCTCTAAGAGTAAAATAATCTCCAGGACCCTGTAAAATATTCATGTAGCACAGTCAATGCCCTCTTCGAGGTGTATCACCTTAATGGGTCAATGTTATGATCAATAAATAAATAATGACAAGAGCCTCACAAATTCTACATATTTAGTGAGGATTTAATTACCATAAATACTCATCCAATGAGGTAGTGTAAAATCCCTCACATGGTATAACCAAAGCTGTTAGGCAATTACGAATAAAAAAGTTTTACTATTGCTTTATGTTTTGTTACACTTCTTTTAGCTATTGGTAGATACTACCAGTAAAGACATTTATAAGCTTTAATTAGTTATCCTGAACCCTACCTCTGCTTTTTACACACAAGATTAATGAAATCACGTTATTTGAATAAAAATTTAGTCTATTTGTATAGCCTACTGCTAAATTAATTCAAGGATTCTGTCTTTTACATAATATTGGATGGAACTAAAATATTTCTTATGGGAAAATAGCATGTTTGAATATAGTGTATTATGTACAGTCACCACTGTTCCTTGAGCTGTGGGTGAGTACGCCCTAAATTAGTAGCTTCATTTGCATGATTTTAACTAAAAGTTAGTTCCCACAACATATTTCCATAACTCTAAGGGCATAGCTTAGTGCTCTCAGAAGGTTGTCTCACAAATTATTTAAAGTATTGTGACTTGATCTGTTATTAATAAAGACTATTCATATATTTTTTGTTGCATACTTACCAAGCCCTAAAGTTTTAATTTGATAACAAAATATGATAGAACAAATGAGCAACTGTAGTCATGTATGCGTCTACTTCATTCTGAGCATGTGTGGATTTTTAACCGATGGTTGTGCGTACTAACGGTCTGTTTTGACCTATTGGTTAGCAATCCATCGGTTAAATTTTAAAGCAAGTTGGCTTTTTTTTTTACCGAAGGTTAAATAACCTATGGGGCCCACACACGATCGGTTTTGACCGATGAAAACGGTCAATCAGACCGTTATCCTCTGGTTAACCGATCGTGTGTATGAGGCCTTAGACAGCAGTAAATTTGATTGAATAGGTAGATGGGGTCAGAGGCATAAATACACTATATTGTCAAAAGTAAGGACATCTGCCTTTACATGCACGTGAACTTTAATGGCATCTCAGTCTTAGTCTGTAGAAATATTAAGTTGGCCCACACTTTGCAGCTATAACAGCTTCAACTTTTCTAGGAAGGCTGTCCACGAGGTTTAGAGTGTGTCTACGGGAAGGTTGGAGCATTCTTCCAGAAGTGAGTTTGTAAAGACTATTCATAATTTTTGTTGCATACTTACCAAGCCCTAAAGTTCTAATTTGATAACAAAATATGATAGAACAATCATTCCTAAAGAGCAACTGTAGTCATTTTGTGTAGGAACTTGACTGGCCTGACCTCAACCCAATAGAACACCTTTAGAGCGAAGACTGTGAGCCAGGTGTCCCTCGTCCAACATCAGTGCATGACCTCACAAACTCACTTCTGGAAGAATGCTCCAATATTCCCATAGACACACTCCTAAACCTTGTGGACAGCCTTCCTAGAAGAGTTGAAGCTGTTATAGCTGCAAAGCGTGGGCCTCAGATTTCCTTAGATTTCTATCTCTTAGTCAGCAGTAGATTTCATTGAATAGGTAGATGGGGTGAGAGGCATAAATACACTATATTGTCAAAAGTATTGGGACGGCTGCCTTCACATGCACATAAACTTTAATGGCATCTCAGTCTTAGTCTGTTGTAATATTGAGTTGGCCCACGTTTTGCCGCTATAACAGCTTCAACTCTTCTAGGAAGGCTGTCCACAAGGTTTAGGAGTGTGTCTATGGGAATGTTGGAGCATTCTTCCAGAAGTGAGTTTGTGAGGTCAGGCACTGATGTTGGACGAGGGAAGCCTGGCTCACAGTCTCCGCTCTAATACATCCCGAAGGTGTTCTATTGGGTTGAGGTCAGGCCAGTCAAGTTCCTCCACCCCAAATTCGCTCATCCATGTCTTTATGTACCTTGCTTTGTGCGCTAATCCAAATCATTTGGTGAAGGGGGATTGTGGTGTGGGGTTGTTTTTTTATGGGTTGGGCTTGGCCCCTTAGTTCTAGTAAAGGGAACTCTTAAGGCGCCAACATACCAATATATTTTTGACAAGTTCATGCTTCCAATATATCCCAAATGTGTTCTTTCATGCTCCCAACTTTGTGTGAACAGTTTGGGGATGGTCCCTTCCTGTTCCAGCATGACTGTGCACCAGTACACAAAGCAAGGTCTATAAAGACATGGATGAGTGAGTTTGTGGTGGAGGAATTTGACTGGCCTGTACAGATTCCTGACCTCAACCCAATAGAACACCTTTGGAGTGAATTAATGTGGAGACTATGAGCCAGGTTTTCTCGTCCAACATCAGTGCTTGATCTCACAAATGCGCTAATAGAACAATGGTCAAAAAACCCAATAGACACACTCCTAAACCTTGTGGACAGCCTTCCCAGAATAGTTAAAGTTGTTATACCTGCAAAGGGTGGGCCGTCTTAATATTGAACCCTACGGACTAAGACTGGGATGCCTATAAATTTCATGTGCATGTAAAGGCAGGCGTTCCAATACTTTTGACAATATAGTGTATATTGCAATGCAACATTATTTGCAATTCTGCTGAGAATAGACAGTGTAGTTCAATTTAATTTCTGTGGCCACCCTAACCCTTGCTTTCTTAAATGGTTGTTTGTTTTTGTTTTTTTGGTGTCTCATATAAACTATATCCAGCACATGTGTGTACTTTGAATTTTATAATACTATATACTCCGACATTTAAAAATACTCCGACATTTAAAAATACTCCGACATTTAAAAAGTTCCTCCAACTTTGATAGTTTGGTTTAAAAACATCAATCACTAGTTATCTCAGTAATTGCTGAACCTGTAAAAGTTACAAAGCACCCATTTGACAAAATAAATTGATACAACTGAGTGCTGTAGCAAACCTCTGGAGGACATGGCAAGGGAGGAGTGAGAACACACAGCAAGCCAGCCATGAAATATGTTGGCCCATTAACTGCACCCCTCTGGGGGGTCTTTACAAACACTCCTTTGGTGGCTGACCTTGGCTGAACACTTTTTGGTTACTGGTTCACAGCTATAGGCACATTAATCAAATGCCCCTTGTTTTTTTTCTGCTGACGTGATGAAACTGCTATTGGCCAATTTTTTTTGAATGATGAAATCAGTTACATTTATAACACAGAAACTATGTATGATTTTATTCTTGTTTTTATTTTATTTGTTTTTAATTTATCATTTTTTGATGTGTTCATATTTTTCTTGGTTTCTCTGCCATTCATAAAACCTAAAAGAGACTAGGTTAGTAATATTATCCAAAGGCAGACCAATTGCATGTTTATTTCCGATTTGCGCTTTCTTTTTTACATTTACGGTAATTCATTGTTTTTTTGGCTTTAGCAATTTTTCCTCATTCCTCATGCTTTCCTGAATGTAAAACCAATGTTTTCTTTTAATTTACAATGTGATATTGTGTTTGGATGCAGTTGTTCTGGCTTAGAAGCTGTAAACTCCCAGCTACAGCTAACACAAGCTACTCTTGTAATTAGAGAAAGTTTCAGAGACAAACATTTTTAAGCAAGCAATTAGGGAAGAAAAGGATTTAAAAATGAGTGTGACCAAATGTTCCTTATCTTACATCACTTTTTATGTTTTTACATTCCTTGTTACTGAAAATGTTAACAAAGTACAACAAACCAAATTATTTGGAGACCCTAAAAACAAATAGCTAACTATCAAGCTGATGCTACTAATGGGGGTTACTGAATGATTTCCAGATCTAATTCAGCTCCCAGGCCATGAACAACAGTCCTTGGCATCTCACAGATGTAAATAGTTGTGTCAAGGTCACCAAATGTGCTGACATTATGTATATGGTGTCTGAGGTCTAATATGATGAAATGAGTCACCCTATCTTTCACCATATTTACTCAACTGGTCTTATTAAGGTACGCTCTTTCACATTAAGCATAACAGCTTAAAAATAAAACCTTTTGAAAAGTAATTGTTTGCACTTGTAATTAATACATTCAAATATTAATAAATGATCTGCTTTTGCATTTTTTTCAAAAAAGAGGTCCTGTAAACGATATAAAATACTTTTAACAAAGACAGATTACAAGGACAAAATGACCAGCAGCCAAAGCTGATAATAGTATAAAGGTGCTTAGTTCTGTGCATTTTATATGTCTAATGGTTTATCCAGACAACAATACATAATGAATCATTTTGGATGGTAATTTTCTGCA
Source organism: Rana temporaria (assembly GCF_905171775.1). Classification (NCBI taxonomy): domain Eukaryota; kingdom Metazoa; phylum Chordata; class Amphibia; order Anura; family Ranidae; genus Rana; species Rana temporaria. The sequence continues at coordinate 497,217,690 of NC_053489.1, forward strand.
GAATTCTTTATCAGATTACTGTGAAGGTTGCAAGTATGCTGCAGTCTCTGGTAACATTTTAGAATGGTATAGGTCTCCAAGATGAAGGCTGTGGGGAGTTGATGCGGTATATGGCCTCGTACACACGATAGGATAGCCAGAGGACAACGGTCTGAAGGACCGTTTTCATCGGTCAAAACCGATCGTGTGTGGGCCCCATAGGTTATTTAACCTTCGGTTAAAAAAATAGGAACTTGCTTTAAAATTTAACCGATGGACGCCTAATCGATTGGTCAAAACCGATCGTTAGTATGCAAAAGCATCGGTTAAAAACCTGCTCATGCTCAGAATCAAGTCGACACATGCTTAAAAGCATTGAACTTCGTTTTCAGCACGTCGTTGTGTTTAACGTCACGTCGTTGTGTTTAACGTTCTGACACGGTGTGTAGGCGTGACGGATCAGCTTCATCGGTTAACCTAAGACAACGGTCCTTCAGACCGTTGTCCTCTGGCTATCCTATCGTGTGTACGAGGCCTTAGATTTTGATAGGATACAGGGATTGATTTACTAAAGGCAAATTTACTTTTCTCTTTGCAAGGGACTTTTCGGGGTTAAATAGAGTTTTCCATCAGCTTAGTGAATGTGGGAAAAATCCTCAAAGAATACCCGATTACATGCAAGAAAAATACTAAGCAGTATTTTTGGATGATGGAAGTCAGTAGAGCTTCATCTCATTGATTGAGTCAATGGAAACTTCCCTTGTGAAGTTAAGAGCATATTTTTATTGAGTAAATCTACCCTATAGTGTGTGGTTGTGCCTGATAGTGTGCATACCCATGTTAACGCACACCCGTGGAGTTTGTGGGGTTTTTTTCGGGGGGGGGGGGGGGGGCGAAGGTTTATTGTAAGTGTGATTCTATATTTGTATGAAAGACTGTTGTGTTTTTTTTTGGCCTCAGGTTCCTGGTACAGCATCGTTTATAGTGCAGAGCCTTTTTTACCAAAAAAAGTTAACATCCCTGACCTGTCCCTCAAGGTTATACTGACCCTCACACTTATGAAACGTACACACGATCGGACATTCCAACAACAAAACTGTGGATTTTTTTCCGACGGATGTTGGCTCAAACTTGTCTTGCATACACACGGTCACACAAATGTTGTCGGAAAGTCCGAACGTCAAGAACGCGGTGACGTACAACACTAAGACGAGCCCCTCCATCACTTACTGGAGCTCTGGGCTGTGTAGGGGGTGGGAGCAGCTGGTTTAGGCTCTCAGCGCCACACTGGTGGTCCAGGCTTCTGAGCAGATCCCAACCATATGGTCAGCATATTTTCAGAGCCTGGAACTAACTGCACTCCTGTGATCCAAAAGAGAGGTATAGCCAAAAAAAGCTTTGGCTATACTTCTCCTTAAACTTTGCTAAAACAAAATCTCCTCAAACCCCAATCTTAAAGCTAGCATTTAATTTGAACCCCCTAACCCATAACTCTAACCTAACCCCTAACATTGAATTAACTCATAATATACTATATTTACCTTTATTGTACACTCAGACACTCAGTTCTAAAAGCTGGCACTGCTTTTCTGAGATGTTAGTGCTAAAAGCTACCAGATGGAAAAGATAACTGTGGGTAAGAACCAATAAATCGCACAGTACTTTATAGATAACAAAGAAGTCAAATCATCTGCAAACCAAACCTCTACAAAGACATAACACGAAAAAAAAATGAACCTACAATATAATATTTTGGAATGTGGTAAATGCTATATATAATTCACAATTGACATGGCAGAGGTTGGGGATGATTGATTACTCTAATTAACGATTACAATATGAATGTAAAGCACTGCGTAAATTGACGGCCTTATATAAGTACCTGTAATAAATAAATACATTTAGCATTAAAAAGAAGATGGATAGGCTAATTCGAAGGTGTAGATTTAAGAGGACTGTTTATAGATTTCAAAGGTGTGGTAAGGGGGAAGCATTTTTTGAAATTGTAGAGAAGAGAATTCCAGTGATAGGATGAGGAAGTCTGAAAGAAGCCATGCATGGGATGAGGTCATGAGTAAGATGGTGTGAGGCCATATTAAAAACACATGTATATATATATATATATATATATATATATATATATATATATATATATATATATATATATATATATATATATATATATATATATATATATATATTTTTACAACTGTCAACATGGTGGCTGCAAAAATATGATAATACTGGAAGATCTGTAAACAAAATGAAAAATAAGTCACTAAAGTGATGAACTTGAAATCTGAGGCACAAACCCTGAGTCCCAAATGGTCCTATTCTTACAGTTCCCTGGCGCAGATATTTGACAACACATGACCTGTAGTTGAACATATATAGGCTGATGTTTGACTGGCTCTTAGCAGTAGTATCTGATTATATGTATGCATGCGGCTAAAGGGCCACAGTCAGAAAAAAACAAAGAAAATTAAATGCTAGTTGCTAGTACTGACTGTGATAACATTTTCTTTGAGATTAATACCACATGTATTTCAGCCCCAGAATGTAATGAAGATGATTTTGAAGTGCTTGCTGGCTGCAACATTTGATGCTGTCTACATGATGATTCACTTAAGTCATGATCCACATATTCCTTCATTTATGTGTTACAAATGTGGAGAGAATGCTCTAGCTACCATATTAACACATCTGACTTTATTGTACAGAAAAACATGTAAAATAATGTATTTATATACAGTAATTGTTTTAATACAAAAGAAAATGATGTGTTTTTAATGCACAATAATGGCAAAAATAAATTATTTTAGTAACCTTTTATTATACAATTTCAATTTCTACATTGTAGAATGAAAGCTTGCAGAAGATCAATAGACGAGGCGTCTGTTAACTCACAGATCTGGAGGATTACAGATTACCAGTTTGTTAGCCTATGATTTTTTCACACTTGCAGTACCCTCTAAATTCACATTTAGAAAGGCAGTGAGGAGTGGTTATTATATCGCCTCCTCACCGGCTGATTAAACAGTGTAAATCAGTACTGGATCGAGTTCATCTAGTGCCCAGGGCAATGGTGTAGAACTGCACCCCCTCCCGCACTGATAATGCATGCCGTAGAATGGGTTTACTGTCCTGTGTCCATTCTCTGACTCCTTGCTCCACTGTGCCCAGGGCAGCTGTCCCTCTTGCCCACTCCTTGTCCCCGCCCTTCATGTAAATGCTCCTCTATTGTTTTGCAATTGTGTGCATTACACACATTTGCAGGTCAGTTGTGGTGTAGCCGCATTGATCTCAATAGCCAAGTTTGACAGGCAGGGCTGTTTGTCAAAATCTGCAACCCGAGTTAAAAATACTGCAGCATGTGAATAGCCTCCTCAGGTTGTTCTGTTAAAATTTGGATCTGTGGCCAGAAAGCAGTAAAACTGCAGCTCAGCCTTCTGGTTTTACCACCTGCCTGTGTGGAAGAGCCGTTACTTTCCAGGGATAGCTGTGTGTTCCAATATTCACATTTACTTTCTCCCGCTCAATGCACAGATGCTCTTTTGTCTTCTGCCTAGGTAACATGGTAACATTATCTATTAAAAAGTATTCTGTTGTTTGACAGTTTTATGACTTATGGATGATTTAGGCACCAAGCTTAATCAGTAAATTAGACAGCATCTATAGGGCCCTTATAGCCTGAGGCCTTGTACACACGATCGGTTAACCATCGATAATGGTCTGATGGACCGCTTTCATCGGTCCAAACTGATCGTGTGTGGGCCCCATAGGTTATTTAACCCTTGGTTAAAAAAAAGCCAACTTGCTTTAAAATTTAACCGATGGATTGCTAACCGATAGGTCAAAACCGATCGTTAGTACGCACAACCATTGGTTAAAAATCCACGCATACTCAGAATCAAGTCGACGCATGCTTGGAAGCATTGAACTTCGTTTTTTTCAGCACGTCGTTGTGTTTTACGTCACCGCGTTCTGACCTGATCAATTATTTAACCCATGGTGTGTAGGCGCGACGGACCATCAGTCAGTTTCATCGGTTAACCTATGACAACGGTCCGTTGGTCCGTTCTCATCGGATGGATTGATCGTGTGTACGCGGCTTTACAGGCCTGCTCTGAAAGAAAGAAAATACTATGAACTAATACTGTATTTCCTCCCACACTCCAAAGACATGCTGGTGAGTTAATTGGCTCCTGTCTAAATTGGCCCTAGTATGTGTATGAATGTGAGTTAGGGACCTAAGACTACAAGCTCCTCGAGGGCAGGGACTGATGTGAATGTAAAATATATATGTATGCATAAATTGTCAGCGCTACAGTATACAAGTACCTCTAAAAAAAAAAAAAAAAACATGACAATACATAAATAACATGACAAACAACAATCCCTAAAGGGGATAGGTTGCACTGTTCAGTTCTGGAGTGGAAATTTAGATTATTACAAATGCCCATTTATGACTAGTTACCTTTAAAATGAGCCTGTCACCAACCTGTACAGTTCATACTACTAAAATAAAAAATGTTTTATAATAGGTTGCCTATCACGACCAAGGATCAAGATACAGGCAGCCAACATTAAATGCAAATTGTCCCTACATAGGTAAAGGTTGAGATTCCCCCTACGTCTTCCCATCTTCAAAGCCTTCTTATTGGCCTGTTAGGCCGCGTACACACGATCGGTCAAAACCGATGAAAACAGACTGAAGGTCCGTTTTCATCGGTCCAAACCGATCGTGTGTGGGCCAGTTAACCTTCGGTCAAAAAAAAATAGAACTTGCTTTGAAATTGAACCGATGGATGCCTAACGGATAGGTCAAAACCGATCGTTAGTATGCAAAAGCATTAGTTAAAAATCCACGCATGCTCAGAATCAAGTCGACGCATGCTTGGAAGCATTGAACTTCGTTTTTTTCAGCACGTCGTTGTGTTTTACGTCACAGCGTTCTGACACGATCGGTTATTTAACCTATGGTGTGTAGGCACATCAGTCCATCAGTCAGCTTCATCGGTTAACCGATGACAACGGTCCTTCGGACCGTTCTCATCAGATGGACTGATCGTGTGTACGCGGCCTCAATGTGACAGACAACCTCAATGGGTCAGAGGAGGAAGCAACAAGTTGACATTTTTATATAACTTAATTTATAATTTAATATCTCTGATCTAAAAATCTTTTTGATACAATTTCCACTATATATTAGTTTTTCATCATTTGCTTAGTTTGAATTGCCCAGGTTTGTGAATTTACACATACTAATCAAAAAGATAGCTACATAGAGAGCTAACATGCACCCTTCTTGCACTCGGATAAATGACTTAGTAATAGAAAAGAAAAAAAATGTGTGTTTTGTGGAGTAAAGAGCTGCCTATGGATTATGTAATGCCTCACTAAGTGTTCATTGCCCTGTTTCTCACCAAAATGAATAGAGAGGTTCAATGTATGAAGCAATTCTGCTGAACTTCCTGGCTATTTGATTTAATCATGGCTTACAAAAGCATTGCTTTGGCTCAGACTCCTGCTGTTGCAGATCATATAAAGGACTTTTATATATTTCCTCTAAGAATGTTTTGAGTTTCTCAAGATTTCAGTCGAGCATCAACAAAGGTGATGAAGGCAGCAGGTGCAGACAACTTCCTACATTATATACTTAAAGGATACAGCAGATTGCTTATATATCCTCCCCAGTCCTGACGGAACTCCTGCTTGCTGATTTCTTGTACTGGAATGAATATACAGTTTTCACATGTGCTGCCCTTCTTATTCAAAGTCATATTTAAAAACAGACTCATTTAAACTTCCTAGGTTTCCCTTTATAAGTTCAGACTAAATTAAAAGTTTTGCTTCTGTAAAAAAGTAATTATAAAAATGTATAAAATTGTACAAGTTACATTATCTTAACCACTTCCATACAGGGCACTTATACACCTTCCCGCCCAGACCAATTTTTAGCTTTCAGCACTTTGAATGACAATTGCGCGGTCATGCTACACTGTACCCAAACAAAATGTTTATTATTTTGTTCCCACACTTAGAGCTTTCTTTTGGTGGTATTTGATCACCTCTGGGATTTGTTTTTTCTGCCCAAAAAAAAAATGACTGAAAATTTAGAAAATGTTTTTTTTTTGTTTCAGTTATAAAACATTGTAAATAAGTATGTTTTCTTCTTCACGGATGGGCACTGATGGTACTGCACTGACAAGGCGGCACTGATGGGCACCGATGAGGTGGCACTAATGAGGTGGCATTAATGGGCACTGATGATGGGCATTGATAGGCGGCACGGATGGGCACTGATAGGCGGCACGGATGGGCACGGATAGGTGGCATGGATGTGCACGGATAGGGCGGCATGGATGGGCATGGATAGGCGGCATGGATGGGCACTGATAGGCGGCATGGATGGGCACTGATAGGTGGCATGGATGGGCATATGTTAGCAGTGTAAGTACTTGAATATGACCTGGTATCTTCTTCTTGCAGTCCCTGTACAGTTGGGTTTAAATGTGTGAGAGGGAGCAGTACAAGAATCCAGTGCGGGCAAGAAACATGCTGATGGGCAGAGACAGCAGAATAATAGAGAGATGAGATCATCATTGTGCTGCTTCTCCTTTTACTGTCTAATCACAGGCTGGGTCGGGTCCATGATAACTTTGGCGCAAAGGAAGTGGGTTGAATGATGTTGGCCAATAGACTAAAAAAAGTACTATGGGGAAGAATTTTCGATTGGAAGTAAACGTGATACTAAAGTTTCAATTTTTTTTTGTTTAAAAATAACAAACATGTTATACTTACCTGTTCTGTGCAGTGGTTTTGCACAGAGCAACCCAGATCCTCCCCTTTTCAAGTCCATCTTCGGCTTTCATGGCCCTTCCATCCTGTTGAGTGCCCCCACAGCAAGCAGATTGTTATGGGTGCACCCAAGCCAAGCTGCAGCTTTGTGTGTCCATTCAGACACAAAGCTGTTGCCCAGCCCCACCCCCTCTCTCTTCTCATTGACTTACTGACTTTAATTGACTGTAGCGGGAGCCAATGTCACTTTGCTGCTGTCTCAGCCAATCAGGAGTGAGAGTCTCGGACAGCTGAGTCTCTTGTGCAACATCTCTGGATCGAGATGGGGCTCAGGAGGGCTGCCGCACGTGGAAGGAATTTTATCTTAATGCATAGAATGCATTATGATAAAAGAAACTTCTGCCTTTACAACCACTTTAATAGTGCAGCTCAACCTGGTTTTGTTATTTTACCTTTTTTTTTCATGTATTGATGAAAGGGATTTACTGCGGTAAAACACAGGATTGTTTGAGCAAACTTTATTGTGACAAGTAGCAATGGCCACTGTGCGGGGCTAAGCACTCATTTTAAACATCTCAAAAGGTTTATTTGTTTCTTTGGCTCGCCATGTTTTGCTTAGTTTTTTTCTGTAGTATGGCACTAATCCTAATTCATGCACTCGATCCTGTTCTTGGTGGAGGATATATTTTCAGACCTTTTATACCTTGTAAGAAATAGAGATAATTGAGAGCAGGCTTACTATAATAAACCAATTCAACTACCTCTGTGTAACAGTCCCTATGTAACAATTTATACTTCGATCCCTGAAATGGAGCCACAAACTGTGTATTGCTTTTAATTTACCAAAATTGGCTATTATGTATTGGCTTTCTTGTGTTTTGGATGACAGCTCATAAAATGTCACAGGGAATTTGTCGGAGTTAGTTTACTATAGTTTGTTATTAGTTGGTTTTCTTCTTCAGTACACAGTTCTAAAATTGCTATGCCTTTCCCTCCATACTGCTCAGTTCTGATTCATGTACTTTCCAAACTGAAACATTTTTGCTTCCGTCCCAGGCCACAGACTACACCCACATTTGATTTTTATTATATAGGGCTTTTTCACCACGTGCATATAAATCCTCTGGACATATAATCATTATATCTGAACATGCAGGGGATGTCCTCATCAATGTTTTGATACCTGTTAGGCCCCATACACACGGGAGGATTTATTCGCGGATACGGTCCAGCGGACCGTTTCCGCGGATAAATCCTCTCGAGGATTTCAGCAGATTTCTCTGCGATGGAGTGTACTCACCATCGCATTGAAATCCACGCCGAAATCCTCTGGCGATGACGTGTCGCGCCGTTGCCGCGATTATGACGCGGCGACGTGCGCGACGCTGTCATATAAGGAATTCCACGCATGCGTCGAATCATTACGACGCATGCGGGGATCCCTTCGGACGGATGGATCCGGTGAGTCTGTACAGACCAGCGGATCCATCTGTTGGGATGGACTCCAGCAGATGGATATGTTAAGCATGTCAGCGAATATCCGATCTGCTGGAATCCATCCCAGGGGAGATATATCCGCGGAAAAAGATCAGCTGGCGTGTACACACCATAGGATCTATCCGCTGAAACCCATTTGCTGGGATTTATCTGCGGATGGATTCTGTGGTGTGTACGGGGCCATACTGTTAGGTGCCATTGAACAAGAATAAACAGTAAATTGTTACAAATCAGAGACTGTCTGGCCTCGTACACACGACCGAGAAACTCGTCGTAAAAGAAACATCGTTTTTCCTCGACGATTTCCTTGTCAGGCTTGTCAAGAATCCTGTCAAGCTTTCTTTGCGTACACACTGTCAAGACAAAATCTTGTCGTTCTCAAACGCGGTGACGTATAACACGTACGACGGCACTATAAAGGGGAAGTTTGATTCCACTGGCGCCACCCTTGGGGCTGCTTTTACTAATCTCATGTTACTGCGTGTTAAGTAAAAGTTTGGTGAGGGACGATTCACGCTTTTCAGTCTGTTACAGCGTGACGAATGTGCTATCTCCATTACGAGCGCTACTTTACCGAAGGTGCCCTCCCGTCCCATACTTTATTCTGAGCATGCGCGGGTTTCTAAGCATACACACGAACGTGTTTCTCGTCGTAAACCAGCCCCACGAGAAACACGACAAGGAAATTGAGACTCCCGACGAGAAAAAAGAGAACTTCTCTTTTTTTCTCGTCGAATTCCATTACAGTCTTCTTGACGAAAAACATACACATGACCGTTTTCCTCGGCAGAAAAGCTCTGCCAGCAAGTTTCTTGATGGATTTTGTCGAGGAAAACGGTTATGTGTACGAGGCCTCACACTTAAGTGCAGCATAATCCTAATGTTAAAAAGTGGGCAACTGGCAGTTTACTTTTTGTGTTTAAAAAATAATAAACTCTGACTACAGCATTTATTAAAGCAGTATTAAAGTGGTTGTAAAGTATTCTATGCATTAAAAAAAAGAAAAAGATAAAAAGCCATCTGTATGTAGCAGCCCCCATCAGCCCCCAAATACTTACCTGAAGCCCAACTCTATCCAGTGATGTCCACGAGTGCCTCGGTCGTCAAGAACTCTTCCTCCTGATTGGCTGAGACACAGCAGTGGCGCCTTTGGCTCCCGCTGCTGTCAATCAAAGTCAGTTAGCCAATCAGGATAGAGAGGGGGCGGGACCGAACCGGGTTCCGTTTCTCAATAGACACATGGAGCTAAAGCTCGGCTCGGGTGCCCCTATAGCAACATTCACAGGTTGTGTCACCCCCCTGCATGTGTCTTATAACAACAGGGAGGTTATTCCTCCATTAATCTACATGTAATTTCCCACCCCATTGTGTTTATCTGCTTAGTGGGCATGGAGGAGGAGGGAGTAAGTGGGCTGTAATTGTGTATACACCCTCATGTGTGACTCTACAGTCACATGGGCTGCTCAGATGTGATAGGGGAGTAAATGCTCATCATAGAAAATACACTGAAAACTGAACATGTGCAGAGCTGCCAACACTGGTTTGCAAAGGGCACTTTCACACTGGGGTGGGGGGGGGGGTGTCAGCGGTATATTTTTAGAGGTGCTTTACCATAGTTTTAGTGGCCTTTTAACCGCTATTATATTGTAGGACTTATTGTAAACTTAAGTTTAGGAGCTTTTTGGCTTTTTTTTTGCCTAAACGCAACTTCATAGAAGTCCATATACTCACAGGCTTTTAGGATCATTTAGGAGCTCCTACGTTTAGGTGAGCTTCAACCTCCCTCTCCTTTGCGTTTAGGATAGGATTCCCATGGCCGGCGGTCAACGTAGGCTACGTGTACCTGAAACCTAAGACGGTAAAGTGTGTTACTGCCTGGATCACCCGGTGAAATATGGTCCGATTGACACCATAACACTCATGTTTTTTACGGCCCATTCATTTCAATGAGCTGCCAATTGCACGGTGAAGGTCCAAAAAAGTATGGCAGGCACAAATTTTTAAGTCGCATTGCACCATACTGCATGGTACTGTGATACCATGGATTTTGGCGGCTGCCAATTCGCACGTGTTTGCTAAATGCTTGGGGTGCCATTAACAACTAATGACACCCACGTGCATCAGTGGACAGCAGCGTTGGTATACAATTGCTCATGGAGAGAGCAATGGTATACCACATATCTGAATTATACTGATATAGGAGCTTTTATATCCATTGTTGTATATGTTATTATTTTCATTCATTTATGCCATGGGGGTTTCTTGCATATAGATTTACTGATCCTCTACACTCAGCAAGGCTGAATATAACAGTCATAAAAAGTAGAACTTCAAACCAACTTCTATTCTCAAACCTTCACCATATTTGCTGTATTCCTCTCTAATTTAAGTGCTAGACAAGCATATTTCTGGAATTTACTAATTAACCACATTTACATCTACACTTTAGCATGCTAACATAACTTATGCATTATAATAAAATTAGAAAAGATGTGGTAAAGCAGAGTCATTTATTTCCCTGCAAGGATCTAAACGATTACATATGTGCTCAAATTAAGTGGATTGTACATGTACTCAGCCATTCCTTTGTTTCTAAGGTTTCCTTCCACCAAACCAAGGATTTAATTTTTTTTTCTCTAGACTTTGCCTGTTGTGAGACTCACACATATAATAGACCATAACATACTGCATATGTTAGCTTGTTTGCATTTACATTGGTAATGTCTGCATCAGAAAAACTTGCTGTTTTTTTTTTCTCCTGGGACAAAACTATGCTATACAAGCTTAACTTTCCTTTATTTTAAAGGTACGCTGTCACATGCATAATTACCTCTTCTTCACCTTATTAAGTAGAGAACCATCCCGTGTTCTGAACTTTGGGTTACACAAACAACTCCATAAGATGTGTAATCAGTTTAATGGTGAAATAATATGCACTGTTCCATTTTAAAGGCAATTTACAAACATAGTACAACTTGCACGTATATCATCCAATCCTCACTCCAGTTGTGGCCCAACGAGAGTGAGTTGATTGGTTGTTGATGGTTGTTGCACTTATCCACGTTGGTGCTTAATCTTTCCTGTATTTTGAAAATATTTTAGAATCGTTCCATGAATATAATTTTACCCATGTTTCTGTAGGGCTCAGAATTGAATTTTTGGGGCACACATTTTGAGGAGCAGAGTAGGAAAGGCCAAATTTTTTTTTTACATTTATTATAGTCATGGTGGTTTAAAGTGGTTGTAAACCCTCGGAGACAACTTATACAAAAGTCCGATGGACTTTTTTCATCAGAGAAACCATCTGACTTTTTTCCATTGGTTTTAAAAAAATAGAAGATGTTTTAAATTTTTCCGATGACAAAAAAAAACGATAGTAAATTCCGATCATCTGTGTGGAACTCCATCGGAGAAAAATCCATGCATGCTCAGAATCAAGTCGACGCATGCTCGGAAGCATTGAACTTCATTTTTTTCGGCTCCTCATAGTGTGTTACGTCACCGCATTTTGGCAGGGTCGGAATTTAGTCTGATAGTGTGTATGCAAGACTGATGAAAGTCATCTTCATCGGAATTCCGCCGGAAAATTTTTATTCCATCAGAAATCTGTTTGTGTGTACGCGGCTTTAGTCTTATCATATAGTATATAACACAGGCAGCTGATCGCTGCCTGTGATAGTGTACTCCCAGCTTTATTTTCTCTTAAAATCTTATTTTTCATGTTAATGACGTCACCCGCGATTGTGCAGTATTGTCCCTCATTAACGGCACCTAAAGTGTGCCATTTATTCATACCCAGCTTGTCAGGAAATGACTGGGAATGAGCTTCCTCTCTGTACAGCACAGAGGAGAAGTCTTGCAATGATTCACTCATTCTCTTCCTGATGCCCTTGTGACTGAATTACGGCACTACGGCGCATACGCAAGATTTCATACAGGGAAACAGTAAGGGCGGACGTGACATCAGAAACAAAATCAGAAAACAGCAGTAAGAATGGCGCCGTCAATACCCGGAAATACAGAAAAGAAAAAGATCATAAAAAAGGTATTTGCAGGCCTTGTTTTTGGAAGATTTATATATATTATGCATTGAGATGAGCTCTTGTAACTTAAAGTGGAGGTTCACCCGGAAATTTAATTTTTTTACCTTAGATGGTTGCTCATTTTGTCTAGGGGAATCGGCTAGTTTTTTTTAAATCGAAGCTGTACTTACCGTTTTAGAGATGCATCTTCTCCGCCGCTTCCGGGTATGGGCTGCGGGACTGGGCGTTCCTATTTTGATTGACAGTCTTCTGAAAGGCTTCCGACGGTCGCATCCATCGCGTCACGATTTTCTGAAAGTAGCCGAACGTCGGTGCGCAGGCGCCGTATAGAGCCGCACCAACGTTCGGCTTCTTTCGGCTACTCGTGACGCGATGGATGCGACCTTCGGAAGCCTTTCGGAAGACTGTCAATCAAAATAGGAACGCACCAGTCCCGAAGACCATACCCAGAAGCGGCGGAGAAGATCGTTCTCTAAAACGGTAAGTACAGGTACGATTTTTAAAAAAATAGCCGATTCCCCTAGACAAAATGAGCATCCATCTAAGGTTAAAAAAATTTTTTACGGTGAACTCCCGCTTTAACATTTGAAAAACAGGAAAAATCGGCCTTGGTTTATCTCCTCTTCAAAGCAGCATTAAACCTAATACCGAAAATGTAATATATTACAGCTTAACAATTATTAGATGTGGTGGCTGCATCTGTGTTCTTTTCTTAGGATTTGTACTCTTTTTTTTCACCTGCTGACCTGGCCAGTAACATACCTCCTGTATTAGAGTATCCCCACGCAACATTGTCAGTCTGCTTGGAGGGGATTGTTAGATGTACTAGCAGATTTAGATTCACACGTTATAAGCAGTTATGTGTGACACCTGCTGCTATCCGATCCTGTCCATGAAATTCAGATGGATGGTGACCCTATTTTCCTTCCATCTGGTGGATCGAATGGAATTGGATGAAAATGGACAGGCGGTGCGTTTTCATCTGATCTCCCCATAGAAGAGAGCGGGGCTCTGACAGGTCACCCGCTTGTTCTGCCAGGATCAGTGGATAAAACCCCCGCTGAGCAAAGTGGAGCCCGCTGGGTGGACCGCCTGTGTGAGAGGACCCAAAAGCTGATAATTGTAAGGAACCCCTGGCATTAATATTTGGCATCTAATATATATGTGTATATATATATATAGAGAGAGAGAGCTGCACCAGATTTCATGTCTATATATATATATATATATATATATATATATATATATATATATATCTGATGTAAAGCGCTGCGCAAACTGTTGGCGCTATATAAATCCTATATATATATAGTAACATTGTGCTTTGTTTAAAATTGACATTTAGGGATTGATTTACTAAATCGGTGAGTGCAAAATCTGGTGCCACTCTGCATACTGTAGAATGCAATCAGCTTCCAGATTTATACGTTAAATGGAAAAAGCTGCCGTTAGAAACTGATTGGCTACCAGGCACAACTACACCAGATTTTGCAGTTTTAGTAAATCTATAAATTCTTGTAAACTAGCTATATACACACATGAAACTCATACTGTATGTGAACTAATTGACCTGCAAACACATCAGAGATTCTGTAGACAATTTTGTGATTCACACACACCTACCACAGTGCATAGTTTGGAGGGTGACTCTTTTTTTTCTGTAATATAAGGAGAGATGTGTTCATTTTAGTCTTTCAATTATCTGAAAGAGAAAAACAAATCATATATTGTTCATATCATTTCCCTTGCACATGAAAGTTTTAATTGGACATAACTTCACCCTAATTACTTAGATTAGCAGACATACAGTACATATGTCAAGTAAACTGCCTCTATGCTTTAATAAATTACCTACAGTAAGTGACGCAGAAATCATTGGATCATGAGAGCCAGGCATTAGCATTTTCAAAAGGAGGCTAGCGGAACAGATTTTCCTAAAGCTCCAACTTTTCGAAAGACATTTTGTAAAGAAGATGTTGCAGCAAAAAAACTATAAAAATGTGCTTGAAGACATTCGAGCAATTTCTTTCGGGTCTGAATAACTTTATGGCTTTTCTAAGTGGTGTCCTGACATCAAAGGTTAATTAGCGTTTAATGACATTTTTCATTTTATCACATTCTCACAAAGTGCCTGGCTCTTGTCTGCAGAGAACACATGGAGAATGATGGATTTATCCTGGAGACCACCAATAAACACAGTAAACAACGTCCTCACATTGAATCGGTTACTGGGGCTGGTGTTTACACTAGCAGACCTTATCATCCCATAGCCACCATGTATAGCACTGGAAGCAATTTACCTTCATAGTTATCAGAGACAGAAGTCTTTATGATGCTTAGTCAATGAGGGGTACAAATAATTCCATATGTGGCCAGGCTTTTGGTTTTGTTTTCTTTTAGCGTTGTTTTTTACAATGATTTTAGTTAAGCAACTTGAAATGAAACAAAGCGTAATTGATACTGTATTTTAAAATGAAAACAGAGAGGAAATGCATATCTATTTGCCATGTATTTATTTTGCACATTTACGTAGCACTTCATTATTCAAACGGCATTTGACGTAGACAATAATGACATGTAATACCCCTGCAGCAAAACACACTACACAGGAGAGCCAATAAAGTGATGTACAGGCAGATAATAGACGCACGCTATAAATGTTTGCAGAACATCCTGACTGGTTGGTAGTGTTCAAGCAAACATACTTGTTGGTAGTGAAAAGAGTTTTTCACTGGGTGCACATTTCACATGTCATATATATACTTCAGGGGAGTACTTACCAGTAGCATGCATACTGCTATCAACCTTTTTTATGTGTATATTAATAAAAAGCTAGTTATTCTATCAGTGTAAGACCATGGAAGATCTCTGTTGAGTTCAGGGCTAGGCTGAGCCCCTCCCAGATTTCAGCCATGCCCCTCCAGGACCAGTGATGTTATATCGGAAGTGGGGAGGTTGAGGGCATGACTGCACAGTGCCCTGCATACTGTCCTCAGATTATCTGCCTCCCGCCCTCTAATATGATGCTGCAGCTAGGCTGAGGATTTGAAGATAGGACTCTATTTGTGATAGAGGCCTGACTCTGATGTAATGGGGGGGACTTTAATGTGAAGGGGGAACTCTGACATAATTGGAGTTAACCCTAATGTGAAAGGGACCTCCGACAATATGGGGCTGGGTCTGAAGGGAGTCTAATGTCATAGGGGGGACTCTGATGTGATTAGGTCATTACAGTGTGGAGGGGAAGGAATCTAATGCATAAGGGGGGAGATCTGACATGATGGGGACTGACTTTATTGTGAAGGGGGAAACTCTGACATGATGGGGGTTAACTCTAATGTGAAAGGTACCTCTAAAATTATGGGGCTGGGTCTGATAGGAGTCTAATGTTATAGGGGGACTCCCGCCCTCCATTTTGATCCTGCAGCCAGGCTGAAGATTTGAGGATAGGACTCTATTTGTGATGGGGGCTGACTCTAATGTGCTGGGGCTGACTCTGCCCCAATGGGAGACTTTAATGTGAAGAGGGAACTCTGACATGATGGGGGTTGACTCTAATGTAAAGGGGACCTCTAACATGATGTGGTTGACTCTGATGGGAGTGTGATGTGTTAGGGGGACTCTGATGTGATGCGGGACTCTAATGTGAAGGGGGGATTTTGATGAAAAAGGGTCTGACTCTGAAATAATGTGGGGACTCTGATTTGAAGGGGATTGATTATGATGTGAAGGGGTAACGCTGGTGTGAAGGGAGGAACGCCTTGTGCCGCCAAGAAGTGAGTGACACTGGCACTGGCCTAATAATTGTCGCAGCCACAATTACCACTCCCTGTCTGCACCGCCTCTGCACTACCCAGATACAATGGCAGACATCAGTTCTGTGTCATGACTTGTCGTACAGAAACACACCAAGTGAACAAGACAATGGGGCTGATTTGCTAAAACTGGAGAGTGCAAAATCCGGAGCAGCTGTGCATAGAAACCAATCGGCTTCCATTTTTTTTTGTCAGATCATAACTGAATAAGCTGATTGGCTACTATGCAGAGCTGCACTATATTTTGCACTCTCCGCTTTTAGTAAATCAACCCCAGAAACTCACCAACAGCCAGTGCCAGCGAGAAGAGTTGGAGCTGGATAGACAGAAAAATAGGCAGAGCAAGGAGGATAAAATGAAGGTGTGTTGACATTATGCCCCCCTGAAATTTTTTTTTATTTTACTGTACCCCCACATAAGACAGGCTAGATCCTGCAAACCTAAAAATCTTCATACAGCAGACTATATTTATCCCATGCTGAGCTCCCGATAAACACAGATTGGTTCAATACAGTCCTAGTATGTAAACATGCATGTGTATTTAGGGGGGTATGCCATTTTTTTTGCAGTTCGCCATTAGCTGACCTCACAATGCCATGGAGCGGTAAAGGTTTAGTACCTCTGTCAGATTTTTATTACTGCCTGTCTCCCCAATGGGAGGATTTCCCTCAGTTTTTCAAATAGAAAGAAATTGAGATGAAATCTTACCTACGTTGATATTGTAAAAGTATTCCTCAATAATCTATACTGCAGCAGTTAGTTGTACCTCCTATATTTGCCCCATTTGCACAGTTAGTTGGGCAGAGGGCCAGGTAACTGGGCCTCTTTACCATTTACCTTCAAACTTTCACATTAATTTGTGGTGCATTTCCACCTACCCTACACATGCCCTACATGTGTGGAGCTGCCATGTTAAAAAATCCAATTTATTTAGAATGGCTGCCAACGTATGGTAACATAATGAAAACCATGACCTGCTCTTTTTTAATGCCGCACTCCATAAGTCCATTGGCAGCTACTTATGAAAGAGATGTCTACAGTTTTATGTTTTCTGTACCCTTTAAATCTTGTTTTCTTTTTGTGTTACTTTTACTTTTAAAGTTTTATTAAAATATACTTTTAAGAAAACGTTAATAGTTGAAAGAAAAAAAAAAGAAACTTTCTTTTTATATATCTAGTGGTAATAACTCAAGTTCTTTTGTTTTAGAAAATAGTAAAAAGACATTTAAAATCATTGTCCTTTTTATTTCATTTTTAAAACTAAAACAAGCTCTCTATCATTGAACACTTTATATACTTCATATGCTTTTGCCCTGAAAAGGAAAATGTTTTTTTATTTTTATTATATGACCCTTTTTTGCAGTCCGTGGCTGAATTCCAGTCTTGCCTGTTGCACATGCATATTTGTTCATGGCTACAAACACATTTAAGTCCAAGGAACATATGCTGCTAACTGCCAGAAGACATTTTGTGGTTTTTGGTTGCTGGAAACAATTGCTTTTTTCAGTTAACCCTCTATGTCTGTTTAGAATGTGTTGATTTCTGTTATTATTTCATTATAAATCTTGCAGAAATGTATATAGAACTTCCAAAAATATGAAACGAGACATCTAGGCATAATCTGTCTAAATTTGTCCAGGTTTGGGGTGGAGCTTTTGCTAGATTGCTGTTTTTTTTAATGAACTGGATGAGATAGATGCTTTAATCACATTATGTGTGGGTGTGACTTGCTCAATGATATATATATATATATATGTGTGTGTGTGTTTTTTGTGAGATACTGTATATATATATATACAGTATCTCACAAAAGTGAGTACACCCCTCACATTTTTGTAAATATTTTATTATATCTTTTCATGTGACAACACTGAAGAAATTACACTTTGTTACAATGTAAAGTAGGAAGTGTACAGCTTGCTTGCATAACAGTGTAAATTTTCTGTCCCTTCAAAATAACTCAACACACAGTCACTAATGTTTAAACTGCTGAAAACAAAAGAGTACACCCAATTAGCCATTTTCCCTCCACGGTGTCATGTGACTCGTTAGTGTTACAAGGTCTCAGGTGTGAATGTGGAGCAGGTGTGTTAAATTTGGTGTTATCGCTCTCATGTTCTCATTCTAGTCACTGGAAGTTCAACATGGCACCTCATGGCAAAGAACTCTCTGAGGATCTGAAAAAAACAAGTGTTGCTCTACATAAAGATGGCCTAGGCTATAAGAAGATTGCCAAGAGCCTGAAACTGAGCTGCAGCATGGTGGCCAAGACCATACAGTGGTTTAACAGGACAGGTTCCACTCAGAACAGGCCTCGCCATGGTTGACCAAAGAAGTTGAGTGCACATGCTCAGTGCCATATCCAGAGGTTGTCTATGGGAAATAGACGTATGAGTGCTGCCAGCATTGTTGCAGAAGTTGAAGGGGTGGGGGGTCAGCATGTCAGTGCTCAGAACATACGCCGCACACTGCATCAAATTGGTCTGCATGCAAAAGTAGCCTCTTCTAAAGATGATGCACAAGAAAGCCTGCAAACAGTTTGATGCAAGCGTGTGTTGGTGGCAACCAGCTGAGGAGTAAAAAGACAAGTGTGCCTACAGTCAAGCATGGTGGTGGGAGTGTCATGGTCTGGGGCTGCATGAGTGCTGCTGGCACTGGGGAGCTACAGTTTATTGAGGGAATCATGAATGCCAACATGTACTGTGACATACTGAAGCAGAGCATGATCCCCTCCCTTCGGAATCTGTGCCACAGGGCAGTATTCCAACATGATAAAGACCCCAAACACACCTCCAAGACAACCACCGCTTTGCTAAAGAAGCTGAGGGTAAAGGTGATGGGCAAGCATGTCTCCAGACCTAAACTCAATTGAGCATCTGTAGGGCATCCTCAAACAGAAGGTGGAGGAGCGCAAGGTCTCTAACATCCACTAGCTCTGTGATGTCATCATGGAGGAGTGGAAGCGGACTCCAACCTGTAAAGCTCTAGTGAACTCTATTCTATGGTGAAGTTCTATTTTCCTTTAGTAAATCAACCTCACTGTGTTTCTCCTCCAATCTTGAGAGGATTACTTTAAAACTGTGTTTCTGGCATTAGTAAAGCAATGTAAAATAATATTCTTTGTTTGCTTAGTATTAATAATAATACGAAAAATACATACTATTAATTACTACATAATAATAATAATAATAATAGCAATATTTTTTTAATTATTTCTTAGACTGAGATATTATTACATTTAATCAGAAACCTCAAAAATTCCTAATAGTTCACACACATTTCTCACAACTATAGATGGTAAACTTTTCTTTTGGAAAAGTTGACGTGATACATGCATTTGTCTATTTGACCTTACTTGCCCTGTACTACTTAACATACAGCATTACTATCAATCTCCGAGTAGAGAGGACTGACAGAGAATCTAAACACATAAACTACTCAGTTTACACTAACTGTGGGAGTTCCAAGAAAATAGAAAACCTTTGTTTACGTGATCACAGGGGGAATTATTGCAGATAAAATCAGAAGATATATTGTAACATCATTTTCACACACAACCATTTACTGTTTAACAATATTTACACACACGAGGATTTGATAGGTTGCTGCTGTGTTCTGTGGCTTGGGAGGCATGCGCGCTTACATTTCTTTGGCTATACACTCATATATTTTTTTTTCATTCATCCTGGCAGCTAAACAAAACACAAGGAGCTAATGAAACCAATAGATTCCACAATATACACTTATGCCGCGTACACACACGATAGGGCTTTTGCCTGGTCAAATCACATCGGAATTCCATTGGAGAAAAATAGAACATGTTCTATATCTAAACTCTGATGAAATTCATCGTAATTTTCGATGAAAAAACTCAGATGGGGCTACACATGATCGGAATTTCCGATGGAAATTCCGATCGTGTGAACGTGGCATATCAGTCTCCCAATGTGATCTGCTGTTTTTTTTTTTACGGCTGGCTGTCATAATATCAAAACAGTGCCAACATTTGCCTGGATAAAGCCACTGTTTGGCCATCAATTTTCCACCTAGCTCCTGTGACAAAAGTCAAACTTTGGCCCCTTTTTACACATGTGGACCGTTCGTTTTATCGGTTCAGTCACTATTTTCATCAGTTTTCATCCGTTTTTACATCAGTTTTTTCCATCTGCCAGCTAGAGTCCTTATTCACTTGAGTCCCGGAGCTATGCTTCTTCATGCAAAAACAGACCCTTTGTCTGTTTACATCCGTTTTTTTAACAGAAGAAAAATAGGGCTTTGCTCTAAAAAAACTGATGATGACGGATGCTGATGTACATGGATGATCATCCATATACATTCGTCTTTCAATCAGTTTTTCATCCGTCAACGGATGTATAAAAAACAGACAAACGATCCGCATGTGTGAAAGGGGCCTTTCAATCAGCTTTTGTCAAGCTGGGTGGAGCCAATAATGGCACACATGGCTTGAATTTTGGCTGATTTAATATGAACCAGCCAAAATACAAGCTATGCATAGCAACCCTAGGTGTTATTTGACAGTAGATGAAGAAAGAAATTGGCTGCACACCATTGTTATTGAAGTTCATGTATTTAATATTCAATGCAAAAATGACACACATCACGGTTGCAAAGGCCGGTGTTCTGTTGAGAAGTACCTGCTATTGAGAAGTGGCCAGGATGTACTGAGCATGCACCGTACGGAATAGCATAACAGCTGATTTGCCGATCAGCTGGGCTGGCGTAACCATGGCGCATGCGAAAGTTGTTGGAGGTATCTCGATGGGAGATACCATTTCACAGGCACAATTTAAGCCTGCACAAACAGCGGGGGGAGACCGTAGTTCTCAGATTGTGCATCGCTGCTGCTGGAGGGCAGCTAGTGGCTGGTTTGAAGGGCTGGTTTTGTCTGTGTTGCAACCCGCCCTTTCACACAAGCAAAACCGGCCGTTCAACACAGCAAACAAACCCTGCAACACAGACAAAACCGGACCATCAGCATATTGTGAAGCCGCCCCGCAACAGTGAGGCACAATCTGAGAACTACAGTCTCCCCCCGCTGTTTGTATAGGTTTAAATTGTGCCCATGAAATGGTATCTCCCATCGGGAGATACCTCCTACGATCTGCGCATGTGCCATGGTTACGTCCGCCCAGCTGATCGTAAAATCAGCTCTTGTGCTATGACATACAGTGCATGCACCGTTTGTCCCAGGCACTATTCGATTGGGGGGCACTTCTCGACAGAACACTGTAACAGAGGTGGACTAGTTTCATACAGCTACACTGTGCTTACTCATCACTTCATTCAGTCCTTTACGGCAAGCGAGCACCCATGTGAGGAGTCTTACATCATTCATTGTGCTTGGAGTCTCTCACCTGGAGTGGCAATTTTCCTTTGCTGTTCACTTATTTGACAGTGGAAAAGTGGTAATTGCAGGGGTGGGGAGGGGGAATTAGTTCAAGCAAGGTCCATTTGTCCTGAGTAATGGATCGGTATGCGTACACAGGAGAGGCAGCCTACTTGAAGAGCAGAAGGAACTCTAGGAGTACAAAGATCTAAGGAGAGAGGAGAGCAACTTCAGTCTGAGTGTAGCAATATCATATACAATTTATTAAAGCAGTATTGCACTCACAAGACAGTAAAGAATATAGGCACGTCAATCAAGGTTCATAGGTTAAAGTGGCATACTGGCCTGGTGAAGGCACATGCTCCAAATGCATTCACAAATCCAGCTTCCACACTCAGAGACTTCCTGCTGACGGCTTCCTCCTGCGCCCCTCCATCCAGCCCGGGACACCGGAAACCACCAACGCCGCTGGATATGATGACACTGCGCTCCCCTGATGCAGCTCTGGATCTCCAATACCATCTGGCTGACTTTCACCTATGAACCTTGATTGATGTGCCTATATTCGCCACTGTCTTGTAAGTTCAATACTGCTTTTTATAAATTGTATATGATATTACTACCCTCAGAATGGCGCTGCTATCCTCTCTCCTTATACCTGGGTGTTATCTGACATCTTGTATCCAATAAAACTGAAATCCATCCAGATAGAAAAGGAAGGAGCACCCAATCTCCAATGAAATTCAAGTCGAGAGGTCAATTTAAGATCGTTTATTAAAAGAAGCAACATATGGTCAAGCCAAGGCGTTTCAGTGAAAAAACTCCCCCTTCCCCAGGGCTGCTGCTGTCTGCTTATGGTTAACAGGGAAAATCCAAAATGGTTGTGTCTGTGACACCAAAAGCGGAATGCTTTGTGTTTGCAGCGGCAGCGTGGCTAGTACATGTGGAAATTACCTCAAGGCCGTTCCCAAAGGCAGCAGTCCAGGCCCCCAATAAAGAGCTTACCACCTTTGTCTGGTGTAGTATGGCAGAAAGCATTGGAAGAAAATTCTTTCTATCTGCCCCTGACATCTCCCAGCTATTGACCCACAACTCATTGAGTCAGTTCAGTGCGATCTCCAACCCTACAAAATCCAAATATAAAGGTTCGTATCAGCTCTATGCTATATTTGTTAATACATACATTATTGTGTTTTTTTTTTAATGTAAGCAGGGTAAGAACCTATATTTGACTTGGCATCGGTGTCTTGTAGTCCTTATACAGCAGAGCTTATACTGGGGGAAGTAGAAGCAGCACAAGGAGCTAATCAATTGTGTTGCAGATAGGCGAGAAGAGCCAAAAGGAGTAGATAACAGAGCTGTATTTAGCTGTTTACATGGAGTTGAACTTTAAAGTATTTGTTCTTTTGAATATAATTTTTTGCACACCTAATCTTCATAGGCCAGGAGTTTCATTGTGAGATTAGATACTTTTAATTGATAATAGTTGATTTTCACAGCAATAGTTGCACCTCCTTTTTTTAGCTCAAAGAAAACAACATTGGTATTTTGGCAGGCTTGAGTGGCTTTTGAGCAGTTATTTTTACGGTAAGCATTATACCCTTTTAAGGCAGAAATCATTTTTTACTACATTTAGAAATGAGGCAGAAATTCTGTCCCTTCATAGAGAACATCCAATTATACATATTTTTTTTTTTACCTGTATTCACTTATGTTTGTTTACCTTCTGTCTGTACTTCTTTACAGTCAAAGTCTTTTTTTCCATTATGCGCAGTGAGACAGGTTCTATCACATGCTGTCCTTGGCTGAGTTTTAGAGGCTGTTGGCAGATTCAGATCTCACAGTAGTTTAAATAGTAGTTACCTAATCTCTCTGGTGTCCCCCCTCTCTCCTCCTTCATGTATAGTATTCGCTGTCTGAAAAACTAATTGACTGAAGATAAGTTTATTTCCTAGTATTTATAGCAGTTTCAATCTCAAACAGGGGAATGGATGTAGAATTTAAACAAACTGGTCTGTGGTCTTATTTTAAATAACACATTTCTGAACTTGAAAACGTAATTAGTAAAACAGCCCTTCAACTTAAAAGGCAAGTTTTTTGTCTATAGTTTGCTCTTTTGCAGTTATATATATATATATATATATATATATATATATATATATATATATATATACACACACTCACCGGTCACTTTATTGTTCAATTGCCTGGCAACACAAATTGCTAATCAGCCAATCATATGGCAGCAACTCAATGCATTTAGGCATTTAGACGTGGTGAAAACAACTTGCTGGAGTTCAAACCGAGCGTTAGAATGGGAAAGAAAGGGGATTTAAGTAACTTTGAAAGTGGCATGGTTGTTGATGCCAGACCGGCTGGTCTGAGTACTTTAAAAACTGCTGATCTACTGGGATTTTTATGCACACCCATCTTTAGGTTTTACAGAGAATGGCCCAAAAAAGAGAAAATATCCAGTTGTGTGGAGGAAAATGCCTTGTTGATGTCAGAGATCAGAGGAGAATGGGCAGACTGGTTCAAGATGATAGAAGGGCAACAGTACCTTAAATAACCACTCGTTACAACCAAGCTATGCAGAATACTATGCATGAATCTTATCAATTCTTCATATAGGGGGGTGGCATGATAGAGGGGGTGGCTCCCGTGCACTCTTAATGGACAGGCCGCCCCTGGCTGCAGTGGACTGTAGTGGGCTGTTGCGGGACTGTAGTGAACTGTAGCAAAACTGTAGTGGACTGTGACTAGACAGATTGTTGCAAGACTATAGTAATAGACTGAGGCAGGTTGACAATTATAGACTGTGTTAAGGCTTGGGCACAAAGGAACTGGTGACCAGGTCCATGGTAGAGAGAGACAAGGTGCCGGTACTGGAGCGAGGTAGGTAAGTGAACTTTACTTTTTTACCTGTAAACTAGAACTTCACGTTAAACAATGTAGAAAAAGCCAATAACAGTCTATGTAATGTATGAAAAACCTAGAAATGTACCTTTCCCAGATATTTTGTACAATCCTTTTAACTACTTTATCTGTCTGTTGGGCAAACTTCTTCTGGGTTAGCCTAATGTGGCTGCAAAGAATTTGCAATGCCGTGAAGTCTTTTTAGTTTGGTAAGTTTTGTTGCCGGGCCTTACAAATTCATATAGCAAATCATGAAGAAATGTCATAGGGAGAGCTTGGTGCACAGGCATAGGAACCAAGTGGTCATACCAGCAATTAGGACCCCCTAACCTCATTTACACGACAGAATGTATAGATACATTGATATAGCTTGGAGAACAGTCAAACTGGCAGTGAGAAAAATGGATGAATAAAATGGATGTGAATGTTCAATACTGGCATAAGAGGAGATCAAAAGGGCAACTAAAGTGAACAGTCCAGTTGACTGAGTTGAAAGCAAACTTTCACACAAAAATTCTTCATAGAATGGCTTCTATACCAGAACAAACATATGCTGGCCTTAAGTTTAGCCTTTCTGGAATTGTCCTTCTTGGTTACTGTGACATATCTCTTTGTATTTGTACACTGTGAACGCTTTACTGATTGGGTTATACACTTTTGTTAAACATTTGGCACGGTTAACTAAGTTTGAACATGGATAAAATCTGAAGCATATGGTCAAATATATGCTGGCATCTACAGTTTAAAAGTACAAGAACAAGTCGGAACCATTTGTTTGTATTTCATGTCAGATATCTGTGTTGTGTTTTCCAGTGGATTTTTGTGGATTGTAAAATATTCACAGAATTTGGCATACTCCGCCAGCTTAGAACAAAATATGACAACTAGGCGAGTTGCCGTGTTCTAAATAAAGGTTATTAATATGGCATTTTACATAAATGGAAGTGCTTCAAGCTATAGGTTCGGCAGTATAGGTAACAGGACAGTTTTTTTTTCAGTTAAAGGCCCCTTATCTGACTCTCTGATCTGACAAGTATCTCCAGAGGTTTCCAGTTCCAGCCTAAATGTCCTTTACTTTGCTATTGTAGCTTGTGTGCTAGATACTTGTGTAGAACAAATACAGTAGTCATTTTTGTTGATCTCTATGTCTGCTGTCAAAGTGCAAGTGTTCTTTGTACTTATTCATTCTTCATTGTGGCTGTACCTTTACCTTTCACATATCAAAAAAGTGGATGTACCTTTTGGTATTTTTTTTTTTTTTTTTTAATAATGACTATAGCAAAGTGACCTTTAAATATACCATAGAGGAAGAAGAAAAAGACATTAGCCTCAGGCTCATTGAGAAAGAGAACCAACCATGAGATTTGCAAATAACTGCTTGAATGGTAAGGCTGCAACAGAAGCTGTTTAAAACTCTAGCAAGCCAAAATACAATATCTTCTTTACATTTATGGGATAGTTTTGATTGCAAAATATACAATGTGTCAAGTACACAAGTGTCCTTTTACCAAAATGTTCTGTAAAAGTTCTGTAACCCATGCTCCCTAGCTTTCCTAAAAAAAACCAATGCTTTGGATTATTCACAACACTAAAGGTTGCTTGATGCCTCCTCTTAGGCATTGAGACCATCATGTCACTATATTTTCCATTGATTCAAATTAATTCAAAAGCAGAATTTAATTATTCCTCATACACACTTCATACTCATCATTGATAGGCAAAAGAGGCCTAAAACAAAATATTTAAGGCCATTTATAGACAGCTCTAAAATCTCTGATCGCTTAGATTAAGCCATGTTCAACTATCATCATCACCTATGGTAGTGTTCTAGAAGAGTTATGCCCCGTACACACGATCGGAATTTCCAATGGACATTTTCCATTGGGATTTCCGATCGTGTGTAGCCCCATCTGAGTTTTTTCATCGGAAATTCCGATGAATTCCATCAGAGTTTAGATATAGAACATGTTCTATTTTTTTTCGATAGAATTCCTATGTGATTTGGCCGGGAAAAAGCCTGATCATGTGTATGCGGTATTAGGTTCAAGCTGAACTCCAGGTTAACGTCAAAACCACCCTTTCAGTGGAGTTTCTAGCACAGTCCAAGGGTTAAATTCTTGTTTATATCAGGGTACCTTAAAATGTGTTTTTTACTTACCTTATGCAGGCAACTTCAATGGTAGTTTTGACAGTTCACTGGAGCCCAGCTTGAACTAAACTGTACCTCACTGGTGGGCCTTATTGCCCATTAATGATTGTTTATGGTCCAGTTCTGTAAGAGGAATATTTGACGTCTGCTGTTAAATGTAGGATGGAAACTCTAGTGCATAATAGCGTTAATGACTAAAAAAAAGACATAAAGCAACCTTTCTTGTTTTACCATACATAATCCAAAGCGTTGTTCTTTGTTTTGTATGAACAGATTAATTGGTCTGGTTGGGCCCAAGTAAGGTCAGACATGCCAGTCCATTAATGCATGACCAACTTAAAACACAAGTTACCTTATAAGATTTTTTTTTACATATTATTATGCCAGAAAAGCCAGGAGCATATCAGAGCTGAATACATTTTAGAAAATGCTGTGGTTGCAGGAAGATATGTTTTCTTACACTCGGTTGTCTTCCTGTTCAGTGATCCAATAAAGACCAAAGCAGTCAGTTTCTTCTCAGCCTGAAATATCTAATCACATGGAATAATAACTCTTCTACTGTGCATATATTACAAATCTCTAGTACCCAACATTGTCTTTCATAGGGTTAACCATACAATATAAACACTCATTCGTCTGTAGAAAGAAATGGTGTTATTTGAGAATTCTGTGAGTATTACAGATACATTTTTAAATATCCCAACTTATACGTCCATTTTAAATCTTTCATAGATTTCCCCAGTGTATCATGGAACAGTTAAGAAACTCCTGTCCAAGCAGCTTTTGTCTGCAGAGACCAAACCATGTTAGATTATAAAACAGTACGTACCTTCTTGGTTTTAGGATTAAATTACCAAGCATTTGGCATATCATGTAAAATGTTCTTTATTATGGCTTTCTCATACCTACAGCATGAGTCACCAGCAAACCAGAACAGATTTTGGCTAAGCTACATGATGAAGTGTTGTGGATGCACAGAAAATTTAGCCCAGGCTCAGGCTCTGAATATTCCTAAGGGATACCTTAATAAACTGTCTTAAGAAGACATAACATTGCTTTATGCCACCTTAAAAAGGCTGGGGATATGCAAATTATGCAACAATCAAATAAATTCTTACTTGTAATAACAGTTGATCTGCCAATCAATTGTTAACTTATGGTTATTTTTCTTAAAAACTGTTTTTCTTATGTTGCAGCCAGGAAATATAAGATTTCCTCAGAAATAATCTTCAAGTTTAGATTCTCAGACAAAATGACACATGTAGCAATATATTGTGGGTATAGTTGAAAAAAAATACATTAACATGATCATGAATGTCATGTTCTAAAATGATGACTAATGCCTTGTACACACGATCGGAATTTCCGATGAAAAAAGTCAGACGGAATTTTTTCATCGGATATTCCAATGGAAAAAAATCCTATCGGAGATTCCGATCATCGGTGTGGAACTCCGACGGAGAAAAAACATGCATGCTCAGAATCAAGTCGAAAGCATTGAACTTAATTTTTCTCGGCTCGTTGTAGTGTTTTACGTCACTTCGTTTTGGACGGTCGGAATTTGGTCTGACAGTGTGTATGCAAGACAGCTTTAACGCAATTTCACCGGATTTTATCCCATCGGAAATTCCGATCGTGTGTACAGGGTATAAGGCATATTAAAGCTAACTCCTGGTAGATAAAAAAAAAATACAGATTAGTGCAACTCTGTATTCATTTATAAAGGTGTGTGTATTACACAACATGCTGAACAGAATCATTTGGCATGGAAAATGGTTCAAAGATCTGTATTGCCTGAAGTTGTATCATATACAGTACCAGGCTATTTTTTGGGCTTGGTCATTACTTGAGTTGATCTTTTTCTTGAGATTGAAAACTACCTGTCCTAAAATGACCATCCACCACTAATGTATGCTAGAGCTGGAACCAACAGGCGGGACACTTTACCAGCATCCTGTTTTTACATTACATAATGTGATCTGTTACTAGTTGCAAATTTAGGATTTAGGTCAGCATCACATTAAATGTTTTCCATCCAGTATTTTCCATCTTACTGTCTCATTAGGACAGAGAATCTTCTCTTAAATATTACATGTGTAAGAGGATGAAAACAGCTCCTATTGTTCTTCACACTAGAATTATGGCGAGATCATCACCCCATTTTAAAATGTTACTAGGTCATTGTCAAATAAAAATAATGAGCAGAAATAATCTCTCATGTGTACTTGTCATTAGATTCTTATTGTAATATATTTTTTAAATGGGACATATTTACCTTATTTTACTGGGTGGGTTGAGTTGTGATCTGTAATGGTTTCCTGTAAAATGAAAATGGGCAAATGTGTTACATTTTTGGTTACCTTCAAAATTTGAGCAGAATCTGGGGTGGTATGATGGAAAGACTGTTCCTTTTTAGTAAAACCATATTTTAATTATTTTTAATACTTGACACTTTTTCGGATCACTGTCTGACACCATGGTTGGGTAGTAGGGATTACTGTCAAGCTATTTTGTGCTAAGTGTTTGCCAATGTAAAGTCCAGCTTTAGCCACATCAGCTAGATCAGCATTCCTGTGGAATTTCTATCTCATTTTTAATCGAGAGTTCAGATGTGTTTCGAAAACTTGGGACTTTGTTCGTATCTGTTCTCTCAATTAAAAAGGGGTATTTAAAATGTCGTTAGGACTTTACTGAATGGCTCTTCTAAATAGAAACCTTATAGGGCAAGTTACTTCTTTACTTACATGAAAAATTGTCATTAAATCATTTTCAAAGCCCAGTTTGTGGCTTGGGAAAGGATGCCACAGTAATCTTAAAGTTGGCACTCAAGCCAGTCTGATCTAACATGAATACAGGACTCGCAGACCACCTTCAAGGATGCCGTCATTCAACATACACAAATTAACAGCCAAACTTCAAATGTAACTTGAAGACTTGCATTTTTTAGAGTTAAGTTGAGTAGATAGGAGGAACATTGTAGTGATGGTTTAGTCCTGATCTTTTTTTTAAGCGTTGACAAACTTGAAATTGGCAACTTACCTTTGAAGTGCATGTGCAAAAAAATGACTATCAACCTCTAACCCTTTCATATTTACGAAAACCTCAGGACTTTGGTCACAAGACCTTTCTAGAGGAGAGGTCAGCAACATGAACCCCGATCTTCCCTTTCAACAAGGATCACATAACATAGCTTTTAGTTATATGAGTAGCACAGGAAGGGGCATGAACCATAATATTTTACAGTAAATGTAAGCATTTCAGCCATTCTGCTATTTTTTTATTCATATGATCAATACTGTGATTGGGGCTTTGTGCTTACATTTGCGTTAGGTCTACGCTAACCTATAGTAACCAAGAACATCAACAAATGAGTATATACAGTTATGAGTTTCTTTACAAGCAATATAATTCAACCATGTATTCAACCCTGCAATAATTAACATTTGGCAGCTCCTGTGAGTATTTGAGGTTAACTGAGTCCTTTGTTGGTATCCGACATTTGGTCATATGCATGTAAAATGAAAATGGAGTGTCAAATAGTTGGAAGTGGTACTAACATATGTCCTGTTGGTTAATTACTCATTGAGTAACTATAGGCCATGTTGATGTGAATCCTGCTCAGCAATGCTTTTAGTCATGCTTTTTTTCTTGCTATTAAGCCAATAACATAAAAATGTCTGTGGGTTCATTCCTCTCATTTTCATTGTTGGAACAGGAACGATCAGCCAAACTTAGTGTTCCTAGAGTGTTCCTAGTTATGTGACAGACAAATAACGTCACTGTCTGTTCATTCAACTGCTCTCTTTGGATTTGGGCACCTCAAGGTAGAGCAAAAATGCTAAACAAAAGTTGAATTGTTTTGCAGCCTTTCCAACCTCTCCAGCCTCGACCTGTTCAAAGCCTTGCTTAAATCTCCAACCTGGGCATTACCTTGGACAGAGAAGATATATTCAGAAAGTGTTACTGGTCAGACAGAGCCAGGTATTCAGTAGAACTGTCTGGACAAAATTTTAGCCAATATTCAGTTTTGTCTGCCATGCTCAGATCTGGCACAAGCAAATATTTCACTAGGGTTTCTAGTAGTTTCAGGTTGGGGAAGACAAAGGGTGCTGAATACAGTAGGTGTTTGTGATATTGTGCTTTTAGCACGACAGCGTCGCGCTGATACTCGGCGACAGGGTGCCGAGATCTCGCCGACATCTCACACTCACTGGAATAGTGACAGCACATCCCAGCAAGCGCGTCATAGAAGCGACGGGAGATCCGACTTGGATTCCCGCCAATTCTACACGTGTGCGGCGTTTGTTATGAATCCTGAGGGGGAAGTCCCCGCCGGATTTTAAATAAAAATCCGGCATGGGTCCCCCCCTCAGGAGCATACCGGGCCCTTAGGTCTGTTATGGGTTGTAAGGAGAGCCCCCCTACGCCGAAAAAAACGGCGTAGGGGGTCCCCCTACAATCCATACCAGACCCGTATCCAAAGCACGCTACCCGGCCAGCCAGGAAGGGAGTGGGGACGAGCGAGCGCCCCCCCCCTCCTGAGCCGTACCAGGCTGCATGCCCTCAACATGGGGGGGTTGGGTGCTCTGGGGCAGGGGGGCGCACTGCGGCCCCCCCACCTCAGAGCACCCTGTCCCCATGTTGATGAGGACAGGGCCCCTTCCCGACAACCCTGGCCGTTGGTTGTCGGGGTATGCGGGCGGGAGGCTTATCGGAATCTGGGAGCCCCCTTTAATAAGGGGGCCCCCAGATACCGGCCCCCTCACCCTAAGTGAATGAGTATGGGGTACATCGTACCCCTACCCATTCACCTGCAAGAAAAGTGGTAAAAACACAAATAAACCACACAGTGTATTAAAATATTTTATTTTTCTGCTCCGGAGGCCGCCCCCTGTCTTCTTTATTAGCTCTTTTACCAGGGGGGGCTTCTTCTTTGACGTCTTCGGGTGGGTGGGGGCCGCCGTCTGGTTCTCTTCCACCACCGGGGGGGGTGGCTTTTAAAAAAGCCCCCACCCCCCCGGCGGGTTTCCTCCGGCGTCTTCGGCGGGGCTCTTCTTCTTCCGCTATCCCGACGGGTCTTCTCAACTCTCCGGGGTTCTCCTTCTGTCTTCGCCGCTCTCCGTTGTTGACTCGGCGCACCCCGGTTCTTCGTCTCGCTGTCCGGTGTCTTCTTCCGTGCTGTACGTCTTCTCCTTCCGTGCTGTGATGAGTTCTTCTTCCGTGCTGTGACGTCATGTTCTTCACTTCTCTCCTTCTCCCGATGTTGACACGCCGGTCCTCCTCGCTGAAATGACGGATGCGCGCCTTGCATCGGACCTATATAGGCCTCACAGTCCCATCATGCTCTGTACCTACCCATGTGATACCTACCACGTGGTAGGTATCACATGGGTAGGTACAGAGCATGATGGGACTGTGAGGCCTATATAGGTCCGATGCAAGGCGCGCATCCGTCATTTCAGCGAGGAGGACCGGCGAGTCAACATCGGGAGAAGAAGAGAAGTGAAGAACATGACGTCACAGCGCGGAAGAAGACGTACAGCACGGAAGAAGGGACCGGACAGCGATACGAAGAACCGGGGTGCGACGAGTCAACAGCGGAGAGCGGCGAGACCCCCCGGATAGCGGAGAAGACCCGTCGGGATAGCGGAAGAAGAAGAGCCCCGCCGAAGACGCCGGAGGAAACCCGCCGGGGGGGTGGGGGCTTTTTTAAAAGCCACCCCCCCCGGCGGTGGAAGAGAACCAGACGGCGGCCCCCACCCACCCGAAGACGTCAAAGAAGAAGCCCCCCCTGGTAAAAGAGCTAATAAAGAAGACAGGGGGCGGCCTCCGGAGCAGAAAAATAAAATATTTTAATACACTGTGTGGTTTATTTGTGTTTTTACCACTTTTCTTGCAGGTGAATGGGTAGGGGTACGATGTACCCCACACTCATTCACTTAGGGTGGGGGGCCGGTATCTGGGGGCCCCCTTATTAAAGGGGGCTCCCAGATTCCGATAAGCCTCCCGCCCGCGCATACCCCGACAACCAACGGCCAGGGTTGTCGGGAAGGGGCCCTGTCCTCATCAACATGGGGACAGGGTGCTCTGAGGTGGGGGGGCCGCAGTGCGCCCCCCTGCCCCAGAGCACCCAACCCCCCCATGTTGAGGGCATGCAGCCTGGTACGGCTCAGGAGGGGGGGGGGGCGCTCGCTCGTCCCCACTCCCTTCCTGGCTGGCCGGGTAGCGTGCTTTGGATACGGGTCTGGTATGGATTGTAGGGGGACCCCCTACGCCGTTTTTTCCGGCGTAGGGGGGCTCTCCTTACAACCCATAACAGACCTAAGGGCCCGGTATGCTCCTGAGGGGGGGCCCATGCCGGATTTTTATTTAAAATCCGGCGGGGACTTCCCCTTCAGGATTCATAACAAACGCCGCACACGTGTAGAATTGGCGGGAATCCAAGTCGGATCTCCCGTCGCTTCTATGACGGCTCTGTCTCCATCGCGGCAAGCCAGCTCGGCGCTGGCTCCCGCGATGGGGCTCGTAGGTGCTCAATCTCGCTGAGAAAGAGAGCGAGATTGACACAAAATCGGGTTCACCTACTGTAGTTTAATTGTTGTGTTCCACTTAAATCCAAAATGAAACCTATAGTTGAATCTTTTATGTATATCTTACCATAAAAGTTTCAGCTGTCAATCTCTTGATTACATGCCCTGTGTCATAAATGCCATTGTGTTTTGTGAACTAACTGCTGATGTGCACTGAACTGATGCTAAAGTGAATAAGATCTTTATGAATCTTCTAATACATGTTAGAAAATTGCTGCTATGCCATGTAATTTCTTAGATGCCCAGTGAACATTTTCTGCAAGTACGTGGTCAGTTCATGCTATCTAAACACTTTTTATTACATGAACTCAGAGGTAGTTGTACAAGAGAAACTTTACTAGAGCTATTATAGGTGTTTATTTACAGCGATGCTCAACTCCAGTCCTCAAAATCAGATGAGAATTTTTTTTTCTATCACATGGACTACTAATAAAAGACCATACCCCAGCCTTCTTTTAGTTTTCGGCATAGTGGGGAAGAGTGGGGAAGTGTAAGAACATGCATTTGTTGCTATCTGCATACGGAAGTTTCCCTTCAATTCCATGTGATAAGGTATCACAGGCACAGGAAGTGATATTCGAGGTAGGAAAGGTTAGAATCTGTGTCAGGTTTTATAGCTTTTTTTTTGTGTGCCCCTTTATGTTAATATCTTAATTTTGGTCACAGCTATGACCTGCAGGCTTGCACACCTCTCATGTTGACATTCAGCTGCTTGAGCATAGCTGTCAGCTCTTCTAAGGCCACGCTGTATTCTATCAGAAAAATCTAAACAGCTCCTAATGGTGCTCAGAGATTGTCCTCAAATACCTGATAAGAGACAAGAAAAGCACTACATTTCTTGTCATAATTGCAGCCCAGTAAAGTGGTTTTACACTCAGTAACTTAAATGCTTACACCTTCTAATTTGTAAACTTTCTAAGAGTACAAGACTAGTTATCTCAGCCATGAGCATAGAAACTGAACATGTTGGGGACCTGAAAGCTGAAAGATAGAACGTTTTTTGAAAGCATTAAAGGGGAGTTCCAGCCTTTTATTGTTTATTAAAAGTCAGCAGCTACAAAAAGTGTAGCTGCTGACTTTAAATAAACAGACACTTACCTGCTCCACGGTCCAGGGACATGGCCAACCGGAGCTCTGCTCCTCTCCCCCCTCTATGGTCGGCGCCTCCATTCATAGTGTGGGCACCCGGCCGTGACAGCTTTCGGCTTGACGGCCGGGCACTCACTGCACATGTGTGAGTCACGCTGCGCTCTATGAGTGGACAGGCCATCTCCTGGGACCTGTCATGTGTCCTTGGAGATCGCCTAAAGGGAGGGGCCACCTAAGGCGAGAAGAGAAGTCACGAGGCGGTCCCTGTGCGGAAGGAGGAAGTGGGACAGGAAGTCCCACTCCTACCAAAGCCCCACTCCCCCCCCCCAAAAAATGACATGTCAAATGTGGCATGTAGGGGGGCGGGGAGTGCTTAAAGTGGAAGTTCCACTTTTGGGTGGAACTCCGCTTTTAGGTAAAAAACAACGTCTGTGTGCTATACTCCCCTCAGCCTGATTTTGATCCGGTGTCATGCCCAAGAGCAGAGGCTCTCTCTACTCTCTCCCTCCTCACTGGACATTAAGGCAGCAGCAGGAGCCACTGGCTTCTGTTTCTGTCAATCACAGTCTTTTAGGACTAAGCAGGGTTGAGCCATGCTGTCTGTGTCTATGGACATACAGAGCTCATCTCAGAATTTAACCCACACAAGTCCCCCTATAGCACATGGCTTGCTATGTTGGCACTCTGCAGGGGGGATAAGCCAGGAGAAAATTGAAAACAGCATTTTATGAAAGCAAATCATGGCAGTTGTTTATGATAAATGGTGCTTTAGCAAACTAAGTGCTATCCAGTTAGGGTTTATATCTACTGGTATGTGCATAATTTAGAGAACAATTCTAGGCAGCAAGTAGAATCAATCAGTGTGCTGGTAATGCTTTCCAGTAAATAGAACAGCTGTGCTAAAGTCCATCTCCTTAACTTGGGTTTTGTATAATTTAGTGTAGCTAGATTGCACGGAATTTTGGAGGAGGATGGATTAGGTCTACTTCTTGAAGTCTGTGCCACACATCTTCTTCTCTTTCTGTTAGATGCATCTCTGATCACATTCAGACTTTCAAGGCCAGTTAGATTCTCATTGTTGGCGATGAGAAATTTACTACAACATAGTCTTGAAGTAAGATCTGCTCTTTGTATTCTGAGTTAAGCACCACCTCTATGACCTAACTAACATTACACTTTTACTTTTTACACTTAGTCTGTTCAAAACAGGCCCAAATTAAATGTAAAAAAAAAACGTCGGAACACTTTTGCCTTTTGGCACATATTTAACCTAAAACACATTGTTTCAACATCTCATTGTGTAGCTATTTCCCAACATTTTTTTTTCTTTTTAATTGTTCTTTTTTTTCCACAGCTGCATATGTTTAATCTAAAATAATAACTTGTGCATTGTAAAATGGATCATGCTTTAGGAAGCAGAGATCAGAGTTAATTTTTGTTCCAGAAAACCCCCATCAGTTTTCCATCAGTCAGTATATTCTCGGAGGCTGCTTCATGTTAAACTGACAGGTGGCCTCCATTGCAGAAGCACTTATAATGTGCTGAAGATTGAGGCTTCTGGTTTGGGAGGGAACATTGGAGACAACAGTCTGTGCGTCTGAAGTCCAGCGTAAGTGTCCTGATTTACTCTAGACATCTTGAGATGTTTGGCTTCCCACTTGTGAAAGATTCTAAAGAAGAGCTGGCATCGCCATTTCAATGTAATTCTTCTGAACAAAAATAGAAAAAAAAAGTTCTTCAATTTATCCAGTTACAGACACATTTTTTTTTGTGAGATTCTTTTGTAACTGACGTACTAGCAGACTTATATAGAATCACCCGCAGTAGTCAGTGAATTGCATGAACACCCTTTGTTTTCCTAACTTAATTGTCCTACAGCCCTGAAACATAGCCTTGTGGACTTCACAACTGGAAAACAAATTGAAGCAGGCTACAGAGCAGGAACACGTGAAAACTATTTCTTCTTTGTAAAAGAATCCAGATGTCATTGCTTTCACTGCCAGACTTTATCCTTTTTTTCCCCTCGTACTTCTTTGCCATACAGAGCAGTAGGATTACTGCAGAAACAGCATCAGAGGCTCGGTCTCTACTTTTGCTTTGTTCACGCTGGATGAACCGATCCCAATCCAAAATCAAAGGCCCAATTTCATGTTTAGGCTATTTAGGGCTCTCCCTGATATAGATAATGAGCACTTTTGCTATTTAAGGGGTGTGGTTTTCCAATTTGTTGGAAATTTTCTGTGTAATAGAGCAAGTCCCTAATCATGCTTAATGAGAAGTGACAGAGACAGTTGGGTTGATGTACTAAACCAGCCATAGATGAATTGATATTCAGCTGGTTCAGCAGGAACGGACGAATTTCAATCCATCTATGTGCAGACTGGTTTTACTGTCGAGTTATCGTTCAACTTCAGTACAACCAGCTTGTCAGTTTTTATTTTGTTCAATCACTGCTGGCGGATATATTCATCAGCAGTGATCATTGTATTCTTGCAGCTGGGAAACCTCCCACTGTCAGAACACCATAGCTCCGCAGGAGTGATTCCCTCATCAACACTGACTGTGTTGGTGAGGGAATCAAGCAATTTTCTTTAGTCAAATTGTGATTGAAGAAAAGAAAATTATATAATGTATGGCCTACGTAAACAAGTTTACTGTCAACATTTTTTTTTAGCTTGCAAAGTGAGTTTTCACTTATAGCAGTGAATGGGCTGAAAAATAAACATATGCTTTGAAAAGACTACTCAGTCATGTACAAGAAGAAACATAAAAAAAAAAAAAAAACAGAACTTTTGTTTGTAAATAATTGGATAATTTCTCCCTTAGCTAAGCAAAGTAAATTTTCTCTTTACAAAGTGAATTTTTACTTTCTTTAAGTAGAACCCCAAGAAAACCCCACCCCCTCAAATGCCAGTCTTTCCCTTCATGTAGGATACACCGTGTGCAAACCACGGTAGCCCATCCTCGCTCTGTTGTGTAGTCTGTCCATGAAACTAAGGGCCACACATCGATGTCGCATTCTTTACTTTGAAAGTGAACATGCTCTACTTCTTTAGTAAATCAGGTTTAATATGTATACCGGTATCTCTTGCTGAGTGGCACACATGATTTGTGCTTGGACTGGCTGCACTGATCGAGGTTGGACAATGTGTCATTATTCTTAAGAGGGAAATCTGCTCATCCATGCCTAACTTATTGGTAAACCCTAACAATGAACTTTTCTTATTTGTTCCCTTCGGTCTGTTTAATATACTGTTGGAACCATTTTGTTATATCTGTTTGATAAGTAAAATATTCATATTTTGGAGATCTTTCTGTAGTTTAGGAAAAAAAGACTTTGGGCAGGGCTGACAACCTCTGTGTGTTGTCGTTCACAACAAGACTTGGGAGCACATTTCTAAAAGATCAATAGGTATTTTTCTAAACATGAAAGGGTCTTTAAAGCCTATGTTTAGTTTTAGATTTTAAAGAAAAATCAGCACAAGGGACAGTACTTTCTTTTTTTTAAAGTAGATATAAACCCTCACATATGCCAAGTGAAATGAACAGCCTCAGATGATGCACAGAGTTTAAATAATTCTTCCTACATATGTTTTACATGTATATCTGCTGCCTTCGGCTTGCTATATTCTTTAGAAAGTGCACACCATGTTAAAATGTTTACTTCCTCATTCAGCAGCATGAGTGAAGTCTTGGCATACACTGTGTGACAGCAGATTGGAGGAAAGGCACACACCCCACTCCATATAGGCAGAGGAAGGAAGGAATGTGCTTAACTGTGCTAATCTATTTATAGCACCCACCCAACACAAATTTCAGGCTGGATGTATCTCAGTTGTCGGAGAACTTGTGATGCTGATAACAGAAGAATGGAGCAGCAGAAAGACACGTGACTTAGGGCTTTGTAGAGAGATAAGTAAACACTACAGATATATGTACTTAGGTCAAATTTCATGAAACAGGTTTACATCCACTTTAATAAGAAGCGACCCTTGTGCTTCTGGCTATGTCCCTAGTTGAAATGTTCCATCCTTTGGCCCCCTCAGTGATAATTCTCTGGTGCTGTGGTGGTTAATACAGCCACTGGACCTGTCATAAGCACTCATTAAGAGTGTCAACTATGCCCTCCATTTCTGCTCACCTCCTTAATTCATAAAAGCTGTACTATAGCTTCCATTAATAAAACATGCTCTATGAATGGAGGAAGCAGACCTTGATATGCCCCTCTTTCATATATAGAGTTCTTTCCATTAATGGAAGCTATAGTACAGATTCTTTGAATGGGGGAGAGAGCAGAAAAAACAGGCCCAAATGGCACTCTTGGTGACAACCAATGATAGGTCCAGCAGCTCTATTAACCCCTGCAGCACTGATTTTTGCTGTGGGGGTGGGCAGAATTTATATAGCGCCAACAGTTTACAATATAAGGGCAGACAGTATAATTGCAATACAATTTGATACAGTAGGAATCAGAGGGCCCTGCTCATTAGAGCTTACAATCTAAGAGGAAGGTCAAAAGATATGAAAATTAACAACCCTGGGGGATGACTGATAGAGAAAATAATAAAAGTCGGTTCACACTAAGGCGGCACGACTCCGGGGGCGGCTCTGAAAGTCGTCCTGAGGACGACTCCAGAGGCTATTTGCAAGACAACTTCTGTATAGAAGTCAATGCAAGTCGCCCCGAGCCGCCCCCGAAGTCGTACAGGGAGTAAATGTCTAAGTCGGAGCGACTTGTGTCGCTCCGATTAGAACGCTCCCATTGCACTGCATGGGAAGCGACTCGTCAGGCGGCTAGGCTGCCTGACGCGTCGCCCCAGTGTGAACCGACTCTAGGAGTGTAGTTTCTAGGTGGAGGCATGATAGGCCTCTCTGAAGAGAAGCATGTTCAGGGATCATCTAAAAGTTCACAGAGTAGGAGATAGTTTGGGGTAGGGAGTTCCATAGGATGGGAGAGGCTCAGGTAAAGTCATGGAGGCAAGCATGGAAGGAGGTGACAAGGGAGCAAAAAAGCAGGATATCTTGGGAGGAACGAAGAGAAAGATTAGGTTGGTATTTTGAGTCTAGGTTAGTGATGTAGTTGGGGGCCGAATTGTGGATGGCTTTGTAAGTTATTGTTAATAATTATTTATTAATTATTATTAAATTTGTTGGGTGAGCGGAAACCAATGGAGGGGTTGGCAGAGAGGAGTAGCAGACACGGAACAGCTGGTAAGGTGGATGATTCTGGCAGAAGCATTTATGATGGACTGAAGGGGAAGTAGCCTATATAAAGGTAAGCCAATGAGGAGAGAGTTACATTAGTCGAGGCGAGAGATGACCAGGGAGTGAATTAGGAGCTTTGTGGTGACATTGGTTAGGAAGAGGCATATTTTGGTGATGTTGTGGAGGTTTAGGCGAGCGGAAGGTTTAGGCAGACATGGAACGGTTGGTAAGGTGGATGAGTCTGGCAGAAGCATTCATGATGGACTGAATAGCCTATGTAAAGGCAATCCAATGAGGAGGGAGTTGCATTAGTCGAGGCGAGAGATGACCAGGGAGTGAATTAGGAGCTGTGTGGTGACATTGGTTAGGAAGGGGCATATTTTAGTGATGTTGTGGAGGTTTAGGTGGCAAGCTTTGGACATTGATTGGATGTGGGGCCGAAAGGATAGTTTAGAAAACTTGGAATTTCAGCTAAGACAAAGTAACCAGCACAAGAGACTAGAGGTCGACCGATATATCGGTCGGCCGATATATCGGCCGATATTTGGCCGTTTTTGTGAAATCGGCATCGGCCGATTATCGTGAAAAAATCGGCCGATTCGCCGCTACAATATCCAGGCCTTGAGGTCCCTTGCCTTCCAGTCATGTACTGACCAGTCACCAGTGCCCCCGCCCCCGCCATGAATCCTCCATCCGCATTGGCCTCTGCTACTCACCGCAGGTCCTGGAAGTCTACGTACGGCGGCGAGTAGGGGCGTGACGTCACGGTCCTTCCCCCGCAGCTCGCGGTCCACTCCGTGCTCACATTGCGAGTAGGGGGCCACGCCTGTCTCTCACGTCACCCTTGCGTGCCCCACCCCCTGCTGCTCCTGGTTCCCGGGTCTTCTACTGGCTCTCCGTTGCGAGTAGAGGCGTGACGCCCAGTGCGCACCCCGCCCCCTGCTACTCCTTCCCGGCTTCTTATTTTGCAGCATCCCCTGCATTCGAGCTAGGTATGTGGCATATTCGTTCATTGATGTAGATCACTATGGGCATTTATTTTTTGTCAACACTAACACTGCTGGGCAAGGTCACGCTGATGGGCACTTTTTTATGTTAAGGGGCACTCTGATGGGTATATTTTTAATGTGCGCACTGATGAGCATATTGTTTTAAGAGGCACACTGATGGACACATTTTGTTGTGCCCATCAGATTGCCCCTTAACATAAAATATGCCCATCAGCATACACATTAAAAATATACCCATCAGAGTGCCCCTTAACATAAAATTTGCCCATCAGAGTGTCCCTTAATAACAATAAATGTGCTCATGGGCACATTTTATGTTATTAAGGGACACTGTGATGGGCAAATTTTATGTCAAGGGGCACTCTGATGGGTATATTTTTAATGTGTTCGCTGATGGGCATATTGCATGTTAAGGGGCACTCTGATGGGCAAATTTTATGTTAAGGAGCACGTTTTGTTGTGCCCATCAGAGTGCCCCTTAACATAAAATGTGCCCATCAGCGTGACCCTTATTTTAAGTTAAGGGGCACAATGCATCCCCACCCATCCCTCTCCACAACACATGGCTGTGGAGGAGGCGGGTACAGAGAGAGGTGGCTGTGGAGGAGGCGGGTACAGAGAGGTGGCTGTAGAGGAGGGGGTACAGAGAGGTAGCTTTACAGCCACCTCTGTACCTCCCTCCGCCACAACCACCTCTCTGTACCTCCCTCCTCCACAACCACCTCTCTGTACCTCCCTCCTCCACAACCACCTCTCTGTACCCCCCTCCTTAAAATGACTAAGATTGTATTTTTTTTTCTTTTTTAATAATTATGAGGTGGCACTGATGGGCTGCACTGGTGGGCACTAATGAGGTGGTACTGATGGACACTAATGGGCTGAACTGGTAGGCACTGATGAGGTTGCACTGACAGGCTGAACTGGTGGACACTAATGAGGTGGCACTGATGGACACTGATAGGCTACACTGGTGAGCTGCATTGGTGGGCACTGATGGACACTGATAGGCTGCACTCCACCTTTCCACCCTAAACAATAACCTCCTCCCCAACCTAGGTTTTCTAAAATAATGGGAAAGAAAAAAAAAAATCGGCCTAAAATATCGGCCGCAAAAATCGGCCTAAAATATCGGCCATCGGCCGCCCCGATTTTGAAATATCGGCATCGGTATCGGCCAGAGAAAAACCCATATCGGTCGACCTCTACAAGAGACATATCTGATCAAATGTAAGCGTTGTCTCTTGTGCTAATTTTTTTAAACTTAAGCAGGCCATACGAGGTCGAATTTTAAACAAATTTTCTTTTCAAAATCAGAAAGTTTTTTTTTTTTGTGATCCGATGATGTCACCATTGATTTTCGAAATTCAGCCAACAAAGCCTTTATGTTGCTACAGAAAAGAATTTTCGTGGCCGGGAATATTCCTTTCTCTCCGGGAATTTTCTTTTCTTGCACATGTGCATTTTTTTTCTATTACATTTCTCGCACGATTCTCCCATCATTGATTATAAAATCATTTGTTTTTCTAAAAATTTCCAACATGTCCGATTCCTCAAATTTGTTTGCCGCACGAAAATCGGCTGTTGCTGCAGCCCACTAACAGTGTGAAATTCGTCCGAAAATTCTTTGATATGATTTTCGAAAGAAAATTCTTTCTAAATTCGGACCGTGTATGGCCGGCTTTAGACTAAGGCATAAAATATGGGCAGTTTACATGTATTTCAGATATGTACTGCCTTTGATCTTTTTGGCATGACTTATACTTTAATGCAATTTGTGTTTGTACAAAAAAATAATTCAGTATGGTTGAATATTTCCTTATTATTAGAAATAATGATCTGATGAGGTGAGAAGTTTTGGCACAGTCTCCAGTCTCTTTTAGCTATCCTTGGAATTTATTTTCAGGAGCAGATTAAAGTATACAAGAATTATGTTCCCGAGTAAAATACCCCCATCTGACAAAGGGAAGTATTGCACTCAAGAAATGTAATTCTTGCTACTTTATTCTGCTCCTAACAATAAACCTCCGGGGTATGCCCTTTGTAAGTACAAGGGAGCCTTGCTGCTTCGTGACATGTGGGGCAGGTACCCACTGCCCATATTGTGCTGGGAACAAAGAAAATAATTACAAGCCTGCATATATGTACCAGTGTGGCCTCACCA
The DNA here is from genome assembly GCF_905171775.1 of Rana temporaria. Classification (NCBI taxonomy): domain Eukaryota; kingdom Metazoa; phylum Chordata; class Amphibia; order Anura; family Ranidae; genus Rana; species Rana temporaria. The sequence continues at coordinate 497,260,292 of NC_053489.1, forward strand.
TCTGTTAGCCCTGAAAGTCAGGGGCATCTTATACATAGACCTTTAATTGTCACACAGCACAGCAATTACAAGGACTCTGAATCTGACATATGATGACGTTTGAAGAAAATGAACCTTCCATCCATCTTTCTCTATCATTTTGCAAGTGCTACATAGTTCTGACTGTAGAAATGCCGTGATCCAAATAAACACATGACATCAATCTCCAGTCTTACATTTTTAATTAAGGAAATGTCATGAAAACAATGACATTTTGGCACAAATGAAACCCCCTCTGTGGCCAAGTGGCCACATTAAGTGGTGTAAATCTGTTAGCAAGCTGTAACATTGTTTCGCATTTGCTTTTAGCAGATTGTGAAAGTTCATATGTTAATCATTCCTGGTTCATCTAATTTTTTTAATTACGCATCAAATACATTTTTGAAGTGTTATGCATGCTTTTGTAGGGAAGCTTAGTGAAGGAGTACTCCGAGTCAGTAGTATTTCAAGTTTACTTCACTTTGAAATATGACTGTCTCCACTTTTAAAGCACACTGCTTCCAGATAGCATTCCTCGCCATCTATTAATCTCCGCGTCTTTCCTTCTAATCAGCCTAAATTCGAAGGAATATTTTTGGTGCTTTAATTAGCTGTAAGTTATTTGAACTTCTGTCTTCTACTGCTGACCTTTGTTGTCTCCTAACATTTTTTATGAGGGGTATATTAGACAACAGAAACAGCAACATCACTGCAATACATGTAAATAGCAAGATAAGGACTTCTTTTATAGAAGTATGCACATAAGCATTATAAATGACTCATGCGGCCTCAGTGAGATCAGCTATGGAATGCAACTTTTTTTTTTTTTTGTTATAATACAGTTTGAACTATTTTTAGTGGTTACAATAAATGTTTTTACCCCCACTACATTTTTTTCATTCTTACACCAGATTAATTGTGTTATTTCTATAAGCTTCGTTCAAAGATTATAATAATAATCCCCATATTAATTGTTAATGGGAGATCTGAAGTGTATCTTTTGCTAAAGCACTTTCCTTTTTTTGGATAGAGTAGAGAATATTTTCCCCAGTAACAAGCATAAACATGGGGATTTCCCAAGCAGGTTGAATTTACCAAACAGGGACATACACTGAATTACCAAAAGTTTTGGGGTGCCTGCCTTTACACGCACATTAACTTTCATGCCACCCCAGTCTTAGTCTATAGGGTTCAATATTGAGTTGGCCCAACCTTTGCAGCTATAACAGCTTCAACTCTTCTGGGAAGAAGACACGTGTGAGTGACCCCACCCCCACTGGCACAATGGGGGTTTCCAGTGGTGTCAGAGAGGGGTGGGGGTCACCAAAATACTTGCCTGGTGGCTCGGCGGTGTTTCCCTGTGGTGTCAGTGGGGGCGGGGTCACCCGAACACGTCATCGGGTGGCCCCGCCCAAAGCTATTTAAGAGCTGTCACGGCGGGTGTAGTGTAATTCGACAGGAACCTCCCATGGAGGTGGATCATGTCAGCTTTTTCGAGAATGGATGTACATCGCTGGAATTTTTTTTCTTTTGTGTTTTTTCAAATTGTTGACACTTTTTTTTTGTGAAATGGTAGGGTTACAATGTACCCCGTTACCAATTCACATAGGGGGCTTCCAGATTCCGATAAGCCCCCCGCTCGCAGACCCCCACAACCACCGGGCAAGGGTTGTGGGGATGAGGCCCTAGTCCCCATCAACATGGGGACATGGTACTTTGGACCCCAAACCATCCTCCCCATGTTGAGGGCATGTGGCCTGGTATGGTTCAGGAGGGGGCTACTCTCTCGTCCACCCTCTTTTCCCGAAGCCTGCCAGGTTGCGTGCTCGGATAAGGGTCTAGTATGGATTTTTGGGGGAACCCCATGCCATTTTTTTTATTTCGGCGTAGGGTTCCCCTTAAAATCCATACCAGACCTGAAGGGTCTGGTGTGGATTTTGAGGGGAACCCCTACGCCATTTAAAAAAAAATTGGAGCAGTTTTCTACTCAGTATCCATACCAGACCCGAAGGGCCGGGACTCGACAATTCATTATAGCTGCGAGTAGTTTTAAATGACTTTTTTCCTTTAGAAATTTCATTTTGTGCAGGGACTGTTCTAAACACGGGAACAATTTGCCACTTTACAGACATACTATAGACACCCCCCAGGTACGAAATTTAAAGGAATATTTCGCTTTTATTGTTTCACTTTAAGCAGGACCCGGATCCCCAAACATTTTTATGATAATACCATGCATATAAGCCTTTAAAATTAGCACTTTTGATTATTCACGTTCATGTCCCATAGACTTTAACGGTGTTCGCGTGTTCGGCTCATCCTTAGTGAAGACCCATTTTAAATCTTTATATGCATTTTTGCACATGCATCAATCTTTCGGTGTATGTTTCCTGGCCTTGGTAAGGGGAGGTGAGCAGCTCTAGAGAAATAAGTTCTTCAGGTAAAAATAACATTTTCAAATATTGCGCGTTTACAGGCACTCCCACCAAAGCCTCTGGGGCCCAAAACACCTGAATACACAAAAACAAAATAAAAAAGTTTGTGCAGGCGTACTGAGTGTACAAGTGTGAACAGGACCAATTAGAAAGAATGGGGTTCTGCATATTCAGCATAGTCAGGCTTTGGCAAAAGAGCTTAAAAAATGCTCAAGTGTGAATGGGAACTTATACTTAGCTGTTGGGGATAGTTCCGATTTCACTGTATGCATGTTTATGGTGGGCCCATGGCTCACAAAATAGTAAAGGCAGATGAGCAGGACTGCCAAGCAACTAGATTTCTGAAAAACTGTGTATTTTTAAGCAGCACCCATATGACTTATGTGACAGGTTCCCCAGTTCTCCTAGTAGAAATTGAAAAAGCATGCAGCAGCACCACCTCAAACTCAGGCCGCTGAAAGCACTGCCTTTTCTTTCAGGGCTTGGCTAACCATTCAGATGTGGACTGTCTTGCAGAGCACTAGTGCCAGGGGTTAAATGCTACTAGATTTGGACAGGCTGCAGCTAAATTGTGCCTTGCTGGTGGTCCTAGTATTTCTGGTGACCATTTAGCACTGCATATGTTAAGGGAATAATTGGCTCTTGGGACTGACATAAAGCATCTGTTTAGTTTCCCTTATCGGAGCCTAGGCATCTACAGCCCATCCAACATTTAAAGACAACAAACAACTCTGTCGTTCAGAGCTGTATCTGAAAGCTTGTAAAACAAACAGCTACGTATATGAAAACCAACTCACAAATAGCCCGGGTCTGCATCTTTCAAAAAGCACTGTTATTTTTTAAAGGCTACATAAACACAACACATGCAAAAGGGCATTTGTTTGGATCCTAATGAATGAGAGGGCAGGATGCCCTTCTAGTAAGAAAGCTTGTTTGCTTTGAAACTAAATAAGAAAGTTAATTGATCTCCTATAAATTGGAAAATTTGTATTCTATCGCTGATGGACTGCGATGTATAAACAAATCAAAGAGTGTTTTATCTCTCCTCATCTGTATGTCAATTACATTCTTCAGGGGTTGAATAGGGGTTTTCAGGCAGCTCTTGGCAGATATATGCCACTGAGCCTGTGAATTTCAACTGTATTTACACTTGATTAAGTCCAAATGCCCACCAGGCCATACTGAACAGCTAACTTTAAAAATACAGCTATTCTTTCTTTTCATTTTGAGGCTGAATCCTCTGAAAGTAACTCACTCGTGGTCTTTAGTCATTTCAATTTGTGAAGCGGTAATTGCCATGCCTTTGCAACAAACTTATATTTTGCTCATGCTGCACTATGAATGACTGATCTTTGGCATTTCAGCAAAGTCTTTACTTAATATACAAGGTTAATGGCCGGCAGCAGTAGCTGTGTAAAGAAAAGGGATATCTGAACTGAATTAAAAATACAATGGTTCTTCAAAAAGTTTCTGCACTTTTTTAAACTCTGTTAAATATAAAAAAAGTGTGGACATTTTTGAACTGATAGGAATAATAGTTTACACATAGGTACTTTGTTTAGTTGTCTAAAGCTTTAACCCCTTCCTGCCTGCACTATAGCCGAATGACAGCTACAGTTTGGACTTTGCTCGCAGGGTTTTTACTGACATCCTCCCGTGCACCCCCTGTGGCACGGGGGCAGCGTGCTCTGTGATCGCCAAGTTCTTCGGACTCAGCTGATCACAGATCGGGGTAAAGGGCCAATCACAGCAGCCCTTTACCACGTGATCAGCTGTGTCCAGTGACAGCTGACCACGGATGTCAACACAATCTGGTTATCGGCTTTTCTTTCTCCAGTGTCCTGATTATCAGTGCAGTCCCATCAGTGCCCACAAGTGCTACTGTTCAGTGCCCACCAGTGCTGCCAATCAGTGCCCACCAGTGGTGCCCATCAGTGCCTCCTCATCAGTTTAACCTATCAGTGCTGCCCATCAGTGCCACCTATCATTGCCCATCAGTGCTGCCTATCAGTGCATCCTCATAAGTGCCCACCAGTGACATCTCATCAGTGCCCATCAGCTCCTATCAGTGCCTATGAGTGCAAATTTAATTTAAAAAAAAAACAACTATGAAAAAATGTATTTTTTTTCAAAAATGTTGGACTTTTTTTGTTTGTCTCACAAAAAAAAAAAAAACTGTGGCGATTAAATGCCACCAAAAGAAAGCTCTATTATAAAGTTATTATAAAAATAATTTTATAATGTAAAAAATGTATATTATGAAAAATTAATTTGGGTATAGTGTTGTATGACAACGCAATTATCAAATCAAAGTGCAACAGTGCTGAAAGCTGAAAATTGGCCGGGGCAGGAAGGGGATGAAAGTGCCCAGTAAGCAAGTGATTAAAGTAAAACTGAAAGCTTCTGTATAACAGTCTTAACATGTACCTAATCCAGTTACTATGTGATGCACAAGCCCCATAAAGTAAAACATTTTGGTATCTAAGCCAAATACCCTTTCAATTGTGTCTTACCCACTCCCCCTCCCAAACACTGCAGCTCACAGTGGGAGGGTTTCAGCAACAGGAGCAGCGCTTTCAATCCATAAAGCAATGGGCAGGACGAGTTGTGGCCAGGTACTAATTGACAAGCTACAGGCTTGTGAATCAGCAGTAACAATTGTAGTTATAGTTCTCCTTTAGGTTGTTTTAAATGACTATGTTGTCTGATATGCCATAAATAATATACTAACCAGACATTGTTTTTCTTTCAGGTGGAGATAACACTACAGGATATAAATGACAACCCACCAATATTCCCAACAGATATACTTGATCTCACCATAGAAGAGAATATTGGAGATGGATTTAAAATAATGCAGTTAACAGCCACAGATGCTGATGAGGTATGCAAAACAATTTTTTGACATATTTAGAACCTAGTATATGCCCTTTGACAGAAGTCTATTTTTTTTTTTTTACTCTACAAATGAGTAGTGCTTTCCAAGTTATTGTTTAAAGCTGAATGTTAGGCTATAAAGATGAAATAATATATATTGGAACTATTTTAACTGCCAAAGTAATTGCACTGTTGTCCATCTAATCCTGATATGTACACAGCCCTGCCACACAGTATAACAGAACAACATTCTCAAAAGAGGTGCTGGGAATTTTTAGACTTGCAAGTTTAGTCAGATGAAGGAAAACAAGAAGTCTTCACTCGATGAGCACCAAATAATAACTTAAAGTGGTTTTAAAGCCAGAAGCTTTTTTACTTTAACGCATTCTATGCATTAGGGTAAAAAAACCTTCTGGCTGCAGCCCCCTGCTCGTTATACTTACCTAAGTACCTGAGTCCCATCTCAATCCAGCAACGTGCATGACTAAATGCTGAAAGGATCCTGTCCATATTGTCAGGATCGACCCTGCTGCTTGAATGGCAGCTGGCCCTGCCTCTTAGCGTGTGGCTGATGCCACGTACACACGGTCGGACAAAACCGATGAGAATGGACCGAGGTTCAGTTTTATTGGTCCAAACCGACCGTATGTATAGCCCATCGGTCTGTTTTCCTTCGGTCCAAAATTTTAAAACACGCTTCAAAATCGAACCGATGGACCGCTGCCCGATCGGTCCAAACCGATGGTTAGTACAGAAAGCATCGGTTCAAAACCCGCGCATGCTCAGAATCAAGTCGACGCATGCTTGGAAGCATTGAACTTTGTTTTATTCAGCACGTCGTGTGTTTGACGTCACTGTGTTCTGACCCGATCGGTTTTTGGAACGATGGTGTGTACGCACATCAGACCATCAGGCCACTTCAGCAGTGAACCGATGGAAATGGCCCGTCGGACCATTCTCATCGGTTTGGAACGACCGTGTGTACGCGGCCTTAGAGTTGAACCCAGCTGCACCCACCCCCTCTCCAGTCTGGCACTCCAGTAAACACTGGAGGAACAGAGTGGACTAAGAACTGAACAATCAGTGGTCATGTGATTGCTCAATTCTTGTGCTTTGTTATACAAATGCTGGAGCATAGCGGTGAGTATGCGTGTTTGTTTTTTTCTATCCCCCAAACTACTCCTAGTGATTTAATAATGAATACCTACCTATATTAATTTGTATCTTCCCGGAGTTTAGCTTTAAGCACTACTTTACAGTTATAATAACTTATCTGCCATTCCTTTGGATTTTTTTGTTTTACTTTCCCTTACTGTTTCATTCACTACTACAAGCACTACCCCATTTACGATATATTACCTGCTTATATCCATACAAGCTAGGAAATAAGTAGGGGAAAGAAATGGAAAGCTTAGCTGACAGCCAAGCATTCAGGCATACAAGGAAAGATGTATGCTTGCCAAAAATATGTACACGGTGGGTATGATTTACAACACAAAGAAGTCATTTTTAAATGAGGACAAAGGCTGAATTTCTAATACTCTGCTCTTAAATAAAATATTAATAACAAGCGCATTTGATGACATTACACATCGTGTTTAATATTAAAGAACATGATGTGTACAATATTACAGATACGCACAGGAATTCTGCAATGGTAAATGCTAATTTTCCTGTGTGGGATTCTGTGTTTTACATCACATAAATATTTTAGTACTACATTTAACTCTCTGTAGATGCATGTTGGAAGCAGCTTATTGAAGGTAAACAAAAAAGGAAGTGTAAACACATATGCATGTGTGTTAATCCTTTTTTACTAATTTCTTTGTTTCCAATATGTAAAAATGTTCGCTATGACTGTCATATAATATATTCATTAGCTAATGTATATATCCCAGAGTTTGTTCATTTTTTATTTTTTGTATTTTGCATTACGCAAAATGTTGGAGTACTACACAGTGATTATGTTTTTTCCTAAAAAAAAAACAGCAATCATGCCAATTTTTTGTTATTTGTGTTTCTTAAAGCTGCTGTACATTTTAACACCGCCGCTTTGGGTATGTCTTCTGCGGGACTGAGCGTTCCTAATTGATTGACAGGCTTCCGACTGTCGCATACTGCGCGTCACAAGTTGCCGAAAGAAGCCGAACGTCGGTGCGCAGGCGCCGTATAGAGCCGCACCGATGTTTGGCTTCTTTCGGCAACTTGTGACGCGCTGTTTGCGATGGTCGGAAGCCTGTCAATCAGTTAGGAACGCCCAGTCCTGCAGAAGACATACCCGGAAGCGGCGGTGAAAATACGGTATGTACGGAGATAACATTTAAAAAAACAGCCGATTGTCATTATGACAACTCAGCTGAATGTAATGTTAAAACATTTTTTTTGAGGTGAACCCCCGCTTTAAATGTAATTAGGTTCTATGATTTCAGATTGAACCTTCATTTTAAATGTTGATGTGTGTACATTGATAAAAAAAATTTTTTATATATATATTAGAAAAGGAACACTTTTTAGATTTTATACTTACAATATTTTTTAGTCTGATATTGAGAGAGATTACCTATTCAGCTTTTTAAATCTCCTCTGGATATCAACACATAAAACATACTATTAGCCAGAGTGTGGAAAAGCCTGAACCTCTGTCAAGTTTTTACTGTGTCTGTGTTTTTTTGTCCCAGTGACAACTTCAAATCCCATTGCTTATCATACTGTTGCATAGACAAGAAGTGAGGTTAGATCTCCTCAGCAGGCTCAAAGATGGCAATAAAAACGTATCAAACGTATTTATTGCTGGAGTTGTGCTTTAATTAATGAAGTATTTAGGAAGTATTCAGCCAACAATAAATTAGCACAGCTTACCTTCCTTATAATCGCTAGTCTTTCAGCATAAACAAATTCCTAACCTGTCAGCATAGGCAACTTGATTTAAATTTGCTTCTGTTTTAAAGGAGAAGTACAGCCGAAGTTCATTTCGTTCTGCACTCCTGTGACCCGTTTTCAGCAGACAGGGAGCTGAAGCCCGCTGTTAGCTGACATCACAGAGCCGGTCCATTGCGACCATATGGTCGGATTGGCCCACATGCCTGGACCAGCACCCGGCTGAGCCTCTCAGCGAGCCACTAGGAGCATGAGCCAGCCGCTCCTACCCCCCTCCACAGTCCAGCGATACAGTAAAAGCAGGGGGGGCAGAGCAAAGAGTGATGGCTGACAGTCACCAGCTCTCTGCTCAGGGAGCTGTGAGAACCCGAGCAATCAGGGGTGTTAGATTGCTTGGTTCTCAGTGTTAGAACTGATGGAGACAGATGCAGCATTAGACTGATGCTGCATCCACCTAGGTAAGTATGATTGGGGGGGGGGGGAATCCCATACGTTTTAAAAAAATGTAAGGGTGCAGTTGCACATACAGTATATGTTAAAGCCATTCATCTTTTCAAGATGTCTTAGTAAATGCAGCCCTACTCTCATCTATGAGAGTTCTAACAGTAGGATGTATATGGAGATTAATAAATTGAGAGCAAATGTACCTGAAGGTTACCTCAGTGTGAGGTCAATACCAAAATACCCTAGGACACTTACCAGCTATGACCCATATTGCTTTGTGTGCTGCTCAAACTCCGCAGATGAGGGGTATAAAAGTGGATTCCTCTGCTGCTGTTGCTGCTGCTGCTGATAGTACAGACAAGGGTTGGTGCCTGTCCAGGCTCAAATAGGAAAAAGGGTGATTCCTAATACCACACATCTAAGAAATCCTATAGAGGTGAACAGAGTGGCAACCTCAGCCTGGACTCTGACCAACTCGTGCCCCCAACGCATTTCACTCTGCACCCGGAGCTTAGTAATTTCTTAGCTGTGTAGTATTAGGAATCATCCTTTTCCTATTTGAGACATTTACCAGTTAACCAGCTCAATAATCCTAATTAAAAGCCTTTTTAGCTTAAAAACACAATGTTCGATACTGTTGCAAATACACATGAAGTCACACTGGCTAACAAGTAATCTCTGCAAAATATGGTCCCTAAATCAAGAAAGTCAAAATCTCAATTTGCAACCCCAGCTCTTTCTGTAAACTTCAGGAAACGTTCTACCTTTGTTATTAATAAGAGATGGGGGCTTGTAAACTTTTAAGTTAGAACTATGTTTTAATTATTTGTATTTTATTTTCTAGCCAAGCTTAATGCTTGGGCAATTTTATCCAGTAATAAAAATAATATCGAGCCCTCAGTCATAGACGTCTTGCAGCATGCTGGAAAATGTTAATAGAATGTATTCTCATTCTTTATAGCTTTGTGTGAAATACACTGCCTCTTTATCTTTTGGGATTCTTTTTTTTTTCTCTCTTAGTGTACAGTTTTATATTGTTTTGTCAGCTTTTTTCAATGTGGGTTGTATCATAGGGCCAGAAATAAAGTCTTCGCAAAGCACACATATCTGACTGAAGTGAGCAGGTAACTGGTACTAGAGTTGTCACTTCAGACATGAACATGGATAATTGTTTAAATAGGAAGAATGTATTGTTCCATTAAGTTACTGAGAATACATCACTTGGTACATTTAAGATTTCAGTTACTGGTTTCTAATAAACAAAATAGTACTTCTAAACATCTTCAGGGTAAATAACATAGCACAAGCAAGTGTCTTGCCACAAGGCAGAGGCATATATAATCTGAATTGTGACTGTGCTAACTGACAGGTTGATCACTACAGTTGGATAATTAGAACCCTTAAAATATAATAGATAAAAACTCAGTTTTCTCTAAAACCATCCCAGCTCACATAACTCACCTCTCTCATTTCCTTATTGGGGAATAAAATGGTTGAAAGTCGCAGCTTGTGCCTGATATTTGTAATAAAAAATATATATCATCCCCAAAATGTAATCCCTTGCTGTTCACAAGAGGGCATACTTGCTCTACAGATTTCAACTGTTTACCCTTATCACCACTTTGTGCAAAAGTTATGAGGAAGGCTTAATCAAGGTTGGTCTATCATTGCATAGAAAATGCTGATCATGTTGATGGTTACTCTTTGCATGGTTCACCAATAGAAAGTAAACTACCTACTGTATATAGTTTATGGAATAAGGTGTGTATTTAAGGAACCAAAGCACTGCACAGAATATGGTAAAAAGTAATGGCTAACTAATTCCTTAGGGTTGACTAGAGATGGAGCTTCTCAGCCCTACAAAGGGCGTTAATTTCACAATGCTAAAAATTAGCCTTTTTAAAATCAGTTGTGATGTTGCAGGTTTTATGTCAAAACATTTTTTTTTCTGGTAAGATGTAAAACCTTTATATTTAATATTTCATTATTTATTATTATTAAATCATGTTTAAGATTCATTACCTTTGTGGATTGTATTTCAATCTATGTTTAATTTATTATCTTTCATACCTGCAATATAAATCATGTATTATTTCAATACTAATTTTGCTTAAAGCGGGAGTTCACCCATTTAAAAAAAAAAAAAAAAATCTCCCCTTAGCTTCCTGCTCGTTCGGTCTAGGGGAATCGGCTATTTATATTAAAATATAAGCAGTACTTACCCGTTTTCGAGCTGCATCTTCTTCCGTCGCTTCCGGGTATGGGTCTTCGGGAGCGGGCGTTCCTTCTTGAGTGACAGCCTTCCGAGAGGCTTCCGACGGTCGCATCCGTCGCGTCACTCGTAGCCGAAAGAAGCCGAACGTCGGTGCGGCTCTATACTGCGCCTGCGCACCGACGTTCGGCTTCTTTCGGAAAATCGTGACGCGATGGATGCGACCGTCGGAAGCCTCTCGGAAACCTGTCAATCAAGAAGGAACGCCCATTCCCGAAGCCCATACCCGGAAGCGACGGAGAGGATGCGTCTCGTAAACGGGTAAGTACTGCACATATTTTAAAATAAATAGCCGATTCCCCTAGTAATAACGAGCAGGAATCTAAGGGGGAAAAGTGCCCTCTAAGGGTGAACCCCCGCTTTAACTAGCTGGATTATATTAGACCAAAAAGTTGCAAGCCAATAAAAAATAAAGATTGTGGTTTATAAAGACATGCTGAATTCTCTAGGAATGTTTAATAAAATAGACAGTGTTAAATCTTTAAAGTTATGTTAACTTGTATTTTTTCGTCCTACATTTGGAATAAGGAACTCAAGTATTTGGAAAATATACCAAGTCCCCTATAATCTTTGGTGGTTTCTTTGTGTTTTATTCCACTTTGTAGTTTATACAGCTTCTGGAATCTATACACTGTTTTTGTCCATGGATGTTTAATGTTCTGTTGAAGTGAATGCAAGGTATAACCATGGATTAGATGGCAAAAAAAGTTTGGTATCTTACAACCCAACAACAGCGCAGCAAAACAGACACCACAGGTTCAGAGCCTCTTGTTTGTACCCAGAGAGATACCTAAGCCCAGAAGGAGATTTCTTGAAATCCCTTAGTTTTCAACAGCTCAGACGTTTGATCTGCTCTTTTGGAATCCAGGGATAGAATGTCGAAGCCTCAGTGGCCAGTGGTCCCTCTTTGAATAATTACTTATCTCTGCCTTACGTAGTCATTGCAAACCAGGCTAACTAAGTAAAGAATAGAGGTAGGAAGAAAGGGTGGTAACCCACAGCTACCAAAGTATTTCTTTGGGCAGGAGAAAACCTGATTGGTTTCAGTGCCTTACTTCACTCTGTGATACAACATGTTAGCAATGCATTGTACAAAGTACAACCACAACCTGGAGCTCTCTGTAAGGCTGCTAAAACTTCCAAACTCAGAACTCTAATCCACTTTCTCTTCCTCCTGTACCTTCATATTGGCCTTCCTATTGTTGAAAGCTGTGGGGCTAAATGGAGACAGGCCAGAGCTTACTCACTAAAGCTGTGGTCTACATTTGCATAATAGAGTTACCCAAGTTTTGAAGACTATGGCCTGGTCTTTTGAAGACTATTCTCTGAAGATAAATATAGTATTTGCACAAAGGAGTGGAACTGTAAGTGGATAGCCAGCAGTCATCACTATTTTCCAGATGTTTAATATGGCAAAGTAATAATATAAGACACAGAAAAAAGGTCTGCTGCATATGATGCCGTAACTAGCTTTTAGATACGATGACTAAAAACTGGGTTGAATTTTTAAAACACCTTCAAAGGTTTATATTAAACCTTTGAAGAAGATTTCAGGAGTCTTAGCTGGAAATGGAAGTGAGCATTTACACATTCAGATACTTGTGAAGCTTGCTATTTGGACCTAGGGACACTTTAGGAAGTAAGGTGAACCCTTCTTCATTAGACATAACAGAATCACTTACCCACTCATATACTCTATACTATAAATTAAGAATTACTTTATCTTGCATCTCTCAGTGCTTCAGTTCCAAATCTCCTGAGTAAGCTCCAAATACAGACCTCCTTTGAACCACATTGTTGAGGTAAAGATGGCTTGCAGCATGCATATGATCATTATGCTTTGGATGTTAGTTGGAAGAGATGTTTGAGAAGGAGTTTGTGAAAGTGTATTACTCCTTCACTGATTACAGACAGGCAAACAAATTTTTGTTTGCATTAATTTAACAATATAATACAGTGTGACTACTGAAAATGTAAGTATCATTTTCAAGTTCACATTACAGAACAGTTAAACATGCCTTGCTGACTCACACTTTAACAATGAGTGAAAAATGTCAGTGAGGTTTTAAGCAACATCTGTTCATAATTTTAATTATAACAAAGATTACGTACCTTTCACAGCCATTTAATTCCCATGTTAATTGTTTAAATAAGGAAAGACATGGTGTGTGAATAGTTCAGCACATTGCAGCTTATTAATGAAATCTGAACAAAAGAAGTATGTCTTTGTTGCCCACAGCAGATTCCAATTGAAAAGTTTAGATGCCCATAGACGATAACATTGGACTACAGTCTATTGTCAATGGGCTGGTCATGACAGCTTCAAAACAAATGTTCTTGAGGTACAAAGCTAGGTAAGATAGTTTTACTTAATTGTTTTATCTGGTGTTGAGACTGTTTGCTCACAGCTTCCCTCTGAACATGAGTGTAGGTATGACAAAAACTCTACCATAAAGAGGTGAAACTGGTGCAGGTGAATTTGTTTGACAATCACAATTAGTGTATGGCCCCGTACACACGTCCGAGAAACTCGACGAGCAAAACACATCGTTTTGCTCGTCGAGTTCCTTGTGAAGCCACCGAGGATCTCGGCAAGCCAAGTTTCCCCATTGACTAACGAGGAAATAGAGAACATGTTCCCTATTTGGCTCGACGAGTTCCTCGTCGGTTTCCTCGGCCAAAAGTGTACACACGACCGGTTTCCTCGGCAGAATACGGCTCCCATCGAGTTTCTGGCTGAATTCTGCCGAGAAACTCGGTCGTGTGTACGGGGCCTATGGCTTCCCATTGTCTAAAGTCCATGTCCAGCTAAATAAACAAATTGGTTTCTGCGGGCAACACACATTTTTTTTTCTTGTACAACATTTTTGATAGCTGTACTGCTTTCTCAGTCTTATGTTCATTTGAATTCCACTGTATCTTATTAACCAAGGACATTACAAGCTTCTAGTGATTGAAACAAATTACATTTCCACTAGAGTTTCCTAACAATTAACGTTCCAAGTTGATGGCCATCTTAAGACTAACTCCTATGTCTTGTAATAATAAACACTACACTGTACATATTGAATTTATGATGTAACAGTCCTATATAGTTCTATGAACTTTATGTTTCATGTGTTATTACTGTTGTGGATTAAATCCAGAGAGAGAACTTTTCCTATCATCATTTTGTGTGTGTTTGATACCCAAAGCTATTATAAGATTACTGTAGTCGTATACATTGATTTCTGCCAGGTATGCACATGAAGCAGAATAAGAACATTCTTACATATTAAATATTACATATTAGCCAAATGTTATTTTTATTAAACTTTTTGGAGCAGGGGATGTTTTAAACTGCTGTCATTTTTATTTGCCACTTGTGCCTCATTAGGGAGATTTTCCTTAACTTCCTATCCTATAGTCTTAACAGAAATTTAGAGGATATCTTTCCAATATGAAGGATATCGCCTCTTAGACAGTTGTTATGGGAACAAGTGTTTAAGTGTCAACTTAAGATTTTGGATTTACCCTTACTTCATTCCCGGTGACATTGGTGATCAGCACAGTTAGTGAGAGTGAATATCCCTAACAGAATCACAGACAGTAATAGAAACAACTAAAGTTTAGTTTACTTAGATCAGTTTGTCCTTTACATTGTTTAATTCACTGAGAGCAAATATCTTCCGCCATAAAGTCAAGTTGATTGGATAATGCTTCTAACTGTCCAATATGCCAATAGAAATGCCAGTAAAAGTTAGGCTTACCAAGGGTTGCAAAGAAGTATTTCAGAACCCTACTTTTGTCTGTTCTTAAGCCGTGTACACACGATCAGTTTTCTTATAAAAAAGAACGATGGACTGTTTTCATCAGACAAATCGATCATGTGTGGGCCTCATCAGTCTTTTTTCCATCAGTGTAAAAAAATAGAACATGTTTTAAATTTTTCCTATTAATAAAAAACCGATAGGAAATTCTGATCCTCTGTGTGGAACTCCATCGGAGAAAAATCCACGCATGCTCAGAATCAAGTCAACGCATGCTCGGAAGCATTTAACTTAATTTTTTTCAGCTCATCGTAGTGTTTTACGTCACCGCGCTTTGGTACAGTTGAAATCTAGTCTGATAGTGTGTATGCAAGACTGATGAAAGTCAGCTTAATCGGATATCCGACGAAAAAATCCATCGGATTTGATTCCATCAGAAATCTGATCGTGTGTACACGGCTTTACTACAAAAAGGTTAAAGATCAGTCTAAACTGCTATCGCATACTTCTTAAAGCAATGATATTTTATTTCTTAAAGAATCTGAATATTTTTTTTATTTTTTATGATATATCTAACATTGCATATTAGAGAAAAAGTACATTATGAATTTGGATGGCTTTATATAGAGTATCAGTCGATTGTTAAAATTCTTTACTTTTCATTTAATTCATTTTTAGGGTGCTAATGCCCTTGTAACATACACTATCATCAGTGGGGCAGACGACAGTTTCCGCATTGATCCGGAGTCTGGAGATCTAATTGCCACCAGGCGCTTAGACAGAGAGCGTCGTTCCAAGTATTCCCTCCTGGTGAGGGCAGATGATGGCCTACAGTCTTCAGATATGAGAATAAATATTACTATAAGTGACGTCAATGATCACATACCTAAGTTCACCAGGGCAGTCTACTCATTTGATGTGGCAGAAGACACCATGCCAGGTAAATTAAGCGTATAAATATTAATGTACATATCTGTTGACTAATGCATCTTTAGTTTTCAGTACTGAGATGTCTGTTCTATCTTGGTGTGTGTTTTGTAGATTTTAAGTCAAAATAAAGGTAAGATTAGGTATAGATTGAGGATGAATGATATGTAGTAGGGTCAGGTAAATTTTAAGGTTTAAAATTAAGGTTTAATATTTAAGTAGCTAAGGTTTTATATTGGGAATTAGAGCAAGCATTAAGATTCAGGTTGGGTGTTGTAGTTTAAGTTCAGGGAGAGGCGTAGTTATGGTTTTGGTTCTGTTTAACAGTTAGCCCCTATTCACACCTAGGCGTTTTGTCGCCTGTAGTGTGACACCGCAGCAGCCCCGAGACGCCAGAGGGACGAAAACACATGCACCTCTATGGAGATGGTTCACATCTCTACGCCGTACGACTGCCGCCTGAAAAAAAGTCCCGGACCTTTTTTTCAGGCGGCTTTCGGCGTTCGGCATAGGAGATGTGAACCATCTCCATAGAGGGGGTGAAGGCTGCATTCACAATCGCAGCGTTTTGTCGCCGCAAATCGCGGTACAAAACGCCGCTATTTTTTCGCCGCAATTCGCGGGACAAAACGCCGCGATTTTGTACGCCGAAGTGTTAATGCAGCCTTAGGGATAGGTTAGAGTTCAGGGACACTTTGGAAAACATATTTTTATCACACCAAAAGCCCTGCACTTGACAAATGTGCCCTACATACGACAAATGCACCAATGTGGCTCCTACACCTTTTCTTGGCAGTGAACCTTTGCGCATTTTGTCATGCAACAAGATGCGTAACTGCTTTCTGCATTTGGGTTGCCTTTAGGAGTAATGCTTGTTTTGGTGCATTTTTTCACAGTTCCAAGAATGTGCATAAAAGTTTGCGTTTCTGTGCATGTTCATGGGTGTGAATGGGGCCTAAAGGTTGCTGGAAACATTCCTCACACACACTCCTCATTATATAGGCCTGTATACTGTGGAGTCATTCTTAGAGTCCTGTAGGAAAGTGATAAGTAATGTGTCTTAAACTCATTCATCATTTATTCTTATTGTTTTTGCTTTTTAAATTGTATTCAAAAGGCTCCATCGTAGCTGCAATCCTGGCCACAGATGATGACTCAGGAATTAATGGAGAGATTACATACACTGTTACCGATGATGATGAAGATGGCATGTTCTTCTTGAACCCAGTCACTGGCGTGTTTAATGTCACACGTGCACTCGATTACGAAATACAGCAGTATTATATACTAACAGTGTGTGCTGCAGATGGAGGAGGTCAGTCCTCGTGTGTCAGAGTATACTTCAACATTCTGGATATCAATGACAATCCTCCCATCTTCAGTATGAGCTCCTACAGCACTTCTATAATGGAAAATTTGCCATACGGATCAACTATTCTGATATTCAATGTGACTGATGCAGATGAAGGTATGTTCTACCTGTGGTGATTTCATTTCATTTTATTCTGTTAAGTACTATATACTCTAACAAGATTTAGGCTGGTCATAAAGCAGGAACCAGCCGAGATTCAAACCGTGTATGGGCAGGCTAATTGTACCAAGATGATTGATCAACTTGGGTACAACCAGCCCGCCGGATTTTACTTGCAATTATCGCTAGAGGTGGCTATAGCTGTTCACAATAATCACTGGCTTCCCCCCGCCCATAAAATACAACCCGGGGTTGCAGCAAAGAAATTCACACCATTTATGGCCTGCCTTTTGATCATGGTGAAGATACAACAGAAGTGACCTTGGAGTCATATCCTTGTCCAGTGGGATAAAAAAGGTAATGTTTATTCAGTGAATAATTTACGTGACAATCCAGCTTCGTTTTTTGTTGTTGGTGATTTCTTTCTGCCTGCTGATATTTTTCAAAATGATTTGAAAATCAGGACTGAACTTGAAAGTTTTCATTGCATTATGGTAAGTGAGTTTTCTTTCTAGGGCCAATTAACAGTATGCTATGACATACTGGGTAAAAAGGAATGGCACAAACAGAGTTTAAAGGCCACAACCTTTTATTTTTTTTGGTAATTTTGGAGAGTGTTGAAAAAGAGAATCAAGTAGGATAGTAGAGAAATTTGAGAAGGATTAAAAACCCCATCAGTCTTTACTTCCTGTCCTGCAACACAAAAGGAAGTGAGAGGAAGTATGTACAAAGTGAGGGAATTCCCTCTCTTAGATAGCTGTCACCAAGACTGGTGTCCTCATTGAAAAAATTACCCTCAACACCTGTTCTGGTGACAACTGTAACATTTTGGAATTCCTATTACTTTCTGACTTGGTAACAATGATCACCAGGACAAATACAATCTGCTTGGAGGGGAATTTCCCTCTTAGATAGCTGTTGCTAAGATTTGTGTCCCCAATGGAAGATATACTGTACCCTCACCACTTGTTCTGATGACAGCTGTAACATTTTGGATTTCCTATCCATTTTTGTGTTGGTAACAATGGTCACCTGGACAATTAGAATCTACTTGGAGGGGACACAGATAGAAGGCAGAAGGGGGAGGGGTCACCCGGTTATGTCACTGTGTGGCCCCGCCCATGGCTATATAACAGCTGTCATCGCGAAAAAGCTGCAGGTGGTGGGACGCCTCCCATTGAACCATTTTTCTTTTTCTTTTTTCTGGTTCGTCGTCGCTGTGATTGAAGATGGATATGCATCACAGGACACTTTTTTAATTAAATAAAGGAATTGTCAAAAACTGTCTCCTGTCAGTTTTACTTTTTTTACACGTTTTTGGTGTATGGGTAGGGCTTCAATTTACCCAATACCCATTCACATAGGAGGAGGTGGATCTGGGGCCCCCCACCCACAGACCCCCACAACCATCGGGCAAGGGTTGTGGGGATGAGGCCCTTGTCCCTATCAAAATGGGGACAAGGTGTTTTGGGGAGACCCAAACGCAACCTCCTCATGTTGAGGGCATGTGGCCTGATATGGTTCAGGAGGGGGTGCTCTCTCATCCCCCCCATTTTCCTGTGGCCTGCCTGGTTGCATGCTTGGATACGGGTCTGGTATGGATTTTGAGGGGTCCTCCACACCATTTTTTTATTATTTTGGCTTGGGGATTCCACTTAAAATCCATACCAGACCTGAAGGGCCTGGTATGGATTTTGAGGGGACCCCACACCATTTTTTTTTATTTTGGTGCTGGGTTCCCCTTAATATCCATGACAGACCTGAAGGACCTGGTATGGATTTTAGGGGGGACACCCACACCATTTAAAAAAATAATAATTGGCATGGGGTTTCCCTTTAATATTTATACCAGACCCAAAGGACCTGTTATGGACAAGGAGGAACCTGTGCCTTTTTTCTCAACGATTTTTACCTATATTGCCAGGATCTGACAATACATTACAGCCGTGAGCAGTTTTAAATTACATTTTTTCCTTTAGAAATGTCATTTTACTGTGGTACTGTTATGAACATGGGAAATATGTGCTACTTTACAGGCAGACTAAGGACACCCCCCAGGCACGATATTTGAAGGAATATTTTATCTGTATAGTTTCATTTTAGGCATTAATAAAATCACTGCTTCTGAAAAAACACAGTTTTTAAAACTTTTTTTTTTGCATTGATACATGTCTTCTTGGGCAGGACCCAGGTCCCCATACACTTTTTATGGCAATAACTTGCATATAAGCCTTTAAAATTAGCACTTTTGATTTTTCACATTTGTGTCCCATAGACTTTAATGATGTTCGCGTGTTTGTACAAATTCCCTGCCTGTTCGCATGTTTCGATGCAAACCAAACAGGGAGGGTATTCGGCTCATCCCTAGTAGCCGCCACCAGCCATTTAAGAATCAGTAACCTGCAATATATAATACGTTTTTGCTTTTGGGTTTAATACCACAACAATCTACGGTACTAATTACGGTAAATAGAAACTAATTAAGATATTGCAGGAAATTGAAGCTGGCCTTAAACGCTGTTTAATAAAAAAATTCCAACATGACAGGATTTAATTAAACAATCAATATCTGTGAGGCAGGGATGGCCCCACACTGTTCAAAATTATCTGGAGTTGTTTTTATGTCTTGTTCAATTATTGAACACCATTCATGTTTTCTATTTAATGATTCAAAATATTGTTAAATATGACAGTGATATTATGTGTTTGGTAGTTTCATAGTTCTGATTTCTGTAGTAATAGCCACATTGTTTATATTGTTATCACAGTAGCTTCCTGCATATTGTGCTTCTACATTGAATGCTACACCCTTTTCATATATGGCAGAGCATGATTCATTTTTTTCAGGAATCTGCACAAAGGAGCTGTCTGCTGTTCAGGAAGTTTCCACGTATACCAATCATGAATATTTACAACAATGACACTACTTCAAATCCATTCAAAGAAAACCCCTACAGCAACTTAGAGTACTAAGGCTTAACAAATCAGTGATCACGTTAAACACTTCCAGAAATCAGCCTTTTTTACTCAGGCTGTAAAATACTTGGATTTAAATGTGTCATGCGGTAATTAAAAGTGGTTCTAAAGGTTCAGGTTTTTTTTTTTTTACCTTAAAGCGGGGGTTCACCCTAAAAACGATTTTCTAACATGACATCCAGCTCACTCTCTACATTGACAGTATGCCGTAATTTTTAATTTTTTTTTGCTGTACATACCTTTGTATAGCTATTATCTTACCCGGCTTCCGGGTAGGGCCTCCCGTGAGAATGGGTGTTCCTATCCAGCAGGTGATTGACGTGATGACATAAACGACCTCCACCCGTCGCATAAGGAGCGTCACGGGTTGCCGAAAGAAGCCGAACGTCGTTGCGCAGGCGCCGTTTAGCGCAAACTCGCCGCTCGGATTCTTTCGGCAACCCTTGACGCTCCTTATGCGACGGGTGGAGGTCGTTTTTGTCATCACGTCAATCACTTGCTGGATAGGAACGCCCACTCCCGCGGGAGGCCCTACTTGGAAGCCGGGGAAGAAAATTTTCCGCGATGAATATGCTAATTAGCTAGATACGCCGATTCACGAACGTATGTGCGCCCGGCATATCAAGATACGTAGTTTACGTAAGACATACGTCGGTGTAAAGTTACCCCTCATAAAGCAGGGTTAAGTCATGTTAGGTATGGACGTCCGAAACGTACGAACAGTGTCGTATTTTACGTTGTTTCCGTAATTCATCCGTTAATGGGGCTGGACGTAAGTTACGTTCACGTCGACTAGGCATTGAGCGGGCGTAATTGAATTTGAAAATTCGACTAGGTACTGAGCATGCGCGCGCATGCGCCGTTCGAAAAAAGCATCATTTACGTGGGGTCATGATTAGTTTACATAAAACACACCCCCTGTTCCTCATTTGTTTTAGGCGCGCTTACGCCGGCACAAGTGCTTTGTGAATACAGAACTTGCCTCTCTAAGTTGCGGCGGCGTAGCGCAACTACGATACGCTACGCCCGCTTACATTTACGCCGCCTTACGAGAATCTGGGCCTATATGTCAAGTCACTTGTATCCATTTTTATATTATAGTGTACATACAGTATATGTGTTCCAGTGGGAAAAAAATCTTTTACAATTTTGAAATGTATGCTTCATTAGGTTGTATAGAAATTACATTATATGGTGACATGGAAGTGCTACAAGGCTACATGGATCACCCCTTGTATGACTATTGTGGACACATGTGCAAGTCTCTGCGTGACACAGCACAGTCCCTAAAAGAGCTTGAGAAGGTGAAGCTTTGCACAGAGATAGGCTTAAAGTTGTTCTTGCCGACATCAAGCGCGTTCTCGACGGGGGGCTTTCGAGGGCTCTGGTAATAAATGGGGGGCCTGCAATCGCCAAATGTTTTTTCACCTTAATGCATAGGATGCATTAAGGTGAAAAAACATGAACCTTTACAACCCCTGTAAAGTCACATGAAATAATATTTTCAAAAGTTTAGTGAAAACAGTTCAGGAGCTGAATATGTTGCACCTTATGGAGTGGGTAATGCTGGAGGGTCTGCTGTAGCATACTAATAAGGCCTCATGCCCACAGGTTTTTAACACCGTTTTTTCCTGGCATCGGTACTAGCTTTACAGCTCGTTTTTTTAAACGCCCATGGGCATAAGACCTAAATGTCACAGCTCACTCCACACAGCAACTGAGTGTTTATTGTTGCAAGCAATTTAGTATGGTATGCACATTTTTACAAAAAGCAATGTTTAGGTGCATGTCCTTCCTTCACGCTTGGTATCTTGGTATTTTACACTTGGTAAAACATATAGTTTTAATAACTGACAATTTATGTTTCCACGGCACTTTAGTAGATAGTATAATTTTCTTGCATTAAGCCTGCTCCTGCAGTGTGGGAATTCTCTTGGCTATGCTCTCTCCCACTCTTATTGCTCAAAATAATGATCAGTCAAACCCACTGCCTCTCGCTAAATACTTTTTAGACCTGCTCCCAGTTTGCTGTTCCTTTCATTACATTCCAGGGCTTATCTTCCATATCAGAGTTAATTCTGCCCCTACTGTTAAAGAATATATTTAAAAAAATGAAACTGCTGATCCCATACTCATAATCTAAGGAGCAGAAGATACTGAATATGAAAAGATTACTCAAGCTACAGGGAGTGCAGAATTATTAGGCAAATGAGTATTTTGACCACATCATCCTCTTTCTGCATGTTGTCTTACTCCAAGCTGTATAGGCTCGAAAGCCTACTACCAATTAAGCATATTAGGTGATGTGCATCTCTGTAATGAGAAGGTGTGTGGTCTAATGACATCAACACCCTATATCAGGTGTGCATAATTATTAGTCAACTTCCTTTCCTTTGGCAAAATGGGTCAAAAGAAGGACTTGACAGGCTCAGAAAAGTCAAAAATAGTGAGATATCTTGAAGAGGGATGCAGCACTCTTAAAATTGCAAAGCTTCTGAAGAGTGATCATCGAACAATCAAGCGTTTCATTCAAAATAGTCAACAGGGTCGCAAGAAGCGTGTGGAAAAACCAAGGCGCAAAATAACTGCCCATGAACTGAGAAAAGTCAAGCGTGCAGCTGCCAAGATGCCACTTGCCACCAGTTTGGCCATATTTCAGAGCTGCAACATCACTGGAGTGCCCAAAAGCACAAGGTGTGCAATACTCAGAGACATGGCCAAGGTAAGAAAGGCTGAAAGACGACCACCACTGAACAAGACACACAAGCTGAAACGTCAAGACTGGGCCAAGAAATATCTCAAGACTGATTTTTCGAAGGTTTTATGGACTGATGAAATGAGAGTGAGTCTTGATGGGCCATATGGATGGGCCCGTGGCTGGATTGGTAAAGGGCAGAGAGCTCCAGTCCGACTCAGACGCCAGCAAGGTGGAGGTGGAGTACTGGTTTGGGCTGGTATCATCAAAGATGAGCTTGTGGGGCCTTTTCGGGTTGAGGATGGAGTCAAGCTCAACTCCCAGTCCTACTGCCAGTTTCTTGAAGACACCTTCTTCAAGCAGTGGTACAGGAAGAAGTCTGCATCCTTCAAGAAAAACATGATTTTCATGCAGGACAATGCTCCATCACACGCGTCCAAGTACTCCACAGCGTGGCTGGCAAGAAAGGGTATAAAATAAGAAAAACTAATGACATGGCCTCCTTGTTCACCTGATCTGAACCCCATTGAGAACCTGTGGTCCATCATCAAATGTGAGATTTACAAGGAGGGAAAACAGTACACCTCTCTGAACAGTGTCTGGGAGGCTGTGGTTGCTGCTGCACGCAATGTTGATGGTGAACAGATCAAAACACTGACAGAATCCATGGATGGCAGGCTTTTGAGTGTCCTTGCAAAGAAAGGTGGCTATATTGGTCACTGATTTGTTTTTGTTTTGTTTTTGAATGTCAGAAATGTATATTTGTGAATGTTGAGATGTTATATTGGTTTCACTGGTAAAAATAAATAATTGAAATGGGTATATATTTTTTTTTTGTTAAGTTGCCTAATAATTATGCACAGTAATAGTCACCTGCACACACAGATATCCCCCTAAAATAGCTAAAACTAAAAACAAACGAAAAACTACTTCCAAAAATATTCAGCTTTGATATTAATGAGTTTTTTGGGTTCATTGAGAACATGGTTGTTGTTCAATAATAAAATTAATCCTCAAAAATACAACTTGCCTAATAATTCTGCACTCCCTGTATAGCAGAATCCAAAATTAATTAAATGATAATGTTTTTTACATGACAGTAATTCAGATATTAGGCACTAATAAACTCAATTCATCTTATAACAAATGATATACAATAATGGCGCACGCTTTTGTGGAAGATATAACAGATTTCAAATAAAGTCCTTTGAGCAAGATAAATAAAGCTCTAGAGTGAGAGGAGCAGTCTGATATTCTGGGCAGCCTTGTTGGGGAGCTGAAGCCGAACTCCAAACATGCAAAATAGAGGAAACAACAAAACAGGCGCCACTTAGAAAAAACTGTAAACTTTCATGAGCAGACAGCATCAAAGCACTCACATGAAAGTTTCTGTGTACAGGCATCTAGTTGGGGTCCAGGAGACAGTCAGTATCTCAGCCGCTGTGGTGGGGTCCCTGAAGCAGTTGCTGCTGTGTATTCCACTGATGGAGAGGCGCAGGAGCCGGTTCAACCACCGAAGATTTCCGGGTATGGTGTGCAGGGACCAGACAGAGGGCTGGAGCGCACGCTGGGACGCAACGGCGTGAGGGAGGAATGACGTCCCATTCCGGCCAGTGCTCTCAGCCACTGGCTGAAAGCGCTGATCGGGAGCTGGTTGGCTGCTGGTTTTCCAAACGACCAGCTTCTGTTGGATTGGCTGACATACACAGTCGAACATTTTTTATTGGACGAGTCGATGTCTCCCGACATTCGGCCCGTTGTGTGATTGGATTTAGACTTTCATGTTAGTTAAGGTTTTGGTCTCCCTGGTCACTTCCTACTTCCTGGACCCCCAGCCAATAAAAAGTTTAGGATTATGAAATTGTTGGGTCATATGTTTACTGTTTCTCACTAGGTAAGAAAGACAATCCATTAGAAGTAGCTTTCTTGTTCAGTGGATAATGAAAGGGTTCTCTCTCTGGCTCAGACCTTATGATAAAGAGTGTAGAATGCATGAAAGACTTTACATAGGACCACATTAAATATAGCCTGGTCATCATTTTTGAAACTTTTGTCTATCTTCTTAATGAATAATATAGCATATATTCATCCAGACCAAGTTTCTTATATTCAGAAGAATTTAGATGAAATGGAATAAATGTTTTGATTTTAAGGTCGGGTTCATACCTATGCGAATTGGACGCATCCAATTTGCATGACAGGAGATTGTGACCAGCTCTCTATGGAGCTGGTTCACATATCTACGTTTCAGCTGAGGAGCGGCTTGCAGAGGAACGCTGTGCATCTTTGTTTTCATTTCAGGGCCGAATTCAGGCAAAAATTTGGCTATGATTCGTCCCTGAAATACAGCAGAGGGAGGCACCAGACCCCTGCTGTGAGCTGCATCTGTCGGAGGATGAAAAACCAACAAACGGTATGCATGTGTGAAAGGGGTCTAAGAAATTAAAGCTGAACTCCAGCTAACACTTTTCAAACAGTTACAGCAACTCTTTGGGCATAAAAGTCTTACATAACCGCCACTTCTGCTGGACAGTTTGCTCTGTTAAAGGAAGTTGAAAAATAACAGTGTTCCTGGATCGCCAGGTGAAAATAAAAAACAAACTAAAAAAGAAAACAAATGTAGCCAGCCACCTAAAAAAAAAGCTGCAATGTATAACATTTTTGTTTTTGGGTTTGCTAATGCTTTAGGCTTCCAGTATCTCTGGAACAACTGATTGTTCTGGCTTGTGGTTTGTCTTGATGGTAACCTCCAAAATTTCTTGTTTTACTCATATTACATTTTAATTTATGTTTGTTTATTTTGATCAAGGTTATTAATGTTAGTGCCATTTTTAGGGCTTACAAATAGGTATATGTGGGATTTATCTAATGCTCAGAAAATGGGTAATATGTTGTTCAAAAAAACAATTGATCACTGTTTGAGCTGGAAAACTTTGAAATGGGCATAAATTAGTACATTGCAGTTTAATTATCCTAAGCAGTTCTTAATATCTGTTCAGCAAATGGGTCGATCTTTGTTGGTACAATATTACATATAATACCAATATGAAAGGAACCAGTCTTCCTGAACAATTAACCTAATTAATTCCCTATCCATAGCCGCTAGCTTTGTAAATTGTAAATCTCCTTTAAGTAATCCTGCCTTTGGTGACTTACTTCAAAAGTGATTATGTTTATTAACTGAATCTCTCTGTCTACTGCATCATCAGTTTTCTGAAAGATCTTATTATTTCAGCAATTCCTGTCATGACATAAGCTACTAAGTCTAGCATTCTGACTCCTTTCTTTCCCTGTGAGTTAGATTATTGGTTTCTGTTCATATAACAGCATGGTTTGGCTTATGGTCCCTTAGATGCTCTAGACACTTTTGTATAGATATGGCCCAAATACTATTGTCTTGTAAAAGTTTTTCTATTAATATTTATCTTTTTTTTCTTCTTATAAATGTATCTACAGCATGGATACTTACTTCTTAGTAGAAACCTGGCAAACATCATTTGCCATTTATTATATTTATTTTTTATTAAGTCAGTGCTAATAAATAAAATAGAAATGTTTTTCTACACTTATTAAAATCCTTTTAATGTAGTTCTCAATTTCACAAACAACATTGTATACATGCAATGTTATTATTTAAACCAGAGTGAAGATAATTTATTATATTAAACCATGATAACTCTTGAGTCTTTGAAAAACATAGTATGATCAAAGGGCATGTGAATCAGCATTTTTATCCTCAGTGCCGATCCTGACCTCCATGGGGCCCTAAGCAAAATGACATGTCACATTAAATTAAAGTTGAGAAGCGGGGGGGGGGGGATGCTGCCGACAGTAACATGTCACATTAAAGATTAAAGGGGAGGGGTGTTCTGCTGTCGGAAATTACATCCTACATTAAAGTGAGAAGCAGGGGTTACTGACCTCTTACCTCTTCTCCCATGCAGCCAGCGAATTGAGAATCGGGGTGAGGGCCCAAAAATGACTTCTCACCAGGCAGGACCTCTAGTAATTTGGGGGGCCCTCCGCAGCTTTGTGGGGCCCTAAGCGGCTTGCATAGTGAGCCTATAGGGCGGATCGGCCCTGTTTATCCTATATACTCAGTCTGGAAGGCAGTAGGTTACCCAGTGGTTTTCAATAGATATTTTATGTTATACTAAGTTTTATTTGTACTCCAGTCCAGGAACTGTGGGCCAGATCCACAAAAGGGTTACGACGGCGTATCTGCTGATACGCCATCGTATCCCTGTTTCTATCTATGCGGCTGATTCATAGAATCAGTTACGCATAGATATCCCAAAGATCCGGCAGGTGTAATTGTTTTACACTGTCGGATCTTAGGATGCAGTACCGCTGCCGCCGCTGGGGGCATTTCTTGTCGTAAACCAGCGTCGGGTATGCAAATTAGCACTTACGGAGATCCACAAAGGTTTTTCCCTTTGTAAAGTCGCCGTAAGTGTTAGTTTGCCGTCGCAAAGATAGGGCTGCTTTTACAAAGTGTAAAGTTAGTACACCATGTAAAAGTATACCCGTCTTTCCCGCGTCGCTGTCAAATTTTTTTTTTCCCGCCGCATCTCTTTTCTACACGTCGCGATTCACAAAACTCGGCGCAACGTACTGCAAAGCACGTCGGGAAAATAGCGTCGGGAGCATGCGCAGTACGTCCGGCGTGGGAGCGCGCCTAATTTAAATGGGACTCGCCCCATTTCAATTGGCCCGCCTTACGCCGGACTGATTTAGGATACACCGCCGCAAATTTCCAGGTAAGTGCTTTGTGGATCGGGCACTAACTTGGGCAATTTGCGGCGGTGTAACTAAAATCACAAAAGTTACGTTGCGCCTGCTGGTTGTGGATCTGGCCCTGTATAGTTACTCCAGAGAGAAAAAAATATATATATGTCTGTGTGTGTGTTTTGCACGCTTTTACTACTTGGTAACATTGCAGTTTGGTGGCAATAATCTTTTTTCGTTATTAATCAAATTTCTCAATTTATTTTCAGGGTTGAATTCAAAATTGTCCTACAGCATATCTTCTGGAGATAGTATGGGCCAATTTCAGATTAACAAAGATGGAGCCCTAAAACTAAAAAAGTCATTAGACAGGGAAATCCAGTCATTCTATAATCTTGTGGTTCAAGTACATGATATGGCACCTCCACCAGCATCTAGATACACAAGTTCAGCGGAAGTATCAATAATTTTATTAGATGTCAACGACAACCCACCAAGTTTCATCTCTCCAAAATTGACTTATATCCAAGAGAACACTCCTACTGACACTATTGTGTTCCGGGCACAAGCCACAGATCCTGACAGTGGTCCAAACTGTTATATTCAGTATTCATTACTTAGTTCACTGGGTAACAAATTTAGCATTGGAAATATTGATGGGGAGGTGCATCTGACAGGAGAGCTGGATCGTGAAGATGTTTCCAATTATACCCTAACAATCATTGCAACTGATAAAGGGGAACCGCCACTTTCTTCATCTGTGGATGTCACCGTTATGGTGCTTGATGTCAATGACAACAACCCTCGCTTCTCACAAAGCATTTTTAAAGTGGAAATAAGTGAAAATACCCTAACTGGAACAGATCTTATCCAGGTAGTTGCATCAGATGCAGACGAAGGATTAAATGGAATGGTCCGTTACAGCATCATAGAAGGAAATCCAAACAATGACTTTAGGATTGATTCAGTTACTGGAGTAATATCAATAGCCAAACCTTTGGACCGTGAAAAGAGGTCTTCCTACACATTGGTTGTCCAGTCATCAGATCGTGGTAGCAATTCACGGACAGACACAGCAACAGTTAGCATTATTCTAACTGACGTTAATGATGTGGTTCCTAAATTTGAATTATCACCCTATTCAGTTAATGTACCTGAAAATCTGGAGACCTTTCCAAAAGTTATTCTTCAGGTAAGTGGCATCTTAACTACAGCGTTAAGGAACGTACTTAGGATCCTGCTATGGCATTTATATTATGTCTCTGCACTGGGACAATTAATAATAATTTATAAATATTCATTATTTTTTATTTTAAAACCTTCTGATTTTCATATCATAATTATTTATAAACATAAGTAGAACTGGTTTATCAATCTACTCTAGTGTGATATCTGCCAGGTTAAATATAGTATGCATGTTCAATTTTGGGATTGCAGTTTTCATGTAATATCTACATTTTACATACCATATTAATCAGTACAGGTGATGATATTATTAAAGAGGAAGTAAAACCTATAAAAAAAATCTTTAAAAAAAACCCCTGCAAGACAAAGGCATAATGAGCTAGTATGCATAGCATACTAGCTCATTATGTAATTCTCACCTCAGATCGAAGCCCCCGCAGCCGTCCTCATACACCGATCGGACGACCGACATCTCTCCCCGGACTGACTTCCAGGTATCGTAGCTCTGGCGCTGTGATTGGCCTGAGCCGCAATGACATCACTCCCGCGC
The DNA here is from genome assembly GCF_905171775.1 of Rana temporaria. Classification (NCBI taxonomy): domain Eukaryota; kingdom Metazoa; phylum Chordata; class Amphibia; order Anura; family Ranidae; genus Rana; species Rana temporaria. The sequence continues at coordinate 497,289,496 of NC_053489.1, forward strand.
ATGCACGTGGGAGCAATCAGTCACGGCACGGCCTTCTTGTACAAAGAGTTTTATTGAAAAGAGACATCAATAAACAAAAACAAATACAAAGAGAAAAATAAAGATAAAACAGCGGTGGACACACCGTAAGTTATCAATCATCAGAACAGACAGTCCGTAAACCTGAGAGTAATCCGGCTTCCAGGAGTCCAAGGCGAATCCCGAGGACCGGCAATAGAACGTTCTCATGAGAAGTGTCCTGCTAAATTAACCTAATGATGGCTTAGGTAACATGCCGGCTAACTCGCCGGAGTAACTATAAAACTTAAAAGCAAAGTTGCTATACAATACGCAACAGTTCAAAAAAAAATGTTTCTTTCTTTTTCTTTTTTTTTTAAGATAGTACATAAAATAACACAAAAAAATCTAAATTCTAGCAGGCACATAGCAAAGGATATCTGTTTTTCAAAGTATAAAACAAATAATGCATCCCGCGTCCAGGGCCGACAGGACCGAGCCTGAGGGCCCAAGCCGCATAGAAAGGGAGGTTTGAAAAGAAAGGAAGTCAACTAGATAAGACGCATGAGCAAATGGCAATGAAGAGAAAGAGAAAAAGAAATAGAGAAAAGTAAATAGAAAAAAGAAAGAGAGAAAAAAAGGAAGAAAGCAAGAGAAAAAAAAGGGGGGGTCCACGGGGCGGGGGAACAGAGACCTATCAAAGAGAAAGTAGTGTTGGATTAAATCGTGAGGGGTGGTTGTTAGCCACCCAGGGTTGCCACACCCTGAGAAATTTATCGTGGGTATCTGCTAAGACAGCAGTGAGTTTCTCATTTACCATAATCACGGCACGGCCTTCATTAGGAACAGCACACTCGCCGCTGCTAAAGTGCATGCACCGTAGACATCGGCGCCCGTGATTTTTGTTAATATTGTGGAGGTTTAGGAGATGTTTAAACACCTACCGATAAGCTTTAAATAGGCTTACCTGTAGGTAAAAATGGTTGTAATGGGTTTACAACCACTTTAACAACCAAATACTTGCTTTAAAACTAAACAGCAAATCAAGATATGAACAAACTTGGGAAATAAGTATTTAATATCTTTACTTTTTTAGGTTGTGGCAAGAGATGATGATCAAGGCCTTAACAGCAAATTGACATATGCAATAGCTTCTGGCAATGAAGAACGGGCATTCAGGTTGTCATCAATCGGGCAGCTTAGCATAGTAAAAAGTCTGGACCGGGAGGTGAAAGAGCAGTATATCTTACTAATCACAGCAGTGGATTCAGGTAGGTTTTCTCATGTATGTTTATATTGTTCCATGTTGGGATTTCCCAAAAAGTTTATTGCTAGATTTTAATCATGTGTTTTAATTGAGTATACTTTTGTGCTGCTCTTTACCTCCAGTCTGTGGAACAGATATTATTTTAGCTTCTTAAATGCTCTTGCACAATGTCAGATGAGTACCGTATTTATCGCGGTATAACGCGCTCCCGCGTATACCGCGCACCCCTAAAGTGTCCCCGAAATTCCTGTAAAAAATGTTTTTATATAATTGCATTACTTACAGTTTTGGTGTCTTCCCAGCGTCCATCGTCCGTCTGCGGCCTCGATGGTGTCCTCCCGGCTTCTCCAGCGCGCGCCTCACGTCGAGTCTCCACTTCCCGCGCTCAGTTCGAACGCCTCCGCCGACATATACCGAGTGCAGTACATTCGGCAAGGCTCGGCGTCGCTCGCGCTCACGCTCTGTGACGTTTATGCGTGAGCACGACCGAAGCCGAGCCTGGCCGAATGTACCCGAGTGTACTGTACTCGGTATATGTCGGCGCAGGATTTCAAACTGAGTGCGGGAAGCAGCCATCGGCGTATATCGCGCACCCACGATTTCCCCCTTGTTTTTAGGGGAAAATAGTGCGCGATATACGCCGATAAATACGGTAATTCTGCCATTGGTGACATATAGTTAAAAAAGGCAGCTAATTACTGTATTTATTGGCGTATAACACTCACTTTTTTACCCTAAAATAGAGGGTAAACTGTGCCTGCTTGTTATACGCAGGGGGCTGTGGAAAGTTTTTTTCCTGAAACTTCCCTCTTAAAGTTAGGGTGCGTGTTATATATGCCTGTGCGTGTTATACACCAATAAATACGGTAAATAATAAAGTGGTCTGTTAGTGATCCTGTTGCTGGTGAATTGTCATCAGTGGCAGGATTGCTCATCCTACATCACCTTTAGGGGTTAATTTACTAAAGACAAAAAGATATCCAGAGTTTAGAAAATGAGCAAAAGCTATGCTGATTTCCATCGTCCAATCATGTGCAAGCAAAATTGCTCTTCAAATTGAAGCCTTATCTCATTTACTAAGCTCAGGAGTAACTGCAGTTGCAGAGGGAAACTGCACTTTGCAAAGTCCATCTTATGTTTGCCTTTAGTAAATCAATCCCTCTGTCTTTCGGTCTGCTACAGCTGTGGTGGCTCCAGCATCTTATTACGCAGCTGACAGTGCATGTCCATATTAACATGGACAACAGTATATTTAAATAATTATATAACCTATCAATAATTCTATACCTTATCTATAGATTATTAGAGTATTTGAGGTTCTGTAAGGTGCATCAAAGTTTCATATTAAACATTCACAGTAAAAAGTGGAACCCAAGCTAAACACGTAACTGAAGCACATAATCATGATTCATTTTCCAAACTACTTTTCAAAGTCCTTGCTTCCAACATTCTCAGTTGGCTATGGACACACATATCATGCCAAACTGGAGAGGTCTTTCCTTTGTTTTCCCTTCCTTTAAGTGTCCCTAAATATTTCAATTTCTAGATTTTAGTACCTGAGATACCTTATTATAAAACACTCCACAATTGACATAGGTTTACAGTGCTGCCACCTCCTTAATCTGGTTTCTGGTGTGATGGGGATTATGGAAAATTAACATTAGATTTGGGTTTTTTTTGTTTAAGAATACATTGTGATACTGGACTTGCCATCTCTTTATGGGATTACTGGTCCAAGGTTTATTTTCGAGTGTCCAAACAAGATAGCTTCGCATCAGCTGAAAAAAAAAAAAAGATGCTGCTTAGTTCAGCAAATATCATGATATCCATTAAGTAGACTATTGCTTGGGCTCAAGTTTCAGGCTCATGAATGAACCCTCCAAGTGCTTCTCCACAGCAAACAGCAAAACCACTGTCTTTCATTTCATCATGCAGTAGATTTTCAAACTGACAGCACAGCATCCTCTTGTGAGAGCTTTCCAGCCCCTTTAAAGGGCAGGCATTCTGAAAGGTGGATGGGTGGATTGGGGCGGCCAGGCTAAGGACCCACAAAAACACTTCCTCAGCCAACAGCTCAATATTACAATCAGCCTCTTAAAGAAAGACTTGCCTATTTCCCCACCAGGCTTCCCTGGAGCGTACAGCTGTCCTAATATGTATATTGGGAGAATAATATCTCCCATTCACTATTTTGTGTGCCATTTTAGCCCAGACTCTATTACATCATTTACAGATTTTTTTATGAATACATAGCTGAACTACACTATTTTACCAAAAGTATTGGGATGCCTGCCTTTACACGCATGTTGTTGGGAGCATGAAATTGTCCAAAATGTATTGGTATGCTGACACCTTAAGGGTTCCCTTCACTGGAACTAAGGGGCCAAGCCCAACCCCTGAAAAAGAACCCTGCACCATAATCCCTCATCCACCAAATGATTTGGACCAGAGCCTTCTGGTCCAACATCAGTGTCTTACCTCACAAATGCGCTTCTGGAAGAATGGTAAAACATTCCCATAGACACACTCCTAAACCTTGTGGACAACCTTCGCAGAAGAGTTGAAACTGTTATAGCTGCAAAGGGTGGGCCAACTCAATATTAAACCCTATGGAATAAGACTGGGATGCCATTAGAGTTCATGTGCAAGTAAAGGCAGGTGACCCAATACTTCTGGTAATATAGTGTGTGTCCCTGTTTTCATTGTTTTATAACCTTATACGTCACAATATGATACAGTTTTTATAATCTATGATGCCATATATACCTTTTTAACATGTTATTGCATCTTTGAAATTTACCCATCTCACCACTTTCCATTTGTGTCAGCTTGTTAATGATAGATAGATACAGCAGATAGATAGATAGATAGATAGATCGATAGATAGATAGATAGATAGATAGATAGATAGATAGATAGATAGATAGATAGATAGATAGATAGATATACATCTCTATACTTCCGTAACCTCCCTGGGGGTACGATTATTTCAGAAAAACGGTGCTAAAAGCGGTACCATTATTTGCAAGGAAATTTGGTGTTTTATACTGTAGGCCTGTAATTCTTAGGAATAACTCACTTAAATCTGACCAAACAAGAGTCTAGTAGGCAAATTTTTTTAAAAAACAAAATTATAAATTATAATATAATAAATAATTATAAATAATTATAACAAATAATAATATAATTATAATAAAAAATATTCAATAATGTAATCAACTCAAAATCACTGGAATTTGCTCAGTTGCAGAATTGTCGCTGTCATTACTTTAATTTTTTCATGACGAATTTCCCCACAAATCGCTATCGCACAATTCTGCAAGTGATTATAATTTATTATCGCTGTTTTCTAGCTGCTCTAAAACCACTTTTGACATAAAGGGACACTTTTGGTTGCTATGGACAATCTACAGTTTGCAGGCAGAAAGAACAGTTTTTATTATATAAGAGTACATGCAGGACACAGGGCAGACCACTAGGGACAAGGAGTGTGTGTATTTTTTACATACAGTACTGTAATCTATAAGATTACAGTATACTGTATGTAGGGTGTTTGTTTACCTTTTTGAATTTGGCGCCGTTCTCCGCTCCCGTGCGTCGTAACGTCGCAGGGAACGGAGATCGGCGGCACACAGAGGCACTGTGTGAATCGAGCGAGGTTCCCGCTCGCTCACACAGCGCGGTGGTATCGCTGGATCCAGGGACAAGGTAAGTAACTTTGTCTGTGGCTGCAGCGAGGCGAGCCCGAGTCTGACTCGGGGTTACCGATCGTTGCCAAAAAATCTCACCCCAAGTCAGACTCGGGAATACCGCCAGGGGGGTTAAAGTTACTGTGCTTAAAACTGAATGACATCCCCACTGCTTTAAGAAAAAGCAACTATATAACTGGTGGATCAACACAGTCTGTCATAACTGGACAGGGGAAGAAATAAAAGAGAAAAAGGAGGGATATTAATCCATAAAGTTTTAAATATGTCCCTGGTTCAGTCAAATGAGAGAATGAAAAGCAGTTGAATTTATTGTAAGATTTGTATTGTGTAAATATTGTTAACAAATGAATAAAAAGATAATATAAACAACACAGTCTATCAGAAAAATTAAAGACTGTGCTTTTATCAGACGCCCTTGCACATTTTTCATAACATCATGGAGGCACCCTGTAATAATAGTTTGCAAAAATAAAGATTTCATACAAACTATTAAAAAAAGATATTCAAAATCAGTTTAGAAACTCATAAGCTTTCAAAACATTAATGTAAAATTGACCAACACTGTTATAGTTTTCATTTAAATTGGAGTTGTGTTTTATTCAGCTGGAAGACTTATATTAAGAACATATGTCTGCTTTTTAATAACAAATCTGTTCAGATATTATCATCCATAGTGCTGAAATGTTGCGCAGTATGTCAGTCTTCCTCATGTTCCAATAAGTGATGTCACTACTATAGGATTATTTATTGTTGACTCACAGTTGATGATGATGTTTGTATGTGTCTAATGAGAATGCTGATAATATTTTATACATTCTAAAAAATAAAAAATAAAACGGTTAATGAAAAATAATATGCAAATATAATTCCAAACAGTGCCAGATAACGTATCATACAATTCCGTTTATATTTGCGTGTGTGGCAGTGTAAAACAAATTTGCCTCGTCTGTCTCCTGAGGCATATTATTGCTAGCTGTCCTTAATCCACCTCTTGTGTAAGTGATAAATGCTGCGCTTGAAAGCACATACAAATGAGGATTCTTGCTTGAACTACTAATGTTGTTTTGTATTAACGTAATCAATTCATGATTACTGCTTTTCATTTTTGTTTTGGAACTTTCTAATCGTTGTAAATATCAGGCTTTCATTTTTTTTTTTCTTTTTGGTTGGCTTTGATATTATTGAAATATAATAAACATCTAAATCTGATTTCAAGAACTGAGCTTTCAGTCTTTGGAACATGCATATGGATACTTAAGGCTTAACTCCAGCTATTACACATCCACTCTCCATCCCCAATATAATACTATGTTAGTTGCTAAAAATTTCTAAGCTAAAAGTCCAAAATAAAACATACAACATAAAAAAAAAATACAATTATACTCTGCACAAATACCAGCAAAAAAGCAATAGTATACATAATCCTCTAAGATCAGAAATAAATATTTGCAGCGTTTCTAAACATATAAGTAAATCACACTAATAGAAAACACATGAGCGATCCAAAAACTCCAATAGTTAATTATTGGAGTTAACTTTTAAACGTAGGAGGGAATCCATGCATTGAAATATGTGCATAAAAATCCTTACCTGTGTGGTTCACACTGTCCGCCACCCAACACCCAGGGTATGCAGCCACCAGATTGTAGGACCTCCCTCTCAGAGGGTAATACACACTTGTTTTTCACACCAGGCAAGCTGAAAATGCCTCCTCTCTCCAGCCTTGGATCATCCACAGTGCTTAGGAATGGTATCCACATGCTTTCCAATCTACAGCGGGAAAATAAAAAGCTCCAAATAGTGTGATGCTGTAGTAAACTTTATTAGAATGAAAGTACCAAATAAAAATAAGCTGGCTATACAATTCACAGTAGAAACTGCCAGTTCTACCCCCCCCCCCCCGGCAGTGTGTGGTGCCAGTCCACTAGCCCCGCCTATGTCTTCAGGGGCTTCTGAAGATGTCCCTTAGGACAAAACGCATTGAGATAAGCTAGTGGACTGACATCACATGCTGCCGGCGAAAGACCTGGCAGTGTCTACTGTAAAGTTTATAGCTGGCTTATTGTATTTTATTTGGTGCTTTGATTTTAATAATGTTTTCTTACAGTATCAAACTATTTGGAGCTTTTTATTTTCCCTCTGTAGATTGTAGATCGGGTGGATACCGTTCCTAAGCACTGTGGATGATCCAAGGCCGGAGAGAGGAGGATATTTCCGTTTCCCTCTAGGATTTAACCATTGGACTATTTGGATCACTCATGTTTTTTTTGTAATGTGATTTAGTTATATGCATATATGCGCCACATTTATTTATTTTTTATCCTAAAAGTCTAAAATACTCACCTACTTAACTTTATCCATAGTGATGTGATGTTTCAAGTTCCAATTAGTCTATTTTATTCCCTGCAAAAGGAAAAGTTCTTTCTTTGTGTATCCAGTCCCTGGACGATATGTAGCCATCTCAGCAGACAGTTGGTAGTGCTCAAAGGACTGGGAAAATGCTGATCAGTGCATTTGTAGTCCATTCACGTGTCCTCTAGCTTTGTAGAGGAAAACACATACAGAGATTTGGGCTGAAAACCGGAGGACGTGACTGCAGGAGCCTGACATTTCATCCGTGAACCGCGGATCACAGGTGCAATGCTTTTCAGGTTTCTGTGGGGAAAAATTTTAAATGCACATTTTTTTCTTAAAGGTGAACTTAGCCCAAAGAAAAACGCTGTGAATAGGTGAAAGGGGGAGCGGGAATGGGAGGGCTCAAAAATGTCCCTCTTTCATCTTGCAAATGCATGCTGATTACCAATTCATTCCTCTGTACTTATGGCCCTTACAGCTGTCCTATGGAGCACAACTCTCACATGATTAAGTAGGGTCATGGTATGCATGGGCAGGATGAGGAATACTTGGAAGAACCACTTTCAAAAGAAAGGCAGTGCAAATTTTGTCAGGGCCTCACAGTGAAGTTCACTGAAACAAAGACAGGGATAAGTATTGGGCCAGGTGAGCTGCACATAGGGGTGTGGGGAAAACTTGTCCTTTACACATATTTTGTCTGGGGAAATGCTCAAGTGGTAGCTCTGTGGCAGAAAATCACTGTATAACACAGTCTTTTTGAGGTATTACCTCAAAAGGGTCCCACATGTATTTTCATATAGGGTATTAACGGAAAGGGCTGTGCGAAAGGACTTTTAAAATTCTATGTTTACTGTGTGAGAATACATAGAAGTTTCACCTACCAAACTGTGAGTTTGTTTAGGCTGTGAGTTTGTTTAGTTGTTGATTTACTGCACTTTGCAAAGTGCAATTGCACTGTAGTTGCAAGTGAAGTTGCTCCAGAGCTAAGTAAATGAGTTAAAGATTCCCTTTGCAAAGAATACCCAATCAGGTGCAAGAAAAAAAATGCATTTTTGTTGCACATGATTGGATGATGGATGTCAGCAGAGCTTCTGTTCATTTACTAAGCTCAGGAGCAACTGCAGTCTATTCACCTTTAGTAAATCAACGCCCTAGTTTCTTTGTTTTTACTATTGAAGTAAAGCTGTTTTCATGTGAGTTCTTCCAGCCATTCTATGATGAGCCAGGTATCCTGGCAGTTGGACCTGTGGACCAGGGCAGCCAGACTGTAAAGACTCTTAAAGGTGGACTTACCTATTTTCCTCACCAGCCTTCCCTGGAACCCACAACTGCTACAATCCTCATTTTAGATCAGGGATCTCCAAACTACGACCCTCCAGCTGTTGCAGAACTACACATCCCATGAGGCATTGTAAAACTCTAACATTCACAGACATGACTATGCATGATGGGAATTGTAGTTCCTAAACAACTGGAGGGCCATAATTTGGAGACTCCTTTTCTAGACAATAAATATGTCCCATCCACCAACACCTTGTCTGGCCATTTAGCCCAAATGTTATCAAAATACATATAACCTTAATGTGCACTAATATTTTTTGTTTTGGTTCTATTGTAGGTCACACTAGGTTTTGTCTTTTGAATTCTACTTTGTAGCATTTAATCCCCTCTCTAGAAAATGTAGACAAGATCCATGTAATAAGTTTTCTCCCAGGGAATTTTATTATAATGTGCAAATTCACTCAAGTGGCCTGTACTTAAATCTCTATGGGAAATGTTATGAAACCGTGACAGCCTTCAGATTGCAGATACTAGCCTATCATTCTACTGTGCGTGTTTGCCAAAAAAGCAACAGGCGCCTGTGTGAAAGAGTTTTTATGGGACTGTTGCAGCGTGCAAGTGTATAAATCATTGTTTTGTATAGCTGTACCTTGCTTTGTGAGTAAGCCAATGAGAAAATACTTCTCTCTTCCTCCATCTGCCAGAGACACAGAGAGATAGGTAAATATTAGGTCCTGGCTACGTGACAGGAATAGTACTGGTAAGGCCGCTTTGTTCATTAATGTCTTTAACTCTTTGAACATTTTCTATAGGGAAATCACTTGCATTCCACCCATCAACATTCATTTATTTATTGGTTGCATCATTAATGAACTGCACATCTGGAAACCTGCATATAGTCAGGGTCTACTGTTTCAATACATAACTTGGATACAGAGTCCAAAGGAGTTCTATAAAAAAAATGCAACTGAATCCAAAGTATAAATGTTACCCTATTTTATAGAATGTGTGCCAGAACACAAACATAATTACCTATAACACATCTATTTATAAAAAGTAGAGCAAAAATAACAGGGCTGTTCCCTATAACAGAAAATCAGGTGTCAGTTTTAAACATTTCTATACGACTCCAGTGCTGGCCATATAAATTAAAAAAAATAGCTAAATAGTTGTTGAACTCCTTTAGTAAGTTCTGCATAATATGCTATGAATCAGGGACGTGGTTAGTGTCCTGAAAAATGTAAGGGACAACTGAGCACTCCATTGAAAAAACAGTGTTTTCCAGCAAAATGCAATAAGTAAGGAGCCTGTAAACTCCCCTTAGATCAGAGTTGCAAAGCTGTGTAACATGGTCATATGTACTGTTTCTACAGTTATTTGGTGCTTCCTACTTAAGAGGTTTGTGCAAAAGCTATTGTACACCAATGTGGAATTTACTAAAATTGAAGCATGCAATATCTGGTGCAGGTCTGCATAAAAAAAAACAACCAACTTCCAGGTTTTATTGTCAAAGCCTAATTAAACAAGCTGAAGTTAGAAGCTGATTGGCTACCGTGCACAGCTGCATCAAATTCTGAAAGCTCCAGTTTTAGTAAATCTTCTCCCGAGTGTTTTTCTCATCTTCAATTATCAAACTAAAGGAAACACGACAAACAAATTAACAAACATAATGCTACAATAAAGTAGAAATAAACTAAACAGCAACAAGTTATTTCAAAATTAAATCAATTAGCCTTTCATTGCCACTTAAAGGAGTTGTAATGGCAGAAGGTTTTTTTTTTTATTCTAATGCATTTTATGTATTAAGATAAAAAGCCTGTGTGCAGCAGCTGCCCTCAGCCCCCCTAATACTTACCTGAGCCCCATCTCTGTACAGCGATGTCCACGAATTCCTCGGCCATCTCCCTCCTGATTGGCTGAGACACAGCAGTAGCGCCATTGGCTCCTGCAGCTGTCAATCAAAGTCAGTTAGCCAATCAGGAGAGATAGAGGCGGGGCCAAATGGCTACTCCATGTCTGAATGGACACACAGAGCTGTAGTTTGGCTCGGGTGCCCCCATAGCAAGCTGCTTGCTGTGGGGGCGCTCGACAAGACTGAGGGGCCAGGAGCAGCGAAGAGGGACCCGAGAAGAGGAGGATCTGGGCTGCTCTGCAACGCTACTGCAACAGAGCAGGTGAGCATGACATGTTTGTTGTTTTGTTTTTTTAAACAAGACTTTACAATCACTTTAATGTTATCCTTACCTGACATGGCTCCATCACCATGTGGCTCTCTTCTCCCCTCGAACATTTCATCCACCAACAGTATTTATGTAAAAGAATAAGAGGTGGTTTGCACTTGAACTTTGCTCTTCTACTCCCTGAAGAACAGCTTATTAGGGGGCCAGGTTCCATGCATGAAAAAACACGTCCTCCTTTGGGATCCTCACTTGCCTCATGGTTTTAATGCCCTTTTTTATTAAAGACTTTATAACACAGGTGAAACTGTTATGACCTTGAATGGTTCCCATACATGTCCAATTCTCTGTCAAATAGGGTTTCTTAGACTTATGCTGCGTACACACTGTAGGTTAGTCTGATGAAACCGGTCTGATGGACCGTTTTCATCAGACCAAACCGATCGTGTGTGGGCCCCATCGGTTATTTTTCCATAGGTTAAAAAAATAGGAACTTGTTTTAAAATAATCTGATGGATAAAAAACCTATAGAAAAAAACAATCGCCTGTGGGTACGTCCATCGGTTAAAAATCCACGCATGCTCAGAATCAAGTCGACGCATGCTTGGAAGCATTGAACTTCATTTTTTTCAGCACGTCGTTGTGTTTTACGTCACCGCGTTCTAACACAATCGTTTTTTTAACTGATGGTGTGTAGGCACGACTGATCATCAGTCAGCTTCATCGCATAACTGATGGAAAAATCCATCAGACTGTTTTCATTAGACTAACCTATCGTGTGTACAGGGCATTAGTCTGGTGATAGGCAAGTTTATGGGGAAACTAAATATCATTCCCTATTAAAATGCATCTGGACCAATGGGTGATTAACCAGTGGGATTTCAGATGTTTTGTAACCATTTCTTTTCAAGTAACAGTCATCCACAATACATTATCGGCCATAATATACAACCATGGCTTAGGTGATTAACATATATATGCATATGACCAAATCAATGTATTGTAAGCTCTTTGAGGGCAGGAATTGATGTTAGTGTATAATATATGTAAGGTGCTATGTAAAATGGTGGCACTATATAAGTACCTGTATTAATAATAATAATAACAAACATTGTCATCATCACTTGTTGATCTGGGCACTAGCTTATAAGGTTTAGTTGTGCTGTACATCCCTTTTGTGTGGCATATAACTGACCTTACCATTACATGTTACTTTATCCTGTCAGTAACCTTAATAAAACTTGCGCTGCCACTATCCCTGTTACTTAAACCAGGGGCATTATCTGCAATACACGTATAGAAGCATTTAATCTGTAGCATGTAATTTTCATAATATGTAAACATAGCATTCATCAGTCAGAAGGATCACATTGCATATGCATTTATTGAGGGAAAAGTAGACTTTTTTTCTTTTTTCTACTTTTTTTCTGTAGATGTAATTTTAGATTGTTTACATTGCTACTTTAAGTGAAATTATGGGGCATTCAAGAAAAGCACAGTAAAACAAACACACTTGTATAAAATCAAATATTTTCTTCTACCAAATTTGCCAATTTTAAATGAAATTTGGTATCCTCCCATGCTGTTATACAAAACATCTGGGTATAATTTTATTGATGCAGGATGATCTCAGGAAAGTGGTAATACCAACAAACTGATTGAGAATGTGAAGTAAGGACACTAATGAAACATTTCGTTGCCCGGAGCAGCTGTGTATCTCAGTCATTGGCGCAATCCTTTAAGTTGCTCAACCTAGATCACTGTAGTAAAGAGAGCTGTTCACAAATTACCTCCTGCAGGACATGCTTAAATCCTAAACTCCATGCTCATATCTTTTAGCTATGCTCACGGGAGCACCATTTAATGCAGTCACTGGCAGGCAAATCAAAGGAAGGAAAAGCCACGTGATAAAAGTGTGAAAATAATTCACTTATTAGTAAGACATAAAGTTACAGCTCATCCTCAGAACAGCTCCCGGAGGAACCAATTTTAGTTCATTGCTTTAGTGAAAGCAGTGAAATACTATCCAGATTTCTAACACTACATCAGCTTACAGTTTTATATAAATATCTAAAGAGTCATTTTCGATATAACTTCTTGCAGGAATCCTGTATATTCCACATCAGTGTGTGTGCAGCCTTTTATGCAGGGTGAACTAGTCAGAAACAATGTGAGAATACCCTTTAAAAAGCTGAAAACAATACAGACATCAAAAATACTTACAAATGCAACTATGCATTAATTAAAAATAATAACATTTATTTTTGCATGCTCCTGTGAATTTAACTTGGCTTTACCCCCGTTGTAATCGTCCTGTACAGTAGACTGGAAAGGAGGGAAATTACTTGGTGTGCATCAGATGCAATGCAGATACGTACTATGACAAGGAGTAAGCTGACATGAGAACAGAGTAGAATGAGCAGGCAGATAAGCTCATCACTATTTTGCACCTTCATTATTTCAGTTGCAGGCTGGGGGAAAGGAGGCAACCAAAACTGCTTAAATGCAGTAGTAAGGTGACCAATCTGGCTGTGATATGCAGCGGAGCTGAGTAAAGCTCAGGACTGGTGGATGAATTTGAAAATCATCCATATGTTGCTTTCTGCCTTCTGCTTCTGGATCACTAACAACTGGTGTTTTTAGTCATGGCCAGATTCCCTGTAGCCTCCCTGGCGGTATGATTATGTCAGATTTTTGAATGTCAAAGCGGTACAATGTTTTGCATAGAAATTTGGCTTTTTATATTGTAGGCCTGTAATTCTTAGGAATAACTCACGTAAATCTGTCCAAACAAGAGTCTAGTAGACATCCCGGGTATGATAAAGTTTAAAACATGAAATCATAAATTATAATATAATAAATAACTATAAATAATTATAAACAATAATAATAATAAAATGAATTCACTATCGCTCAATTCTGCAAGTGATTCTAATTTACTTTTGCTGTTTTCTAGCTGGTCTAAAACCACTTTTGACGCAAAGGGACACTTTTTGGTTGCCATGGACAATCTCAAGTTTCCAGGCAGAAAGAACAGTATATATAATATAAAACTGCAGGCAGCGTACTGGACAAAGCACTAGGGACAAAAGGGATGTGAAATATTTTGATACAGTAATGTAATCTGTAGGATTACGGTGTACTGTAGGTGTTATGTCTTTTGTACTTTTTTATTTTGCTGCCGGGCTCTGCCCCCGTGTGTCGCAATGCTTGCAGGGAAGTGTAGCCCGGAACACAGTATTTGAGGCAGATGATCGGACAGAGGACACAGTGGGGGGATATCACAGGATCCTAGTAACAAGGTAAGTATGTTGTACCAGGATTCTGTAATGCAATCCCGAGTGTGACTCAAGGGTTACCGATAATGGTACAGAGATTTAACCCCAAGCCACATTTGGGAATACTTCCAGGAGGGTTAAAGTGACCCTTTCAGATTACTCAAAAACTACTGCTAAAAGTTCCCTGCAGGAAAAGAGCTTTTATACTCACCTCTCACCCCTATGTGTCTGGTTCTGTGTCTGTTTCCTCATAGCAGATTAAACAGCACAGTGCTTGGATGCCTTTGGACAGCTGCATAGTCAATCTGAGGGGAGGGTAGTGTTAGATGCACTAGCAGATTTGGACTTGACTTACAAATTAAAAGCCAAATTCCTAATGGTTTTACATAAATTAATTTAAGCACACCATCATAAGCACCACTGTCAGTGTTAAATGGTTTGTCTCAACCCTGTAACTGCCACTGTTACTGGACAGCTTGGTCTGTTAAAGGAAGTTGAAAAATACCAGATTTCCTGGCAGAATCAACAGGTGAAAATAAAGGGAAAACAAATAAAGCCACCATATCTAAAATTGGTAAGGTGCAATATAATTAAGTTTTGTGTTTTTGGTTCAATACTGCTTTAACACATTACTGTGATTTGGGAAAATAAAAGTCAAACAGATCAAATTGAAGTTATACTCTATGGATTTTGCAGGACTAATCATATGGTCCAAAAGAGCAATAGATTTACTAAGGGTAAATAGAATGTGCACTGTGCAAGGGCATTTGCTCCAGAGCTTAGTAAATGAGATGAAGCTTCACTTTGCAAAGAATACCCAATCACATACAATAAAAAAAATGAATTTTTGCTTGCACATGATTGGATGATGGAAGTTGTCAGAGCAAAGTGCAAATGCTCCTGCAAAGAACACAGTCTATTTCCCTTTAGTAAATCATCCCCTACATGTGTTCTTGCACACAGGGAGCTGAGCCTGTTCATTGTAATTGAAAGCGTATTTCCTCTGCTTGGGCAGCCAAGGTGCAGCGTATAGCCTCTCATGTACAGTACGTTATATATCACATACATTGACAGGAATGCCTGTGTGCTGCTGTACTCATGTTTATGGTGGTGCTATCGTAAACATGAGTATATTGTGCGGGCACATGCAAAAAAAACTAGGGTTGTCCCGATTCCACTTTTTTAGGACCGAGTACAAGTACCGATACTTTTTTTCATGTACTCGCCCGAAACCGATTACCGATATTTTTTTTTAAAAATGTGTCCATGTATCCCCAAATGCAGCCTTGTGTCCCCAAATGCAGCCTTGTTTCCCCATTTGTGTCCCCAAATGCAGCCATGTATTCCCAAATACAGTCTTGTGTCCCCAAATGCAGCCATGTGTAGCCTTGTGTCCCCAATGCAGCCATGTGTGCCCAAATGCAACCTTGTGTCCCCAATTGCAGCCTTGTGTCCCCAAATGCAGCCTTCTGTCCCCAATTGTGTCCCCAAATGCAGCCTTGTGTCCATAAATGCAGCCTTGTGTAGGTTCCCAGTGGCCTACCTGTGTAGGCAAAGAGAGAGCCCCCCCGCCACCGCCATTGCCGTCTAGTTGATCAACGCGCGGGGAACATAACTGCTTTCATTTCAAAAGCTGTGTGTTCCCAGCTGCGCGTCGTCATATATAGCCCCTCCCCCTTGTCCAGGCACTTTGATAGACAAATCACCTGTCCAATCCTGGAACGGGTGCACACAGCTATTGAAATTAAAGCTCTCCGCCCACTCCTCGCCCCCTCTCAGCCCACTCTCCGCCCCCTCTCAGCCCGCTCTCCGTATCGTGTGAAGCACTGGGAGCATTTGCGCGAGTACAAGTACTCACGCAAATGCTCAGTATCGGTCCCGATGCCGATACTAGTATTGGTATCGGGACAACCCTAAAAAAACACAGAAAAATGTGATGAAAAACTGAGGAAACACTGTTGCTTCTATAAACAAAATATACAGTAGAATAATATTGCATTTTTCAAAATGGTTTGTGTTCTGGTGTAAGAAAAACAAAAAAACAAAAGGTTTAGGTTTTGAGCTCTAATCAGTCTCAGCTATGGTAGAGACTGATGCGACCTAATCATCTCTTAAAAGTGTCTAGATCAGCTTATGCTATTAAGGAAATTAGCAAACATGTTAGCGATTAGGAGACCCAAGGCATCAAAATATTAATGAGCTCATGTATGCTGTTGTATTGTTTGGACCAAGATCAGAGCAGATGCTTTCCTTAATTGAATTAGCACACATTGCTAATAATTATTACAGTATTTATAAAGTACTGTCCTCTATTTTTTAAGACGTATGTGAAGTCAGCCCACACTAACAATTTTAATGACCATTTTGAAATAATACATATATTTATGTACTTTTATCAATTTTTAGAGATATGAGAATGTTATGCTTTGTGGTTTTAGAGGCTGTTCCTTAAGTAGATCCAATTAAGACGGAATGCGTATACTATCAAAATGACTTTATTCGACTGGCCTCAAACCCACAACATGATGATAAAAGCATAAGTATATGTGCAAGATTAAAATCACACTGATAAATGACAGCAATATAACAACCTAATTTAAGTCAGACAGTCCTGGAGATATTTGGCATGCCTCATGCCTACTGCTTCAGTGAACTTGTGATACTAACTGAATAGATTAGGCTTATTAACCAAAACTGTTGTCTAAAGCTTGTTTAGAACTGTTATTCCTCAATTACACAAGACTCCCACCAGATAGCAATTAGCATATAATTATCTCCTTTTTTCAGATAATAAGCACATTTTGCATTTGATTATTTTTAAGTTATTACACACCCATGGACAACCATGGATTGAAATGTAATGATGATTAGCAGTTTAATTTGGATTACTTAGCATTTTCTGAATAAAGCTTTGTTAATATTTAAGCCCAAAATAAAGAAGAAAGAATAAATATTCGGGTACGACACCAACATTGTTCTACATAAGAAAACCGATTCTTCCCAGAGTAAAAATAAGAGGAATAAATTAAGACAGTGTGCCTTTTTAGGCAACCCATATGAGGGTTAGGTATAAGCAGGGGGGTTCTGAAATGTCACCATATTAACAAAAAACTATAATGAGATATGTTAAAGCGTAAGCGTGGAATTGGCCTTAAATTGCCCCCAAGGCTTAAAAAAGCTCCTTTCAACTATCCTAAATCTGTTTTTGTGACAAAAAATGGCCCCTGCTTGGCCTGATTGTTTTATTTTGAATTTTTTTTTACTCAGAAAAAAAAATTAATAATATTTAATGGGGCAGAACACCAATAAATAATTAGTAAAAAATGGAATAAGCATGAACACAAAAAACACCAACCTACCCTAAATACACTTACACCGCCCCCCACCCCCCATCCTGTTTTTTTTCCCCCCTGAGCATATTTTTCCAAGCAGCTCCATGAGGGAGATTGGGATTTTCTGTATAAAGGAAGTTTCGCCAACAGCCACATATCAGTAATTGAACACTGATATTACTTTGTTCATCCCTAATGAGGGTACAGTAGCTCATTAAGTTATTGCAGAGCAAACAGAAATACTAACAGAATCAGCAAGAAAAACAAAACAGTAGTAATTCTTTGCAGTACTACTAAAAGAAATACAACAAGCAAACAATGCAGTACTAATTTCAAACTGTCACAAAAATAGATTAGTCTCAATTAACTAAGACAGGTGAATAAACCTTTACTAAGATAAATACAGAGTCTGTCATTGTTGACCTTCTAAGAAAAGCAAGTTGCCTGCCTGTCACTACTGATCTACACAGTTGTTCTAGGTCAGCACTCCAAAATGACCCGAGGCCATTGGATCAGCACAGAAGTCAGGCAACCAGCATTTCAGCCTACTCCATTTTATTGTTGAAAGCCTTAGGCCTCGTACACACGACCGTTTTCCTCGACAGAATCCATCAAGAAACTTGGAGGCAGAGCTTTTTTGCCGAGGAAAACACATGTGTATGTTTTTCATCGAGAAAACTGTCGTGGAACTCGATGAGAAAAAAAGAGAACAAGTTCTCTTTTTCCTCGTCGGGAGTCTCAATTTCCTTGTCGTGTTCCTCGTCAGGCTGGTTTTCGACGAGAAACACGTTTGTGTGTATGAATATGGGGAACTAAAAGGGTTGGGACTTTACATGAGGCGCCGGGCAATAGCCGAGCACCTCCATCCCCGGCAACTTAAACAGTGAAATCAAACTTCCCCTTTATAGTGCCGTCGTACGTGTTGTACGTCACCGCGTTTGAGAACGACGAGATTTGGTCTTGACAGTGTGTACGCAAAGAAAGCTTGTCAAGATTCTCGACAAGCCTGACAAGGAACTCGTCGAGGAAAACGATGTCTCTTTTATGAGGCCTCATTCTTTTTTTGTCCACAATTCTTAGACTTTGGGGTTATACTGCTGCCTACAGGAGAACTGGATACCAGCAAAATCTGTTAGCCAGTACAGGATAACCCCACCCACAACAAGCATGCCTTCGTTATTTTGCTATTCTCTTCAAAAGAGTGGATGCGTTTTCTTCAGTTCTGCTGCTCTCTGCTTGTTTTGGAGAGTTTTTGACTACCATCATCTGCTGGTAGATTTATGCAAGATACATGGAAAGTCTCTTCAGTCTGCCAATGAGTGTTAGTAGACTTGTTTAGCCACTTAAAGACCAGAAGGATTTATCCCCTTAAAGACCAGGCCATTTTTTGCGATACGGTACTGCACCGCTTTAACTGACAATTGTGCGGTCGTGCAGCGTTGTACCCAAACAAAATGTATGTCCTTTTTTTCCCACAAATAGAGCTTGTTCAGTTAAACTTAAAAAATGAAATACAGTGCAACCTTGGATTGCGAGCATAATTTGTTCCAGAAACATGCTTGTAATTCAAAGCACTCTTATATCAAAGCACATTTTTCCATAAGAAATAATGGAAACTCAGAGGATTCGTTCCACAACCATTTCTTTATAAGTCCTTTAGTTTATAGCCCATATAAAAATATTATAGCAATGTGATGGGTTGTGTAACCATAAAATGTCCATCCACAAATGGAAGCCTCCACAAGAGGATTAGAAGCAAAATCCAGCATGAGCTACAGAGTATAAAAGAGAAGAGAGGCGCCTCTAAGTGTGGCAATATGGTAACATTTAACCACTTGCTTACTGGGCACATAAACCCCCTTCGTGCCCAGGTGAAATTTCAGCTTCTGGCACTGCGTCGCTTTAACTGACATTTGCGCGGTCGTGCGACGTGGCTCCCAAACAAAATTGACGTCTTTTTTTCCCCACAAATAGAGCTTTATTTTGGTGGTATTTGATCACCTCTGCGTTTTTTATTTTTTGCGCTATAAACAAAAAAAGAGCGACAATTTAAAAAAAAATATATATTTTTTTTACTTGTTGCTATAATAAATATCCCAATTTTTTTTAAAAAAAAAAATATTTTTTTTTCTCAGTTAAGGCCAAAACGTATTTTTCGACGTATTTTTGTAAAAAAAAAAAAAAAAATCGCAGTAAGCGACTGGTTTGCTCAAAAGTTATAGCGCCTACAAAATAGGGGACAGAATTATGATTTTTTTTTATTATTTTATTTTTTTACTATTAATGGCGGCGATCTGCGATTTTTATTGGGACTGCGATATTGCGACGGACGTATCGGACACTTTTGGGACCATTCACATTTATACAGCGATCAGTGCTATAAAAATGCACTAATTACTGTATAAATGTAACTGGCAGTGAAGGGGTTAACATTAGGTGGTGAGGAAGGGGTTAAATGTGTATCCTGGGTGTGTTCTAACTGTGTGGGGGGAGGGGGGTGACTGGGAGAGGTGACTGATGCTGTGTCCCTATGTACAAGGGACACAGATCGGTCTCCTCTCCTCTGACAGCACGTGGAGCTCTGTGTTTACACACAGAGCTCCATGTCCCTGCTGTGTTCCCGACGATCGCGTGTACCCGGCTGACATCGCGGCCGCCAGGTACACATATCGGCTTCCCAGCGATGCGCTGGGACAGAGGCGTGCGTAGGTAATGCACTTTAAATGGCGTACAAAGACATCCAGTTGGCACCTGAGAGTCGCGCTGTTGACGTCTTTTGTCAATAGCGCGGGTCTCAAGTGGTTAATGAAGGTACAACATTTAGCAACTCACATGATTAATGAATAAAAGAGGTACATCTAAGTATGCAGGCATGCAGGGTAAAGCTGTCCACATAGATCGTCCTCCGCACTGCCGGCTCTTACTGCTGTCAGTCTGCAATCGTGACCGGGAAGACTACCCTGCAGTAGAGCGATCTGAAAGCGGGGCTTGAAACGCTTGTGCAGCGCAGCGTGAAAGCATGATATGTCTATGTGGCCGGCTTTACCCCGGATGCCTGCATGCTTTTAATAATCAACCCTGTGAGTTGCTAAATGTTGTACCTTCATTAAATGTAACCATATTGCTACACTTAGGCCCCATACACACGACCAAACATGTCTGCTGAAACTGGTCCGCGGGCCAGTTTCAGCAGACATGTTCGGTCGTGTGTAGGCCCGAGCGTGCAGGATTCCAGCAAACATTTGCCCGCCGGGCCTTTTCCCAGCGGGCACATATTCCTGGACTTGTTTTAAAACAGTCCGCTGGAATCCTGCCCGCTCGGACATGTTCGGTCGTCTGTACAGACCTACCGTACATGTCCGAGCGCCCGCCATCCCTCGCATGCGTCGAATGACTTTGACGCATGCGTGGAAGCATTTAACTGGCAGGCCCACCCACGTTGCCGTGTCATCGACGCGGCGACACCGCGGACACGCCCCGCGTATTGTTTACGCGCGGCTTTCTGTACGATGGTTAGTACAGCCATCGTACAGAAAGCCCCGGCAGACATGTACAGTGAAAACGGTCCGGTGGACCGGTTTCATCGTACATGTTTGCCCGTGTGTACACGGCCTTAGAGGTGCCTCTTTTCTATTTTATACTCCGTTGTGACATGACATTACTCTTATGTCAAGACATCGCTTGTATATCAAGTCAAAATGTATTTAAAAATGTTGCTTGTCTTGCAAAACACTCTCAAACCAAGTTACTCTCAAACCAAGGTTTTACTGTATAGAAGCTTGAAGGCTGTCATGCATAGCTGCTCTCATTTTTATAAACCCCCCCCATATGAGATTTTTGTAAATGAGTTTACACACACTTTAAAGGAATGAATGCTTGCTTTAGGTTTTTGTGACATGAGCCTTATAATAATAATATCTTTCACACCGATGTTATTTTATATGTATTATTTGATATCTGTTCAAACTCTTAGTTATAAAATAGTACACACATTGTCGCACCTATATTTAGTCTTGCATCAGTATGGTGGTTTGATTGATTTAATGATGTCTTGTATGACATTTGGTTCTAGGTAATGCATAAGTTGTTTTTACAAGTATGGAAGTAGCTTTTTATATTAATACCGATTAGAGATTGTGCATTTAGACACAATAGCTCTCTTCCTCATCATGCAGATAATTGTCAAGGGATACCTTAGGAAAGACTTACTGGTGGTCCACTGGTAAATGATTAAAAACCCAGTCCTCAGGAGTAGCTGCTATTGCAGTAAAATCCTAGATTCTGGGAAACGAGCCTGACCAAGAAAAATAGAATCTTTCACCGCAAATATGATATTGGTATTACACACAGACTACATGCTTAAACATTTACAAACTCTCTCTTCTATTGTAGTCCGGTGATTTCACCTAAAAAATATTCCGCTGCTTTAATACTGTATCTCCACAGATGCTCAGATTTGCTGTTTGTTTGAATTAAATCTGAGCGCAACAAAATGTGAAAAGTAACATTAAAAATGGTGAACAAAAGTCAGCAACACAAATGTTGCGATTCAGGACTATTGACTAAGTGGTGAGGTTACTCTTAATTGTTATCCTTCTTCTTTTCTTCTTAAAATGGATTTAGACTGAGACAGTCTTAGGCCGCGTACACACGGTCGGTCAAAACCGATGAAAACGGACTGAAGGACCTTTTCATTGGACCAAACCGACCGTGTGTGGGTCCCATTGGTCAGTTATCCTTCGGTCAAAAAATGTAGAACTTGCTTTAAAATTGAACCGATGGACGCCTAACCGATAGGTCAAAACTGACGGTTAGTATGCAAAAGCATCGGTTAAAAAACGTTCTCATCGGATGGACTGATCGTGTGTACAGGGCTTTAGCCTTCGAAAAAGTGCAAGACAATATTATAGCACCTGCAGTGGGCACTTTGCCTAGGCTCACTTTACAATTCATTGTATACTTTACAATGTATTGTATTCTGCAGCACTCTTGGGTGGTTATTTACAAAATTATTTACAAAATTGTAGAGGGCAAAATCTGGTGCAGTTCTGCATAGAAACCAATCAGCTTACAGGTTTTATAGTCAAAGCTTTATTGAACAAACTGAAGTTAGAAGCTGATTGGCTACTATGCACAGCTAGCTGTACCAGATTCTGAGTTTTCTGGTTTTAGTAAATCCTCCCCTGTGTGTTTTTGACCCCTGATGATCAATGTAATCCAGTTATCAGTAGTAGAAATGGGTGTCATATAACTCTGTTGATGTAACTAGTATAAGTATCTACATTTTCCTTAGGCCACTTTCACACTGTGGCATTGGCAGTAAAGCCCGCTATTTTTAGTGGCGATTTACCTTCGTTTTTGCAGCGCTTTTCGGCCACCAGCAGGGCGCTTTTAACCCCCACTAGTGGCCTCAGGCTTTCACACTGGAGTGAATGGAGTCAGCCTTTCAGGATGCATTGCAGGCGCTACTTTTAGCACTATAGCACCTGTGTGAAAGTATCCTTAGTGTTAGTCTCTTGCCAATGCTTTTACACCTGCACTTATATGGGGAGATGAGGGGCAGTATTAGGAGCCAATGATGTATGAGGTGCTCCTGTGCTACAAAGCAATCTGAGAGCAGAGCAAAGCGGGGTCACCATAAGGATGTTCCTTCCTGGCCAGGTCAACAAACTGGAGTTGGAGAGAGGACAGGGGTGCATTCTGTAACAGATGATGTGGTGGCATTATTCTGGCGGTTCTGTGAGATAGAGCTGTGTAAATATTAATGGACAGAAATGCAAATTTTTGGTGTGATAACCGCATTTAGTAAGAGATTTTGAATGATAGTAAAATAAGCTATAACTAGCAACAGGAACAGACGTACAAAATGACTGCATAGTATATATTCCAATCCTGCGTAATTGTTGAAATCAGGAAGCAATCTCAATTTTCTTTTCCTTTTAAACTTTATTGCTGCTGACAAATGCAAATTTGCCAGTAGATAGTATATATTTAATTTTAAAAGCACAAACACTCAGCGACTTTTTTTTCCTAAATTCAAGAACACTTCTTGTCATTTCCAAAAAGGCAAATGTTGGCTGCATGACAAAATAGTGTAAAATGAGTCACACTAATAGGTTTTACATTTCAGAAGTGTGCTAATTAGTGGTGTGAATTTTTTTAATTCGTTTTTTTACATGGACCTTTTTTTATAATATCAATATTCTAGTTTAATTGTTGAATTCTCAAGTAAATTTTATATTAACAAATTATATTAAAATATACAGATGCTAACTTTTAGATAAATACTGCAAGTGTGTATATTTCAGTGTACACACAGTTACTAGTAATCAAAAATATAACTAAGCCATTCTCTTGTTAAAAAAAAAATATCTAACTAAGCCTATTTAATAAGGTAGCACAAAGAGTGCTGAGGATTTATGGTTATTTGTGGCAAATAATTTAATTTAAATGTTAATCTTTAGAACATTCAAAACAATTAAACATTTGGGTACTTTTTGCTATGTTATTATTTTCATTTTAATTATTTATTTATTTTGTCAGTGCAAAGTAAAAGATACACTATATTGTCAAAAGTATTGGGACAGCTGCCTTTATACGCACATGAACTTTAATGACACTTCATTCTTAGTCCGTAGGGTTCAATATTGAGTTGGCCCACCCTTTGCAGCTATAACAGCTTCAACTCTTATGGGAAGGCTGTCCAAAAGGTTTAGGGGTGTGTCTATGTTTGACCATTCTTCTAGAAGTGCATTTGTGAGGTCCTGCAGTGTCCGCTCTAATTCATCCCAAAGGTGTTGACAATATAGTGTATATCTTGATGGTAATATAGTTTAAACAACATTTTTTTTTCCCAATGACAAGTATATACAGTTGTAAATTAGGAAAAGGAGTCCTACCAAAATGTGCTATCTAGAGCAGCCTTTCTGAACCCTTTTAACATGGAGAAACTGTTGAAATAACTTTCAGGTCTCAAGGGAACCTCTGAAAAATAATTACTGTATCTACAACTAACATTAGCATAGTGGTCGGTGGGAGGAATGCATCTTACTTAGGTGGAAAGTGGGAAAAATTCCCCCCTATAGATATCTAAAAGGGTCATTGGTGTTGGTGGTTACTTATCTGAGAGACAGAGAGTGCTCATTGCTCAAGAAAAATCTATCAACCTCAGGAAGAACCCTAGAGATCCAGTAAACCTTAGTTGAGAAGGGCTGATCTAGAGACCTACCATTTGTATGTAATTAACATATATGAATTATTTCCTTGCCTGAATGCAACTATACTTTTCTTTACCTACATTCTGTGTAAATTTGCTATGGATTATAGGACCTTTCTTTTTGTTCGCTTTTATTACCCCTTCCCGCCACCGCCTTCCAGCCCTTTAAGAGCTTCTAAGTGTCGGAAGGCGGAGGTGGGCATTAGTGTCATGTGACTGCTGTAAATGTCTGTCACAGCAGTCACATGATCAGAAAGCTCCCAATCGCAAGTTTTCATCGGGTGCTTTCTGGTCTCCCCCAGTGACTGTGCTCGGAGCATGCAGGGCACACACTTTCAGCACAGGAAACTGTTAACATAAGGCTGCATATATGCAGCCTCTCAGCGTTAAAGCCTACCCAACGAGAGGTTGCATATATTTGCCACATCAGCGGGAAGTGGTTAATATTATGACAGCTTTCCATATTACTGATACATTAAAAATGTTGGTTGAATAAAAAAAAATTCATATCTGTATCTCCTTTTTACCTGACACGAAGATCTGTAGGTGGAGGTCTGATTACTAAAGTGTGAAGTGATGTGAACACAAACATCCAATCATGCATACTAGAAATTGGCTTCAGTTTCTGAATCCATGTTGCAACTTGAACTGAAGTGAAGTAATTTGAAGTGAACTTTGCAATGCTTTGCCCATCTGAGAAAATTGCCATGCATGCCTCTTAATTGCCATCGTTAAGGAACTATTCCCTCTACAGACACAAACAATGGGGCACTTTTCCTCTGACTGATACCAGTTATGGGGCACTATTCCTTCTACTAACCCCAACAATGGGACAGTGTTCCTCTTACTTACACCAATGATGACACACAATTTCTCCCAGAGACCTACAAAGGGGGCTCCTACACCACTGATGGAGCATTATTCTTCCCACTAACACCAGAGATGGGACACAACTCATTCCACCGATAATAATGATGGGGCACTAGTAATCCCATTAGCACCTACAATGCTCAATTTCTCCCACTGACAACATTGATGGGACACTAGTCCTCCAACTGACACCAACAACAGGGCAAAGCTTCTCCCACTGACACTGTCGACACCAATAATGGGTCATTATTCCTTCCACTGACACCAATGATGGGGTACTATTCCTTCTACAGACACTGACATTGGGGTATGTTTGCTCTCACTGATACCAACAATGAGCACTTTTCCTTCTGCAGACACAAACAACAGAGTATTATTGCTCCCACTAAAACCAATGAAGGGGCAATGATTGTCCCACTGACACCAAGGATGAGGCATTTTTTCTCCTCCTAGTGATCACTGACCCTTTGGCATTGTTTACTCCTGCTGGCTACAATTTGGCCCCCATAAGGTACTATAGTGTACTGGCCCCTTTTTTTTTTTGAACGTTTGAGATCCCCAGCATTAATTTGTTAATCTTAAGCTGGTTATACATGGGTCAGTCCGTGGGCTGATCGAAAAAAAACTGAATGGATTCCTCCATCCATGCAATTGAGGTTGATGGAGGAATCCTCTCTGTTGTGTTATTGTATTCTGGGGACTCATCCGCTGTCAGAATACCCTGAACAGTGCAGCAGACAATTGATCAGACAAAAATTTTACAAGCCTGTTCATGAGAAGTCAATCATCTTCTCACACATGGGAACGACCATAGATGACTCTTAATGAATCAGGTTTCTGCTGAACAAGGCACATTTTGATCCATCAATAGCCAGCTTTAGTACAGAGCAGACAATTATCAGAGCCGTGTTTAACACAGTCCTACAAAGAACACAATAAATTGACTTTTTTTTAACACTTTGTTTATTATAGGGTCTCCAGCTCTTACAGGAACTGGTACTATTACAGTAAATGTAGATGACATCAACGACAATAAACCAGAATTTGCCTTAAATCAGCATTTTATAAGTATCTCAGAAGATGTACCTACTGGAACAGATGTATTACTTCTCAATTGCTCAGATCCTGATGCTGGCTTGAATGGTGTTGTTCGGTAAGCTTAGTAATGTGATTATATTTTTTTTCTAGTCTCATTTTGTTACAAGATATTCTTTTCATCCTTCAACTGTGAACAACTTCCTTTTGTCAGCACCACTCTCCTTCATGTGACAATTCATAATTTAATGTGTTTGCCACTACTATAATCATCAAACAGAGTAATGAGGATGTTAAGTCACACTGACAAGCTAAGTGCTACCTACTGAGTGCATGGACAACTCAAAACAACCCAATAGTAGTCATTAAGTCTTGTGTTTTAACAGGGGTTACTACATAGGGAATCTTCTAGCTTCAAAAAACAGAGTATGTTGTGTGCTATGTTTGGTACAAATGTATAAAGCCTTAAAGTGGAACTCTCAGAGCAACACTTTAAAAAACCCGCCCCCCCTAGCCCCCTAAACTAAAACCCCACTCTACCAACCCACTCTCTCAGGTGCCTATTTAGCGCTCTACGATGAAGTGTGCCAGAGCTGAAGAATAGTATAGTTTTGAGGTTATTCAAAAATGGAGGAGGTTGCCCCTGTCCTGGATCATTAAGTAACACTGGGGTGGGGGTGGAAGAATTTAATTTAGGTTAGAATGCTAGGAAGGGTAGTGGGGTTTTTTTAAGTGAAGTTTTACTTTACATAAATGGACTAAATAGTGAATTCGATTTTAGCCTAGGGTTCCACTTAAATAATATTTGATTAACTTTGTACAGAGAGAAACATTTTTTTTTTTTTTAAGTAGAACACAAATGTACATTTTGTGATAATGGTTGTAGGTACCAGTATGTTCTTTTCCTAGTAAGTCATTTAAGTTCTCTGAAGATTCCAAAGTAATTTAATTGTCTTGTATTACATCCAATGGTTCATTTCCCACAAAAATAATTAAAATAATAGTTCTTTCGACCATAAACTTGTTTATTACAAACCTATATTTAGTATTTAATTTATCTTAAGGAGTTTATTTATTTTGGATGCAGATTATTAAGCACCAGGCTTTAGCAGTGATGGTTGTAATATTAAAGTCATTTAAAATGATCATAGTGGTTTGTCTGAAGCAAAAGCATTGTTAATAGAACATTAAATCTGCATCTTGGACAAGTATTCATTATTGGAATATCTACAGTTTAATGAGCTTGCCCAGATTTACTCAATTTAATGATCTGTCTCGGGGATTCTTCTTCTTTGTAGCAAGTGCTATAATATAATCGTAGCTGGACTAAAACAACATTTTGTTTGATTATATCAAAAGCTTCTGTACAAGGTAATTTTAACTTTTTTTTTTCTTTAGATACAGCCTGGTTGGTGGTAACTCCCAGTTCACAATTAACCCCTCTACTGGACAAATAATAAGTAGTTCATTGTTAGATAGAGAGACGAAGGACAACTATACACTGCTCATTATGGCTACTGATGGGGGATCACCAAGCTTATCAAGTTCAACAAGTGTGACAGTGAACATTCTTGATGTAAATGACAACCCGCCAAGATTTCTACATCACCCATATGTCACCCATATTCCATCACCAGCAGCTGCAGGTAAATATATGCTATTATTTTGGTCCCATATGTAATGTATTGATGTATGTAAAGTAGTTAAAGTAGTTAAAGTAGTTCATCATTCAGGGAACTTTGAAGTGTTATTAAAAATCATATAATGTGGCGGGCCTCAACATTTACCATGTTTACTATGGCTTTTCATCCCAAGCCTGTGGTTGCTGTGCAATCTATCTGTCAAAATGTGCTCTTCTCTAGCTGTTGTCCTACAGTAGCTCAGTCCACTCGCAGGGTCCAATAATTCAACCCTTGCATACATTTTCCTGGCTGGAACTGCAGTCTATGCTATGTGCCTACACAGAAACAGATATATCCAAAGCCTAGAGTGGCAAGCCACTCCCTGATCCTGCCTCCTCCTACCAAGTTGATTGACAGAAGCTGATGCCTGCATTGTCTATCTTGTTTACTGTGTCCTCAGTGTATACACTCCCCTGTTTCTTTACTCATTTCAATAGGGATACTTGTTCCTGTGACAAATGTCTAAGAGGGGCATTCCCCTCACTTTGTACAGACTCACTTCCTAGTTTGTCTCTAGGACAGGAAGTGAGGAGAAATCTTCCCAAAAGAGAGCAAAAAATAAACTAACAGGATGTTTAACCTGTCCCCACCCTATTAAAATATACAAAACAAAATTTGCTAGAGATACCCTTTGTATGTATGTATTCTCTTACATTTGTTATAATCTTATTTTTTTTCTTCTTCTCTTTAGACTCATTTGTGTTTGCTGTCACAGTTACTGATGAAGATATTGGATCCAATTCAGAGCTTCACTTTTCCTTGAAAGGTCGACATGCAGACAAGTTTCTCATAGACCCACTAAGAGGTGCTATAAGAACAGCAGAGTCACTAGAGGGGGCTTCTGAGATTACATTTTCTGTTCAAGTTAAAGACGGTGGAGTTAATTCCAAGTCAGATTCTACCACAGTAACCGTGAGGTTTGCTAACAAAGCTGACTTTCCACAGATAAGAGCTGATCAAAAAATCTTTGCATTTCCTGAGAATCAAGAAGTGGGAACATTAGTAACAACTGTTTTTGGATCATCAACAAGGGATGGAGCATTATCTTTTTATATTTCCAGTGGTAATTTTGGCAATACATTCCATATTGATGAACTAAATGGACAGCTTTACATTAAGAACCCATTGGATTATGAAACTATTTCAAAATACATTCTGTGGATTGAAGCCAGAGACATGGGTTTCCCTCCATTCTCCTCCTACCAAAAGATAGAAGTAAATGTTTTAGATATCAATGACAACGTGCCACAATTCAAACAGGACCCATTTATAACAGAAATTATGGAAAACCTTTCTCCACGCAAAATACTTACAGTTACTGCAAAGGACAAGGACAGTGGATCTAATGGCCAAGTGGAATATGTCATAGTTGATGGGAACAAAGATAATTTATTTAGTATAAATAGAGTCAGTGGGGAGATTAGAAGCACAAGGATGTTGGATCGTGAAAAAGTTTCTCAACATATTTTAACTATTAGAGCCTCTGACAAAGGGAATCCTCCACAGAGCTCAGTT
This sequence comes from Rana temporaria, assembly GCF_905171775.1. Taxonomy (NCBI): domain Eukaryota; kingdom Metazoa; phylum Chordata; class Amphibia; order Anura; family Ranidae; genus Rana; species Rana temporaria. The sequence continues at coordinate 497,319,211 of NC_053489.1, forward strand.
GTTAAAGTTATCATTAATGTTTTAGATGATAATGATAATGCTCCAAGATTCTCTCAGATCTTCAGTGCATCTGTTCCAGAGAATGCAGCTTTGGGCTATGTGGTTACCCAGGTTACAACTTCAGATGAAGACTCTGGTGCAAATGCAGTCAGCAGATATACAATTGCAGACACGAGTCTGCCTTTCTATATTAACCCTAGCACCGGTGTGATTACAGTAAGTAGACCGATAAACAGGGAAGATAACGATCGCCATATTGTTAGAGTCTCTGCTCATGATTCAGGATGGACTGTAAGCACAGATGTGACCATATTTGTGACTGATGTCAACGACAATGCTCCGAGATTTAGTAAACCATCATATTACCTAAATTTTCCAGAAACTACTGAGCCTGGAACCAAGATCACCCAAGTTTCAGCATCTGACCCAGATGAAGGTCTCAATGGTCAGGTATATTTTTTCATTAAATCTCAGTCTGAGTTTTTTCGAATTAATGCCTCTACAGGGGAAATTTTTAATAAGCAGCACCTAAAGTACCAAAACCCCAACACCTCTGGTAATATTAATATTAACAGGCACAGTTTTATAGTAAGTGCTTCTGATCGAGGTAGCCCTCCTCTTATGAGTGAAACAACAATATCAATTAACATCGTTGACAGCAATGACAATCCTCCCAGATTTTTGCAGAGTAAATACCTCAGTCCTGTTGCCAAAAATGCAAAAATAGGTACAAAACTAATAAGGGTTACAGCAATTGATGAAATAGATTTTGGACTCAATTCTCAAGTGGAATATTCAGCGGAAAACCTTGGTGGAAAGTTTCACATCCATAAAGAATCCGGCTGGATTAGTGTTGCGGCCTCTTTAATGATGGACTTGAATAAAAACTTTGTGATTAAAGTAACAGCAAAAGATAAAGGCAGTCCTCCACTTTCCTCTATGGCAATAGTTAACATTACTGTGACGGAAGAAAATTACCATACACCAGAATTCTCACAAAGCCACATAAGCATTACTGTCCTGGAAAGTTTTACTGTGGGAGCAGTTATCAGGACGGTTTCAGCGAGGGACAGGGATACATCTATGAATGGAGTGATCACATATAACATAACAGCAGGAAATGAATCTGGTCTCTTTGCTATAAACACGTCCACAGGTGCATTATCTTTGTCCAGAAACCTGGACTATGAAGTGTGCCAAAAACATGACTTAACCATAAGTGCTGTTGATGGAGGATGGGTCGCTAAAACAGGTTACTGTGTTGTAACAGTGCATGTTAAAGACGTGAATGACAATCCTCCTGTTTTTCAAGCAGATGAATACTTGCCCAGTGTCACGGAAAATGCACCTAGTGGAACTACGGTTATGCGCTTGAATGCAACTGATGCAGACTCTTCACCTAATGCAGTAATAGCATATTCAATTCAGTCATCAGACAGTGACCTTTTTGTAATTGATCCAAATACTGGTGTGATCACCACTCAAGGATTTCTTGATTATGAAACAAAACAAAGTTACCACCTGACCATTAAAGCTTTCAATGTTCCTGATGAGGAGCGCTGCAGTTTTGTGACAGTGACTGTCCAACTAGAAGGTGCAAATGAATACGTACCTCGGTTTGTTTCAAAAATGTATTATTTTGAGATTTCCGAAGCTGCCCTTCGAGGAACTTTAGTTGGAGAAGTGTTTGCTAGTGACCGTGATCTAGGCATTGATGGGGAAGTTCATTACTTAATCTTTGGCAGTAGCAGGAAAAAAGGTTTCCAGATAGAAAAGAAGACCGGGAAGTTGTATGTATCTGGTCTTCTAGACAGAGAGAAAGAAGAAAGGATTTCATTAAAAGTCCTGGCTAAAAATATTGGCAGCATTCGTGGAGCTGATATTGATGAAGTCAATGTGAATATCACTGTGCTTGATGCTAATGACCCCCCTGTCTTTAGCTTGAAATTGTATAATGTACAAATTAGTGAAGGTGTACCCCCAGGAACACATGTTACATTTGTAAGTGCCTATGACTCTGATTCAGTTCCTAGCTGGAGCAGATTTTCCTACTTTATTGGCTCCGGGAATGAAAAGGGTGCATTTTCAATCAACCCCCAAACTGGCCAGGTTACGGTTACTACTGAACTAGATCGGGAAAGCACACCTATATATAATCTTACAGTGCTAGCCATTGATTCAGGAACACCCTCTGCAACAGGAAGTGCAACTTTATTAGTATCCTTGGAAGACATTAATGATAATGGACCTACTTTAATCAACACTCAAGGAGAAGTCAAAGAAAACCATAGATCTGGAACTCATGTTATGACACTGCAATCCACAGACTTGGACCTTCCTCCAAATCAAGGACCATTTAATTATTATCTCCTGAGTACTGGCCCAGCAACCAGTTATTTCAGTCTTAGCCCCGGCGGAGTCCTTACTACAACCAGAGAAATTGACAGGGAACAAATCGGTGAGTTCTTCCTATCTGTTGTGACAAGAGATTCTGGATTTCCACAAATGTCTTCCACGGGTACTGTGCATGTTAAGGTAATTGACCAGAATGATAACCCATCTGAATCAAGGACTGTTGAGATTTTTGTTCATTATTATGGAAACCTCTTTTCTGGTGGCAGTTTAGGTAGCGTCAAGCCTCAAGATCCTGATGTTCTGGATAGTTTTCAGTGTACACTAACATCGGGCATTACAAGTCTCTTTAATATCCCAGCAGACAGTTGTGACCTTCACTCACAATCAAGATCTACCGATGGAACATTTGACCTTTTAGTTCACAGCAGTGATGGCTTACACAGTGCAGTCACAAATAATATCCGCATTTTCTTTACAGGATTTAGCAATGTCACAATTGACAACAGTATTCTTCTCCGCGTAAATATACCAACTGTTAAAGACTTTCTAACTAATAATTATCTGCACTTCTTACGCATAGCTAGCTCTCAGCTTACTGGGCTTGGAACCGCAGTACAAGTCTTTGGAGTATTTGAAAAGAATAACAAAACATATGTCATGACAGCTGTGAAAAGAAGTAACAATCATTATGTTAATCCAAGTGGAGTAGGTACTTTTTTTGAAAGCATAAAAGAAGTGTTATTCCGACAAAGTGGAGTATGGATCGAATCAGTAGATCATGATTCATGTGCACATAATCCTTGTCACAATGGAGGAAGCTGCATGAGAAGACTTGCAGTGGGCCCAACAATACAAGTCATGGAAAGTATTCCTGTAATTTTAGTAGCAAATGAGCCTTTACAAACCTTCATATGCAAATGCATGCCTGGCTATGAGGGGAACTTATGTGAAACTGACATTGATGAGTGCTTGCCTCTCCCATGTCATAATGGAGGGACTTGCCACAACCTAGTGGGAGGATTTACCTGCAGATGCCCAGATGGCTTTTCTGGAATAGCTTGTGAAAGAGATATCAATGAGTGCCTTGCTAGTCCATGCAAAAATGGTGGCATTTGCCAGAACTTCCCAGGAGGCTTTAACTGTGTCTGCAAAGCCGGTTCTACAGGTAAGATATTGTCTGCATTTCTTAAATGTTAAATACAAATGTTGAATTATATAAGTGAAAGAATATATAGGTAAAGTTAAATTCAGTAGTGAAGGGAGAGATATTCCACCCTTTAGTCCCCAGAGATCTTGCTTTCCCACTCCTTTCCCACTGGATGAAAGGGTCAGCAGAAGTATGTACACCCTATCCCATGTCTACCTACCATTATTGAATGAATATAGATGTACCTAAATATAGTTTCTGGGGAGCTGCCTGTCTGGAAATGAAAAATCAGACACTTTGGGCATTCCCATTTATCCAGCATGAAAATAGGGTAAATCAGGTAATCTCATTATTCCAGGGGTCCTTTGCATTGACAGGTACTGTTTCCCGATTCAGTATTTCATCCTACATAAATGATGAGTCTTTCACATGATTCCTACCAGGCAGTTAGTGTCTTGTAGAAATGTTATAACATAGCGTGGCAAGCCTTATGGTGCCTATAAATACCAGAAGGTAGTTTTATGTGTAGGTATGATTCAACCTCTTCAGATTAAATTGGCGTGGCTTACATTTGTGTTTATGGAGAGGGAGAACGAGCTTCAGAATCAATGTATCTGCTGGTGCTGGTGGACAGATTTGTAAATCAATCTAATAAATAGTACCCCTGAAAATGTGTGTGCAGGACTTGAAAATTGTATTGCATTCTGTTTGAAAACATCCAGGTTAAGCAAAACATTACATTTTTCTTCCAGTACCAGACATTATGGTACAAAAAAATTGTAACCATTGCCAGCACTCATTTACAGTTTGTATCCATTGCTTGTGTAACTCAACATGGATTTGCATTCTCATCAGTGGCAGAATCTAAGTGCTATCAGGTTAAATCAAACTAAAACCAGACCATGGCCTTTTTAAACTTCAGGTATTCATCTAGCAGCCAGCTCCTCTATATTGCAGTGCAGTTCAGTTATCCTGTGCAGCTTAGGCTGTAGCTACACTATTGCATATAGCTTAAACATCTTGTTTATAGTGCAGTTACTCTATATAGTCTGTGTTTATAATGCATGTAATTGGAAACTATCATGACTAAGTAAGTCAGACAGTCCCAGCTGTCTGCGAGTGAGCCAGAGGTCAAACTGTCCTGGTATTTATATAGACCAGAAAGTACAATGAATATTAATATATAGCTCTTCATTATCTGTGCACGCTTATGCATTAGTCTGTATATCTGAACTATTCCGTAATCAACATGAATCCTCGCTGTTGAAGTTTTACCATATTTAGTTGCTAAAATATCTGTGGATGAAGGTATTTGACAGATCGGAACCATACTCCTTCAAACATTCCCTGTCCACTTCATGATTCAGTTTGATTGCCTGCAAATTTCTCAACATGTGGAATTGTCATTATCTTATAAACTGGACTTAGGATGGAAATCCGCACTTAAAATGTGGCTTTTTGAGCAGGAACAAATCTAGTGATCACATTCTTTTGGTGAAGGTTTAAATGTAAAAACTTTAAATTTATTTTCCCTTTTGTTCATTTTGTAATATATATATTTTTTTATAGATGGAAATGCATGTGTTAGTATTAATGTATAAAAAATCATGTAAATTAGATAGCCCAGTAAAATGCAGCTGAAGCCTATAGGGGCACTTATACTGTATACAAAAGGTTTTGGGTGAACTCCTGATATTTTGGCTCCATCCCCCTGAATTAAATCTCCACAGTAATAAAGCTAAGTAACATAATCAGTGCTGTGATGAGAGTGGAGCCAGGAACTCCAGTAAAGAAATCTCCTTCTGGTGCCTTATGCCGCGTAGACACAGTCGGAATTTCGGACAAGAAATGTTTGATGTGAGCTTTTGGTTGGAAATTCCGACCATGTGTAGGCCCCAACGGACATTTTCTGTCGGAAATTCCGACACACAAAAATCCTACGCATGCTCGGAATCAATTTGACGCATGCTCGGAATCATTGAACTTAATTTTTCTTGGCTCGTCGTAGTGTTGTACGTCACCGCGTTCTTGACGGTCAGAATTTCCGACAACATTTGTGCGACAGTGTGTATGCAACACAAGTTTGAGCCAACATTCCGTCGTAAAAAAATCCACGGTTTTCCTGTCGGAAATTCCGATCGTGTGGTACGCGGCATTAGACTGACAAAAAAAACTGATTGGCTGTTACAGGTCAAAAGAAGGAGTCTTGTTATCATAGAGTAGTTGGCTATGTCTCAGGCCAGGGCCTCTCCCCAAAACCAGCAGACAATTTTAAGATGGACTTATCTTTAAGGTAGTAAGTTGTTCCTTCACATAATATATACATTTTTCTTTCTTTATTGCTGTTTTGCTGATGTGCTTGACTGCATTTATATTTAAAGCACAGCTTCAGACAAAACTTAGTTTTGTTATTGGATAAAGTAGGAAAGGGCTAGAGCAGCCCTCAAAATTTCCACTCGCCTACTAGCATTTGGCGAGTGGATTTTAGCTGGGGGCGAGTGATGACAGGGCTGCATGACCAATCTCCCTCCAATCTGTGCCTACACTTAGAGTCCCGATGAGATTGGCGGCCGAAGAGGAAAGGTGCATGCTCGGGAAAAGTAGTCTGGTGAGCCGCGCACAGGCAGAGCAGTACACAGGTGCTCTACTTACAATTCTCATTAAGCCATGGGACCCAACAGTATGACCTCTCTGAGCCTGCCCCCCTCCCCCGGGCCCTGACCATTGTAGCCGGAGAGCAGAAAGTAATGAGTGAGGTGGAGGATTGCAAAAATTACCACTCTGGTGCAGCGCTTACTGAAAGTTGCACTGACATGAGAGCGGCAGCCTTCTAGTTTGTGCAGTTTTCTTCTCATTGTGCTCTATGTAGGTGTCCAACAGTTTAGCCTGAGCACTGTGAACAGACTGGTCTCAATGTGTGCTATGCGCTGTCAGTGTGCGCTGTGCTATGGTGTCAATGGCTGTGCAGTTGTGTGGATCTCAGCGCTGGATTGTACTCCCTCCCACTGTGCTGCAGCTCCTCTCCTCTCTGCCAGCCTCAATAAAAGGGGGAAGTGGGGACATGCAAGCGTGGAGCCGCACACACAGGCTCCTGATGATGAGATGAATGGGAGAGAAAGAGAGGATGGATGGGAGTTGCAGAGGAGACGGCAAGAGAATGGGGAAGAGACCCAGTTCTAGTGCCCTGTCCCTCTGGTCTGCCCCCAGTGCCCTGTCCCTCTGGTCTGCCCCCAGTGCCCTGTCCCTCTGGTCTGCCCCCAGTGCCCTGTCCCTCTGGTCTGCCCCCAGTGCCCTGTCCCTCTGGTCTGCCCCCAGTGCCCTGTCCCTCTGATCTGCCCCCAGTGCCCTGTCCCTCTGGTCTGCCCCCAGTGCCCTGTCCCATTTTGTTAAAGTTGTTGTTGGTAATATTTAATTTTGTAACTTGATTCTGCATAAAACATTGTCATTCCATGAGATAATCTACGAGGGCGTGATTACGGGTGCAATTAGGCGCAGGGCAGTGTATGAATTAGGTGGGGCAACTGGTGGCGAGTAACTCTTGAGGCCTGGCTAGTAGCTCAGGACTTGAAATTTTGAGCCCTGGGCTAGAGTATCTGCCAGATTGTTCCTTTGCCCTTTGGGAAGACTTTCTTCTGAATGGCACCCCCATGCATGTAAAATCACAGTGCGTGTGCAAAAGATGCTTGGGTAAAAAGACCATATGATTTCCTTGCAGCCACCTTTTTGAAAACGTGCATGCGCCTTTTTTGCGGAAACGCAGGCACAGCAGCCCATTCATTTGAACAGGCTTCTGTACCTTCGCATACGCGGTCTGCAAAAATGCATAGGTGTGAACCTAGCTTACAGAATGAGTAATTAGCAAAGTGAATGTTTACCTTGTATACCCAATCATGTGCAATAGCATTAAAGCAGGATTTTTTTGCATATTGTGTTGTTGTGTTGTGATTAAAGTGAACACAGCTTCACATTTTTCACTAAGCTAAGGGAACATTCACTTTACTAAAGGCATACAGTGTTTCCCCGAAAATAAGCTCATGTCTTATATTAATTTTGCCAACAAAAGACCCAGTAAGGCTTATTTTCGGGGTAGGGCTTGGCATGTGCTGCCTTCTCTCACCATCTCCTTCCCTGCCTGTCAGGCCAGTGGAACTGAGTAAAAGTGGGTGTAAAAAATCCCAAAATGCACCATATTACACAATGCAATTTATCTGTGATGAACACCCTGTTACAGCACCGTGACCTGCCAATCCTCTATTCCCGCACTGACCTTAGATTTCTGGTGCAGTCCAGGGCATGCTCTGAGTATTGTAAAGGAAGGGGGAGAAGAGGAGAGCAGCGGGGATCAGCTGAGCGCTGCTTGGCGCTTACTTGGCGCTGACAGCTGGGAGAAGAGAAGGAGAGCATTGGGGTATAAGCTGAGCGCCGAACAGAAGGCATTTATCACACATACATCACAGCAACATACGGTACACAATTCACACTATATACGGTAACACTGCAATAAACTGCATTTTATGATTTTAAAACACTTTTAAACTAGGGCTTATATTGCAGCGCTCCCCCCGAAAATCACAGTATGGCTTATTTTTTAGGTAGGTCTTATTTTCAGAGAAACAAGATACTTATAAAGAAGTGAATGTGACATTCACCAAACATTCACCTCAGGTAAATCTACCTGGTGTATGTGTTTAAAAGTACAGTATTTAATATACCTGCAGTAAATGTTTGGTAAATGTTACGTTCACTTTATAAAATTGTCCCCAAATAAACATTCTCTACTCCTTTAGTGATAAGCCTAAATACGATATATCAGTGTATATAATATATACAATATACTAAATACAAGTGGCTGCAGTGTAGAAACTGGAACCCTTCAACCGAAGTAGTTCTTATGATGAATTCGCTCAGTAGACTTGCCTTGACCAGTAACTGTATAGCATTATGTTACATTTCTGAATGTGCAGGACTTTTGAACTACTTATATATTTGTGATAAACTCATTTATGATTTTTTATTTTTTTTTATAGGTAAACTGTGTGAATCTGCTATTAATTATTGTGAATGCAACCCTTGTTTTAATGGCGGATCTTGCCAAAGTGGAGTAGATGGATATTATTGTCATTGTCCTTTTGGTGAGTAGATACACTTACATCATGATACTTCAGTTAAAACTAAATTAAAGTGCATAGATTTGAAAAAGTGTAAATGGATCTTCTTTTATCAAATATTAAAGTATAATACAGATCTGTATTAGGACATGTTTATGGCTGGGAAACTATAGCATTTGTTGAGAAAAGATTACCTTTTTGGACACCTGTCTAATCTGATCATAGCTTATTAACGTGGTTGATTGGCTTACACAGAAATTGATGTTCAACCCCAGCCTGACAGTGTTTTGAGATACCTGGAAACAACTTATTAGAAAAGCTGACTCCAAGGCTGGGTATAGAATACAGAGGCTCACAGCAGGAACCCTGTGTGTCTCCACCGTATCAGGTCCAACTTCAGCCCAAATTTTGGCCAGAATTCGAACCTGAAATGGACCAAAAGACGCACAGGGCTCCTGTGCAATTCACACCGGAGCCGCTGTGGAGAGAAAGAGCCAATCACAATTTCCTGCTATGCGGATTGGTTACGGGGAAACCCGCATCCAATTCACAAAAGTGTGAACCCAGCCTAAAACTAGTTCAGTAACATATTTATGGTTTCCTATATTCCATAGGTTTAAGGCATATCATATCACTCAAAATAACATTTTTTTTAGTCTTATGATTGACTCCTAAAGAATATATATTTAATTACAATGAGATTATCTGAAAATGTGTAAAATTATTACATGCTAATCATGAAAGGCCCCGTACACACAACAGAACATGTCCGCTGAAACTGGTCCGACGGACCAGTTTCAGCAGACATGTTCGGTCGTGTGTACGGCCGACCGGACAATTGTCCGGCGGATCGGACAGTTTCCAGCAGACAAATGTTTCTTAGCATGCTAAGAAACATGTCCGCTGGAAGCCTGTCCGTCGGACATGTTCGGTCGTCTGTACAGACTCACCGGACATGTCCGATCGGCCGAAAGCCCTTGTGATTTGACGCATGCGTGGAAGCATTGACCTTCCAGGGCCGCGCAATTCGCTGCGTCATCGTCGCGGCCACGTCACCGCGTATCGTGTCCGCGCGGATTTCTGTCTGATGGTGTGTACAACCATCAGACAGAAATCCGGCAGCGGACATGTCCGCTGAAAACGGTCCGGCAGACCGTTTTCAGCGGACAGATCCGCTGGTGTGTACGAGGCCAAAATGTGAAAATTGGGACCAAAGGTACATTAATTTTGATGCAAATGTTGTATTAAAAAAAAAAAAATTCACACCACACATAGCTTCATCCTAATTATGCAATAAAACATATTTGACCTTAGTAAACAACTCAAAATTGGCCATGTTAACTTCACTTGGCTTCAATTACAGTATATAAATTCACCTGGTATGCACAAAATAGATTAAAACATATACGCCATAAAATAATACAATGGTCAAGATCGCACTTCCAAATCTCATCCAAATATACTTCACTTTACAGGAACAAAAGCCTATGAAGTCACATAGTTTCTCTATCACCTTTACTAGAGCTCATCCTTAATTTTGAATAATACAGACTTGGAACCAGAATATTTGTAAGGAGCCAATAGGATCGGCTTTTGGAAAGAAAACAGCTGAGAAAGTTAAAGAGAGATGTCTTTAAATAATTAGAGCTATGTCTTCATACATCTTGGAAGACACAGTCTGGTAAATCACTTCTTTCCATTCCCCTGAAAGCCAGAGATATATATTCTCATAAAGCAGTTACCTCATAACCGTTGGTGTGTGCTTCCAGCCTTTCTGTGTGCATACATCCCTATTTATCAGCGTGGTCATCAGAGCTTTTTGGAAGAATGGAGGGAAGGGTAGTTAATTAGTTATCTTGACATTGTTGCTGAGGCCTAAGAGAAACAAAGGACATTGCTCTAAATAAGTCATCATTTAAGACAAGAAGCCAAATATAGATATAGAAAGCAAAAGATATGTTTATGACATGTCCATGTAAGAATAACGGCACAGTTGGAAACGTTTCATTCCTACTGTGTCTCAATTGCATGTACAAAAAACATAGTTTTAAAATAAGTGTAAACGCTTAGATTTCACTTTTTTTAGTACATATCCTTATATTGGCCATATACTATGCAGTTTTCCAAGCCAATGCAACAAAGAAATTGTATATTATTTGCGGTAATTTTTTACTTATTGGTTGTTAAATAGGCAACAATGGAAAACTTCCAAAATGTCTATTGTTAGAGCTCTGCTATTGCACTAGGAGAAATTTGAATACACATTCAAATAAATCAGACTGAGGACTTATAGCCAATACACATGTTTGGGGACTGCTTCAGAATGAAGTTTAGATCATACTTGGAGAAACATGTTGCTTGGATATTCCTTGTGGTTCAGAATTGATGTGTAATTTGTTATTTGCTCATTTTCTACAATATCTTATTTATCATTTCTTCATTCATGATAACCATCAATGTAGACTTTCAGCATTTTCTCTATCCAGTAAGGAATCTTAAAGTCATTTTAAACATCCGACATGATATATGAACAAAGCATATTTCTCTAAAGTGTCTACACTAATGCCCTGTACACACGATCGGTTCATCTGATGAAAATGGACCGTTTTCATCGGACGAACAGAACGTGTGTGGGCCCCATCAGTTTTTTTCCCATCGGTGAAAAAAAATAGAACCTGTTTTAAATTTTTCGTATGGTTAAAAAACCGATAGAAAAAAACAATCGCCTGTGGGGAAATCCATCGGTCAAAAATCCACGCATGCTCAGAATCAAGTCGACGCATGCTCGGAAGCATTGAACTTCATTTTTCTCTGCACGTTGTTGTGTTTTACGTCACCGCGTTGGACATGATCATATTTTTAACCGATGGTGTGTAGGCAAGACTGAAGAAAGTCAGCTTCATCGGATATCTGATGAAAAAATCGGTTTGTTTTCATCAGACGAACCGATCGCGTAAGTGTAATTTCTGTCTGCTGCTTCATTCTTTTGCTTATCAGCATGAATCAATTCTAATAAATGTTCTTGACACCAAGAGAAAAAATGTGACAGAGGAGGGACCTCCAGCTGATTGGATGTGTCCCTTCCCTCGAATCAGCTCTCAGAGCTCTCCTCACTGAGCTCTGCGAAATGTAAATTTGGCTCTCCACCCCTTTTTTTCTGACAGCTCAGACAAGCTTAATAATTTCTACTGATGTAAAAGGATTTTTTTTATTTCTGTGTATTACCTCAAGCTAGTCACTTCACTGGGTATACAGTATGCAAGGGATTACAACCGCTTAAGGCCCCTTCCACATGGGGCAGATACGCTTGCCCCCAGCTCAGCAGGAGATCTCTCCGTTGATCTCCGCTGAGCCGGCAGATGACAGGTCCCTCTCTGCTTACTGAGTGGGGAGGGGCTTGTCGAGCAACACTGTCTCCTATGGAGAGATTGGACAAAAACAGACAGCATGTCTGTTTTCATCAGATCTCACCCAAACCGATCTGCCATGGATAGATGGCGACGTATTGCCATCCGTCTGATTTTAGACATGTCACCGCTGACAAATCAGACGCTCCATTGAGAAGCATGACTGAAAAGAAAAACCTGACAGGCGGACCTGAACGGTTCGGCGGTGTGAAAAGCACCTTAAGCTTACAGTAAGCCTGTAAATACCTGGGCAATTCAAACTAAATACAATAATAATTAAGTAAAAATGCATAAGCCAATGCCTCTTTCAATAAAATAACATTTGAAAAAGATCAATTTGTCCAGAGATATAATCTGCTGAAATAATATACGGTATCAGCTTCTCCTGAGTATCTTGAGTATCTTGACCCATTCACTTCACTAGCCTAGTCTTTCTCTTAGTCCTTTAATGTGATGGGCTATTTTCATACAATTTCAGCTAACTGTATTTCCAGATCTACTTATTATTTGACATAGTGCTTTGATAAAGGGTAACTTTTGAATATACAGTATGTTTTTATCATACAATGCCTTGAAAAAGTATTCATACCCCTTGATATTTTCCACATTTTGTCATGTTACAACCAAAAATGTTTTTTATTGGGATTTTATGTGACCAACACATAGTGGCACATACTTGTGGAGTGCCCCCCTGAGTCAATACTTTGTAGAACCACCTTTTCTTTGCAATTACAGCTGCAAGTCTTTTTGGTTATGTCTCTATACAAGCTTTGCACATCTAGAGAGTGATATTTTTGCACATTCTTCTTTGCAAAATAGCTCAAGCTCTGTCATATTGGATGGAGAGCGTCTGTGAACAGCAATGTTCAAGTTTTTTTTTTTTTTTTGCCATTTAGTGTTTTTGCACAGACATTCCCCATTCTGCTGGACAGGATTTTTAGGGTTTTCTGTCATGCAACTTTTTTTACTATCTTTTGGTATCTATATATTATTTGTAGTTCATATGGTTGTGACAATACTCTATCTATTTTGAAACAAGAAAATAGAAGCTCCCATCGTGAAGTACGTTTTACAAAAGGGTTTATTAAAAAGGTCAAAAAAATGCTTACAGGCATAATATAAAAAACACGAATTACGAAAATACCGGTCGGACGGGGTTCCATGTCACTTCCGGTCACATCTAGCTATCCTTACGTGTTGCGTCACGACACGTGACTTCATGACTTCACGTGACTTTCACTGTATGCTTAGTTTTACTTGTTTACTTTTTTTATATAATGGAAAAACAAACAATGCTGATGGTAAACTTCAGATTTCTCCTGCTTTCAACAAGGCTATCTCATGGAAGATACACATTTTACCTCCATGGAGTAAATCTCAAACCACCTCTCCTTACCAATTCATAACCGATGACCTGATATATGTGCTGAAACAGTCAAGCAAAAACACAATAACAATACAAAATAAATACAATTAATACTACTGAAAATAAAATGACTATGAACTAAATAATACATTGCTATGGTGGAGCGATATTGTTGTTTGATTTATGTTGTTATTTTTTGATTCTTTACCCTACATTTTAGGCCCATTGCACACAGGGCCGTCCACTTGCAGTATGTCCCTCCCCTCAATCTTAATGCACCCAGGAGGGACAGATGCAGCATCCAGCCCCACTGCAGGCAGCCTGTCACACTATAACAAGCTGCAGCTGAACACTGTAGCAAGTGGTACCAGCGTTTAGGGCCCTGTCCATTCAGGGATGAAGGTCCGTAACACATGAAACCCTGGAATTATGTGTATATGCATCTTTTATTCAATGTTTAAAAAAAAATAAACACATGTTGTTGTTTTTTGGCTGGTATTGCTCTCCTATTAATAAATACATGCAATGGAGTAGACATATGTATCGATTATGGAGCTGAAAATAAGCAGTTTTTCCTAAATGTTCTCCACAGCAGTAATGCAACCCAGGCGATATCTGCATTTACTAATTTAACAGAATACAAAATATTTTTTTTTAAATAGGCCTATGAAAACAGTTAACACCCTCTTTGCTTAATTAGTTTTCAGCCCAGTAAAGGAAGTGTTTATTTTTCATTCACACTTGAAAAATCAAATGTTTTTAGTGGTAAACTCACATTTTCCATGCAATGTAACTTTATAAGGAATGGAATTTTGCTCCAATACAAGTTAGCACCAAGTATATCCAAACTGAAAAAAAGGTGATAAAATAAGTGCATGATGTCAGAAATGTCCATTTTATGTTTTAACTCCTATCTGTTGCCATCAAAATTTACAAAGAAATAAAGAAACATGCATTCCCGTTAAAGATAAGTCAGGACTGTACATATCCAGATGACCTTACTTTTTAACTAGAATATTTCATATACTTCACAAAAATTTATAAGAACAGGATTTAGGGTTTAATGAGGCTGTATAAGAGGTAAGCCAAATTCCCCCATTTTTTTTATACATCGTTAAATCATACGTTTTGTCTCTTTGGATAACACACTAAAGAAGAGATCAGGCACAGCAAGTTCACATGAAAAATGAAGCAACTTCATCTTTCTGAAATACCTTCATTGGTTTCCATGTGAAAGCAAGTTTAAAAAACAGAAGGGATGAGAGACAGAATATGATTAATTAAGTGATTAATGAAGTGCAGGAAGCTACATTTGACTACATTTGCAATGGAACAAAAACATTAACAAATACCTGCATAATAAGGCCATCTCTTGTATTTTGTATTCTCTACCTGGGTCTAGGTTCTAAACTTTTGTTTGGTGATTCACTTTAGCTCATCCTGGTAAAAATGTTAGGATGATAAAATACAAAAAATAGTTCTAGAAATGGTACATAGTGCTAAATCTACAAATTAGACATTCAGGGCTTGAATGTAAAATGATTGCAAAAAAAAAAATAGTGAACGGCATAGTCCAGCTTCAAACTTTTGACAAAGCAGTGAATGTATGTAAGTTTGAAAACGTACTGCATTGCCAGCTGTGTATAATAGTACTGTAGTTTAACCACTTAAGCCCCGGACCATTTTGTTGCTAAAGGACCAGGCCCCTTTTTGCGATATGGCACTGCGTCGTGGCTTCCAAACAAAATGTATGTCCTTTTTTCCTCACAAATAGATCTTTCTTTTGGTGGTATTTGATCACCTCTGCGGTTTTTATTTTTTGCACTATAAACAAAAATAGAGCAACAATTTTGAAAAAAATTCAATATTTTTTACTTTTTGCTATAATAAATATCTCCAAAAAATATATAAAAAAAATATTTTTCCTCAGTTTACGTATTCTTCTACATATTTTTGGTAAAAAAATTGCAAAAAGCGTTTATTGAGCGGTTTGCGCAAAAGTTATAGCGTCTACAAAATAGGGGATAGTTTTATGGCATTTTTATTAATATTTTTATTTATTAGTAATGGCGGCGATCAGCAATTTTTATTGTGACTGCGACATTATGACACTTTTGACACCATTTTGGGACCATTGTCATTTTTACAGCGGTCAGTGCTATAAAAATGCACTGATTACTGTGAAAATTACACTGGCAGTGAAGGGGTTAACCCGTAGGGGGCGCTGAAGAGGTTAAGTGTGCCCTAGTGAGTGATTCTTACTGTGTGGGGGTGTGGCTTGGCGTGTGACATCACTGATCGTCATTCCCTATGACAGGGAACAGACGATCAGTGACACTCTCACTAGGAAGAACGGGGAAAGGTTTGTTTACACTTACCTCACCCCGTTCTTCAGCTCTGTGGCCTGATCATGGGACACCGGTGGCGATCGGTCTGCGGGTCCTGTGGGCGTGGTCACGGAGCTCTTGACTGACGGCTGGGCTCTTAAAGGGGACATACCTGTACGTCCTTTTGCTCAGCCGTGCCGCTCTGCCGACGTATATCATCGTTAGGCGGTCCTTAAGCGGTTAAAGAAATTCAGACCTTTTTTATTTGATATTATGATTCAGTTTTTTTAGTAATCTGTTCAACAGCTTTATATGTAGTTGAGCACTAAGCTGGC
Source organism: Rana temporaria (assembly GCF_905171775.1). Classification (NCBI taxonomy): domain Eukaryota; kingdom Metazoa; phylum Chordata; class Amphibia; order Anura; family Ranidae; genus Rana; species Rana temporaria. Next base: position 497,335,256 of record NC_053489.1, read on the forward strand.
TAAGGATAGAGAGCATGATCTGTGTAAGCTGTACGGTAAAACTAGGTCTTTGTTACTTAGAGAGAGGGTATTGTTGACTGATTGATGAATCTAGGAGCCTTTAGGATAAGTGACAGCTAATGGGGTCACATGCAGAAAAAACAACGAGAAATTTTAACTGCCTAAAGTTAACTGGTTAACCACTTAAGCCCCGGACCAATATGCAGCCTAAAGACCCAAGGTGTTTTTACAGTTCGGGACTGCGTCGCTTTAACAGACAATTGCGCGGTCGTGCGACGTGGCTCCCAAACAAAATTGGCGTCCTTTTTTCCCCACAAATAGAGCTTTCTTTTGGTGGTATTTGATCACATCTGCGGTTTTTAGTTTTTGCGCTATAAACAAAAATAGAGCGACAATTTTGAAAAAAATGCAATATTTTTTACTTTTTGCTGTAATAAATATCCCCCAAAAACATATATAAAAACATTTTTTTCCTCAGTTTAGGCCGATACGTATTCTTCTACCTATTTTTAGTAAAAAAAATCGCAATAAGCGTTTATCGATTGGTTTGCGCAAAATTTATAGTGTTTACAAAATAGGGGATAGTTTTATTGCATTTTTATTAATTTTTTTTTTTTTACTACTAATGGCGGCGATCAGCAATTTTTTTCGTGACTGCGATATTTTGGGGGACACTTCGGACAATTTTGACACATTTTTGGGACCATTGTCATTTTCACAGCAAAAAATGCATTTAAATTGCATTCTTTATTGTGAAAATGACAGTTGCAGTTTGGGAGTTAACCACAGGTGGCGCTGTAGGAGTTAGGGTGCACCTAGTATGTGTTTACAACTGTTTGGGGGTGTGGCTGTAGGAATGACGTCATCGATCGTGTCTTCCCTATAAAGGGAATGACGCGATCGATGCGCCGCCATAGTGAAGGACGGGGAAGCCGTGTTTACACACGGCTCTCCCCGTTCTTCAGCTCCGGGGAGCGATCGCGACGGAGCGGCTATAAACAAATAGCCGCGCCGTGGTCCCGGATCGCTCCCCGAGCGGACCCGACCTCCGCATGTAGCGGGGGGGGTCCCGATCGGACCCCCCCACCCGCTAATAGGCGAGGACGTACGTGTACGCCCATGTGCCTGTACGTGCCATATTGTGGACGTATATGTACATGCGGGGGTCGGGAACTGGTTAATGGTGGTTGTAAACCTATGGGATGAAAAGTGATCAAGGCATACCCCTCTATAGTGTGTACTTGCCTCAATCCAAAGCTTCCTCTGTTAACTGCATGAGTCACATCCGACATGTTACATTGACACCACAGAATCTGGGGATACGGCCCACCCCCTCTCCAGCACACAGAAGGTGATTGGCAGCCTCGGCTTTATATATTTACCTCTGTGATTGTGTCCATTCTCTCCAATCAAGTCTGAGGCCTCGTACACACGACCGAGAAACTCGTCGTAAAAGAAACATCGTTTTCCTCGACGAGTTCCTTGTCAGGCTTGTCGAGAATCTTGTCAAGCCTTCTTTGCGTACACACTGTCAAGACAAAATCTTGTCGTTCTCAAACGCGTTGATGTACAACACATACAACTGGCACAACCCTTGGGGCTGCTTTTGCTAATCTCATATTACTGCGTGTTAAGTAAAAGTTTGGTAAGAGACGATTTGCGCTTTTCAGTCTGTTACAGCGTGACGAATGTGCTATCTCCATTACGAACGATACTTTTACCGAAGGTGCGCTCCCGTCTCATACTTGATTCTGAGCATGCGCAGGTTTCTAAGCATACACACGAACAAAACAAAACTGTCGTGGAACTCGCCGAGAAAAAAAGAGAACAAGTTCTCTTTTTCCTCGTCGGGAGTCTCAATTTCCTCGTCGTGTTTCTCGTCAGGCTGGTTTACGACGAGAAACACGACGAGGAAATTGAGACTCCCGACGAGGAAAAAGAGAACTTGTTCTCTTTTTTTCTCGGCGAGTTCCACAACAGTTTTCTCGACGAAAAACATACACACAACCGTTTTCCTTAGGCAAAAAAGCTCTACCACCAAGTTTCTTGATGGATTCTGTCGAGGAAAACGGTCGTACACACGACCAAGTTTCTCGGCAAAAACCAGCAAGAAACTTGCTGTTTGTTTTTTTTGCCGAGGAAACCAGTCGTGTGTACATTTTTCGACGAGGAAACTGTCGAGGAACTCGACGAGCCAAAAAGAGAGCATGTTCTCTTTTTCCTCGACGGGAATGGAGAAAATTGGCTTGTCGAGTTCCTCGACAGCCTAACAAGGAACTCGACGAGCAAAACAATGTGTTTCGCCCGTCGAGTTCCTTGGTCGTGTGTACGAGGCTTCAGATTACACTTAGCTCCCTGCCCAATGATGTGCAGTGTGTGACATCTGATCTACGCCTTCTGCCTTCTTGAGCTGAGAAACAGCCATTGATCTGTGTGTTTTGATAAGCTGTAGAGAAGGGAAGCTGCAGCTAACCAGTTACAACTTATGTAGGAGGATTTGTTTAATCTCCGTCTATCATCTGAGACCAGTCACTTCACTGGGTATATATAGGGGGTTTCAGACATTTTAATTAATTGTATTACAAATACTCTCTACTTTGAGTACATTAGAAGCCAGTTGGCATTTTTCTTAAACTGAAACGTTAATAAAACGTTTGACTTTATTGGGTCTTACTTAATTTTATATTGTATGACTATACATGCATATGTGGCTTTGTAAATCTGTGGTCAATTGTTTATTTCTGTCAGCATATAAGCATATTTAGGTACAATTAGTCACGTCTTAATGAACTGTTCCCCTAAAATAATTTGTATTGGTATTTGGTGTATAAATATATTAGCTGTTTGAAGTAAGAATAGAAGGTGATATCCTAAATAGACAAATTCATTCAAGACTTGGCTTTTATGTATGCATATGATTAGTGCCAAGGGCAGTGCTTTGATTAGTCCTTACCTACATTTGTTATACATAAAGTGATTTGTTTGGGTTCTAGTTGTTATTCATTATATATTGTGTCATACTGTCCTCTGAATAATACAGGTATATTTTACAGATGCATATTTTGTTAAAGTATATTGGATAGCCATCCATAGCAGTTGCCATAGTAGGTTGCAAACATGGACATGCTGTTTAATATTAGTCTTTTCTTTGTATCCTTCTTTGCTGTATAGGTGTCTTTGGAAAACACTGTGAATTAAATAGTTATGGATTTGAGGAGCTTTCGTACATGGAGTTTCCCAGTCTGGACCCTAACAATAATTACATTTATATGAAATTTTCTACCATCAAACCCAATGCATTACTACTGTACAGTTACGATAACCAGACTGGTGATACAGCTGAATTCCTTGCTTTGGAGATTGTAGAAGAGAGGATGAGGTTTTCCTACAACTTGGGCAGTGGGACATACAAGCTAACCACAATGAAGAAAGTTTCAGATGGACATTTCCATACGGTCATTGCACGCAGAGCTGGAATGGTAAGGACTTTTTTTCTATTGTCATTTTACAGCATTTAGTAGACAAATATATTGCATGCAGTGTGAGCATGTGGCATTGTTGAAAATTGTGTTACTTTACTTTTGCTGTATACTTTTGCTGTATACTTTGTTAGTTGTAGCTGCATAATGTGTGATTTGTTTCACATATTACACTTCTGTGTTGATAATCTACTAATGATAAAGTTGTACATTTGCTCAGTTTTCTAAAGCAATATAAATAACATCTTTGACAAAATGTTGCGGTCTAATGACCACCTTGCATGCATAGTTACCCAATAACAATGAATCTAAAGACAATTGACAATGTATTGCCAGTTTTAGCAGTCACTTGTAGTGCCTCCAAGTTGGCTAAGGCACAGCCTCTGATAAAAGAGCAGGTGATGGTACCCATAGCCTCTTCCCTTGCTCTGATCCAGTAGATCAGGGTTTTTCAATATTCCGGTTTGAGGTTTATTAACATTTTGGATTGACTGAGAGAACTGTAGTTGTTCAATAATGAAATGAATCCTCAAAATACAACTTGACTAATTGTGCACACAATGTTTTTTTTAAAGTCAGCAGCTACAAAAAGTGTCGCTGCTGACTTTCAATACTTAGACACTCACCTGTCCCACGGTCCAGCGATGCAGTCTTACGAAGCCCCGCTCCTCTCCTCCTCCTCTCCACAGCACCCGAATTATTACTGTGGGTGCCTGGCTGTGGCTTGTGCTGCGCACTGTGAATGGCTGGGCAATCTTCTTGGACCTGTGACATGTCCCAGAAGATTGCAGGGAGGGAGGGGGGAGAAGAGAACTGGATGCCTCTAAAAAGAGGGTATCCGCTCCCCACCAAAGAAATGACATGGCAAATGTGGTATGTCGGGGTTCACCTGCACTTAAATTCCATTTTTGGGTGGAACTCCGCTTTAAGACCTTTACTGGCTAGCCACACAGTGGAGAACTTTGATGCATGTGATGGACCATTGTCCTGCATAAATATCATGGTCTTCTTGGAAGATGCAGACTTTTTCCTGTACCACTTCTTAAAGAAAGTGTCTTCAAGAAACTGGCAGTAGGTTTGGGAGTTGATTTTGAGGCCATCTTCAACACGAAAAGATCATCTTTAATAAAATCAGCCCACACCAGTACCTCACCTCCACCTTGCTGTCGTCTGAGTTGAGTGGAGCTCTGTGCCCATTACTGATCCAGCCACAGGCCTATCCATCTGGTTTGTCAAGAGTCAGGCCCCCTTAAACACGACCGGTTTTCTCGGCAGAATTCAGCAAGAAACTCGATGGGAAACGTATTCTGCCGAGAAAACCGGTTGTGTGTACACTTTTCGCCGAGAAACCCGTCGGGAAACTTGTCGAGCCAAAAAGAGAGCATGTTCTCTATTTCCTCGTTGGGCAATTGGAACATTTGGCTTGATGAGTTTTTTGACAGCCGAACAAGGAACTGGACGAGCAAAACGATGTGTTTTACCCGTCGAGTTTCTCGGCCGTGTGTACGCTGCCTCACTCTCATCTCATCAGTCCATAAAACCTTGGAAAAATCGGTCTTCAGATATTTCTTGGCCCAGTCTTGACCTTTCAACTTATGTTAAGTGGTGGTCGGGTTTCAGCCTTCCCTACAGTGACCATGTCCCTGAGAGCACACCTGGTACTTCTTGGCACTCCAGGTAGGTTGCAGTTCTGGACAATGACTGGACTAGAGGATAATGATTTCCTGGTACTGTAGCTTCACGTTTGATTCTGTCTTAAATCTTTGGCAGTTGATTTGCATTTTTTTTTTCAACATGTTTCTTGCGACCCGTTGACTATTTGCAACAAAACGTTTGATGCTAAAACTAAAACAACTCAGATTACTAAAATATGACTAAAACTTCAATTGGCATTTTAGTCAAAAGACTAAAATTTGACTAAAACTAAAATTGCACTTTAGTCAAAAGACTATAACTAAAACTACATCACAATTTGATGTCAAAATTAACACTGTTACTAAAGCCACACCCTCCCTCATTCCATAAATACACATCACCTGATATGCTAAAATCCAATAAGCATTCAGGTTTATACAGCTTGGACAATATGCATAAAAATGAGGATTTGGTCAAAATACTCACTTGCCCAATAATTGTGCACACAGTGTATATGTAGTAAAGCATGCTTGTTATACTCACTGTGGAACCTAAGGGGCTCATCCTCCACATTGTGTAAAAAGGCTGTTCGATACTGTTTTCTCTGATCTTCCTCTTCTTTTGCTGTCCCCAATCCATCTGCTGATAGTACAGAGCCTTGGAAGCACTCTGCACATGCTCAGTTTGGTGTGTATTGCTAGATAGTTTTTTATTTTTATTTGGGAGGGTGCATGTGATCAGCACAGGGCCAATCAGCACTGTCCAGACAGAGGCCCAAATAAACAGGACCATAGTGGAAATCTAAAAATTGCTCTTGTCCTTAAGGGTTAGAAAGGTACAAGAGCTGACATGGTTGCATATTTTATTATTACATTCATACAGGTTTTTTAATAAAAGGACAATAAGAACTGTATAATGTGTGTGGTTAGATTGGGTGGCACAATTAATATTATTTATAATTATCTGTTATGCATTGAGTAGACCGTGCACTGCAATTGGAAAAAGCACACACATTGTGGTCAACTTTCATGTGTTCACAAATGCACCAATGTACACTTAGTTATGAGATAATCAAAGACAATGTGCTGTTTCAGTTTATCTTGCAGCCCATATTGAAATATATGGAGATTTATAGGGGCAGCTATTGAAAAAAACTTAAAATGTGTTCGATATTAGAAGCAAATCATATTTATGTATTTATTATTCATGGTACACTAATCCTTCCATTTTACAGTTTCTTAGCTAGTGTTAGTATACTCAAATGTGGCAGTTTCAGGTATTTCTACTTCTAAAGCCTCATACACACAATCGGAGTTCCATCTGACTTTTCCGTGGATTTTGGTCTGAATGGGCATTGGCCGTGAACTTGTTCTGCATACACACGGCAGAACATTCAGCCAACTTTCACCAAATCACGTCTTTACCACCACCTTGTGGGCAACTTCTGCTATTGTTGTCTGATCTTTAGCATTGGTTCTGAACATGCATGTTTGTACTGTGTACTTTAGTCCGATGGACTTGTGTACACACGATCGGATTAGCCTCCATCGGACATTTGTTGCCGAAAAGTTAGAGAGCATTCACACCGAACTTTGTACGATTAAAAAGCGAAAACAATTGTCCGAGGAAGCATACGAACATATAAACAGGTCCATCGGACATTTGTTGTCAAAAAGTCTGATCGTGTGTATGGGCCTTAATATTGAACTCAATATGACTGCTTAATGTTTTGGCAAATCATCAGTATTTTGCAAATATCTATTATTATCACTGGAAAATTTTATTTTAAAACTTATTAGAGGGTACTGACAATAAATTTGAAGTCTTTGGACATTCTGTATGTTAGACATTTATGTGGAACTTGGCATCATAGACAGAACTAGCTACATGCAGTTTATGAGGCTGCACATTGTAGCATCCTATGAGGGCACCACATCTGGGCTTTCATCTCTTAAAACCATGCAATAAAATAATTAGAAATGATTGTATTAGTCAGAGTTCTATTCCCTTACTCCTTCAATTCATTCTTCCCATTCTTCCCATACTTTGATAAAGCTGTCTCACTGCCCTAAAAACTTTTACTTCCTATAATGGGAATACTGTAATAAGGATTTGGGAGGTCAAGGAAGAGTTCAATGCAAAGGCCACTTTCTTTAAGGATTAGCTCCAGTTATAAAACAAAATCCATAGTTAAAATACATGTATGGGATCTGCCTTACCTTGGATTTCTGGCCAAATAGCTCTGAGATTTACACAGCCCTGCAAGACAGTACAGCCAACCTTTCTCTACTGCAGATAGGTGATCTAGACAGGTCAACTCCCTTCTTTCAGCCTATGACTGCAAAGTGAAGGATCATCAATACAGTAGAGGGATATACCGTAACTAAAATATAAAAACAATAGTAACCACTCCTTTTAATGTGCCTTGGAGTCCAGACATCTGGTTGTGGTGTCTGGCAAAGGTGTTTGATCATTTCTGGAAAATGTTTTATTGGAAGTGTAAGATTTTTTTGGTAATAGTTAGTGGGAGATTGAGTAGGGTTACATATATTCATTGGAAGGACACCATTTATTTAGTTGTGGCACAGGGCACCATGGGGCTCATTTTCAAAAACTTTTGTGATTTACTGTGCATTGGTTTAATCATGTGTATGGAAATATTGCTTACTCTTAAAACATTATCTCACATTAGCAATACTAATATCACATGTTGTGATATGTCTTGTAGTATTTTAACAAATCAAATATTTAAACTCAATACTGAAAAGTCTATGCAAAACTAAATTTATGAAAATCGTCACAGGGGTTATCACTTCTTAAATTATCACTGCTTATACTAAATAATGAGTGATTTGTGAGTTTTTCTGGGCTGTCTACTGAGATGAGCAGAAAAATGAGTCTCTAAACTTGCAGATAAAATATTGGTTCATGATATAAAATACAGATTTTTTCAGAAATAGAAGTTAGATCACCTAAATATGTTATTCTTTAAATATCTACATTATATCTGTGTTTATGAATCGGAAATTTTCATGAGGTTAAATGAATGCAGTTCAAATAACTCACGTACCTTAATAAACTGGTCCTGATATAACTTAAAGTGATTGTAAAGGCAGAAGGTTTTTTAACAAAGTACACACAATCAGAGTTCCGTCTGACTTTTCCATGGATTTTGGTCCGAATGGGCATTGGCCGTGGACTTGTTCTGCATACAGGTTTTTTTAACAGAATACTTATGTGTGCAGCAAGCCCCCCTCTGCCCCCCTAACACTTACCTGAGGTCCCTCTCTCTTTTCAGCGATGTCCATGAGTGTCTCCGCCGTCCAGATTCTCCTTACTGATTGGCTGAGACACAGCAGCGGAACTATTTGGAGAGAGGGGGCCTGGCCGGGAATCTGTGTTAGAATGGGCTCAGCTCAGTGCCCCCATAGAAAGCTGCTTGCTGTGGGGGCACTGAACAGGAGGGAGGGGCCAGGAGTGAAGAAGAGGGACCCCAAGAAGTGGAGGATCTGGGCTGCTCTGTGCAAATTAACTGCAACAGAACAGGTAAGTATAACATGATTGTTATGTTTATAGGGGAAAAAAACAAGCGTTTACATACACTTTAAGACTACCCCATCCAGGCCCGCATAACAGGGAAGATACTATAATAAAGTTGAAAAACTAGTGTTAGAGATAACTGATTCTCCCATCAAACGTATTTATAAATGCTGAGTTCTCACATTTATATTACATTTGTAATGTAATGCATGTGAAACAATGAACAGCCTTATCAAAGAATTAAAATTCTGGAGTGCATCATCATGATTAATTAATACCACTTTCTAGCGAACAAAAATATTTAAACACGTCTTACACTCTTTACTTAGGTTATGATAAATCTGTTGCTTTAACCTTATACAATGGTGTTAAGAAAACACAACCCTTCAGTTATTCTGAAGACACGCTGTATTCACTTCCATCTGCATTGATCTATACCATACATTTTCATGTCACTGTGTGAAAGACAGTTTGCTTTTGTCTCTGCTTCCCAGTGCTGTGGATGGTGAAACTGGAAATTTCCTCTACTGTATGCTAAAATTATGCATACCATGTCATGGTTTTACTGTAGATCCCCTGCTTCTAGCACCACCTAATGGCAGTGAAAAGAACCACTCATACAACTTAGTACTATAGTGCCCTGTAGAAGTTAAAGCATATCTAAACCACCCAAAATTTTATATATGGCAACTACTATAATCCCCTCTAGAAGTTAAAGCATATCTAAACCCCAAAAGTGTAAAATATTGCATATATTACCAGTTAATGGGTTGAGACAAACCATTTAACAATGACAGGGGTGCTTGCAATGGTCAGATTTTTTTTTTTTTTCAATAAAACCTTTATCCCAAAAGAAAAAATAACCAAACAGTAACTTCCTAAAAAGTGTTAGCTGGATTTAAGCCTTAATTTGTTAGTCTAGTCCATCTGCATTTGCTTGTGAATCTAACACTACCCTCTCTACAGACCGATGGCACTGCTGTCCAAGGGTGGCTCCAAGAGAGCTTTCACCCTAAGATAAGAACTATGGGCCAGATCCACAACCAGCGGGCTTAACTTAAATGTTCCGATTTAAGTTACACCGCCGCAAAATTTCTACCTAAGTGCCCGATCCACAAAGCACTTACCTAGAAATTTGCAGCTGTGTAACTTAAATCCGTCCGGTGCAAGGCGGGCCCAATCTAATGGGGCGAGTCCCATTTAAATTAGGCGCGCTCCCGTGCCGGACGTACTGCGCATACTCCTGACGCTATTTTCCCGACATGCTTTGCGTTACGTTACGTTGCGCCGAGTTTTGTGAATCGCGATGGGTAAAAAAGAGATACGGCGGGAAATTTAAAAAAAAAAAAAATTGACAGCGACGCGGGAAAGAAGGGTATACTTTTACATGGTTTGCTAAGTTTACACTTTGTAAAAGCAGCCCTAATTTTGCGACGGCAAACTAACACTTACGGAGAATTAACGAAGGGAAAAACCTTTGTGGATCTCCGTAAGTGCTAATTTGCATACCCGACGCGGAATTTCGACGAGAAATGCCCCCCGCGGTACTGCATCCTAAGATCCGACAGTGTAAAACTATTACACCTGCCGGATCTTAGGAATATCTATGCGTAACTGATTCTATGAATCAGCCGCATAGATAGAAACAGGGATACGACGGCGTATCAGCAGATACGCATGCGTATCCCTTTTGTGGATCTGGCCCTATTTTACTAGTTGTATCACCAGATACAAATAAGGGAAAAAGACCATAAAAGAAAACTAACAAAGCCACCACATTTAATGACTGGTAAGCTGCAATATATAAAATGTTTATGTTTTTGGGTTTAGATAGGCTTAGTCATATACACCAATGGGGAGGACTACCCGAAGAAAAATATATAACATTTCATATGTGCATATGCACCATATTTGAACTATAGACAAGATCTAAGCAATTTGTTTTGTATTTTAGCTTCACTGTGGGATGCAAACTTAATGTTATTGATTTATTTAATGAGTGGTAAATTTTCACTTTGGAAACCAATTTTTCCCTTTTCTTTGTGTCAAAGCCGACATAACATATATATATGACCTCACTGCACTGTTTTTTTCCATGGGGCCACATATATGCCAATCTCCCATTGTGAAGGGAACGTGCCACACTGCGTGCTCCCATCAGAGAGACCGTGGTCTCACTGAGAGCCCGGGACATGTACTAACGATCGGGACACGGAACCCCCGATTCTGGGTCACCTGATTGCTGTGGTAGCCTCTGATTGGCTACCACAGTGATCAATCTCTGTGAAGCCTGCCCCTGTTTTTCTCTTTCTCTCTGAATGGAGAGGAAAGATACAATGTATCTTTCTCTCTCCTTCCAGAGAGAAAAAAAAATGCCTAGATCAAGGTTTTATCTAGATCAGTGCCAGGGTTAGTTGTTGGGTCAAGTAAGTTTCAAAGGTCAAGGTTGGGGTCAAAGTCAGGGTCAGTATATTTTGGGCAGGATTTTTTTAATTAGCTAGTGTCAGTTACATAGTTACATAATTGGTAAGGTTGAATAAAGACAGCAGTCCGTCCAGTTCAACCCGTGTAGGTGTGTGTGTTGAAAAATTATTTCCCATATCACTGTATATTGTTTTCGCTAAGATGCACGTCCAAGTGTCTTGTAAAATGATCCAAATTATCTCAAGCATCTCTTCTCATGGGAGAATAAATTTAGCGCTTGTAGTCGTTCCTTATAATTGAGGTCCTCCAGCTCCAGCATATCCATTTTGAGGACTGGTGACCAGAACTGGACAGAATACTCCAGATTTGGCCGAACTAGAGTTTTATAAAGTGGTAGAATGATCGTTTTATCTCTGGAGTAAATTTTAATGCATGCAATTGTAGGAGCAGGTTGACACTGCATGCAATTTCTCAGTCTGTCTTCTACTAGGACCCCTAGGTCATTTTCCATCCTGGGAGCCCCTATGGGTTCTCTCCCTAATGAGTAGTTAGTGTCAGTGTGTTTCAGGTAGGACAAAAAAAAAAGAAACAAATTGTGCACTATTGTTTCTGGGCTGTACTACGGGTACAAACAACAAATAACATACACTTATGTGGTATTGCTGCGTTCGTCGGGAGCAGAATACGTTATTTTGAGTTGTTAATAACACAAACAAACATGCATAGCAATGGCAATTAAACTTGTATAGTTAGTGAGATAAGGCAGGGAGTGGGCTATGGCATTGGTCTAGCCATTCAAGTGGCTGAAGAGTCCAAACCCACAAGGAAGAGAGGGAGATGTAAGGACCCATGACAAACTAGTGCGCTGGCAGCACAGCTCTAAAAGGGATAGCTTGCCAGGTAAGTTAACCATAATGTGCTGTGCATACTTGTGCATTATGGCATAGAGCTCCTGGGACCCATTTTTATTTTTGGCTTTGGGGAGGTTTAGAGGCAGAAGCTTTTTTTATCTATGCATTAAAAGAGAAGTATGGGGGGAAAAAATTGGGGGGGGGGGCATAGGTGGATACAGCATCTGTCTAATGTTGCAACTGTCCCCTGTCGGTGCTAAGACTGAGAATTGAATGATCGAACACCATCGATGGTTCTGTACTCAGAGCTCCCTGAGCAAAGAGCTGGTGACTGTCAGTCATCAGCTCTCTGCTCTGCCCCCCGCGCTTACTGGAGTGCTGGGCAGTGGAGGGGAAGGGAGTGGCCAGATCAGGATATCAGCGGCTTACTGAGAGGCGGAGTTGGGTGGCGGTCCAAGAATTTGGGTAGATCCCAACCATATAGTCGTGATGTTTCCCGAGTCTGGACTGGCTCTGTGATGTTATCAGACAGCAGGCTTTAGCCCGCTGCCTGCTGGAAATGGGCCACAGAAGTGCACTCCTCTATTCCAAAGGAAACTTACAGCCAAATGAGTTTGGCTTTATTTCTCCTTTAAGATATAAAAAAATTCTGCATGCAGCAGCCCCCTTCAGCCCCCCTATGACTGCTGTCTGGGACTCTCCCTCTTCATTGGCTGAGACAGCAGCGGGCGCCGTTGGATCCCACTGCTTTCAATCAAAGTCAGTGAGCCAATGAGGCGAGAGAGGCGTGGGGCCTAGCCGTGGCTCCATGTCTGAATGAACACAGAGCAGCGGCTGTGGAGAGCACTTAGCAGGAGGAAGGGGCCAGGAGCGTCGAGAAGCAGAGTATAACATTTTTTTTTTTTTAAAGAGACTTTAATATTACTTAATTTACGCTTTAAGACAATATCAACCATGGCAATAAAAAGGACTGTTGTAAGAATCCGGGCTAGTATTATAGTTTGTCGAAGTTGTCACTGTTACCTTTGCTGGGCAGCTTGTGCTGAATGTTAATGTGGAAACATACATTAGCCCTGGTTCACACTAGGGTTGTCCCGATACCACTTTTTTAAGACCGAGTACAAGTACCAATACTTTTTTTCAAGTACTTGCCGATACTGATTACCGATACTTTTTTTTAATGTCATGTGACAGCTTCTGGACTAAACTGTTGATTGTTTAAAAAGTTAATAGCTTCCATGGCAGCACACTGGTTGGAATATAATCAATGCTAAAAAATCAAACAAAAGGACTGAAACAATCACCTGTTCACTGTTGCACTAAAAAACTGAAAAAAATAAATTCAGGTCTAATACATGAATACCTAATAGCTGCTGCTTGTAAATAAAACAATAATAAAACAATAATATAAAAACCACCCAAAAAAACAAGTGAATGAACAGCATTGCCCGATCCGATACCTGGGAGAGAGAGAGGCAGCGTGTAATGCCTGTGTCCCTGTATAATGCTCAGATGGCAGCCATCCAGTGAACAAAAGCCGCGTCTCCTCCTCCTCGTCCGTGATAGGGGAACTCAGTTTCCCAGCAGTGAGTTAGTGTTCTGCCTATCACGGACATCCTCTCATCATCGTCCATGTGATGAGGATGAGAGGGTGTCCGTGATAGGCAGAACACTGACTCACTTGCTGGGAGTGTTCCCCTATTACAGACGAGGAGGAGGCGCTGCTTTTATACACTGGATGGCTGCCGTCTGAGCATTATACAGGGACACAGGCATTACACGCTGCCTCTCTCTCTCCCAGGTATCGGAACAGGCATCGTGAAAATGTGCAAATGCTCAGTGAACCTGGGCTTTATAAAAGTGTTTACAATTTAAAAAAAAAATTATGCTATTATTAGCCAAGTGATAACTCAATAATTCCTACAATAAATGTTGTGTCTGTACTGTACATATGAAACAAAATATGCAAAATTGTGTGCAGCCTTTTAGAAAATAAAAAGGCCACTTGAAGAGGTATGACTGGGTTTCTTCCAGCTCACCCTCTGGATAACACTGTGCATTTTCCACACCAAAATATTTGTCAGCCTGAATGTAAATGCAATTATTTTTATTTTTACTATTTGTATTCAGATTTTTTTTTTTTAAATGACTAAATTTCATTTTTTTCTGCCACATGCAATTTTGTTGAATGTAACACGATTTCCACATGTACAATTTTTTTTGTATAAGTCTGTCCTCAACCCACAGGATTTCAAACCTGTCATTTCCTAAGGTGCAATGGGAGTTTGTGGAAACCTGGTAAAAGCATTAAGTTGTCATTGATGAAATATTGCAGATTAGACAAGGATAGACAGAATGTGAACAGGGAAATGTAACAACACAGCACATATTAAAAAAATGTCACGATCGCTTTCAAAAAATATTATCTGTGTCATTTTTATGTTATGTGTATAAACGTATCATCACAGCTTATTTACTTAGATCCAAATGATAGAATTAAATACAATTTGAAAATAATATTTTAAATAACAAGAGAGGTTGATATTTTTGTAGCAGCTTTTTAAACCGTGTCCACCGAATGTTTTATTGTTCTCTACTCAATAGTTGGCTTTCATCTCGTTATTATTGATTTTTTTCATTGTGTCCTTAGGTGAAAGAATTGAACTTGGAATATTATACTGTAATCTATTTTTAAGCTGGAGATTGTGGCAAATGTATTGCATATCAATATATTTTGCAAACAATAAATAAAGTAAAAATAAACCATAGCTTATTGCTACTGTGACATAAACCAGTTGTTAATGTGAATTATTAATACATGCATACAGTGCACATCATTGTAAACTGAAAAATAGCAAAAACAAAAATGAAAACATAAATTAGGGGAGCTGTTTTACCTGCCAAAAGATTTATATTTCTTACATTTTAACAGCTATGCACAGCACCAGGCAGGATATTAGATTTTTCTCTGTTGAAGTTTAGTAACACTTACAGGTCTCCTCCCAACCATGTAAATAGTGAAAAGAGGAGCAACACACTGATGAGCTTGGCTCTCTGTCACTAGCTCTCTCTTATCAGCATGTTCCTTGCACTGTAGCACAACTGATTGGTTCCTTGTGATGCTTCTTCTTTGCCCAGTCTGAGCTCTACTGTACAGGGACTGCAAGAGGTTGATACCAAGTAAAATGTAGGCTGATTGCAATAAAAAGTATATTTAAGAATGCTTTTGACACGTTTTTGGGACCAGTGACCAGTGATTTATACAGCTATAAAAATGCAATAATTACTGTATAAATGACACTGGCAAGGAAGGGGTTAACACCAGGGGCGATCAAGGGGTCAAGGGGTTAAGTGTTCCCTAGGGAGGTGTTTCTTACTGTGGGGGGAGTGGACTTACTGGAAGTACACAGAGATCGCTGTTCCTAATCACTAGGAACAGATGATCAATCTGTACTCCCCTTGACAGACCGGAATCTGTTTGTTTACATTGCCAGACCCCCGTTCTGGCTCTCTGAGGAGCGATCGCGGGTGGCCGGCAGACATCGCGGCTGCCGGTCACGTGCATCGCTTCCCCAACGTGCAGCCTGGGCACGCGACTGCTATAGTTGTTATAGTAGCCGACGTACAGCTATGACGATTCTTGGGAACAAGCTGGCCTGCCGCAGTATAATGATGGTGGCTGGTCAGCAAGCGGTTAAACTATAAACATGTATTTCTTTGGGTTATTCATTAAAAAGGATGAACAATAGTAGTAATAGATGCCTTCCTGCAAGACTGTTTACTATGACATAAAAAATCTTATAGTGTTAAGCCTCGTACACACGGCCGAGGAACTCGACGTGCCAAACACATCGAGTTCCTCGGCCAGTTCAGCACTGAAGCCGCCGAGGAGCTCGGCGGGACGAGAGCTCCCATAGAACAACGAGGAAATAGAGAACATGTTCTCTATTTCCTCGCCGAGCTCCTCGTCGGCTTCCTCGGCCGAAAGTGTACACACGGCCAGTTTCCTCGGCAGAATTCAGCCAGAAACTCGGTCGGAAGCTGAATTCTGCCGAGGAAACTGGTCGTGTGTACGGGGCCTGACTGTTATGTTACAGCCTGTGGCAGGTATGCACCAATCAATAAAGTTAAATATCTGTATAATGTAGCAATGTGAAGATGTTTTAAACCAAGGCTGCAAATATGGGCGTCCTCCACCCATGAGGTTAAAGGGTTAGTTCTGACATTTTAAAAAACACAGATTGGATCTTTAAAGTGTTTGCAGGTTTGGTGCTAATCTTTCTCCCCTCTGTGTACATTGGTTATGTCTTTCCATTGACTGTTGTAATAGCCTTTGTAAGCCAACAGCTGTGCTAAGTTGTAGAGTATACTATCGTTTTTCCAAACCCCTTCCACCTGCATATGACTGTTGATACTACCATATTGTGTTCTTGCTCCCTTGACAGCCATAGAGTTGAAACATTAATTTCAACAGTTCCAAAAAGGTTACTTTAGAAAACTGACCCTTTTTTTTTCCATATCGCTAAACATTTTAATTTTACTTATAAAGCTTGAAAGGAAATTATTTTACATATATTGATTTAAATAACTTAATACTGCTGTATGATATTTTACAAGGCTGGGCTCTTGGTGTATCCATTTCATCTTGAATATGAAACTTTATTGCAGGCAGCGTCACTGACAGTTGACACTTGCTCCGAGGACCGGGAACCAGGGTTTTGTACCGTCAGTACCACGGCTGTTTCCAGTGACTGGTAAATTTCTAAACCTTTACAACACTGCCAGATGGGATAGTGCAATTTGTTTTAACTTAGAAAAACACATTTGATTATTAAACCAGAGGGGGATTTTTCTGTTTCTGTTGATGCTGTTGTATAGATTTTTCACCACGTCTTACAAACTTGATCCCTCTGTAAAACTGTTAATAAGTGAAAACGTCATCCACCTACTGTCGCTTTTTTCCAATGAAAATTCTTTTAAATTTCACAAGACATTCCCTGCAGACACAGTTACTTTTAATAACAATATCGTTTCAAGAAATGCAAACTTCCTACCTGATTGAACTCCATTAAATATTTTACTATCTTATTCATTGATTTTAGAAAAACATACATATAGTATTCCTATTTTTGCAGTAGATACCTTCTACAGCAGGATTCCAGACATTAGCCACTGGACACCCAACAGATACTTTCAATAAGATTTATTTCTAAGTCTATGTACTGTTGTGGCTAAACATGTTTTAGTGTAAGCTCACTAAACTTTTATGTTTTTATTGTTTGATGAGCCAAATCTTTAGAGGCTTTTTTGGGAAAGTTTAGCAGATAATTACTCAATATTTTGGTTCCATTTCTTCAAAATATTGATTTTTTAAGTGTACGTTGTATAGATTATAACATGTATCTATCATTCTGATGCTGTGGGTCTACCCTATAAAAACTTGAGTAAAGGATATTGGAAGTACATATGGGGGCCTGTTGGTCACAGGGATAACTGCTAATTTTGCTACTTTGACTGATCATTAATATTTTTACTCAGATTAAATATACGTAGTTTACCATTTCTTAACATATATTACAAGAGAAACAACAAAAAAAATCACTACCAGAGATCCAACAATTCGGTTTTGGCACTTGGGTTTACACTAAGCACTGCCTACAGCAACCATTCACAGTGAAGTTATGAATCTCATTGGGGTTGATTTACTAAAGGCAAATAGACTGTACACTTTGCAGGGAAGGTGCATTCTGAAAGGAAATTTGCTGTAGAAATTAGTAAATGAGGGAAATCTCTTCTGACTTCCACCATTCAATCATGTGCAAGCAAAATGCTATTTTTTGTATCCTCTGCAAGTGATTGTTACTTCTTTGCAAAGTTAAGCTTTATCTCATTTATTAGGCTCTGGAGCAAACGCCCTTGCAGAGTGCAACTGTCTATTTGCATTTACGAAGTCAAACCCATTGATTGCTAATAGCAAACCACCTTTTTGTTCCAGTGTTTGTTAGCTTTAGACCCAATTGAATCTTCATTTTAAATCAGCTAAATTATTCTAGGTGTATCAAAACAAAAGGCATTCAACCATTTTACTATTTATTAGAAAACAGCCACATCCAGGTAGAAAGGTTTGTCACTTGCCAGCATGTTGTAGATAAGAACCCTCACTCTCTGTATAAAAACAGTGGTTTGTCTTGAGCCACAAGTGCCGGAAAGTTAAACATTTTGAGCTAACACCAAAACAGTAATAAAGTTGCGGGGACAGTTGGTTGAAAGGGAATTTTCCCCAAGTTTGGACAGATTTCCTCTCACTTTCTGTTGTGTCTACAGGGCAGGTGATAAAGGAACATTTCCCTAATGGGACACACTGTTACCATTAAGTACTTATCTATTTGCTTATTTCTGTTGACTTTGGATCAAGGTTGTGTTTCTGACGAAATGGCAGTGTTCATTGTAATTTTTGGTGTAGAGACTTTGCTGTTTCTTTATTATACATGTTGGTATGTTCTTACAGCATCTGATGTTTTTCTTGTCTTATTTCACTTCAAAATATCTTAAAGAGGAACTTTATTATATTTTAAAACTTGGATATTGTTGTTAAATGTAACCTGCTTATATTACAGAATATAACACAAAAGCACCTATTTTCTTGCTTTTAAAGAAAGGGTTGTTAGATTTCAGACATTACACATTTTGTTTTGTGGCCAGATTAGAGTTCTTCTTTAAAGTGGAGTTCCACCCATAAATATAACATTACATCAGTAGTTTTAAAAAAATGTCATTAGTCCTTTTTGAAAATTTTTTTTTTTTAGATGCCTTCAAAGTGTTGTTGCTAGGCAGAATAGTTAATCTTCCCACTTCCTGCACCTAGGTGCTTAATGCTTCCTAACCTACACCGCACAGACTCCTGGGAATGTAGTGGGTGTAACTTTCCAGGAGTCTGTGCACTCCCCAGTCTCAAAGAATCACGTGACTTGGACAGCACAGGTGCTGAAACCTGATCTGACACTGCTTATGCAGCACTGAGCATGTTCGAGATCTGCAAGGCTGAAATCCAGGAAGTCATACAGTCTGGCTTCATGATGCCCACACTTAAGATGGCCCCAGTCAATTTCTATTTTATAAAGTGTCTAAATGCTGTAACAACCTAACAAAACGGACCTTAGTTTACAGGCCAACTTTACTAGAATACATTAAGCTTGTGTATTACAGGGGTATTTATATTTAAAAAGTGAAATTGTGGCCGGAACTCCGCTTTAAGCCACTGTAGCCTAAAAGCCTAACATTTAAACGGTTTCTATCTATTTGTGAATAGTATAAAAGCATGTGGTATAAGTATGCATATCTTTTGTTAAGTCTAGACAAAAAAGCAAAGGTGATTTATGCTATGATCATCACTGCTAAAAAAAAATTAATTCGCTTTGCAATGATTCTTATTTCTTGGAACAGGACCCTGGATGTTCAGCCAAACAGAATAACAGTAGGAGGTATCAGATCCCTGGAACCAATACTACAAAGGAAAGGACAAGTACAAAGCCATGACTTTGTAGGTTGTATAATGGAATTTGCAGTGAATGGGCGTCCTCTAGAACCCAGCCAAGCTTTGTCAGCACAAGGAATTCTAGATCGGTATGTCAAGCAATATGATAACATAATGACACCATTTAACTTCTTTGAAGTCTTACTTTAAATCTTTTTTTTTTATCCAAGACAACAGAATACAGTTACATTGATCAAACACTACTATACTATTTCCATTAATGTTTAATACAGATGTTGGATAAAATGTAAAGTATAAAATCAATGCATTAACATTTGTAGGAAGTAAAGATCAATCAATACAGTATAAGGCTGAAGCGTGAGCCAAATTTACCCTACTGATTTGTTATTCCTAATGCTGACCTAAATCAGAAGTGAACATTTGTGTCCTCCCAACTTCCTCTATCTAACCTAATCCAAATGTTGTTTTAATGCTTACTACAGTACAGTTACAATAAAAAGTATGTGAACCCCTTTGGAATGATATGGAATTCTGCACAAATTGGTCAAAAAAAGTGTTCTGATCTTCATCTAAGTCACAACAATAGACAATCACAGTCTGCTTAAACTAATAACTCACAAAGAATTAAATGTTACCATGTTTTTTATTGAACACACCATGTAAACATTCACAGTGCAGGTGGAAAAAGTATGTGAACCCTTTGATTTAATAACTGGTTGAACCTCCTTTTGCAGCAATAACTTCAACCAAACGTTTCCTGTAGTTGCAGATCAGACGTGCACAACAGTCAGGAGTAATTCTTGACCATTCCTCTTTACAGAACTGTTTCAGTTCAGCAATATTCTTGGGATGTCTGGTGTGAATCGCTTTCTTGAGGTCATGTCACAGCATCTCAATCGGGTTGAGGTCAGGACTCTGACTGGGCCACTCCAGAAGGTGTATTTTCTTCTGTTTAAGCCATTCTGTTGTGGATTTACCTCCATGCTTTGGGTCGTTGTCCTGTTGCAACACCCATCTTCTGTTGAGCTTCAGCTGGTGGACAGATGGCCTTAAGTTCTCCTGCAAAATGTCTAGATAAACTTAAGAATACATTTTTCCTTCGATGATAGCAATCCATCCAGGCCCTGATGCAGCAAAGCAGCCCCAAACCATGATGCCCCCACCACCATACTTCACAGTTGGGATGAGGTTTTGATGTTGGTGTGCTGTGCCTCTTTTTCTCCACACATAGTGTTGTGTGTTTCTTCCAAACAACTCAACTTTTTGGTTTCATCTGTCCACAGAACATTTTGCCAGTACTGCTGTGGAACATCCGGTGCTCTTGTGCAAACTGTAAACGTGAAGCAATGTTTTTTTTGGACAGCAGTGGCTTCTTCTGTGGTATCCTCCCATTAAATACATTCTTGTTTAGTGTTTTACGTATTGTAGATTTGCTAACAGGGATGTTAGCATATGTCAGAGACTTTTGTAAGTCTTTAGATGACACTCTAGGATTCTTCTTCACCTCATTGAGCAGTCTGCGCTGTGCTCTTGTAGTCATCTTTACAGGACGGCCATTCCTAGGGAGAGTAGCAACAGTGCTAAACTTTCTCCATTTATAGACAATTTGTCTTACCATGGACTGATGAACAGCAAGGCTGTTGGAGGTACTTTTATAACCCTTTCCAACTTTATGCAAGTCAACAATTCGGGTTCACATACTTTTTCCACCTGCACTGTGAATGTTTACATGGTGTGTTCAATAAAAACATGGTAACACTTAATTCTTTGTGTGTTATTAGTTTAAGCAGACTGTGATTGTCTGTTGTTGTCACTTAGATGAAGATCAGATCACATTTTATGACCAATTTGTGCAGAAACCCATATTATTCCAAAAGGGTTCACATACTTTTTAATGCAACTGTATATAGAAGTTTTGGTCTTCCTCTGGTTACCAGTGAACTTATATTCCTTAAATAAAGCTGTGTGGACGAAACAGTATATTTGTGCAGACACAGACAATAATTGACTATCTCTGCACAGATCCTGTTCCCCAACACAGTTCTATCTACCCCTGGTACCCACAAAGCATAAGCATTTTAGCTGTGTTTGGATTTGTTTATGTTAATAGGCATGGGGAAAATAGTCTAGAGCAAGTCTTCTCACACAGACATAATTTGGTTTCCTTTCCTCTGCAATACATGGCCACTCAAAGTGTCCAATTTTCAATCACATGCAAAAAGTCAGTCGTTTAGTATTAACAAACAGCTGTTTCATGGTATATATAATATCTATGTAAATGATTTAAATTAATTGTTTTTTGATTGAAAACTGATTGAGCAAAAACAGTGGAAGTTGGAGAAATACATACACTGATCAACCATTACATTATGACCCTTGACAGCTAATGTGAATAACATTGATTATCTTGTAACAATGGCACCAGAAAGTGGGTGGGATATATTAATCAGCAAGTGAACATGCTGTCCCTGAAGTTGATGTGTTAAAAGGAGAAAAATGGGTAAGCATAAGGATTTGAGTGACTTTGAAAAAGGTCAAACTGTGATGGCTAGACCACTGGGTCAGTGCAACTCCAAAGCCACAGCTCTTGTGGGATGTTTATAGTCTGCAGTGGTCAGGACCTACCAAAAGTGGTCCAAGTAATGAAAACTGGCAAACTGGTGATATGGTCTTGGGTGGCCAAGACTTATTGGTGCAGGTGGAGATAGAATGCTAACCCATATAGCCCAATTCACTGGAAGAGCCACTGTAGTTCAAAGGTAATGCTGGTTCCAATAGAAAGGTGTCATAATACACAGTGCATTGAAGTTTGTTGTGTATTGTGCTGCTCAGCTTCAGACCAATTAAGGTGCCCATGCTGACCAATGTCCACAGCCAAAAACACCTACATTACAATGGGCACGTGAGCATCAGAATGGAGCACAGAGCAATAGAAGGTGTCCTGGTCTTATGAATCACGTTGTCTTTTACATAATGTAGATGACCGGGTGTTTTTGCGTTGTTTATCTGGTGAAGAGATGGCACCAGGATGTACTATGCGATGAAGGCAAGCTGGCAGAGGCTTAAAGGATCTTCTACTGACGGCTTGGTGCCAGATACCACAGCATACCTTCAAAGGTCTAGTGGACTACATGCCTCGAAGGGTCAGGGCTGTTTTGTCTACAGAAGTCTAGACCTATTTAATGTTAACTGGGTGGTCATAATGTTATGGCTGATCTGTGAAAATGTGATATTGTTATAGTTAATTTGTATGCAGTGTTTATTAAATATATATTTTTTTAAGCTCTGACAGAGTAAATAGTAACATTTGGTATTAATTCCAATGGTTATAATTTCAGGCTTTGTGTATTTTATCTGAATCTAATGCTAAAATTGTCAATTTCACTTATTTCTTATGCACAGTACACACACAAATCATTCCTTTCGGCCTCTTGGCCAACTGTGCATCTAGAACTGCTATACACCACTATTTATGTTTAAAATTGTAAAGGTCATAAATAAAGTAAGTAAGTTAAATAAAGAGTCCTTAAAGGGGTTGTAAAGGTAAATGTTTTTTCACCTTAATGCATCCTATGCATTAAGGTGACAAAACATCCGACGGTAACGCCCCCCCCGCCCCCTGAATCCCTGTTTTACTTACCTCACCCCTCGAAAGTCCCGCGCGTGTCCTCGTGATCCTCTTCGGTTCCCAGCCTGGCCGTTGATTGGCTAGGCTGGACGGATTGATAGCAGCGCAGCCATTGGCTGGTGCTGCTGTCAATCACATCAGATGGCGCTGGGGCTGGGCCGAGTGATACAGTCGGCGGCTATGCCCGCCGCTGTATCACGGGAGCGCGCCCACAAAAGCTTTCCACCATGCTCGCTCGCTCGCATGAAGGTAGAAAGCTTTTGCGAGGAGGAGCCGAGACAGCCGCTGAGGGACCCCAGAAGACAGGATTCGGGGACACTCTGTGCAAAACGAGCTGCACAGTGGAGATAAGTATAACATGTGTGTTATTTAAAAAAAAAAAATTTTTTGCCTTTAGTGTTCCTTTAATAAATTTCCAATGCTTATGAACTTGGTTTACTTTATATATGGCCTATTTGTCTGGGGGGAGCGTTTCCAGCTGCTACATGGACTTATTGAGATATTTATTGTATTCTGAGGTCTTAAATATAACCTAGGAAATTGTAAAGGTCTTATACCTAGGGTATGAACACCATAGCTTACTGATAATAGTAATGAGTTACATGCACATGTCCTGCAGTATAATAGTTACTTGCTATATGTCCTGCAGTATAATGCTGAAGCTAGCTGTTTTATCACTAATTAGTTGGCTTTTCTTTCTTTCAATGGGACTTCCCTGCTTCTCAGCAGGTCATGCAAGATTTCCTGAGTCATGTACAGGTGAATTTATAGGGTCACTAGTTTTTCCCACGTGCCATGCTTTCATATTTCCCTAATTATGTGCAGGTGAATTAACAGGGTCACACGTCCTTTCTCGTGCCCTTATAAATTAATATTCTTGAAACTTAAACTATTTTAGCTACTCAAGAAAGCTAAGAAACGTTAGCCTAGTGTTTTTGGATTGCTGATAGAAACAAAAGTGTACAACACAATAAATACAAAAATATTTTAGTATTCAAATTTAAAAAAATAATATTAAAATAATAAAAATAGTAATAATATTAACTAAGACTGATGCAAAAATCACACGGAAATTGCATACTCTGAACTTCAAGACAAATAAAGATGAGATATTTTTTTGTATACTGATTACAAGAAACACGTCTATATTTAAAATTACAACATGCAAAAAAGGTTCCACATGGAAATATCATCTTTACATCATTGTCACCTTTCTGGCAATTTAAAAATCATATGGTATATTTGGAAAGCACATGGCAAATCTGTCACCTTGATGCAGAGTGCTCAATATCTAAAGCTTCTTTTCTTCTGTCCCTTTGTATGTCTAGGTGTCCAAGATTAGAAGGAGCCTGTACTTCGAGCTCTTGCCAAAATGGAGGAACCTGTGTCGATAATTGGTTCTGGCAACAGTGTAACTGTAAAGATGGCTTTACTGGAAAGTACTGTGAAAAGTGTATGTTAAGTTTTACATTGCTTTATAATAACCTTACTTCACTGGAAAAATAGGCCGAGGGCCCCACAATATATAGTCATGCATTTTATGTGCTGGTTTTATGCGGTTCTTGGTTAGGTGTTATCATGCATAGTACAGGTGTTTCTGTTCCTTATTCAGATCTGGTACTAGCATTTACACAAGACTTTCAGGCTTATTAAAAGATGTGACTTTGGGAAACATTTAACAAGAAAACTTGTAGATCTCTATCTTTTGTGCTCTTCTATTTTGGCATAAAACACAACCAGGGTCAGAATTCAATTACACTTATGTGTATTTTAGGTAGAAATTGTATCTTAATAAAAGTAACTTAAAAGTGCTGCTTGCAGTGATGTTTCGACCAAACGTTTTTTTTTTTTTTTTTTCAGCTTTGGGCATAGTGGGACAGGGTCTGATTTGCTCTGTCCAGGATTCTCTGGAGTGGGGAAGTCCTACTGTCCAGGAGACCAGTGGGATGTCTCCTCACAACTTGATGCATTCATAGGGTGAACATGCTTGAGAAGTAGGGCTTCTTGTTACCAACCGCAGCTTTTTTTCATATATTTTTGTGGAAAACACATGGCAGGGTGCTGTGCCAGTTCAAGATTAAAGTCAGTAAGGCAATTGCTCCAGGTCTTAAAGCTAAACTCCAGGCAAATTAGTGTGGCTTAGAAGTCATTAGTACATCATTAAATGTAGTTTTTTAAAATGCAAGCAGTGTAAGTAACTAAATCTGACCTGGTATCAGCCTTTTGCATCCACTAGCCACTGGTCTGGACTGTTAGAGGAAGAAACAGTATAAACAGTATATTTGCCAACAAGAAGCTTGGTTGTAAGATGAGAGAGGAGAGTGACAAGGAGGTGAGCATATCACTGTCATGATTCTCTTTTGCTGTCAAGTTAGAGACTGGGTCAGGTCCAGGGTGACACTGACTTTGACTTAAGAGAAAGGGAGTTTAATTATGCTAGCCATCCAAATAAGGGTATCCAGGAAGAAAAAAAAATATTGCCAAATACCTGGATTGAAGGTGAATATTGCAGCAAAAGCTGTTTTTTGTTATTTTACATTTTAATAAACTGTTCATGTTTGTTATTATTGACTGGAGTTCTGCTTTAAGTACAAATCCCTATTAAGCATAAGCGATTATGCAATATATGCGATTGAGTATGAATAAAGATTTTAGGAACAGGCTAAAAAAACCTTTTCCCTCTGCCCATGCCTATTTCTTGTTATACAACATTTACATGTACTGTATTCATTTTACTGTCTACACTTGTGCTATAAACCATAGATTTTGGTTTTTTTTGTTTTGTTTAGTGCTTCATATTTTAGGAGTATCTAATTTGTTCTTCTGTTCTGCTGTCTTTGTAGATATAACTGCAGACACTGCCTTATCTCTTGAAGGCAGGGGTTACTTGGAATATGCCATCAGCCAGAACAAGAAACGTGAATATCTTTTACAGCATCGTAGTGTGGACACAGATTCAACATTTGCCAATCACTTAGAGATAAAATTCCGGACAAGAAGTGAAAACGGCCTTTTACTCCAAATTCACGAAATCAGCAATTATACAGCTGTAAAGGTAAATATTTTAAAAGCATACTTTGCCTATACATATGCATTGCTTGCATTGTTGAGATAAAAAAAAACCATACATTTAGCTGTAATATTTACACGAATGCAGATAAATAACCATATATATATATATATATATATATATATATATATATATATATATATATATATAAATCCAGTCCCAATATATGAACCTTAGGTTACAAACCACATCGAGAATTGAAAAGTTACAAAAAATGTAAATAGTGTCCAAAGAATAGTCCCATCAGAAGTGCAGAGCAGATACATTTTCCCCTCTTGAAACAGGATTGTGTCAGTGATGTCTCCAACGAAAGCCTTCACACAGAGTAATAATAGGATGCACACTTAACAACTCTCTAAGGCCGCGTACACACGGTCGGTCAAAACCGATGGAAATGGACTAAAGGACTGTTTCATCGGTCCAAACCGATGGTGTGTGGGCCCCATCGGTCAGTTAACCTTCGGTCAAAATTTTTAGAACTTGCTTTAAAATTGAACCGATGGACGCCTAACCGATAGGTCAAAACCGACGATTAGTATGCATGCTCAGAATCAAGTCGACGCATGCTTGGAAGCATTGAACTTCATTTTTCTCAGCACGTCGTTGTGTTTTACATCACCGCGTTGGACTCGATCGTTTTTTTAACTGATGGTGTGTAGGCACATCAGACCATCAGTCAGCTTCATCGGACCGTTCTCATCGGATGGACTGATCGTGTGAACGCGGCCTAAGACTCTCTTTATATGAGTGGTCATACAGCAATTCAGTCGTTTTCCATATACATCAATGGTACCTTCCATACATCTTCTATAGCCAAGAAAGCCGTTCAGCAAACAGCAATGTCCAGACTCCAAACAAAAAGATGCCTTTCCATAGTGTGAGAAAACCCTCTAAAATATTAATTAAGATAAGTAAATACACTTGCATATGATTAAAAACAATGTGCATGTAAAAATTGTCACCAAGCTAGCATAAAACATCAACTTCCGGAATGCGATAACGTCAGTAGGAGGCTCCACAATATACTTACATGTCATTAGTGGGTGATTTCTACTGCATTATTGTTTTGTTTTTTTTAGTGAAGGGCAGTGTTCGCTGCTTAAACTGCAGTGGCTGAAACTGCATGTCCTAATCAACTTCATGAAGTTTACATTGATGGTGGCCATGTGCTTTCATTGACTATGAGAAAGAAGGTCATATCTTTTTCAATGTCTAAAAAAGATAGATATGTGGAATCTATTTCAT
The DNA here is from genome assembly GCF_905171775.1 of Rana temporaria. NCBI lineage: Eukaryota > Metazoa > Chordata > Amphibia > Anura > Ranidae > Rana > Rana temporaria. Next base: position 497,362,623 of record NC_053489.1, read on the forward strand.
ACTACATAGCTACTACATAGCATGTTAACGATTATACAGTGGAACCTTCGGATTGAGAGTAACGCGGTTAACGAGCATTTCACAATACGAGCACTGTATTTAACCACTTGACCACTGGGCACGTAAACCCCCTTAATAACCAGACCAATTTTCAGCTTTCGGTGCTCTCACAATTTGAATGACAATTACTCAGTCATACAACACTGTACCCAAATGAAATTTTCGTCCTTTTTTTCCACACAAATAGAGCTTTCTTTTGGTGGTATTTAATCACCGTTGGGTTTTTTATTTTTTGCGCTATAAGAGAAAAAAGACAGAAAATTCTGTAAAAAATAATAATTTTTCTTTGTTTCTGTTATAAAATTTGGCAAATTTTGTATTTCTTCTTCATTCTTTTGCATAAATGTGAAAGATGAAGTTACGCCGAGTAAATAGATACCCAACATGTCACCCTTCAAAATTGCAAACGCTCGTGGAATGGCGCCAAACTTCGCTACTTAAAAATCCCCATAGACGACGTTGCAGGGTATTGTGGGGTATTGCTGAGTATTGTGGGGTATTGCTGAGTATTGTGGGGTATTGCGGAGTATTGTGGGGTATTGTGGGGTATTGCAGGGTATTGCGGAGTATTGTGGGGTATTGCGGGGTATTGTGGGGTATTGCGGAGTATTGCGGGGTATTGCGGAGTATTGCGGGGTATTGCGGAGTATTGCGGAGTATTGCGGGGTATTGCGGAGTATTGTGGGGCATTGCGGAGTATTGCGGGGCATTGCGGAGTATTGCGGGGCATTGCGGAGTATTGCGGGGTATTGCAGAGTATGGGGGCATTGCAGAGTATTTTGGGGTATTGCAGAGTATGGGGGCATTGCAGAGTATGGGGGCATTGCAGAGTATGGGGGCATTGCACAGTATGGGGGCATTGCAGAGTATGGGGGCATTGCAGAGTATGGGGGCATTGCAGAGTATTGCACAGGGAGGGATGGATGGCTGGATCTGTGACTGCATGTGTCACAGATCCAGCCCGCAGCAGCAGCAGCAGCTGCTTCCGCTCTCTCCCCTCTCCTCTCTCACACTGTGAGAGAGGAGAGGGAGGAACCGGCGTCATCACATGACGCCGGTTTGTTTACTAGTGATCGCTCCGTCATTGGACGGAGCGATCACGTGGTAAACCGCCGCTATCAGCGGCGATTTACCGTGATCCGTGATCAGCCGGGTCCGGAGGACCCGGCGGTCACGGAGACTCCCGTGTGCGCGCCCCACAGGGCGTGCGGGAGCGCGATTCTGGGAGGACGTACATTGACGCCCTCCCAGAGTTAAGCAACCGCCTTGTAGACGTATTTTGTCTATAGGGCGGTTGTTAAGTGGTTAAAAAAGAATCCTAACTTGGTTCGCGAGTGTTGTCTCGCAAAACGAGCAGGATTCAGGCCAAAGCAGTGTGCAGTACCACGTTTGGCCTGAGGTGGGGGGGCACTGAAGCCGAACGGCGCAGATTGCAGCCGCTCTGCGCCGGTCAGAAATGCGCGGAAAGGCCTGAGGACAGCTTGGCTGACCTCGGCAAACCTCGGAAACAGACTCTTTCTGAGGTTTGCCGAGGTCAGCCGAGGTGTCCTCGGGCCTTTTTTTGGCCGTTTCCGAGGCTCTGTGGCCACCTCTGGCCGCCTGCGGTATTGCATGCCATTGAAGTCAATGCGGAACAAATTATTTTAATTTCCATTGACTTCACTGGGGAAACTCGCTTTGATATGCGAGTACTTTGGATTACGAGCATTCTCCTGGAACAAATTATGCTCGTTCCAATGTACTGTACATTACTGACAGCTTGTGGACTGCTGCAATTGCTCCAAAGTGTCCATATTTTTAACTTATATGCACATCTTCTCTACCTACTAGATCAGCCCAATATATAACAATGTGTAATTTTCATAGTAGAAGTAATTTCCACACAGTAAAAGTGACATGTTCATGAAAGACCACTCTTATTTCTGTGGCAGTCCACTATAAATCACAAGAACTTCTCTGTTCCTTTATTTTCTTCATCCTCTGACATAGATCCAAACCAGTTCTTCTCATTATTAGCCATTTCAGATAGTAAACCTCAGAAAACACAACCGCACTATAAATATGGCTTTGTCCAAGCAAGTGTCTGAAGAAAAACACAATTAACCATACTAGCTGTAAAATATAAAATCAAACAAACATTATTTTCTTAAAATCTACTGTGTAAAAAAAAAGTTTACTTGCATGAGGGTTGTGCCACTTTTAGGATTGTTACCCTTTCTTTACTACTATTCACAATTTAATGTATGCCAGAAAGCATATCTTTTACTATACTTGACGCAATAGTTGGAGCTATATAAATGCAGTATAATAAAAATAATAATAATATACTTCAGGAGCGGCAACTTTGAAAGCTGTGGCACTTAAACAAAAAAGCCCCACCATTGTTTATCTGCCCCCCACTCCTCTTATCCATTTACAGAAAACCTTGGATTCTGTATAGTACAGTCACAGTAAAAAAAATACACATTCGATTTTAAGAAAAAATGTTTGGCTGGAGGTCTGTTTCAAGTCTAGTTTGCTCTAGAAAAACCCAGTTGCATTTATTCATTGTTTTTTTTTTGTTATGCAAGTTATTTAAGGTCATGGTTTGAGTACATGGTTTTGAGGGATGGTTTCCCTTTTCGGTGTTGTCTTCTTTTTTTGCCTGTTTGAACAATTGCTGTGTACTAGAATTAATCAGCTATGACAACTGAAACTGTGAAGAGCATTCCTGCTATGATCATCCATGAATTGTGAAGGGCACACCATATCTAATTTATAAATTAATTATCTTTTTTTTTTTATTTGTTTAAAGATAGCATGCTAGTTACAGACCCCAGAATGTATTTTTAAGCCAGAAAATGTCCCTGACTCATAATAAAAAGCACAACACTGCATAAATTACACTCTCCTTTAAGGAACCTGATAAGTTTATTCTCTGGCTGTGGCTCAGTCAAGCCTGTCATCACTTGAAATGAGTACGGTAGTGAAGCTGGCAATAAGCTTCCTAAGGTCATAAATATATACTACATATTCTGTGTATATGTGTATATATATATATATATATATATATATATATATAAATATATATATATATACACTCAAATCATGCTTGAATGATCAACGTAGCTGACCATTGTGAATGCGGTACTGAATAAAAAAAATTCATCCACACTTATCTTTTTTCGTCTGGCATACTCATTTTGTGTCCCCTGAATGTCTACGTAGATTATAATTGCAGGTAAAGAATTAACGTGTACTTTTTTAGAAAGTAATGCCGCGTACACACAACCGTTTTTCGGGTTGTAAAAAATAAAGTTTTTAATGGTCTAGAAAAAACAAAGTTTTTTTCAACCCGATCATTAAAACGGCCTTGCCTACACACGATCGTGAAAAAAAAATGCTCTAGCAAAGCGCGGTGACGTACAACGCGTACGACAACATTATAAAGGGGAAATTCCATTCGGATGGCGCCACCCTTGGGGCTGCTTTTGCTGATTTCGTGTTAGTAAAAGACGATTCGTGCTTTTCAGTCTGTTACAGCGTGATGAATGTGCTTACTCCATTACGAACGCTAGTTTTACCAGAACGAGCGCTCCCGTCTCATAACTTGCTTCTGAGCATGCGTGTTTTTTTCACGTCGTTAAAGCCCACACACGACCATTTTTTACAACGTTAAAAACAACGATGTTAAAAACGACGATGTTAAAAACGACGACGTTAAAAACGACGACGTTAAAAACGACAACGTTAAAAACCTTGTGAAAAATTAGAGCATGTTCGAAATTTTTAAAGCCCATTTTTTACATCGTGAAAAATGCTCTGGAGCCCACACATGATCATTTTTAATGAAATAAAAAAAAAAGTAATTTTTTACAACCCGAAAAATGGTCCTGTGTACGCGGCATAAGATCTATTTTTTATTACGATCTACTTTGCAAATCTAAATCCTCCATTATAGTTTTATATATATGTATATATATATATATATATATATATATATATTTTATATTATACTAGTGTAGATGTGTCAGATATTATTGATAATATTGCAGTGTAGTTGCCTAATGTTGGACCAAGGACAGATGTTTACCCCTATTAACAACATTCCCACAGTGGTCATGAATCATAATTGTAGAATATTCTTCATTCAGGAGAATGGAATTTTAGTACACAGTAAAATTGTTCACTGAGATTTGTATTTTTATTATTATTAACATTATTAATCTTTTGCAAGTGGTAAAACTTTGCATGTACATATACTCGAGTTGATACCCATCGTGGACCATTGACAAATCATGGGCCTCCAGTGTTTTCCTGAGTTCAGTGTTACCAGTCCAGGAATATAGGGAAAAATCCTCCAGAATTTGATCTGATTAGGGAAGGCAACTGTCAATAGTGATTCAGTTGTTGTAATTGTCAAGCGCCCACCAGTGATCCATATGGTATCACCACACTTTTGTATACTCCTTGGTCTTTTTATCCCCTTGTAAAGAGAAAATGTTTCCTGTACCAGGCTTTCATCAGTGTTGTCAATATTTCCCCACAGCAAACATTTAGATTTCAACCTTCAAAAGACAATGAACATTTGTTGTTGTGTTACAGACTGCCTAATTAAAGGGGTTGTAAAGGAAATTTGTTTTTTTCCCTAAATAGCTTACCTTAGTGCAGTCCTCCTTCACTTACCTCATCCTTCAATTTTGCTTTCAAATGTCCTTATTTCTTCTGAGAAATCCTCACTTCCTGTTCTTCTGTCTGTAACTCCACACCATAATGCAAGGCTTTCTCCCTGGTGTGGAGAAAGCCTCTTGAGGGGGCGAGCAGGAGTGTCAGGACACCCACTAACACACAGCTCCTTTCTCTATCTGCAAAGTAGAGAGCGTATTGACTTGCCTGCTCGCCCCCTCAAGAGGCTTTCTCCACACCAGGGAGAAAGCCTCGCATTACGGTGTGTAGTTACAGACAGAAGAACAGGAAGTGAGGATTTTCTCAGAAGAAATAAGGACATTTAAAAGCAAAATCGAAGGATGAGGTAAGTGAAGGAGGACTGCACTAAGGTAAAGAGAGCTATTTAGGGAAGAAAAAATTCCTTTACAACCCCTTTAAGTAAATTAATATTACCGAGTGTATTCCACTTCTGTTCTCTTCCTGAAACCTAAAATTTGTGACAAAAATGTATGTAATTTTAACAGTGAGATGGAAGTTTATAAATCAGACCTAGACTACATTAAATCATGCTTTCAGTCTAATAAGGAGAACATAACAAGGCAAGTTATGTACATAATCTATATTTTTTAAGTCTTTTGAAGTAGCATATATTACTTTGAAGGGAAGATACATTGGTAGAGATAACTTGTACCCAATATCATTAAAGGTTTAAAGTATACAAATTTAAAATATAAAATACATCGCTTTTCCACTCATCTTTGGAATCACGATTTTTAAATGGGTAAAATTATTCCTTACCAAAAATTGCATACTTGGTGATTTTTCTTAAATGGGCTATCTTTGTTTAACTTTTACGGAATATACTTCACCTTAGTAAGATGGAAAACGTCTTAAGTGTTTGCCGTCTTTTAACTTCAGTTTAGTTCAGATTATATTTTTATTAGGTGAAGCAGACAATTATCAACTTAACATGGGTTTCTTTCTCCTATAGAATATTCTGTGATTCAAACCTGGTGGAAACACAGTTAGACCAATTAAAAGTCATTTCACTTTATATAAGATGAATATAAAATGTATAGAAATAGTTATTTGGACTCATAAATGGCTACAGCACTTTAGTCACACTTTTATATCACAGTGTTGAATATGTATTTATCTTATGGCTGAAAGGGGGTTTTGTGGTTCGGTATGAAAGTTATTTTTTTCCAAAATGTGGGATTTTATTGGAGGTTTGAGCATATGTTGTGCCAATCCTAATTGCCCTATTTATCCATTCCTAATTTGAATTTATTATGGGAAATGAACTTATGTAAATATAATAAAATATACTTTTTACATATAAACTACAGTGCCAGGCATATTTGCCAAAAGTCATGGACACCATAACCAATCCAGCATAAGATATATGAAAAAGAAACTGAGGGGTCTAATTTTGAAAAAATTCCAGGTAGGAATACAGGAGCTGCTTTTGCTTTCTTGTTGTTAAAGGTACAAGATCCATTAATTTTGTCCTTTTTGTTCTTGATCAATCATTGGACTCGACATTTCCAGAGAAAACCCTATTCACAAATCAGTTATGGAGTCATGGTAGCTCCCCTATTTCTGTATTGACTAATTTCTTACTTCATCTGAAACTTTTTACTTTTATATTGCAGGTCAAAAATGGAAAACTCCATTACACATCTGATGCCGGTATTGCAGGCAAAGTAGAGCGAAATATCCCAGAGATGTATGTGGCTGATGGTCGTTGGCATACCCTTCTTATGGAGAAAAACGGATCCACTACTAGTTTGTCATTAGACCAAGCACACAGCCGAGATATTCATCATATCACTCAAGAGTTCGGTGGGCTTAATGTTCTTACAATTCAGATAGGAGGAGTACTACCTGGACAGACATCTCAAAGCACCCAGAACGGTAAATATTTTATATAGTGCAAATTAATAATTTTTCCTTGTGATAAATGATATTCTGATGCATCTAGCTAGAAGTGGTGCTTATGGTCAAATAGATTATTAACATAATTTACTGTAGCTTTTTATTGGTTAGTATGGGCATTTGGGATGCATGGAAGATGTGTCTACTATACATTTACTGAGCTTTAAACATTTACCATGCATTCACATTGTAGTTGGTTTACTAAAAGAGTAGAACACACAAATTTAGTTTAGCTTAGTGAATGGGTGATGCAAAGTAAAAATTCTCTATGCAACAAATCCCCAGTCGTGTCCAATGAAAAATAAAGAAACATTTTTTTTTGCTTGCACATGATTGGATGATTGAAATCAGTGCACATTCACCCCTTCTTCTCTTTGCAAATTGAGTTTTCACGTTTGCAATGAGAATTTTTTAGTTATCTTAGTGAAAAAAGGTGAAGTTGTGCTTATTTTAATCATCCTATAATGTGCAAGCAGATTTTTTTTTTTGTTTTTTTCATGCACATGATAGTGTTTCTGTCAGGTCAGTTTTTATTCATTCACTTGCAAAGTGATCTTGATCTACATTTTCAGTAAATTAATCTTATTGGCTTGTATGAAGAAATTAAAACAAAGCAAAAACTGTTTTTAGTTTATTTGATCTCCAGTGCTTTTCGTCCACTAGGCCTGTATCTCTTGGGGACTGTGGTGGTAAAATGTGGCCATGTGAAAAGTGCCCCATTCTATCTGCTAGGTGTGTGATTTATTTTACATAAAAAATTAAGCTTATTTGATATTTAAATACATCACATGCTCTGCCCCACACATATGCATACCGGGTCCTTCTGCTGCACTAAAATAGATACGGTTCAGTTTTTCTGCACATACAAATAATCATGCATAGCCAAACCAACCAATTTTGTTTTTCCCTAATTCCCTGTTCATGGTTCCATGTTTTCAGGATGTACTGCCTATAAATAAAATACATGACCAGTTGCACTTTGTACCACACAAGCAATGCAACAAGCAATGTGTGAGTGTGTTTGCATGCCATAGGATTAGTTATTTTGGAACATTCTTTTAGGTGTAAGCCAGGTTTAAGCCAAGTTTAAGATGGTCATACGATATTGAGATAATTTTCTTTGCAACTAGATTGTCACAACTGACAAAATGTAAGGTGTGTTGGTAGCTTAAAACACGTTTCCAGTTAGCAAACGTTGATGGCATGGTCTACATATCATCTGCTGTAATGTTAATGCTTGCTACATACTGGTTATTTGAAGATGTTTTTCTTGTAATACAAGCCACCTTAGCCCTATACTCTTTAATGCAGTGCAAAAATCTTTAAAGTCACTCTCACCTGGCATTATCATTATTTTAAGTATAGAAACACATGACTGAAAGTTTATTTCTTCCCTGTCTCACTATTCTGAGGTCAAAGCCACAAATCTTATGCTGGTATAAGTAGTTGTAATTGAATTGCTATGACATTCTGAAGTGAAGTCTTCTCCATCCGTGTTTTAATGTCCTTGAGTACAGACTTTTGATCCATCATCTTAAGTATATAACCATATTTCTCACCTTCACTTCATATCCTAGATCATTAAATGTCTGTTCTCTGTCTTGCATTATCTCCCGTCACTTTCGTTTACTTTAGTTAATGCCAAATATGTGTTCTTTGCTAAATTAAGAGGGAATTTATTGTGTGTTGCATTTGGAACAGTTGATCCACAATCCTCATCCAAACTCCTTTGTTCTTGAGAATGCTGTCTGAGCTAGATCCTCATTGTTCTTCAGTCACGTTCTATTCTTAATATGGAGAATGCACAACTCTTTTTTTTTAGTGCTTTATTGTGACATTTAGGTCTTGGTCCCAATTCCAAAAAAGTTGGGAGGCTGTGTAAAATCTACATAAAAACAGAATGCAATGATTTACAAATCTCATAAACCCAAATTGTATTTACAATAGAAAATGGAAACATATAAAATGCATAAACTGAGAAAATATATAATTTTAAGAAAAATATGAGGTAATTTTGAAACTGATGGCAGGAACAGGTCTCCAAAAAGTTGGGACAGGGCCATGTTTATCACGATGTAGCATCCCCTCTTCTTTTAACAACACTCTGTAACCTATGCATTTTTGCAGGCCGCAAACAAATCATATTCAATATTTCACAAGTTCTACCAGTGTTGATATAGGGAAATTAAAATCAGCCAGTTCCTCTTACAAAAGTCTGGTACCATTTTATTATTGAAGTTATTCCTGATTAAATAAATAGCAATGTTATTAGTTGTCTGAATCCAATACATCTGCACCATACACCCATAAATTGTTATGCTATCTTTTTGTATACATCACTGTTTGGCCATCTACCTTTTGCCATTACTTGTATACATTGTGTTTTAGAAATAAGGAATGCATTAATTGTGTTATAATCTAAGCAATAATTATCTTTCTGTGTTTTTGTTTAGGTTTTGATGGCTGCATTGCTTATGTCAAGTATAACCATGAAAATCTGCCGTTCAGTGGTAAACATGACATGGTTCAAATATCTAAATCGGAGTCATATGCTAAACTAGGATGCAGAGGTCCTAACATTTGTGCCAGTAACCCATGCTGGGGGGACTTAATGTGCATTAATCAGTGGCATGCATACACCTGTGTACCACCTGGAGACTGCTCCTCAAGCCCTTGCCAAAATGGAGGAAGCTGTGAACCTCACGCCCAATCAGGCTTTACTTGCATTTGTCCTGAAACACACACAGGAAAACGTTGTGAAACTGTTGTAGCTTGCCTTGGTGTGATTTGCCCTCAGGGTAACGTATGCAAAAGTGGATTACATGGGGGACACGTCTGTACTCTTATTGCACAAACTGAACATCTCTCTTTACCGCTTTGGGCTGTTCCGGCAATTGTTGGAAGCTGTGCTACAATTCTTGCTCTGTTGGTCCTTAGTTTGATTCTGTGTAATCAGTGTAGAGCAAGGAAAAATAAAGTGCCAAAAGAAGAGAAGAAACCAAAAGAAAAGAAGAAAAAGGGAAGTGAAAATGTTGCATTTGATGATCCTGATAATATTCCGCCGTATGGTGATGACATGACTATTAGAAAGCAACCTGAAGGAAACCCTAAGCCAGATATCATTGAAAGAGAAAATCCGTACTTAATATATGATGAGACAGACATACCACACAGCACAGAAATAATACCTAGTGCTCCTTTGGCCATGCCCGAAACAGAGATCGAGCACTATGATATTGACAATGCCAGCAGTATCGCTCCTTCTGATGCAGACATCATTCAGCACTATAAGCAGTTTCGGAGCCACACTCCTAAATTCTCAATTCAAAGGCATAGTCCTCTTGGTTTTGCCAGACAATCTCCACTGCCTTTGGGAGCAAGCAGTTTAACCTATCAACCATCCTATAGCCAGGGCCTTAGGACAGCAACACTTGGCCATTCGGGCTGTCCACCACCTAACCCCTTATCTCGTCATAGTCCTGCACCATTTTCAAAATCATCAACATTTTACAGAAGTAGCCCTGCACGGGAACTCCATCTTTCATCTTTGGAAATGCATAATGATGTATGCCAGCCTGGTATCTTTAATTATCCAACTCGTCTTGGTAGAAGAAGCAAAAGTCCCCAGACCATGGCAGGACATGGCTCTAGACCAGGAAGTCGCCTCAAGCAACCTATAGGGCAGATTCCTATGGAGAGTGGGCCACCTGTTGGTCTTTCAATAGAGGAGGTGGAGAGACTTAACACTCCCAGACCAAGAAACCCAAGCATCTGTAGTGCAGATCATGGGAGATCTTCATCAGAAGAGGACTGCCAGAGGCCTCTTTCAAGAGTAAGGAATCCAGCAGATGGAATTCCTGCTCCAGAATCATCATCTGATAGTGATTCACATGAGTCTTTTACATGCTCGGAAATGGAATATGACAGAGACAAACCTATGGTGTACACATCAAGAATGCCAAAACTGACTCAAGTCAATGAGTCAGATGCAGATGATGAAGACAATTATGGTGCTAGATTAAAGCCTCGGAGATATCCAGGCCGCAGAGCTGAAGGTGGGCCTTCTGGTGCCCAGTCACCAACAGCCACTCTACTGGCAGACAGTACATTGCCCATGAAGCTAAGCCAGCAAGCTGGTAATTTCAACTGGGACAATCTCTTGAACTGGGGTCCCGGTTTTGGACATTATGTAGATGTTTTTAGAGATCTGGCATCACTTCCAGAGAAAGCATCAGCAATTGCAAATGAAGAGTCAAGAGCAAACACATCTAAGACAGCTTCCAAAGATGGAGAAACAGAACAATATGTGTAGGCGAAATATAGATGGATTGTCAAGATGCAAAAAACTTATGACAGTCAAACATTATATGTTTGTTTACAAGTAAGTGTCTCCATTTCAAGAACTGGCCAGTGGACATTCTTTATTTAAGGAGACAACTTTAAAATAATAATGTTTGCTGCTGGAAAGGACAGATATGTATTTAAAGCAGTCGTGTTCTGTACTCAATTCCTTGCATGTATAACACTACACCGCCTGATTTCCAGCATGCACAAAGTTAAGTAGAATCCTTCTTTAATCTGGTTCATTGTGATATTTTTCAGTGTTGTAACTGTAATGTTATGTTTCTCAATTATGTTTTTAAGCCAGATGTAGTTTATTAATTTTGGAACAATTTCTCTGCAGAAATAGCGATGTTTGACAAAAAGATGCAGTCTCTGAGAAAAAAACTTCCACAAAGTGTAGACTTTGGCATTGTATTTGTTTTATAAATATCCACTGCACAATGGCACAAAATCCAATTTACAGACATTAAAGTAATAACACAAAAAGGGATTACAATACGGTCATTATGATCAGCACCTTATGATCGTTTTTACATTAAAACGTTTTTTATTTAAGTTTGTAATATGAAGCTGCATTTCCAATTTGCATTCACTACTTTGGCAAAGTATATTTTTGTAATGACATTTATTTTCAAACGCAAAACAGAAAATTGTGACAACATTCTGAAAACCCTACAATTTAGATCTTTCTGAAACCCCAACTTAGATATTTGTAAATCAAAACAAACAAAACATCACTTTTGTGATACTTTGTACTGTGGAACATTTTTTTTTATAAGTGCTTTTACCTGACCTATGTTTTTGATACTGGTGTTTTTCCTATACTGTATAGTTTTCTTACTTTCAGGGAAAGCAAGAAAAAGCTTTTCTGTTAAATCTGTTACTTGTGTAACATTCATATTTTTCAAATTTTGATACAATTGTAACATATCAGTATGCCTTTTCTTCTTGTAAATGTCAATAATAAAATTAAAATATTTATTTAAAGTTGTGTGATTGTAAGGTACAGCGCATTTCAGTTGAACTGTATGCATACACAAGTCCTAAAATAAAGGATCCACTCAGAGGAATTACCGTATTTATCGCCGTATAACACACACTTTTTCACCTCGAAAATAGGGGGAAAATCACAGGTGCACGTTATACGCCGATAGGGTACCTCAGAGGGGAAGGAGGGATGAGCGCCGAGGCACTCAGAATCTGGTGCTGATGTGCATGTTACCCATGTTACTCGGTGAATAACTTTTATTAAATCAATGTCAATGTCACACAGGTGATTCTTCTGCCAAGAACACCACACCAGCAACACAACCACTAATGTTAATTTTCAGTAGAATTTCATCCAGTAAAGCGATCATCTCTGATTATTTATATTTCAGAATGTATGCTGCTGGTAAACTGTTACTGATGAGGGAATCACTTGTATGACATGGACATTTCTATGTAGAAGAGCTAGTCCTGAGCTAGCTACTAGTGATAAGTGGTGAAAATTAAGAAAAGTAAATGCACAATATGGAAACCAGGATGTTAGGATGTGAACCATTTAGCCCCCTTTTCAAAAATCAAACAAATGGAATTCTCTCCCTGTCATTTAATATACATTGTAGTATACTTGCCACTGACATGGACAATTCAGATATTTCATTTTATAATTAAAAAGGCAAATGGTGCCATAGCTTTTAGTAAGAACTGCCTTTAAAATGACAAGTCTATCCAGAAATAAAGATGGCTAAACATACTTTCAAATCTTAGGCCTCATTTACACTGACACTGTCAAACTTGCATACAGTGACTTAAAAAAAGTATTCATACCCCTTGAAATGTTCCACATTTTGTCATGTTACAGCTAAAAACGTAAATGTATTTTATTGGGATTTTATGTGATAGACCAACACAAAGTGGCAAATACTTGTGAAGTGAAAGGAAAATGATAAATGGTTTTTAAAATCTCTTACAAATTAATATGTGAAAAGAGTGGCATGCATTTGTATTAAGCCCCCATGAGTCAGTACATTGTAGAACTGTCCTTCGCTGCAATTACAGCTGCAAATCTTTTTGGGGGATATCTCTACCAGCTTCACATTTTTGCCCATTCTTCTTTGCAAAATAGCTCAAACTCTGTCAGATTGGATGGAGAGCATCTGTGAACAGCAATTTTCAAGTCTTGCCACAGATTCTCAGTTGGTTTTAGGTCTAGACTTTTACTGGGCCATTCTAACACATAGATATGCTTTGATCTAAACCATTCCATTTTAGCTCTAATTATATGTTTCGGTTGTTGTCCTGCAGAAAGGTGAACCTCCGCCCCAGTGTCAAGTCTGGACACTCTAAGGCCTCATAAACACGATAGGTTAACCAGAGGACAACGGTCTGATGGACCGTTTTCATCGGTCAAAACCGATCGTGTGTGGGCCCCATAGGTTATTTAACCATCGGTTAAAAAAAAGCCAACTTGCTTTAAATTTAACCGATGGATTCCTAACCGATAGGTCAAAACGGATCGTTAGTAGGCACAACCATTGGTTAAAAATACACGCATGCTCAGAATCAAGTCGACGCATGCTTGGAAGCATTGAACTTCGTTTTTTCAGCACGTCATTGTGTTTTACGTCATCACGTTCTGACACAATCGTTTTTTTAACCGATGGTGTGTAGGCGCGACGGACCATCAGTCAGCTTCATCGGTTAACCGATGACAACGGTCCTTCAGACCGTTCTCATCGGATGGACTGATCGTGTGTATAAGGTTTTACAGGTTCTCCCTGTATTTGGCTTCATCCATCTTCCCTTCAACTCTGACCAGCTTCCCTGTCACTGCTGAAGAAAAGCTTCTCCACAACATGATGCTGCCACAACCATTTTTTCACTGTGGGGATGTGTGTTCAGGGTGATGTGCAGTTTTCGTATTCTGACATGCATAGCGTTTTGCTTTTTTAGGCCAAAAGTAAATCTTTGGTCTCATCTGACCAGAGAACCTTCTTCCACAAGTTGGCTGTGTCCCCCACATGCAAACAGGACTTCTTATGGCTTTTCTTCAACAATGGCTTTCTTCTTGCCATTCTTCCATAAAGTCCAGATTTGTGGAGCGCACGACCAATAGTTGTCCTGTGGACAGATTATTTGTTTTAAACTTCTCCACAACTTTATCCCTGACCTGTATGGTATGTTCCTTGGCCTTCATAAAGTTGCTTGTTCACTAAGATTCTCTAACAAACCTCTGAGGGCTTCACAGAACAGCTGTATTTATACTGAGATTAAATTACACACAGGTGCACTCTATTCACTAATTATAAGGCAATTGGTTCTACCAGATTTTATTTAGTGTTATCAGAGTAAAGGGCACTGAATACAAATGTACGCCACACTATTCAGATATGTATTTGTAAAAAAAATTGAAAACTATTTATCATTTTCCATTTAACTTCACAATTATGTGCCACTTTGTTTTGGTCTATCACATAAAGTCCCAAGAAAATACATTTAGGTTTTTTGTTGTAACATGACAAAATGTGGCAAATTTCAAGGGGTATGAATACACTGCTAAACACACGTAAATACACCTAAAAGTGGCCAAACTTGCTTTAAAGCAGAAACATCTGAATTTAGAAAAAAAATATCTGGGAAGCATAAGGCTGGGTTTACACACTTTGGCCTGCAACGCATCTGTATCCGCAGTTCAAGTGCATTTTTTATGGATTTTAGCCACATTCCCATTAACTTCTATTAGGTCATGCATTTATGCGACGTTTTCTGAAAAGACACATGGGTTTTGATGTGCTTTTGGGAAAACGTTGCAAAAATGCATGACCGAATTAAAGTCGTTGGGATCGCTGGATTAAGATGGGGCTCGTGTAAGTCTTGGTGGGAGGGTCTGAAGAATGGTTTCCTCGCCCCAGTGTGTTTCAAGCTCTCTCTTGCAGTTAGGGGTAGCTGGATGTGGACCTCCTGGTTTCCAGTTCAACAAAAAACTGATTATCTCCAGGTCATAGGAACCTCTAGCCTTTACAGTGGATGCCTTAGTAACTCCATTGGATTAGTTTAATCTGATCTATGCCTTTAATTGCTGGGTCTCAGGCTTTATTTACACCTATGCATTTTTTGTGCTTTTTGCATTTTGCAGATTTGCACTACAGCCAATTTAACATGGTTTCCTATGGAACACGTTCTGTAGAGCAAAATGCAAAAAATACAAAAAATGCATAGGTGTGAATCAAGCCTCATTACTGTTGAAGCCCAGGTTCTGAAGGATAGGGACCTACCTGACTCGGCTATCTACACTTTTAAAAGCTAAGAAAATCTACTTTGCATAAAGACAACCATTGCACTTGGAGGGCATATTTGTCATGGTGCCAGTTAAGGAAATTTCATCCCACAAATAAGTCCATGGGGTGGTTCCTGTCTTTTTTGTGGTCTGGATTGGATCAACATTTGAAAAGTCCCTGTACAGTGAGGAAAATAAGTATTTGAACACCCTGCTATTTTGCAAGTTCTCCCACTTGGAAATCATGGAGGGGTCTGAAATTTTCATCGTAGGTACATGTCCACTGTGAGAGACATAATCAAAAAAAAAATTCCAGAAATCACAATTTATGATTTTTTAACTATTTATTTGTATGATACAGCTGCAAATAAGTATTTGAACACCTGTCTATCAGCTAGAATTCTGACCCTCAAAGACCTGTTAGTCTGCCTTTAAAAGGTCCACCTCCACTCCATTTATTATCCTAAATT
Organism: Rana temporaria; assembly: GCF_905171775.1. Taxonomy (NCBI): domain Eukaryota; kingdom Metazoa; phylum Chordata; class Amphibia; order Anura; family Ranidae; genus Rana; species Rana temporaria. Next base: position 497,378,343 of record NC_053489.1, read on the forward strand.
AGATGCACCTGTTTGAGATCATTAGCTGCATAAAGACACCTGTCCACCCCATACAATCAGTAAGAATCCAACTACTAACATGGCCAAGACCAAAGAGCTGTCCAAAGACACTAGAGACAAAATTGTACACCTCCACAAGGCTGGAAAGGGCTGCGGGGAAATTGCCAAGCAGCTTGATGAAAAAAGGTCCACTGTTGGAGCAATCATTAGAAAATGGAAGAAGCTAAACATGATTGTCAATCTCCCTCGGACTGGGGCTCCATGCAAAATCTCACCTCGTGGGGTCTCAATGATCCTAAGAAAGGTGAGAAATCAGCCCAGGACTACACGGGAGGAGCTGGTCAATGACCTGAAAAGAGCTGGGACCACCGTTTCCAAGGTTACTGTTGGTAATACACTAAGACGTCATGGTTTGAAATCATGCATGGCACGGAAGGTTCCCCTGCTTAAACCAGCACATGTCAAGGCCCGTCTTAAGTTTGCCAATGACCATTTGGATGATCCAGAGGAGTCATGGGAGAAAGTCATGTGGTCAGATGAGACCAAAATAGAACTTTTTGGTCATAATTCCACTAACCGTGTTTGGAGGAAGAAGAATGATGAGTACCATCCAAAGAACACCATCCCTACTGTGAAGCATGGGGGTGGTAGCATCATGCTTTGGGGGTGTTTTTCTGCACATGGGATAGGGCGACTGCACTGTATTAAGGAGAGGATGACCGGGGCCATGTATTGCGAGATTTTGGGCAACAACCTCCTTCCCTCAGTTAGAGCTTTAAAGATGGGTCGAGGCTGGGTCTTCCAACATGACAATGACCCGAAGCACACAGCCAGGATAACCAATGAGTGGCTCTGTAAGAAGCATATCAAGGTTCTGGCGTGGCCTAGCCAGTCTCCAGACCTAAACCCAATAGAGAATCTTTGGAGGGAGCTCAAACTCCGTGTTTCTCAGCGACAGCCCAGAAACCTGACTGATCTAGAGAAGATCTGTGTGGAGGAGTGGGCCAAAATCCCTCCTCCAGTGTGTGCAAACCTGGTGAAAAACTACAAGAAACGTTTGACCTCTGTAATTGCAAACAAAGGCTACTGTACCAAATATTAACATTGATTTTCTCAGGTGTTCAAATACTTATTTGCAGCTGTATCATACAAATAAATAGTTAAAAAAATCATACATTGTGATTTCTGGATTTTTTTTTTTTTATTATGTCTCTCACAGTGGACATGCACCTACGATAACAATTTCAGACCCCTCCATGATTTCCAAGTGGGAGAACTTGCAAAATAGCAGGGTGTTCAAATACTTATTTTCATTACTGTATCTTTCTTAAATGGTCTATCAAAATTGGCAAAGTTATAAACTATTTAATAAAATGCAGTAGGCACAAATATCAGGCCGTTAAACCCTTAACACCTGAGTGGTAAGCACAATTTCAGTCAGTTAAATAATTTGGGTAACTAAACTGATAGAAAAGGACACACTGCATGACCTTATTATTGATATCACAATGCCATTTCTGTTGCTTGTAGCACATTGCCGACGGCAGAATCTCTGATGTACAGCTCCACTTTATCAAAGTAACACAGCTCTTTTGCTAGCACCAAAGCAACAGAATTTCAATAGAGCAGCAATGGAGTGACATTTCACTGATTTAGCAAGCCAGGGAGCAGCACCATATAAGAAATACTGCCTATTCTGCCACTACTGATTTGTTTCCAGAAACTGAACAGTAGTGTGGTATTGTCCTAAAGGGGTAGTGGGAGATTCACAAGATCACTGTTGCTGGCTCCTACTATGAGTATTTGTGGCTAAAGTGAACCTTATCCTATTCTTGTAAGTATGCCAATGAATTTGGATAATGACACTTGGTTTGTCCTTGCAAATTTAAAGCTGAACTTTGGGTAAAATAACTTTAATTTAAATGTATTCCTCTCTGACCAAACAGGATATAAATTAAGTTTGTGTACACTAATCGTCTTTCCAAAAGAAATAAATTAATTTGTAAATGCAGTGATGACATTGGGCTGCACATAGCTGGGGCAGAAAGCAGAGCTATAGGAGCGACCCAGTAGGTTCACCACTACCAGTTACCTGCAGAAAACTACAGGGGATGATACAAGACCTATCATCTTGCACATGAAGAGACAGTAGAAGTGAGAGGTATTTATTACAGGAAACTCATGCACAGAGTGTAGAAGCTGTGTCGTACTGAATTGGTGCACAACTGAATAAGAAATACACAAAGGGTACCAAGGTTTGTCTATAAACAAGATTCTTGAAATCTAGACAATATTTGTTTAGTCACGATTTGTTAACTGTTTTATGTATTTTTAGTGCATAATGTATATCTTAATTCATAAAGTAATGCAGTAGTAAATAGGCAGGATTGACATCTGCTATTGTTTTTTTAAAGTGTGCCTGTGCATTTAATATACAATCTGGCAATGTCTTCAACCCCCCCTCACATATAAAATACCTGCTACTCAGGCTGTAGATGCAGTGAAGATCTGTTGTCTGTTGGCTTGGCCTCTGCTGCACCAAACATTGTTTTAAGCCCTTCTGAAACTGGGCAGTAGTGCACAGGTACAGCTCTAAGTTAAGAAATGAAGGAGAGAATAGACCCCGTTGATGGCTATCCTATTTATTTTTATAGCCCAGAATACACCTGCACACTACAACAGAGGCACCTGGCTCCAGACTGCAAGCAGAGACTGACAGAGACTAGATCAGTAGAATATGAATGCCCAAGGTCTATGTGTAGCGTTTTTTTTTTTTCTTGTTCTGTCCTCAGTCTTCTTAATTTTTTAATGCTATGAATTTAGCTTAAGCAAGAGTAAAGTTGGATTTTTTTCCCTTTTACATGGGGAAATATTACAATTTAATGCAGGTGCTTAAGATTTCTGTGTTTTCATTCACATTCACTTGTATGTGAAAGAAAGCAGCAGAGGCAAACACGAGCCCTTTGGCCAGCTTCACACATATGGGCTGCAGTAACTCATGTTACAGCAACACTATAGTGCCCTGGTGCATTTTGCTGCCACCCAAATGCACTAATGCAGTACACCTCCAATGAACCTGCTTTACAGTACACCACAGTGCATGGTAATGCACTACCTTGCACTGTGGTACATGGTATCGGCATTGATAATGCAGTCCAAATTCAGGTCCATTGTGGTTTCATGGCAGCCTGTTCAAATAAATATACTTTCTTAAAGCAGTGAACATGAATGTGTGGAATAATGCACATTAATGCACCACAGTGGAACAGCCAAGTGTGAAAGGGGTCCTAATGTGATGTACAGCAGTATGATTTTTATAGGCTCAGAAGCAAGATAAATGCAATTTGATTTTGTTTGCTTCTGAGTTGGCTTGATTTGCCTTGAGGTGCTTCAGACTGCTTGAGCTGTTTCAGGCTTGTTGGATTACTTTTGCATTCATGTTGTATTGTCTGGAGAAAAAAATCAGCTTCAATGCAGAACAAAGCATGCATATACGGTATGAGCCTAAATCCTACAAATCATTTTTCCATTCAGTTTTCACTAAAGGTATCCTCCGTTTATGCAAATGTTATTATATGCTGTCTTTGGATTGACAGGGTAAAAAAAAAACTTCTATAATTGGGAAAAAAATTGCATTTTCCTATCCTCTTTCTCGGCAGCTGACATCTGCTACAAAAAGACAGGTACGCTTTAAAATAAAATCATAAAACATTTTAAAACCATTAGCAGGCTATATTTCCTCTACAGAATAAAGTAAAGTGTTCAAATAAATCATTCTTTTGCCATCTTAATTCACCAGAACTAGTTCAGAAAAGTGAAAATGATTATTCCATTGTCAGTTATGACTTTCCTACATCTGTCATAATAAATTATATGTGTTGTATGGAATTTCTGTCTTTTCAGCCATTCTTCTTTATAACTAGTACCTGGCTGGCTCTGGACTGGGGCTTACGAAATGTACCTGAATCCAGTTTGCTTGCCAACCCACACATTATCCACTAAAATATGGTCTTGGTGTTTATTACTTAACATAATTACAGCAGAGCAGTCTGTTGAACTGCACAGTCTGGTAACGTGTTGGAAAAAGAACATAAAAATGATGTTTTGCGGATGGCTTAATATTCCCTAGTTATTGCTGGTACTTATACATCCTTGATTTTTCATTTACAACGTACATTTGAATTTTTGCTTTAATTTGTCATGCATAAGTCATATTTTGTATGCACTTTCGACTTTGGAAGGAAGAAACTTGGTACTCAATGTACTCACATTTACCCTATCCAAGTTATCAGCATTTAATTTATATACTGTGGGTCATTTAAGTGATTCGCACAAGCCTGTTTAATGCTCATGGCTTTACACATTTTAGCTGATTTGTCCTTGAATGAACTTGCACTGATTTATTTTCTAGTGAATCAATTCTGTTCTACATGTTTGGTCTCAGGTAGCTTCCATTTAGTTGGTGCTGCTACTATTAAGACAAGAATGACCATTTCAAATTTCTGTTGCTTTAAAATTAGGACATTAAAGGGTCTGAATAGATTTCAGCTGCTAGACATACATTGTCTGTTATGTGATATGGGTACCTTAAAAAGATTATATACAGGATTGAGCAAAAGGGCACTGTGTAAGACCTTTCTGTGCCATCCAATTGATCGCATGTTTTTTTTAAATAACTGTATTGTTAGAACACATATGCATACTTCCTTTTGAAAATGTTAGTTACCAGGCTGCCCCTGGCTTCAGTACATTAAATCACTGACCCAAAGCCAGCATGCAGTAGATGTCAAATCATTGACACAAAAATATTGAAGCGATTTTATCAGGATGGAGTTTAGAAAGTAGTATTGTTGAAGGAGAGGTCAACATTCATAGCCTGCATGTTCCTTTAGTCAAGATTTCCTTTAAATCCTAAGCTGGACACTTAAAGACCTTCTTGTGCCCCAGATCTCTCTTCTTACGGCGGTGCAGCGTATCGTATTTACGCTGCGCCGCTGTAAGTTTGAGAGGCAAGTGCTGTATTTACAAAGCACTTGCCTCCTAACTTACGGCGGCGTAGCGTAAATGGGGCCGGCGTAAGCGCGCATCATTCAAATGATATTGAGGGGGCGTGTTTTTTTTAAATTAGGTTGACCCCGCGTATTTTAAAATCCCAGTGCGCATGCTCAAAATTCCGACGCAAATCGTCATTGCTTTCGACGTGAACGTAAATTACGTCCAGCCCTATTCGCGAACGACTTACGCAAACAACGTAATAAATTCAAATTTCGAAGCGGGAACGACGTCGATACTTAACATTGGCTACGCCACCTAATAGCAGGAGCAACCTTACGCCGAAAAAGCCTAACGTAAACGACGTAAATAAATTGCGCCGGCCGTACGTACGTTTGTGAATCAACGTATCTAGGTAATTTGCATATTCTATGCCGTAAACAACAGAAGCGCCCCTAGCGGCCAACGTAATGCACACAAGTATAGGCCGCCACATTCAAGTTACGTCGGCGGAGGAAGCCTATTTTTTTAGCGTATCTGCCTTTGAGAATCGGCGTAACGATACGCCGGCGCAGATTTCAAATTACGGTGGCGTATCTGGAGATACGCCGCCGTAAAAGCTACCTGAATCTACCCCATTGTCTTTAGTGGATTTGGAATATATAGAGGAATCTAGAACACTTGCAATCAAATGTGTTTTCAATGGTATTGAGCCAATCTTCATTTAAAATTATCATAACATGTCCCCTTTTTGTTATGGCGCTCATTACCTATGTGTTTTTAAGATTTATTTTAAATATATTTCTTTGAAAAAATATAACGTTTGGTAGTCCACAACTCATTGACACTGTGGGGTAGATCCACAAAGAAAGTACGCGTAATTTCAAAATTCCCGCGTCGTATCTTTGTTTTGAATCCTCAAAACAAGATACGACGGCATCTGGGTTAGATCCGACAGATACGCCTTCAGATCTTAGATGCAATTTTTCGACGTCCGCTAGGTGGTGTTCCCGTTGTAATCCGCGTCGAGTATGCAAATTAGCTATTTCCGACGATCCACGAACGTACAAGCGGCCGTCGCATTTTTTTTACGTCGTTTCCGTTCGGCTTTTTCCGGCGTATAGTTAAAGCTGCTATCTGGTGGTGTACTTAATGTTAAGTATGGCCGTCGTTCCCGCGTATAATTTAAAATTTTTTACGTTGTTTGCGTAAGTCGTCCGTGAATGGGGCTGGACGCCATTTACGTTCACGTCGAAAACAATGACGTCCTTACGACGTCATTTGGAGCAATGCACCCTGGGAGTTTTGACGGACGGGGCATGCGCAGTTCATTCGGCACAGGGACGCGCTTCATTTAAATGAAACACGCCCCCTACCCGCCCAATTTGAATTCCGCGCCCTTACGCCGCGAGCGATACACTACGCCGCCGTAACTTATGGCGCGATTTCTTTCAGGATTCAAAGAAAAGAAAAGTAAGTTACAGCGGCGTAGCGTATCTCACATACGCTGCGCCCACGCAGATGTATGTGGATCTGCCCCTGTGACTTTTATGAAGAACCAATACATTTTGAAGATTTTTAAGAGCAAGCAAGGAGTTGCGGACTACCTATTTTCCCGATTTCCATTGCAACTGTGCCACTGCCTTTCTGCACCAGGCCATTCTGAAAATCCCCTCATCTTATTGGGTAGTAGCACCCCACCTCTGCTTTATCTTACAACATTTGGTATCAATAATTTTTAGGGGAGCCATGTAGGAGCACTAATAAAAAATATATAGAAAAATATATATTTCTAAAAATCTAAATAATAAAAATGATCTTTAGCAGCCTTGTGTGATATGCCTCAAGTGTTTGCTTCCTTAAGCATGTCCCCGATCTTCAATCATTTTGTATATCCACAATCTCTAATCATCTCCTGTTCTATGCCTGCATTCTCTGACCTTCTCATGTAATATTTACCATTTCTTTGACAATCTGCAGTACTATATACTATTCCTGACCATTTTCTTGTACCATACCTGCAGTGTCTGATCATCTGTAACATTACATTAACTTAATATTATGTGATTTCACCACTACTATACCAATTTAACATTTTAAAAAGTTCAAGGGGGTTATATATATATATAATATATATTATATATATATATTAAAAACTATATTCAAGAACACATAGGGCTCATTTGATTAGTAGTCAGTGTTTTGCTTTCAAATGAGCGAAACCAGTCATTCAAGCATTAAATGGGTCTAAATGACTTTGCGTACCCAAAAGGGGTAAAACAGTCCTGTGAAAGAAATTCTTTTCACTAGGAGAAAACAATAGTGAAACCTGAATCAAAAGGAACACATTTGTTATGTATGCCCTGCAAACAAAGGAACGTTTTACCAAAAAAGAGAAGCAATGAAGCAGGCTCTGTGAAACATAGGAGTAGGGCAAAATACAGAAACCCCAATGCAGAATGGTTTGAGAAAAGATATGGTTGGAAAGGTTTAAAGAACAGACTTGCTTGCTATTTTACAAGTTCGTTTTATATGATTTTGCACTGTTATGGCTCTTGAATCCACCTCTTTATTAACAAGGGAGCGACATCGTCTGTTTTCTAGTTGAACATTGCTCATAGGTTTCATTATGATGGGAACATTCGTGTAGCTTTTGTTGCAGTTGTGAATAATGAATTCCAAAGCCCTGCAGTCAATGGACATGTTATATATATTCTCATAGTTGAGACAGGAATGGGTGAACAAAAAGAATACACTCAGAAGCAATTCACCTCTTGTGATTGTGTTTATGGGGTTCCTGGTGTTTCTTTCCATTGTCTGTTATTTGACTGTATTTTTTTTACAAAGAAATAACATTACAGTTATAAAGTAACAATAAAGTTGTGTCTGAATACAGACACTGAATACACTGTATTTCCTTATATCTACATAACATGCACTGAAAACACCTTAAAGGAAACCTGTAATTTGTCCTGTCTCCAGCAGCATATATTTACATTTCTTTCACTCCCCTCCTGCTGCCTTGTTCATTCCAGGAGCCAAAGGAAGTGCCCAACACTTTCAGGAATGGAGGAGCATATGACTATATTCATTATTGTTGGCGGAGTCAAAGGAAGGTAAGTATATGTGTCCGTGAAGGTCTGCATTAATGTGAATCTGTTGGTTTGCTCTGCATGGGCAAAGCACAAATTCACTTTAAAGCTGAACTCTGGCCCAAAAAATGTTTTTGTTCTTTTGCCATGTGGTGGCACATATTTTACATACTTTTATTACAAATAGTGCATGAATGGGCAGTGTTGGTAAGCTGGGCTTCAGGGAGCTAGATTAAGCCTTTTAGCATCCACAGTGCCTTAGAGTATAGAGACAATGCCCTTGTACATATTGGTCCTCTGTTGTCCAAAATCTCACTGCTCCTTAGACTATAAGACCAGTTATATGAGCCAAAGGTTTGACACCTCAAGTTGTATCCTTGGGTTATGCAGTTTCTCACTCAAGTTGGCATTTACAGTCAGTGGCGTCGCTAGGGGGGGGGCCCGGGGGTGCAGCCTGCACCCAGGTGCCACCCGCTACAGAGGTGACACCATTCCAAAGGTGACGAAAGCCCTGGCTTCCTTGGCAGTTTTTTTGTTCAGCTGGAACACACCTCCAGTGCCACAGCCATGCCTGGCATGTGTTCTCCTCCTCCTCTCTGTCTCTAACTCCTGTGCTGCTGCCCAAACCTGTCACAGTCTAATCTCCACCAAGGGGACGCAGCTGCACAGTGGCCTCTCCTCTCCAGCTGCCGCCCGGGTGTTCCATGTACCTGAGCCACCCTAGCTGGTGAGGTAACAGGCAGGGGGTGTCGGCTTGCAATTTGGGGGATGTCCTCTGTCACCCTCTGCGAGGTGTTGTGAGGGGGGGGCTTGCTGATTAGGTTAGTTTTTGCTGCTGTTCACTGCTATATTATATGTAGGGGGGATTTGTCCTGAGGGGGGTCTGTACTAATGGAGCGGGTGGTTTTTCCTGGGAGGGGTCTGTACTAATGGAGTGGGTGGTTTGTCCCGAGGGGTGGTCTGTATTATTGGAGAAGGGGGGTGGTTTATCCTGAGGGGGGTCCAAACAAAAAAGAAACATCCGAGGAAAAAATTGTGAAAAAATATAAATATATAGTGTCAAATGAAAGTCCATAAAAAAATTCCACCAGTGCTGAAGAATTCACAGATTGTGACAATCCCTCCACCTTAGGTCTATCTGGGTACTCACACATTCCAGCATGGACCCCTGAATCACTAGGAAGGAAAAAAAACAGAAATATGAAAATTACTTATCAGAAATAAAACAATTAAAATCAAAATCAACGTTTAACCCATCGGGGGTAAGAACCTTAGTCTCTACTATCCAATAAGATTCTCGCTGACTAATTTGTCATATATAATTTCCACCCCTCCAGTGGTGATCTACTCTCTCAATCCCCCAAAACTTTAAACATTTTGGGTCTCTGTTATGATGTTGTCGGAAATTTGCATACCTTGCACTGCCTGCTGAGTTAAAGGGAGACCGCTCATTTCTGGAGTCTTAAGCAGCATTTAGGAGATGTTTTCTGAGGCATTTGATCCATGTTATATTCTGCTTGCATGACTTACCTTTGATTCAGTGGTCCATCACCAGTTTTTTCCTCGGATGTTTCTTTTTTGTTTGGACACTGATTTGCACATTTGTATAGTTTAAATTTATACCTTGGATATTATTGCGCTGGACTTCTTCTGGTTTACTGTTTGTCATTTGAATTTTGTGTTAATTCTTTAGTGTTCAGCCTGCATACGGGTGGTTTTAGTTACTAATATTTTTTGCACTGATTGCACTTTTCTGTTTTTTTATCAAGGTATCTATTTACCCTGTGTAACATCATCTTTCACATTACACCAAAAAATCGGGCTAACTTTCGTGTTTTTTTTATATTCAAAGAACATTAAACGCGTCTGAAAAATTGCTGTGCAAATACAGTGTAACATTAAGAGTTGCAACAACCACCATTTTATACCCTAGGGTGTCTGCTAAAACAATATACTGTATTTGCTGGCGTATAAGACTACCTTTTACACTTAAAAAAGCAGGGCTCGTCTTATACGCTGAGTCAGCTGCTCGGATGCCTGCTGGATGTGCGGTAATACTGTATGTAGCTTTGGCTACATACAGTATATACCGCTTAGCCAATCCTGGTGAGTGATGTATTCAAATAAATACAGAGCCTGCTTGGATTAGAGTAACAACCTCTGCCAATCCGAGCAGGCTACATACAGAAGACTGCTCGGATTGGCTTTGAGAGTCAGAGAGGCGTGGGGCGGATGATTTTACAGCCTCTGCCAATTAAAGCAGGCTTTGTATTCATTAATAGAATACATTGCTCGCCGTGATTGGCTCCAGCAAGAAGGAAGAAGAATTTGGCTCCAGAAGGAAGAAATATGAAGCGTCGGAATTTTTGGAAGGGGGGTCATCTTATATGGGGAGTACAGGCAAAAAAATCGTAAAAAAACTGTAAAATTAGGGGGCCGTCTTATACGCCCGGTCGCCTTATACACCGGTAAATATGGTATATAATGTTTGGGGGTTCTGAGTAATTTTCTAGCAAAAAAATATGATTTTTACAAGTAGGAGAGAAGTGTCAGAATTGACCTGGGTGGCAAGTGGTTAATTACCATAAGTAAGTAATACACAAATAATTATTATATATTGTTTTTAAGGAAATTTACTATATTTTCAAAAACTGTACTCAAGCAGGTGGCTTAAAGGACAAATTACTGAAGTTTGAAGTTATAACTTCAAACCAGTAATTTCACAGAAAATAGATAAATAATAAATTATTATGGTATTATAGCATAATATTATATGAGATAGCTTGAATAAAACAGTACCTTTTCAGCAGGCAGCAGATTCTCATTCTCCCTCTTATCTGTGTGAGAAAACATGGGATTAAGGGTAAATATTTTAGACACATGCCTCCTTCTATGACACTGCAGTGAGAGGACAGCCTCCACTGCATCATTTTTATTGGACAGCTTGTTCCAATGGTGCTTTACCATTGGTCCAAGGCTCCAAGCTGTCCATTAGGCTCTGTGCCAGAGTGTGCCAGCTTGTTTTTAATCTGGCCGCTCTGTATGTAGCTTCTGAAAGGCTGCACAAGAATCTCCATATCTCCGGAACTATAGCTGACAGGAGCCCCATATTTGGACCAGTGGTGGGGTAGGACTTCATCCCCCACACACACACACACACACACACAATTGGGTTCTCTGTGACCCTTTAGGCTCAATCTTTTCTTTTTCTTGTTTTATGTTCATGGCAGGTGAGGCTCTGCCTCTGCCTCACCCGCTTCCCCTGACTGCACATCCCTGGTGTGATCTATAGCTTATAGCAGTTTGGTATAGAGCTTGATAAACTTGAATGGACCAAGGGTGTTGTAATAACTTTTCTACCCCTAGTACACTTTACTGCTAGAGTGCACTGGGTGTCTAGACTATAATCCAGATCTATATTGGAAAAGTGGATATTACCACGCTTATCAGGGGGGGGTGGGGAGGGGTGGGGTTATGTGATTTGCATTAGTATTGTTATCGTTCACTGATTATTTTTACTTTTATGCCATTTTGTTTGCACTGTTCCCAATCACAGTTACACCTCCATTCCCTCTCCCCACTTGTCTATCCACCGTTTATTAGCGCAGCACTACCTCCCCCATTATAATCCAGATCTAATGCAGCAGTGCCCCCTACTTCTATGGGCAATGACTAGACTCCTTGTAAAGCCACTTATTTAAAGAGACGGTCCTATGACCTAGATATTCGGACAGCTGGTGTTGGCTGCTATTCATGTATCCAATCCCTAAGTATTCTGCTAGCAGCAAACAGGTTATGGCTGCAGGGCCCTCTCACTACTACCAGTGACACAGTAGCATTGGTCCCTCTGGTCAGATGTCTTCTGGGTAGCCTAGGGTGACTCTGGTACTCATCACAGCAAATATATTATCCTGGCAGTGGCTCAGTTCCTCTGCACAGGAGACATCTTCTGTACTCTCTGGTGATCAGCACAGCAAGAGTTCCTAGTGGCTCAGCCCCTCAGTACACTAATCCCCTGGTGTAAGCACAGGGCATTACAGCTGGTCCTTGTGCTCTCTCGCCCCACACTGCTCTCTCCGAGACCTCCTGTAAATTGCCTGGGAAAAATCCTGAGTGGGCCTCTTCTATAATGCAGGGCTTGGTGGGGGTTGTAGTTCAAGCACCATCATTGCACTAAGCAGTGATTCTGAGAGAACTACATGACCTCCCTCCAGCTTCCCCTAATTAGCTCACTTTTTCCAGGAGGGAGGGAGAGCAAGAGGGAGCTGGGGATCACACAGTTCACTCTGACAGAGTGCAGAGGAGGTTGGGGGGGAAAGAAAGCCATTGCTGCAGCTATGCATCACAGCTGTGGGGGAAAGGAGAAGAGAGTGGCAAAGGAACACAATTCCCAGCTCTCCCCCAGCCACTACCCATTAAATTGCACAGTGGAAGCAAAGGATATAAATTCACTTTGTACCAAATGTCTTTGCAAATCCAGATTTGTTCCTTTATAAAGTAGTGATGTAATTTCAATGATGCACAGTGATGTCATTACAATTATGCAGAAGTGCAAAGCTGTGGATAGTACCCATGTCAGTTTTTTTGTGCCGCTGTGTCCCATTGAGGAGATTTCCCATCACTTTCTGTCCCATAGCTGAAGCAGGAAGTGAGAGAAATGCCCATAAGGTGAGGAATCTCCAGTAGTCACCAGAACTATTGTCCCCATTGGATGATTTGCCATAGGGATTTCTTTCACTTTTGGTGATAACAGTAAACAGAAAAAAAGAGAGGATGAAACCTCAGACGGGGGCACAGACAGCAATAAAATCCTGACAGGTGTTCTAATCCTTCTTCACTCGGTCTAAAATAAAATAAAAGTTTTACCTTTAGTAACACCGATTAGCTATAACATCATGACCACCCACCATAACCTGTCGGGGCAGAGACTCCACTAGATAGGCTACTGGAGGATAGAGAGGAAGCAGCAGACCGGGACAACAAGGATAGTCAGGAGATAAGCCAAAAGGTCGGGGCAACAAGCAGGCAGGGGTAGTCAAAGAAAACGCCAAAGGTCAGTAAACAGGGTTCAGCCGTAGAACACATGGCAAGAAGCATACAGGAAGCCAAACACACAATATTGATCAGCAAAGCTGGCTTGCAGTGCATATGTTATTATAGTGTTCCCAGTTAGGGGCTAGGGTTGAGCCATGCTTGAGGAAAGATTACTTAAGCAGACAGGTGAACAGGCGGCCGGTCTCTTAAGCTGAACACAGCGGTAAGCAGACAGACATGGACATTACTGCAGATCCATGACAGTACCCCCCCCCATTTTACGAAGGCCTCCCCCTCCCCAGATTGATCCAAGACCTCTCCCAAGGACCAAACCCTTTCCAATGCATGAGGTACTGAAGAATGCTTTTACAGAGCTGGGAATCCAGAATTTGACTAACCTCATACTCCTGATTATCCTCAGAAACCAGGGCCACAGTAGGAAGGGGACAGGATACATGGAAGGAGTTTGAGATTTTGAGGCTTTTAGGAATCTGAAGTTTAAAACAAACCTGATTCAGCTTAGAAGTTATGGAGTATGGGCCAATTAATTTTCGGTGAAAACTTCAGAGAAGGAACCCAGGGCTTGATGTTCCTGGTGGAAAGCCAGACTTTGTCCCCTGGTTGTAGAGAAAGTGGTTTACGCCTGCGACAGTCAGCAAAAGCTTTAAATTTGTCAGCAGCTGTCCAGGGGAATCATGAATGTCACCCCAAATAGAATTGAATGATTCCTGAGCTGTAGCCAAAGCTGGAATGTCTGGAGAACAGGTCATAGGAAGAGGGAGACCATGTAAAAAGGTTGCAACTCAACTCAGCTTTTAGTATACGAAAATGAAGAGCATACTGTCCCACAGAAGAAGATTATTGGTGAAGACGTAAAAAAAGGGCACTTGCCGTATCAAACACACAAATGCCAGCTTTCAGACTCCTAATGCCATCACTTTATGTGATGAAAAAAAACGACGTTTTGAAAAACGTCAATTAAAATGACCGTGTGTAGGGGAAAACGTTGTTTTATGTCTTGTGAAAAACAACAAAAAAAAATTGAAGCATGCTTCAATTTTTTGTGTCGTTTTTTAAAACGTCTTTTTTTGTGTCAATTAAAATGATAGTGTGTGGGCAAAACGACATTTAAAACAACGTTTTTTAAACCCGCGCATGCTCAGAAGCAAGTTATGAAGCTAGTTTCAATGGAAAAGAGTGCTGAACGTAACCGCGCTTTGCTAGAGCATTTTGAAAAAACGATGGTGTGTAGGCAATGTCGTTTTTGAAAATGAAGTTTCAAAAACGTTATTTTATTTCATGATTTAAAACGTCGTTTTTTGTCATCACATAAAGTGATGGTGTGTACGCGGCATTAGTATTGGTATTGGAAACTTTCCCCCTCTAGTAAGAAAAGTAATCATACACATCCTATTCACAGCGCGCAATATGCTGGCAAAAGAATGGTGCTCCAAGGAGTCCCCAAAAATTGAAGAAGTGATATCTAGGATAAACGCACAATACACCATGGAAAAAATGCTCGCCTATAAAGAAAATAGAGCCCCAACATTTTGCAAGCACTGGGAAATTTGGAGGCTATCCAAAAAGGCCTCCTCACATGTATGACAACTGTTGTATATGAACTTACTGACACTTACTTTAGAAAGTACAACCGTCTAGCGTTAAGAACTGAATATTGCTGTGGTCACTTCCGGTGTCCCAAAACTCACAGTATGAAAGGATGGTCACTGTACCACCAGCATGGGTGAAATGAGTGCACCAGAGGAGAAGTACAAAGTTCAATGTTAATTTCTGAGTTGCTACTGTAGCACCTTATAACTTACTATGCATCCTATCCCCAGAGACCCTCATCAAGGTCCATGGCGTGCTATCTGTAGTGAGCCTGGTCACAGTGAGTACCCATTTGGGGTGACAGTGGAGGTCCAATGGAGGTCTTATTCCGATGTCTCTTTACATAGCTCGAGCAAATGCATCATTGTAATTATAGTAAATTTGTCTGTTTATACCAATTTGTATATGTACAATACTGTCAGATGTGGCTTGTATAGCACTGTGGAAATGTAATAAAAAATCTATGGTCGCTGAAAAAAACCTGACCCGGTTCCTTAAAGATATTCCGAAAGAGCTTCAAGAAGTCAGGCAGGCTAGAAACCACTGGATCATTCTTCTCTCACAGGGGGGCAGACCAGGCTAAAGCCTCACTATAGATGAAACAGGACGGAGCTGGCAGTTGCAGTGACTGTGTGGCCGTGACTGCAACTGAAATATGAACAAAAAAGGGGAGTGTAGCCTCATATAAAAATAAATGTTATAAATAAAAATGTACCAGCTGCCGATTGTGATCAAGGTTGCTGAATAGGAAGGCCTGGAGCTGCTAGAAGTGGGAGGCCAAATCCTGGAGGAATCACACCACCTGAGTCTGATGAGATTCCTGGGTCTCGAGTCTGTGGACTATACCCTGATTATCTGCAGGTAGCGGCAGATCAGCCAGGTCCATGGCTGATCAAACTGTCAGGTCTCCTGAAGCCAGGTGACAGATGCACCCTGTTGGGGTAAGGAGTGCACCACTAAAGTAGTGGACCCTACGTTATATTTCCTCAGTTTAGGCTGATATGTATTCTTCTACATATTTTTGATAATAAAAATTGCAATAAGCGCATATTGATTGGTTTGCACAAAAGTTAGAGCGTCTACAAACTATGGGAAAGATTTATGGAATTTTTATGGCATTTTTACTATTATTATTTTTTTACTGGTAATGGTGGTGATCTGTGACATTATGACGGACAGATCAAACACTTTTGACACATTTTTGGGACCATTGACATTTAGGGGTTGACTGTGTTTCCTCTTGTGTGTTCTAACTGAAGGCAGATGGCCGTGACTAGAGGAGATAACAGATTGTTGTTCCTAGCTAGCAGGAACACACGATCTGTCTCTCCTCTCAGAACAGGCATTTGTGTGTTTACACACACACGTCCCTGTTCTGGCTCTCGTGCCCACAATCGTGCGTGGCCGGTGGTCATTGCGACTGCCGGCCACCGCATCGGTTCCCCTGCAGTGCAGCAGGCACGCACGCGCCTGCTATGCCTGCTTAACCACTTGCTTACTGGGCACATAAACCCCCTTCGTTCCCAGGCGAAATCTCAGCGTCCGGCACTGCGTCGCTTTAACTGACAATTGCGCGGTCGTGCGACGTGGCTCCCAAACAAAATTGGCGTCCTTTTTTCCCCACAAATAGAGCTTTCTTTTGGTGGTATTTGATCACCTCTGCGTTTTTTATTTTTTGCGCTATAAACAAAAAAAGAGCAACAATTTAAAAAAAATATATATTTTTTTTACTTGTTGCTATAATAAATATCCCAATTTTTTTTTAAAAAACTATTTTTTTTCTCAGTTAAGGCCGATACGTATTTTTCGACGTATTTTTGTAAAAAAAAAAAAAAAATCGCAATAAGCGACTGGTTTGCGCAAAAGTTATAGCGCCTACAAAATGGGGATCAGAATTATGTTTTTTTTTATTATTTTTTTTTTTTACTAGTAATGGCGGCGATCTGCGATTTTTATTGGGACTGGGATATTGCGGCGGACGTATCGGACACTTTTGACACAAATTTGGCGCCATTCACATTTATACAGCGATCAGTGCTATAAAAATGCACGAATTACTGTATAAATGTGACTGGCAGTGAAGGGGTTAACACTAGGGGGTGAGGAAGGGGTTAACTGTGTAGCCTGGGTGTGTTATAACTGTGTGGGGGGAGGGGGGTGACTGGGGGAGGGGACCGATGCTGTGTCTCTATGTACAAGAGACACAGATCGGTCTCCTCTCCTCTGACAGCACGTGGAGCTCTGTGTTTACACACAGAGCTCCACGTCCCTGCTGTCACCTGCCGTGTCACCGACGATCGCGTGTACCCGGCGGACATCGCGGCCGCCAGGTACACGCATCGGGTCTTCGGCGATGCGTCGGGACAGTTTTTACCCGCCGCGCGCCACCCAGTGGCGCGCGCGGGTAATGCACATAAAAGGCCGTTTTTAAACGGCCACTTGGCACTTGAGAGCCGCGCTGCGGACGTATTTCGTCTATAGCGCGGATCTCAAGTGGTTAAAGGGCCGAAGTTCAGCTAAGACGGCTCGCGGGAACGTGCTGACCTGCCGCGATATAATGCTGGTGGCTGGTCGGCAAGCGGTTAAGCTGAACATAGAGTTAAGCAGACAGACTTGAACATTACTGCAGATTCATGACCACCTGTCGGTGGTCATAAAGTTATGACTAATCAGTGTATATGCTGGCTATAAATGAATAGAATTTTGCTTGAAAATGTTCCTCTTAAGAATATTTGTTTGGCTTTCTAATCATTAGTGGGCTCAAATCGACATTCGTTTTGGACCTCAATAATGAGAAATTTCAAGGGACTATGATAAAAAAAAATTCCTTGAGCAAAGGAATTTCTAACAGTAAATGTGGTTCTCTAAAGCCCATTCACTTGTAAATCGAATGTTAAAAGCAACAATTTTTAGAAGTACTTTAGAACAACATTTGTCATATCATTTAATGTACTTATGAGTATTTTTGTATGAATGTTCATTTGAAAATATACTAGCTTATGGCCAGCTTTAGGTAGAATACTTATATGCAGAAACATAAGAGTATATTTTGTACATTATTAACATCGATCATCCAATAATGTATAGAGACAATTATTTATTTATTTTTCAAATTGTGCATTATTGGGCATCCAAAGGAACTGTTCCCATGGCTAACAATTTTTTTTCACAGCGCAAGGTAAAAGGTAAAAATAGACAAACGCCAGAGGAAGATATTGAATGATGGAACAGCACAAGGTAAAGAAAATGCACAGGTCAAATTCAGGAAAAATCATGACAGTATGTATAGTGCTATATTAAAACACTTTATGTAAGCAGAATTTCTTGTTTGTCACTTCACTTGCTCTGCCATAAAGATAATATTGTTTCTCTCCTCTGAATAAAGTTCTATTTTAGAAAGAATTTATAGAAGCAGCATGATAATTGCGCTGAATACTTTAGACTGGGCAGTGCTTTGAATTATTTTCTTTACTTGTGGAACCTTTTGATGGTAACTAAGGAAGTTGGCTTCCCTCCCTTACCCAAAGCATTACTATTTGACTCACATAACACAACCATTCCCCAGCCAAGTGCTTGAGATGAAATGAAGCAGCAGTACATCATCATCAAAAACACAAAATTGCTTCACACAACAGTTAAGAAAATACATTAGAATCATTAATATGTGCTTAGAGATTTGCACTCAGTGTAGGAAAATAATACACGTTATATAAATATACGCAATGGTTGTTCCATTAAAACTGCTCTTCTAACAAATATTTTAGATTGGTGGTAGGATCTGACACTGCCAATGTTCTTTCTGAGACATGACATTCCAAACATCGGCGTTTCCGATATTCAACTTAAAAACCACTAAGAAGGCAATCAGTGTCGTACTTCATGCTCTGTTACATGCCAATAAAGTCAGCAGCTTCTGAGCTTCACATTGTGTTTTGGTGCTCTTTCTAAATTTAAATATAAAATGGACAGGTTAGGGAAATCTGTTTCATTCTTTTTATCTAAACACTAGAGGGTGCATTTATAAAATAATTGCTTAGCTGTCCATCCATTGAAATTGCACGTAAGTTTGTTCAGTGCAAATGTGATAAAATCAAATGTACTCAGGTTATATATTCTCTGCAAATTGAATGATATTCATTGAAATATTTTGATTGGGGAACATATTTCTTTATGGCCACTAGATGGCTCTGAGTATTATAGGAAATAAACATGTTCCTCAGAATCATCTAGTGGCCATAATGCGGTATTTCCCCTATTCACACTGTTTTTTTTTTTGTGAATAACATTTGAACTTCAAAGAACATAGCCTGAGAACATTTTTATTTTGCACGATTTGCGCATAATAAATTGACTTGCAATTTGATTAATGCAGTTTTTTGGAAATACACTCCATGGTGACTGTTTAAAGTACTTGCTTTATTTGCATGTTTAGCATAAGGCCAGCCAGTAAAAATTTCGTTTTTTGTCATTTTCTGTTCATTAGCTGCTTGTTTTTGCAGCTCCATCAAGGTCCAGTATGTTAAAGTTCCTCTGTTAACCTGTTCCTCTTGCTACAGGCAAACTCAGTGGGTCCCTTGGTGACAGCAGCAGAACACAAATAGGGAGGGGGGGTTCTAAAAGTACTTTGCAGCTCTAGAAATAATCCAAGTGCTATTGAATTCAATAAGTAATCTGTTGACAGCAGCAATGTGCACGGAGAGGAGAAAAGGCACTTGGAAGGACTGAGAATAGTTTAATCATTTTATGTGGTGACTGCAGAAGCATGCACAGAGAAGGAAAATTATACCTGGAAGATATTGGCGATACAAGGAGTAGTCTAAGGACTATGGTGTTCAGCAGCATTGCTCACAGATAGGGGGAGTACTACTTGTAGTGATATTGTATAGTGGGTACATAATTAGTAGTTATTATAATGATGATGTGAGTAATTTCCACAGCAACCCGATTCTTCCAGAGAGATGCACTTTATTGACTTCCAACACAGAACAAAGTCTTGCAACAGATGACAGAAATCCAACAGAGTAAATATAACTCAGAATCCCATTTTTCCTAGATCTGTGCCTTCATAATCATGGAGAATTAATAGATTAAACTCCAGGTTATATTCCCTATACACTGAATGGCTGAGCAATTTGGTCATCTCCATTAGGCCTTTGATCTGCCCTCTGTCTTTCAGAGTGACAGATAATGACCCCTAGCCGGAAACAGCTACAGTCATAAACTGCCCTAATTTGCATTCTTGAATATTAACATTAACATAGTCCAGAGTCACTATCTGTCCCCTTTGATATGTGAAGTAAATCTTGTTTGGCTACTTGAAATAAGGAGTACAAAGTAAAGATCTGCTTGTGTACTTTTTGTACCCTTAAAAGAAATAACAAATACCTAGCTGCTCCTTTTTCTCAGCATTCCATACTGGTGTATGTCTAAACTAGCAAAAACACTGCTCTTCTAATGAAAAAGGAAACTTTTCTTATTCAGATCCTGCATGGGGAATGTTGTTAGCAATGAAAGGGTGGCTTGAGTCTTAGGCCCCATACACACGAGAGGATTTATCCGTGAATACGGTCCAGCGGACCGTTTCCGCGGATAAATCCTCTCGAGGATTTGTGCGGATTTCCATGCGATGGAGTGTACTCACCATCGCATTGAAATCCGCGCCGAAATCCTCTGGCGATGACGTGTCGCGTCGTCGCCGCGTGTGCGCCGCTGTCATATAAGGAATTCCACGCATGCCACGCATGCGTCGAATCATTACGACGCATGCGGGGGATCCCTTCGGACGGATGGATCCGGTGAGTCTATACAGACCAGCGGATCCATCCGTTGGGATGGATTCCAGCGGATAGATTTGTTTAGCATGTCAGCAAATATTTATCTGCTGGAATCCATCCCAGGGGATAAATATCCACGGAAACAGATCCGCTGGAGTGTACACACCATAGGATCTATCCGCTGAAACCCATTCGCTGGGATTTTTCAGCGGATGGATTCTATCGTGTGTATGGGGCCTTACACTAGCTATTCTCTTCCTGCAATAAATGCAGATCATACTGTTAGATGAACCCAACCCTTTTTCAGCACTCACAGACCAGCTTGTATCCTCTTCAATTTCCTGCAATCAGCCAGGTGCCAAGGCCATGGAGTCAATGCTTTCTTCACTGAAATCCACAATCCAACAGACTGCACGCTGAAGCTATTAAACAGCTATTTGTGTCCCATTTTTTGGATGTCAGATCATAGTTAAATGAAAAAAGTCCTTTGATTACACTTGACGTACTAGTATTTTTTCAGCACTTTGGTTAAGATTTTCTTCTAAGTACATCCTCTATGAGAGAAATATTGTCATGTACTTCTATGTTTATCCTGAGATGACGAGGGTCGCTTCTTTCTGTGTAGGCAGTGTCGCATGTCTAGTAAGGAATGTTCCATACAAATATATGGTCTCGCAAAGCTGTTTTTTTTCCTTCTGAGAATGCTTGCTGTCTGACTGTTTCAGGCCAGTAAGTAGACACAAAAACAATAGACAAATGGACACAAATGTTCAAATCTTGTATGTTTAGTGTATTGCTTTACAACCAAAAGAGGCAAACTCTGGGTAGAGATAGAAGAGGCTTCGTATTCCTGGACCATTTTTTCTATGGATTAAAACCTCCTGGCATGTAATATGGGTTTACCAGCTGTTGGTTTTTTATAAATGGGTGTCGATACCATACCACCCTCTCTAATCATTATGTCCAGATCTAAAAAATTGATCTTTGGTGGACTACAGCTTGTCCTAAACTCAGATTGGATTATTTGTTTATCAAGATCTCCATGTACAAGTTCATCAGCAGCACTGGTCCACAGGACAAATTCATTATGTATGTACCTGTGCCACACAAGAATGTGCACAGATACATAGACCAAAAAGAAGCAAAAAAAAAAAAGTATTTGTTAGATTGAGATATATTTAAGTCAGTATTATCATAATAGATATTAATATAATAAATATGCATTTTCTATTTATTTGTATTTTAATTTATTAATACGTGTTCATAAATGTTCAATATTTGTTCAATATTTTTTACTTGAAGCCAGCAGGTAAAGAGTATAAAGTAACAAAATCAACTAAGCATTCAGGGCCAGATTCACAAAAGAGATACGACGGCGTATCTCCTGATACGCCGTTGTATCTCTGAGATACGATTGTCGAATCTATGCGCCTGATTCATAGAATCAGGTTACGCATAGATAGCCCTGAGATCCGACATTTGTAATTGACTTACACCGTCGGATCTTAGGCTGCAATTCTAGGCCAGCCGCTAGGTGGCGATTCCATTGCGGTCGGCGTAGAATATGCAAATGACTAGTTACGTCGATTCACGAACGTCCGCTTTGCCCGTCGCTCTAAATTTCCGTTGTTTCCGTAGAGATACATCGTGTAAAACTAAGCATGCCCTCTAAGTGGTCTAACCAATGTTAAGTATGGCCGCTGTTCCCGCGTCAAATTTAAAAATTTCTCGTCGTTTGCGTAAGTCGTTCCGTGAATGGCGCTGGATGCCATTTACGTTAACGTCGAAACCAATGACGTCCTTGCGACGTCATTTAGTGCAATGCACGCCGGGAAATTTTAGGGACGGAGCATGCGCAGTACGTTCGGCGCAGGAACGCGCCTAATTTAAATGGTCCCCGCCCCATTTGAATTAGGCGGGCTTGCGCTGGGCAGATTTACGCTACGCCGCCGCAAGTTTACAGGTAAGTGCTTTGTGAATCAAGCACTTACGCTGTAAACTTGCGGCGGTGTAACGTAAATGGGATACGTTACGCCGCCGCAGCGTAACGCATTTGTATGTGAATCTGGCCCTCAGTTTTTTCTTCTATATTGAATAGCAGAATAGCAGATTACAAATCCAGGTAAATTAGTTAAAGGGAGGGCATACCCACCTGCCTTACTAGTAGAAGAAAATGTGCTTCTCAGATTGTTCTATTTGCAGGAACAGTCAACAAGTAAGAACACACAGTACCATACTTTAAAGCGAAGTTTCACCCAAAAGGGAAGTTCCGCTTGTTCACACCTTCCACCTTTCCACTCTCACATTTTGCACTTTTTGGGGCAGAGCAGATACCTGTCAAAACCAAGTACCCACTCCCACTTCCAGATAAGATCGTCACACAACGATCGCTGTGATGTACAACATTTATGGCCCCTCCTCCTTCCCCCAGCTGGCTTCTGGGAGATACACAAGGCTTCACTTCCTGTTTCCCTTAGTGAAGATGCTGGTGCCTGCACCCACAGCTGATAAACGAATTGGGGTGCCAACATTGTGGGATACCTGGATAGGTAGTGTTCTTATCATTTTAAAAAAGATTTTACAGGCTGGAAATCCGCTTTAAAGAAGCATTTTTTAACTTGGATGCCCAGACACACATCAATAACAACCTGCATACATAAGTGCAACGTATAGGAAGTTATGCACATTGGGCTTCAAAATTATGGAGAGAGAGAGAGAGAAGAAGCACACCAAGTGAACACACCAGGATGAGTGTCCCTATTTTCAATAAATTAAATAAAAAAATACAGTCACATGAATGAAAATGCAAAGCCTTAGGCTGGTTTTAAACGCTTTGTCATGTGAACCTTATGTTGTCATATTCATACAGCCAACCTATGCGACGTGCTGATATCACCATAATACTGGAGCTTTTATGTTGCAGTCTAGGTGGTCAAGCTAACATGTCATCTGTTTGTGAGAAAACATCTTCCATGCTTTTTGGCATCTATTTGTCACCACAGAGTACAGATGCGTGACTTTGACGTAACCACCACGTTAAACAGTCACCACCACAGTTACTGAAGTCTCATTAAAACATTGTTTATCCCAAACTATTATAAAACACTGCATAAGCCATATAATCACACAATTAAAAAAAAAATACACCATTTTGAGTTAGCCATTTGAAGAATATGCACATCTTGATAGAAAATATTAAAAGAAGCACCTGTATACACTGCTCAAAAAAATTAAAGGAACACTTTGAAAACATATCAGATCTCAACGGGCAAAAATCTCATGCTGGATATCTATACCGATATGAACTAGGTAATGTGTTAGGAATGAAAGGATGGCACATCATTTGATGGAAATGAAAACTACCCACCTACAGAGGGCTAAATTCAAAGACACCCCGGAAATCAAAGTGAAAAAATTATGCCCCAAGCTAGTCCATTTTGCTGACATTTCATTGCAACAACTCAAAATGGTCCTCAGTAGTTTGTATGGCCCCCAAGTGCTTGTATGCATGCCTGACAACATCAGGGCATGCTCCTAATGAGACAACAGATGGTGTCCTGGGGTATTTCCTTCCAGGTCTGGACCAGAGCATCACTGAGCTCCTGAACAGACTGAGGTGCAACCTGGCGGCATCGGATTGACCGAAACATAATGTCCCAGAGATGTTCTTTTGGATTTAGGTCAGGTGAGCGTGGAAGCCATTCAATGGTATCAATTTCTTCATCCTCAAGGAACTGGCTGCCTGCTCTCGCCACATGAGGCTGGGCATTGTCGTGCACCAGGAGGAACCCAGGACCCATTGCACCAGTGTAGGGTCTGACAATGGGTCCAAGTATTTAATCCCGATACCTAATGGCAGTCAGAGTGCCATTGTGTAGCCTGTAGAGGTCTATGCTTCCCCCCATGGATATGCCTCCCCAGACCATCACTGACCCACCACCAAACCGGTTATGCTGAACGATGTTACAGGCAGCATAAAGTTCTCTGCTGCTTCTCCAGACCCTTTCACGTCTGTCACATATGCTCAGGGTGAACCTGATCTCATCTGTGAAAAGCATGGGGCACCACTGGCGGACCTGACAATTCTGGTGTTCAATTGAAAATGCCAATTGAGCTCCGCAGTGTCCGGCAGTGAGCACAGAGCACACTAGAGGACGTCGGCCCTCAGGCCATCCCCATGAAGTCTGTTTCTGATTGTTTGGTCAGAGGCATTCACACCAGTGGCCTGCTGGAGGTAATTTTGTAGGCCTCTGGCAGTGCTCATCCTGTTACTTCTTGCACAAAGGAGCAGATACCAGTCCTGCTGGTAGGTTAAGGACCTTCTACGGCTCTGTCCAGCTCTCCTAGAGTAACTGCCTGTCTCCTGGAATCTCCTCCATGTTCTTGAGACTGTGCTGGGAGACACGGAAAACCTTTTAGCAATGGTACGTATTGATGTGCCATCCTGGAGGAGTTGGACTGCCTGTGCAACCTTTATAGGGTCCAAGTATCGCCTCATGCTACCAGTAGTGACACTGACCCTAGCCAAATGCATAGTTTGTGAAAAACAGTCAGAAAAGATGAATAGGGAAAAAAATGTCAGACACCTCCACCTGAAAAAACATTCCTGTTTTGGAGGTCGTCTCATTGTTGCCCATCTAGTGCACCTGTTGTTAATTTCAATTAACAGCAAAGCAGCTGAAACTGATTAACAACCCCCTCTGTATACACCCCTTCCCCTCTGCTACTTAACTGACCAGATCAATATGCCAGGAGTTCTGATTCAAAAGTGTTCCATTCATTTTTTTGAGCAGTGTATAACTTCAATACGGTTATTGTTATGTGACACAAATAACTGATTTTCACAAGCAGCCACATTTGTGCTGGGAATGGTTATGTTTGGTTTTATCACAAGGCGCCACCTTTCTATAAAAATTATGAGCATAAAAACCACAAACATCGATGGCCTCACAGACTATTAATGTCATTAAATGCAATTCCAGAAATGGTGATAAGGTGCAGAAGGGTTATAGAATTATTATAATTAACTAAACCTAACAGGATGTCAATTAGACTGAACTCTCCCATAACCTAAAATATTAAAAATACCAAAAACAATAGTACTATATTAATTTCATTGAAATAACATAGCATGGAAAAATATCATCTGCTTATTAACAAGAATCACAAATGTTTGTGTAATTTTGTTATTAGCTGAGAGATTAAAACCAACAAAAACTCACAATATAATTATAAAATAGCTTCATAAATCACAGAACACTGTGTAAAGCAGGTCAAGACTGTAAAATCAACTATATTACGCAAAACTGAAAAAAAAAATAACATTAATATTATAGCATTACTGAAGGTCACAATATAATGTACAATATCTAACATGCATCTTCTTCTTTATTAAAGCAAACCTTTGTAATCGGTAATCCGGTAAAGGTATTTTAATGCAGGCACCTCTCGGGGTCTGCATGCACACATCTTTTATTTAAAGAATAACTGTATTTTCATACAATAATCTTTTAAATAACTGAGCAGATTTTAAGCTAGAAAATACAATGCAAAGATCGCTCTCCTTCAACCCAAGGTATGAATGAAAGAAATCTAATAGATTCTTTTTTTGCATGGATGAAAGAAACTCTTCTGTGGGCTATTCTATTCAGCATCTGGCAGGACCCCCGGCTGCTAAATACCTGAATCTAATTGGATGCACTCTCTGTTCAGTTGACAATTTTCCACCTGGCTCTTTCTACAAACGTTGAACCAAGTGGTGTCGACAAGGTGACCCACAGCTGGAATTTTGGCAGATTCAGCAAGAATCAATATGAATTTTGAACAGTGTATGGCCAGCTTTATGCTCCCCTTATTATGATACTGGCAGATCCATGCTGTGTGGCATCTGAAAACAGCCAGCTACCTTTGGAAACTATCTCAGCTGCTCATGAAGTTTCTGCATGTATGTGGAGAAAGCCCATTTATGTCTGCAGAGAGGCCGCCTATTGTAGCATTGCAGAATAGAAATTCATAGAAATTCATAGAATTTTGACCACAATCCTTATGTAGCACCCTGTCATGTGCTATTGTTGTACAGGCAAATGTATTAGGCTCATGGTAAATGTTAGTCTGAAATCTGGGTAAAGTTTTATAGCAGCTCAGGCTGGATGACTCATACAGGCAGGCCTCTGGTGCCTCCCCCTGATTCTGGAAATTTGGAGAAACTTCTCAAAGTTAGTGGGTGGAAGCCAAGAGGGTTGATATGCATACTTAGGAGAATTGGCCAATCCCCATGCAGTGGGCTGGGCAGGGTGGCTGAGCCAGCCCTTACATATAAATGAGTCATGCCAGTAGAGGAGTCGGGTGGAAGATGAAGTGCTGAGGAAACTGTCGGTGGCCTAGGACTGTTCTCCTAGGCTGGGCTTTCAGTCTGGCTCAGGGGGATCCATTCAGCAGACCTGTTTGACATGGAATCTTGCCTGAAAAGCAGTGGGAGAAAGGAGGACCGTGTGAGTAAAACAGCACATGCAGGGACATTCATAGGGGGGAAACTGCCACATGTAGTAAGCATTCTAAAAGGACAGTGTTGTGCTTAACCCAATTTTTACCTTGCCCTGTGAGATCTTCAAATTAGCCAGGAGGGCTGGTAGTGCCTGCAAGCAGTGTAGCTGTGAGCAGATTTACATAAGGAGAAGATAAACTTCTGCATGCTGTTTGTCTCAAGTTTTTGTGCTATTTCCAAGAGGGGCTGAGAGCTCCAAGTCTGTAATGGACCTTTGCTACTAAATCCACTGTGTGTATATACAGGAAGGAAAGCAGTGCAGGATCTTTTGTACAGAGGAAAGAAGTTTTCCCCTGTTATTGTTCTTGATTCAAGTTGGGCATATCATGAATCCCTTCACCCATCCAAGTTGTTACCCCTAATAAAACAAAAACAAAGCCAAGGGACTGACTTCTTGTATCTGGATGTAAGCGGAGGATGCGTATTGCCTGGCTGTGCAGGAGTAGGACAGACATTTGCCAGAATAGTGCTACAGTTACATCAACGCAGGATACAATAGTGACATAAGAGTTGGCCCGAGGAACCAAAGCAGTTAGCGAAGTAACCAGATCAACACTCCTGCAAGTGTCAGTTCCCTAAGATTTTTCACTGGACCATTTCTCATAAAGAGAGCAGTGACTGGTGGTGCGGGCAGTAGGAGAAGCGAGCATTAATTTTTTTCTTTATGGGGGTTCAAATTTCATTATTTTACTTGTATTGACGGAGTCACTTTAATGTCATAATCAACTTAGTTGCGATGCTCTACATTTGTGATTCTGTTTTTCAGCTGTTGGAAAATAAAAAGAAACATCATCCTCCTCATAATCATAAAATTTACTTGATTTAGGAATTTTCTCTATAAAATTTTCTACGGCTATTATTTTAAATACATACCAGGGGATACAAAGGCACAAAATAAAGCACTTGAGGTTGGCCATTGAAACTGTCTGCTCATTGAGTCTATTTAATGGTTGGCTCTTTGATCCTGAGAAAAAGCTCTGTCAGCAAAGAAAGAAGGATGATGTCACAAATTCAATAGGTCCCAATTACAAAGCTGCAGATAAAGAGCTAATTGAGCTGGGATGCATTAGCATGCATTTCTTTCACTTTTTTTTTGTCATTTATTGTGATCTATATATGGAAATCTGTTAATAACTTTCCTGCTTTTACTAATCAGTTGGTGGAAGTGTAACAACGATTTATTAGGGCATCTTTGGAAATCGGTAGATGTTAGATGGAATACAGGGATATATTTCTACAATATAGAGAATGATGGCAGTAATTAAGAGCTTTTGCCTTTTATCAGTTTAGTGCAATCAAAACATTGGAAAACGATTGCTGATTGATTATTATGTTTTACTGCACTTTGCTTCTTGCTTTATTAAATATTGTATAGGATACTATGGAAGTAATATACTAAAGACCAACTGTATGAATATCGCTTTTTTTGTGTCAAAACAATATAAAGAATGCAAACTCAAGTCAGTTTAATTTAGTGTAAGCTGTCAATCTCTAGGATCTAGTTTATGTTATATCTGTAAAAAGAAAAATGTATGTAAACACGAATGCCTTGTACACCCGATTGGAATTTCCGATGAAAAAAGTCAGACTGAATTTTTTCATCGGATATTCTGACCGTGCGTGGGCCCCATCGAACTTTTTTCCGTCGGAGTTTAAAAATAGAACATGTTTTAGTTTTTCACGATGGAAAAGAATCCTATCGGAAATTCCAATCATCTGTGTGGAACGCCGACAAATGCTCGGAAGCATAGAACTTCATTTTTCTCGGCTCGTCGTAGTGTTGTACGTCACCGCGTTTTGGATGGTCGGAATTTGGTCTGACAGTGTGTATGCAAGACAGCTTGAACGGAATTCAGATGGAAAATTCCATTGGATTTTATCCCATCGGAAATTCTGATCGTGTGTACAGGGCATTAGCCTTATAACTCCCTTTTGGTCTGTTACATATACAATTGAGGGTATGTTCACACCAGGTGCAGTGGGACTGTGTTGGGTGGCTATTCCAGCACAGCCCCATTGCAAGATAGGGCAAAATGCAAGGGTGCAGGGATTAGCAAATTTATTTACAAAACATAGGATCACTTATACCGAAACAACTGTATGCAGCCCACTGTGCAGAGCGGTAGATATCAGCATGGCCAGAGAGGATTACAGAAAGATCTTAGGGATCCATAAGCCACATAGCCAGGTGATCGACCCACCAAGAAGGATGACTGCTCGTGGCGTCCATGGCCACTCTCTCGGCACTTCAACACAGATAGAGCAATCACAGGGTGGATGGGCCTCTTGTTACTTATTACTTTGTTGCTAATCCCTGCATCTATGCTGCTCTGTTTCTTATCTATATTTTTGACCAAATCGCTCCCTGATCTTACTGAAGAGCTGCAGTATTTCCTTCCCTTTGATGTTTACCTCTGCATCAGACACTTCTTTGCAGGGCATACCCCACTGTCCCAATAAAACATTCATTTGTCAGCCTGAGAACTTGGGAGTCTTAAGATTACCACTTCATACAGAATAAGAAGCTAAGAAAGGCCGGTAGGCATGTAACAAAAAAATTGGATAACAAGGGTAACAATATATTAGGTTCCAGGTATGAAAATAGGCATGTGTCCACAAAACAGACCAATGACTGAGAGTGCTTCAGTGGCTGAAAAAAAACATTAACAGATTTAAATCCACAATAAAAAGGTCTCATTGAAAGAGGATGTGTCTAGTGGATGATTGTTGGGCTAAGTAATCCCATGCAGACATACTGAGGAAAAGGGGTTGGAGATTCTAGTTTGTTTGCTTTAGGTGATGTTGACACTTTGAGGAGCGAGCATTGTAATGTGCTCCAGGCAGGCTTTCAGTTTTTCTACACCACTGACTGAATAACGTTTGCTCTGATGGAATAATTGGAACTTGTGTGCCAGCTTCTGCAAGAAGGCAAAATCACAGATGAGTGCACATCTTCAATTGATTCTAGGAGGCCTCTATTGAGGACATCTTCCACAATTGTTTTTTACAGTTTTCAGGATCCTCAAGGTAGTGGTAGATCTTAGAAATTGTCCTTGACATGCCTGCCAAGAACTGTGGTAATATTATTGCAGTGAATTTCCAGTGCCAGTGTTCATTCTCTGATATCCCTGAACTCCTGCATGAGTCGTTCAGTTATTTTTTGGGAAATTTCATCCAGTGTCCTCTAAAACATGCTATTGAATTGTCTCAGGAGATCATGCGTGGGTTCCTCACCATGCATTTGTAGAAGTGAGCAGGTAATTATGGCATTCAAAGATTCTTCAGAGTTATGCTCCAAAGATAGTCCATGGATCTTGATTGAAGAGGCCGCAGATGCCATCTTGGCCGCTGTGTGGGTTAAGGCCTCTTATATGTTTTTGGTGCTGGATATTCCCAATTTGCAAGCACTTGAAGGGCGCCATACTCAGTCTCCTTGAGCTATACGTTCTTTGTTTGATTGCCAGAAGAGTTGATAACGTTCTGCGGAATATAAAGTTTTATTTGTTCCAGAGTAATACGTAGCTCATTCAGAAAGCAGTCATAAGTGAGTCCCTCACATGCACCCTACAGATACACTTCTAACTTTTAGGACAAAAATGTTCACACAGTGTTATCTGAATTGTTTTGAAAAGTGTTTCAGGAGAAATACTAAAAACCCCTCCGCTAATCAATATTTTGCAAAATCAATGTTTTTCATACTGGCCATGATGACATTTACAGTTGTTCATCTCTACTCACATATTCTACCACCATTTATCAATGAATTGGATTACAGAAATATCCAAATGTGGCAATATGTATGTGCAATGACTAATTAGTGGGAAGAATAAAAACTCCTCTAGGTGTATATTCATGAACAGCTGTGCTGAAAAAAAGTGGCATTAAGAAAATTAATGCATTTTGTTAAGAACAATTTAATTCCTCTATTGATTAAATGGGAACAAAAAAGAGATGTCTGGAGTAGATTGCCATTATCTATAGCAGGGCGATGCAACTTAATAAAGATGATATGGCTGCCCCAGATACTCTATATTCTCCATAATTCGCCAATTTGGATTGACCAAAAATGGTTAAAAAGGATAGAATCCCTTTTTAGAGAGTTAATTTGGAAGAAAAGACAAGCTAGGATTTGCCTCCAGACTATGCAGCTGCCAGTCAAAGAGGTGGGCATGGCAGTCCCACAGCCGAAAACATACTTCCTAGCATCGCAACTACAACACCTTGCAAATTGCGGAGTAAAGGGAAGAGGGAATTCTAGCAGTTTGATGTTAACAGGGGCACCACATAGGATAATGGTGGAAGCACTTGAGGCAGATTCATTTATTCAAAGAAGCCCGACTATAAAACGTATTTGCGAAAGTGTGGCAGGTGACAAAAGTACTATTGGGATATAGGGGAGTAACGGCGCTTACCCCGCTCTGGTTAAAAAAAAAATCTAGGAGAATTAAAAGAAATTGAGAGACTTAAAGAATGAGAGAGACAGGGTATTAATCGGTTAATTCAACTATATGATGGTGAACATATGAAATCTTTTTCAGATTTAAGACAGGAGTTTAGAATAGCTAATATCTCCAGATTCGGCATTCCATTCAATCCCAGTTTGGGTCAAAAGCAATTGTATGGACCCAGACTCCCACCCTCCTTAAAATAATCTCTCTAAATACCACCAAAGGCCTGATCTCTGAACTATACTCTACAATAGGAGTTTAAACAATAAGCAGGTCAGGGCCTATTAAGAATAGGATAGGATGGGAGAGAGATGTGGAAGTGGAATGCGATTCTGAGGCGGGGAGTACTGGTTTCAATCTCCCCGTCTCAGAGAGTATCCCATCTGTTACTTTTGCACAGAGTCTATTATACCCCAAAGAGGATGTTTAAACTAGGGTGGAGACAAAATGATGAGTGCCCAAGATGTAGAGCATCAGGTGACTTCATGAATATGCTATGGAAATGCCCAAAGTTATTTAGATATTGGGAGGAAGTGGTAGATAAAATAAATATAACTTTTAAAACTAATTTAGAACCCGTGGCATGCCTATTGGGTAGTATTGAGGAGGGTAGAGTGCCAACTGGCTCCTCTGAAGCGGTATTGAGATCTGGAGCGAAAGAGCCACACTTATCAGACAGGGCAACAACAAGAAGTTTGTGAGGATGTGGAAGCCCTGGCTATATGAAACAGGATGTCCTATATAAAGTTGCGGGCATTTAGTCCTATATTTCTATACGTTGATTTTATTGTCTGGTTATCAGGAAAAACGGAATGGACTAGATTAAATCACAGGATAGTGGTGTGGGGCCGGGTGGGCGGGCGGGAAAGGGAGGGTTTAGAAGGGCAGGTAAGGGTAAGGGAGTAAAGAGTTAAAATTAATGGAAACAGGGGGCTTCCTTATTTGCACTATAAATTTTGGTTGCGTATGCTTATGAGATGTACATTGTTGTTTTCTCTCTGATCCCTTTTTTTTGGTACGCAAATAATAATAAAAATTTAACATTGAAAAAAAAAAAAAGAATATTAATGCGTTAATGTTAATGTTTTGTAGCATATTTTAAGGCAAAATAATCTTAGAAATTAATTGGGAAGCAAGTAGATTTGAAAGGAGTGTGGAAAGGTCAGAACATTTCATTGTTCTCTTTGTTCTCATCTTTCTGACAATGTTTTACCAGACATGAAGTGGTGGGAATTCTCTAACAACAAGACAGACATATTTCAAAATGCTTTTGTTTAGTAAAAGGGGGGGGGGGGAGAACCCATCACCTTTATATTCTTGTTTGTGTCTTTGTTTCGGGTTTTTCCTTTCTTTCTGTCTGTCTGGTTAAGCCATTATTCAACAGTACAGGAAGTGAGAGCAAATCTCTCCGCATAGCAGTCCAAACCCAACAAGAGTTCTCATCCCTCCTCCAAAACTAGAAGACATTTTTTTTGCTTGACATACATTTTTATACCAATCTGCAGCAAACAATCTAACACTCCTGAAACATTGCTCTGTACCCCTCAATAATAGATAAATACCAATATATTTAAATATCTTACTTTTGGAAACCCTATGACATCATTCATTACATGTGGGCACTGGTGAGAGGAGTCAATGGGGATGTGTTTTCCTGCTAACGCAGGTGTAGCCTGGCAGACTGCAATCTAATGCTGTTGGGAGTTTTTAGATACAGTGTAGGGGGCATGTGGGGAAAAGTCTACATTTAACACTGCTACCATCATTGCAACACTGTTGTTACTATGTACAGGGGGCGGGTCAATGAAAGCAAGGCCGCTGTGAGCATGTGGACAGGCACTTACACATGGGGCTGCAGCCATTATGACAACACCATCTGTAGAACTACAGACTTCAGGACTCACAGTCGGGCCATTGACTTACTGTAGGACTTGATAGTCATAAAGCTGCAGAACTACAGGTTTGACAGTGCCTGGAAAAAGTATTCATACCCCTGGAAAATGTTCACATGTTGACATGTTACAACCAAAAACATAAGTGTATTTTATTGTTTTTTTTAATGTGATAGACAAACACAAAGTGGCACATATTTGTGAAGTGGGAAAAAATGATAAATGTTTTTAAAATTTCTTACAAATAAATATCTGAAAAGTGTTGTGTGCATTTATATTCAGCCCCCTTTACTTTGTTACCCCTAACTAAAATCAAGTAGAACCAATTGCCTTGAGAAGTCACCTAGATAATAAATAGAGTCCATCTGTGTGTAATTTAATCTTAGTATAAATACAGCTGTTCTGTGTAAGCCCTCAAAGGTTTGTTAGAGAACCTTAGGGAGCAAGCAGTATCATTAAGGCCAAGGAACACACAAGGGATAAATTTGCGGAGATGTTTAAAGCAGGGTTAGGTTATAAAAGAAATCCCAAACTTTGAACATCTCACGGAGCACTGTGGCTCACGCATGCGTTTGCAAATGCGTGCGGACAAAACCCCTGTTTTTAACGCATACTGTTAGACAAGTTAATTGGTTGTTCTGCGAGCTGGTCGGTAAGTAGGCTTGGTTTTTCCCTGGGCATTCCCCAGGCTTTGTTGTTATCTGCTTTAGCCTTCCAAAGAGGAAAGAGTATGGCACAACTGAAAACCTACCAAGACATGGCCATCCACTTTAACTGACAGGCTGGGCAAGGAGAACATTAATCAGAGAAGTAGCCAATAGGCCCATGGTAACTCTGGAGGAGCTGCAGAGATCCACAGCATTAGTTGTGCACTCCACAAATCTGGCCTTTATGGAAGAGTGGCAAAAGAAATACATTGTTGAAACAAACTCATAAGAAGTCCCATTTGCAGTTTGTGAGAAGCCATGTGGGGGACACAGCAAACATGTGGAAGAATGTGCTCTGGTTAGATGAGACCAAAATTTAACTTTTTGTTCTAAAAGCAAAGCGCTATGTGTGGTGGAAAACTAACACTGCACATGAACCTGAACACACTATCCCCAGCGTGAAACATGATGGTGGCAGCATCATGTTGTGGGGATGCTTTTCTTCAGCAGAGACAGGGAAGCTGGTCAGAGTTGATGGGAAAATGGATGGAGCCAAATACAGGGCAATCTTAGAAGAAAACCTGTTAGAGTCTGGAAAAGACTTGAGACTGGGGTGGAGGTTCATCTTCCAGCAGGACAACAACGCTAAACAGACTCTCTACATCCAATCTGACAGAGCTTGAGCTATTTTGCAAAGAAGAATGGACAAAAATGTGACTCTGTAGATGTGCAAAGCTGGTAGAAACATCCCCAAAAAGATTTGCAGCTGTAATTGCAGCAAAAAGTGGATCTACAAAGCATTGTAATAGTAATCCAATATAGTAATATAGTATAATATATATATACTATTCCATAGTATAGTAAAGTATAGTAATCCTGCCGCCTTAACAATCGCAACATCTCCAGAATTCGACCCTTCCTGACTAATGACACCACAAAGCAACTTATTCACTCCTTGATTATTTCCCGCCTTGACAACTGAAACTTTCTTCCTAATGTCCCACCCTTACGCAGGCTATCCCCCCTTCAGTGTATTATGAATGCTACTGCTAGACTAAAACACCTCACTGAGGCCTTGTACACACGACCGAACATGTCCGCTGAAACTGGTCCGCGGACATGTCCGACCGTGTGTAGGGCCTAGCGGAAATTTTTCCGGCCTAGCGGACAGGTTTCCAGCGGACAAAAGTTTCTTAGCATGCTAAGAAACTTGTCCGCTGGAACCATGTCCGTCGGACATGTCCGATGGCTAGTACGACTCATTGGACATGTCCGCTGGTTATGACATATAACCAGCGGCCCGAAATCCCACGCATGCGTCAAATTGATTTGACGCATGCGTGGAAGCATTGAACTTGCGTGTTAGAGAATGTCGGTGTCTTATACGTCACCGCATTCTCTGTCCGCAGGGATTTTGGTCTGATGGTGTGTACACACATCAGACCAAAAGCTCCCAGCAGACATGTCCGATGAAAACGGTCCGCGGACTGTTTTCATTGGACATGTCTGCTCGTGTAGACAAGGCCTGACCGATCTGTAAATTGCTGCTCCTCTCTGCCAATCCCTTCACTGGCTTCCCCTACCCCACTGTATAAAATTCAAAATGCTAACCACAGCATACAAGGCCATCCACAATATCACCCCCATCTACATCACCAACCTTATCTGCAGATATCGCCCAAATCGTCCCCTCCGATCCTCCCAGGACCTCCTGCTCTCTAGCTCCCTTGTTACCTTCTCCCATGCTCGACTTCAGGACTTCTCCAGAGCCTCTGCCATCCTTTGGAACTCCCTGCCCTGGTATGTCCGATAATAAGTGAGTTTTCAGTGGTCTCCTAAAGGTGGATAGATTAGGGGCTGATCGGACATAACAGGGCAGGGAGTTCCAGAGGCTTTTAAGACTCACTTATTAGATGAAGCCTATCCCACACCCAACCAACAACTGTCCCCAAGCCACCCCCTTCAAATCATTCCCTGTATCTATTACCTTTTGTACCACCATACCCTCCCTTTAGAATGTAAGCTCTATGAACAAGGCCATCATGTCCCTTCTGTATTGAATTGTACTGTAATTTTGCTGTGTCCCCTCTACATTTGAAAAGCGCAGCATAAACTGTTGGCGCTATATAAATTGTGTATTATAATAATAATAATATAGACTCAGGCGGGCTGAATACAAATGCATGCCACACTTTTAAGATATTTATTTGTAAAACATTTTGAAAACCATTTATTATTTTCCTTCTACTACACAATTATGTGCCACTTTGTGTTGGTCTATCACATGGGTGCTCAACCTGTGGCTCTCCAGCTGTTGCAAAACTACAATTCCCATAATGCCTCAGCCTTTGGGAGACATGCTTGTACCTGTCAGCGGCTTGCAATGCCTCATGGGAATTGTAGTTCCGCAACAGCTGGAGAGCCACGGGTTGAGCACCCATGGTCTATCACATAAAATCCCAATAAAATACATTTACGTTTTTGGTTGTAACATGACAAAATGTGGAAAACTTCAAGGGGTATGAATACTTTTTAAAGGCACTGTAAAGTCTTCTGTGTGGAGCATACAAACTATAGAGGAAAAGGGAAAGCTGCAGTGTGATATTGGGGAAAGTTAACATCACACAGGAAATTATATGGTGAGGAAAGAGTTGAACTTTAAACCAGTGAAAACTTACAAAATAAAGAAGAATCAAGCAAACCTGTTGCATGAAATTAATTCTGCTGCCAGCCATAGAACGACACGGTTTAAAATAATGAATACATTTTTTTTTTCATTTGCCCATTGAAAATTATACATGCTTTAAAAAGCACCACACACATATTATTCAAACCTACAGGTCCCTCTATTTCTATCTTGAAAAAAAAAATGTTATCCTTCTATTAATGAACTGGTAGATTAGTTTTACTTTTACACATTCCTTCATGACTTCATGATCATTCCAATTAATTCTTATTATTCTTTTATTTTAGATTTGAATGGCAATTTCCTTGTGGTTATTTTTTTATTCTGTACTCTGGAAAAAGATGTTTTATGGTTTCTATACATAATTTCCAAAACAGTATGTTCGTAGGACGGATGCCAATGGGTGGATAGTTATATAAATATAAGTCTAACATAAATTATCAGAAAATTTATATAAAATAGTACAGCCTTACAGTTTTATACTTTACATAGTAAATCTATTCCATATTAAATCACATCCTATTCATAAGGCTGCTAGACTTGAAGATTCATTATTTCTGTATTCTATAAGATCTATACAGGTGGCACTTAAACATTGAATAGATTATTCTTGATGGTCTATGTTAATAATATTTTTTTAGCCTACTGTGATGAAAAGGCTTTGTAATATACTACACAGAGTGATAATATATACAGACGTACACACACACACACACACACACACACACACACACACACACACACACACACACACACACACACTATTTACTCTATTTACCTATCTATCTATCTTATAATTTTTTTTAGGAAGCATTGATGATAACACTTCAGTAGAAATACAACTGTGGTGCAGTTCAGGTCCTTGGTAAATGTATACTATAAATATACACATATATTTTGTATTTAAACTGATTTTAGGAACACCACCTTATTAGCTCACATTTTTATCCAGGGATTCAGCAGTGCATGTGCTTGCTGCACTAGCTAAATCAGTGTGGATGCTGGTATCCTTATTTTTTGGATGATTTTGACTATAAACCTGAAAAATGAAAACTACTGGTATACATGATTACAGCACCACCCATAAAGGAGCATTAAATGCATCAACTGACATGGATTTATGTAGATGCAACATTTCCATGACTAGCTTAGTTTTTCACTGATGGTTTGTATTTGTTGCCCACAGTTAGCTTCTTTATTGCCCCTCTCCCGTGATCTCAGGTTCCTATATTACTGGTTAGTCCAACAGAATGCAGGCCATGTGCCATTCCCAAATATAATACATCTGGAAGATAGTAATTGTCATATTAAATGACTAATTTAGAAAGTGTTATATGATGGGTTTCACAGCAGGCAGTAAGGGTGTAACACACCTGGATGAAAGAACCAATGCGTATATGAAACTTTTGATGTTTTAAATGTAAATGTATTTATTATATTACTGTGACCTGTAAAAAAAAGACATCAAGTACAGCTTTATTTTTTATATGGTAATAAAAAGGTTTCTATAATCACAATATTATAATATCCTATAGTTTGGTATAGGCAGCATATTATTAGTATTATTATTATTATTATTATTATTATTATTATTGTTATAATATATGTGTAGGAATGGACTGATACAAGTAACAAGTAATCTTAATTATTATATAATTAAGTGTCTTAAAAAATAACTTGCTTTCAATAGCAATAACACAGTTTCTTCCATATCACACAGCATAAAAAGAATGAGAGAATCTGGCTGGCATCTATGGTCATGCGCTGACACCTTTGCTGTTATATATTTTGAGATCTAAAGTAGTTAGTTATACATTCTTAAAGTGGAGGCTCACCCAAAAAATAAATTTTTAACATTACATTCAGCCGAGTTGTCCTAATGACAATCGGCTGTTTTTTGTTTTGTTTTTCCCGTACATACCGACTTTCATCTCTGACTTAAGAAATTAAAGTCCCGTACATACCGACTTTCATCTCTGACTTAAGAAATTAAAGCGGGGGTTCACCCAAAAATACATTTTTAACATTACATTCAGCAGAGTTGTCCTAATGACAATCGTTCCTATCTGATTGACAGGCTTCCGACCGTCTCATACAGCGCGTCACGAGTTGCCGAAAGAAGCCGAACGTCAGTGCGGCTCTATACGGCGCCTGCGCACTGACGTTCGGCTTCTTTCGGCAACTTGTGACGCGTAGTATGCGACGGACGGAAGCCTGTCAATCAGATAGGAATGCTCAGTCCCGAAGAAGACATACCCGGAAGCGGCGGTGAAAGTCGGTATGTACGGGAAAAAAAAAAAACAGCCGATTGTCAACTCTGCTGAATGTAATGTTAAAAATTTATTTTTGGGTGAACCCCCGCTTTAATTCAGAGATATACCATTCTATATCATACTCAGGAGAAATGCATATAGTCAGAAACTACAGAAAAGTGCTCTTAAAGCGCACATCTGGTAAAAAAAAAAAAAATACACCCACTCAAACTGTGTATTTTTTAAAGCTTATGAAACCCAGCGAAAAAAAACAAATCCGCTATTAGATGAGTTGCTCAGTTGACTAGTTTTGTGTCTGTTTCTAATCATGGCACCACCCGGAGGGACTTCAACACCCTGTGAGGACCTTATAGGAACCCCACAGGAACTAAAGTGATGGAATCTTTTGAAAGCCAATGTGAGCTTCACCAGGAAGCGATATAGATACAGCAGACCAGTATTAACTAATTATCAGAAATAAGATTTCCCCTCAGAATGGAGCAATTTTACTTAATGTTGTGCCAATAAGGCAGGAAGTGAAGTCAAATTTCTCTAATGTTACACAGAGGGGGAAAAAACTAAAACCTAACCGGAGTTTTAGTTTTTTTTTGTAATGTAATACTTAAAAAAATAAAGTTTTGGCTTTAGATATGCTTTATTTCACATTACATAAATTCAACAGTAATGTTATTCAACTATATAGTCTGAGTAATTCAAAAAGAATGTCTATAACACTCTTTAGAATTCTGTTGTGACAATTGTTGGTGCCTATGAAAGATTCACGTGCCTGGTAGAAATAGATACATTCGTTTATCAGAGGCATGGTGAGACGACACCACTGAGGTTGTAGTATCTATATGGGGAACACGAGTGTTCTCAGTGAATATTCAGCCCCAGGAGCACAGCATTATTGCTTGTTAGGACACCATTGGCTGTGCAGCCAACAGCATTATAGCAGCCAATGACACAACTTCCAGCCAAAAGATTCCAGTCATTAATGAAATATAGTCATTGCCATATATGGGTAATTAAATCAGCAATTATCCCTAGACCCTTTGTTTACATTCAGCGATGGCTAGGGAACCTCCCAACTGGCAGCTGAGTGGGACTGGGGATAAGTTATTGGTTGCTAGGAACTGGCATCTTATCAACCACAAGCCCTGTACAGGATGCTTTCACATTCATGACAGCTTCCCAGCATAATATGCCCCACTCTAAGCTCTGGTGTTTCTCTGTATGCCACCTCAGTGCTCTTATTTACCACCAGTTGCTTATCGGCAAACTAACAGTGTTTCTTTTTGAATCTGTGACAACCATAGCAACAGATTCTTAAAAAAACTGAAAAAGGACTTTGCAAATGCATTGGATCGTCTACCGAACTGTCACAAAACTTTTCTGATTTAGGCACATGCCATTTTAAAGGGACCATTCTTCCAGAAAAGTGTTGTAACTCCTTTATTGAATGTATGTGTGTCTCATTGCAACATCACATGCTTGTGAAGGTACCCTAGTATTCTGAATTAATGTTACAGGGTGAGTCTACCCCCGTTTAAGGTCCCCTAGGGATACACCTAGCACTGGTTCAAAAGCTGTGAGCAAGAGGGAACGGAATGCTAAATGCAGAACACTTTTCTTATTCCATTGTTCATTTTGGCTGCCTTAACACTTTTATCTTTCATCTCTTCAAACGGGGGAGAGAAAAAAAGTAGATAGCTCACTCCCTCCTGTGGCCTAGCTGCCAAAATGTAAATAATTTCCAGGTACACTTTGTTGCTGTGCAGTGTAACTAAGTCTATTATTCTCAATGTTATCTTGGAAGTCTGCATAGCACTATATATATAATTATGGCATGCTCATTAAATTGGACTAGAAATATTGTTAGCATTTTGGCTGCTGGTTGTCCATAAATATTAGCTTAAAAAGCTCATAAAAATTAGGTCTACAGTGCAGAAAAAAGATGTATTACATGGCATAGTTGGTCAGCACTCCTG
This sequence comes from Rana temporaria, assembly GCF_905171775.1. Lineage (NCBI taxonomy): Eukaryota > Metazoa > Chordata > Amphibia > Anura > Ranidae > Rana > Rana temporaria. The sequence goes on from NC_053489.1 coordinate 497,419,306, forward strand.
CATGTTGTGAAATGTAGTGTTTCTCCTGGGCCCCTTTTACTCTGTAAATCATTGATATGGCCAACCACTGAAAAGGGCTGAATAACACTCATACATCATTTATGATTAAATATGGTTTATCCCTATAACATCGGCAAAACAAAAGTGGAACATAGATATAGCACTACACAACACAGGTTTCAATAAACAGAGCACATTTAGGATATAAGAAAATATTATATTTTCATACTTAGGAGGAGACTGACATTAATGGAACCAGGGGATATAAGATTACAAACCTGTTGAAAGTAACATATTGTATAGTGTTCAAAATAAGGATATTTGGAAGGATGTTCAAGGGTATTAAAAAACTTTTTTTTTGTTTTGGATAGCGTGGGGAATAATTAAAACATATTCAGGTTATATATGGTGGTTTGTGAGATTTTCCTATCTTGAAAATGCAACAGCAAATTCCTAAAGTGAGGGTTGGAGGTTAACAAGCGTAGAAGGTGGATACTTAGTTCAAGAGCTCCATGGCCATCCAGGAGACATTCTTCCCTAAAGCTGAGCTGCCTACAGCACAACAATGGGCAAAATTGGGAGACCGATTTACTCTAAAAAGACCCCTCATTCACAATTGGGTTGGAATCTGTCTGACATATTTAGGATCCAGCAGCCTGACATGGCTGAAGAATCCTCTCAGCGGCCTTCTACCTATCCGGCTATCACAGGAAACAGCAGTGAAGAGTAAGACCCACCGAAACTCTGACTCTGTTCTTAGCCTTATCCACAGATGCCCAAGATATCAGAGCTACAATCAGAGCTACAATCTATCTCTTCAGACATCAAACTCACTCTGTCTGAAACAGTGACCAATCGAAAGATACAGTTAGCTAGATTCACAAGGAGTTAAGCCGGCGTATCAGTAGATACGCCGTCGTAACTCTGAATCTAAGCCGTCGTACATTTAAGTGTATTCTCAAATTGAGATACACTTAAATGTAGCTAAGATGCGCCGTCGTATCTTAGCTGTCTAGTTCTGCCGGCCGCTAGAGGTGTGAACGCTGATTTACGCCTAGAATGCGTAAATCAGCGAGATACGCCTATTCACGAACGTACGCTTGCCCATCGCAGTAAAGATACGCCGTTTACGTAAGGCGTTTTTAGGCGTAAAGTTAGTTGAACAAATAGCTGGCCTAGCCAATGTTAAGTATGGCCGTCGTTCCCGCGTCAAATTTTGAAAATGTTACGTTGTTTGCGTAAGTCGTCCGTGAATGGGGCTGGATGTAATTTACGTTCACGTCGAAACCAATACGTCCTTGCGGCGTACTTTGGAGCAATGAACAGTGGGATAAGTCCACAGACTGCGTATGCGCCGTTCGTTAAAAACGTCAATCACGGCGGGTCATGGTTTATTTACAGAAAACACGCCCACCTCTTCACAATTTGAATTAGGCGCGCTTACGCCGGCCCATTTACGCTACGCCGCCGTAACTTAGGAGGCAAGTGCTTTGTTAATACAGCACTTGCCTCTCTTTTCCTGTGGCTTTATGTGCTGCTTTTCATCTGAACAGTTGAGTTTCATCCTTAATACACTATACTGTTCCAGCTTTCTTCCACCTTTCTGCTGGCTTTTTTCTGTCATAATTAGTCCCGTAAGTGATATATCACACAATATAGATGTTCCTGATATGCTGTTCACAGTCCAGGTGGATACAGATATATACCCGGATTCACAAAGACTTACGCCGACGTATCTACTGATACGCCGCGTAAGTCCACAGATGCGCCGTCGTATCTATGCGCTTGATTCTGCAAAGGAGATACGCCTGAATTTCAGCTCGATCCGACCGACGTAAGTCTCCTACACCGTCGTATCTTTACGCTGGCTGCAAGGGGCGCTTCCATTGTTTTACGCTTCGAATATGTAAATGAGTGAGATACGCCGATTCACGAACGTACTTACGCCCGTCGATGTAATCTACGCCGTTTACGTAAGGCGTATGTCCTGCGTAAAGATAAACCACCAAATAGGGGGCGCATCCCATGCAAAGGTATGAACGATGGAACAGCCGTCGTATTTTACGTCGTTTACGTAAGTCGTACGTGAATGGGGCTGGGCGTAGGTTACGTTCACGTCGTAGGCATTGAGCCGTCGTATCTTTCGGGAGTATATGCAACGTGATTCTGAGCATGCGCGCGCATGCGCCGTTCGTTCGGCCCTTTATTTACATGGGGTCACGCCATCATTTTAATACAACACGCCCACTACCTTCCTACTTTGAATTAGGCGGGCTTACGCCGGCCCATTTACGCTACGCCGCCGTAACTTAGGGAGCAAGTGCTTTGTGAATACTGTCGTTGCCTCTCTATGTTACGTAGGCGTAGCGCATATGCGCTGCGCTACGCCCGCTCAAAGATACGCCGCTCTACGTGAATCTGGGCCATAGTATATAAAAAAGTAAAAACTTGCGCTCTGTGAGTTAAAGAGGAACTGCAGTCTGCTTACATAATTTGTAATAAAAACATCTTTGCCATTCTAAAGGTTCCCCACTTTTCATATTATTTTATATATACTATGAGTCTGTGTTTGCCAAATATGCTGTGGAAATCTCCCTCCACTGAGTCTGGCTGAAGCTGCTACCTGTTCACTTCCTGGATTTACACAGACACACACCTCCAGCTCTGCAGCCCCGCAGCTCTCATTGGCCTTCTTATGACTTATCACCCCTCCCTTCTTTGTAGACACTCACTAAATTGAGAGAGAGAGCTGTGCATGACGTCATAAGCCTAGGCTTTTTACCAGACAAGGAACAGGAAGTGGGCTGTATAAGGCATTTACTGGCAGAAAAAAAAGGTAGAAGATTTAATAGATGGAAAGTTGAAAAAATGACTGAAGTTCTGCTTTAAGTGACAACATCAATAATGAAATACAAATTAATAAAACAAATTATTAGTAAGTGTCCAAAGAGCTCATAGAAGGAGATTCACAATCAAGTGCTGATGTCCCCCAGTTCTTAGTTGATGCAGTACCCAGTGCTCCCCATATTAAATAAGGGAAAATATAGTATATCCTCATACCAGATTCTAAGACCTCTCAAGGTTTGTACTCGCATCAGTGAGCTTAACCTCTCTCTTCAGGTTTCTCAGCCACCTTGTGGACATCACTGATGGAAATCACCATAGCTATAAATCCTTAGAGAACCTCAGATCAGCCATATAATATATAAATGAGAAGAGAAAAAAATCATTGCACATTACAAGAGCAAGGTTAAAACAAGCATTAGGAAAGCACAACATTTGTCTTACATCCTCCACGGACCCCACAGCATCACCGCTGCTTCCTTGCCTAGCCTGACGTACGTTTCATGCGAATGGACTTAATCTGTGAGGCAGTAAATTGTGAGGATATAGCCAAAGTCTTTACTTAAGCTTCACATGCCTTGCACTGATTACCTACTTTGACGACTTTGATACCAGAGCAGTGTACCAACCTTAGCTGTTATTGATTCTCTACCCCTTCATACCCCCTCCTACCCATTCCTACCCCTCCCATAGTTTGACAAAGTGGGCGCTCCTGTCTACCCTGCCCCTCTACTTCCTGTCATCATCACCCAGCTGAAAGGTGCTGTTGGGAGCCACAGCCATCTTGCTACTTCTGGAAACTGCTATTGATTATGTTCCAGTCTGAAGCCTGACAGCTTTACTTCCATCAAGAACTCTGCTTCAGCTAGCCACATGCCTGCAGAGCTACTTAGCCCCATGGTGATCCTACTGAGGTCTATATGGGTTTATGACCAGATTTGATCCAATTTTAACTAGGTCCTCTGGAATTTTCTGGACCCTATGAGATCTCCTCTGAAGGACAGCCAATGGGAGGTATCCACTGAATCGAGAAGCAATGTGAGCACCTGAAGAGGGACCCTTCTACTCCGTAGTTCAGAAGAAAGAAGGCTCAAAACATGACTCATTACAAGACCTTAGATTCAGGGCCAGAACTCTATGGACTCTGAGATTTAGCTTATTTATTGCAGTACTTCAGATTATATGGTGAAGCCACCAATTGGATAACGTGGAGACCTGGCAGATCTTTCACTAATTGTGATAAGTGCATATACAGTATAATGTATTTTTGGTGAGTTTATATATACTGGTGGAGATATAACACCAGTTGATCTTCATGTGCTGAATTTTCAAGATTCCTTACAGAATTTACTCAATTTACTACTTAGATTTGATTCTGATGGGTGGTAGGTAAGTGGCACCCTTTTTCACATATTGGACTTTTTTAGATTTTCAGAGGATTATTAGTGATCATAATTATATGTTTTATACTTTGTAGTTTCATATATTAGTCTTGCATAATACTTTCTTTAGATTACCTTGGGGAAATATACCTGCCATCCAGGACCCATCCTTTAAAGTACATCTATGGACAAAATGAAAAAAAAAAAAAAAAAAATATATATATATATATATATATATATATATATATATATATATATTAATTTTTTAATGAAAATGTATGCAAGGCATATGTTGGCACTGACCTATAAATCGACTTCTGGTTGTTAAAAGATGTAACGCCCACCCCCACACATATGTACATACAAATGTATTCACGCAAATCGGGTGCACCCACATATGAAACTAACCATTATGTTACACATGTTAATTATCAACATACATGCAGGACTCAAGAGCAATAATTATATTGTCTTCATTCAAGGTTTACCCTAAATTAATGACCTGTAAAGCTTTTTTAAGCATCACCTATGGATGATTTTGGGTACCATAGTTTTACAGCAATTTTATAGCTTGACATATATTAGGAAATTGTTTAATACAGCCTATTTTTTATATTTGATGCTTGTGTGCATGTCAATTAAATGTTGTGTATTTTTTACTGAAAATATTGGTTGGAAAAAAAATGGAAACTGCCTTTATTCTTCTGGGTCTCTCTTTTAAGAAAAGAAAATATCTGTTATCAGGTAAGTCAAGAAATATACAGTATAATTCTGGGGGTTTAAACTAATCTTTAGGTCTAATATGTGCACTTTAAAATGTGTACAAACAACGAAGGAAAACACAATTAAGAAAATGGCTACAGCATTGAAAGGTTTAAAAGGGGCACTATATTCTAGTGCAAAGTTCACTTTAAGCTCCCTGTGGTCTTGACCATTTTTTTGGTTGTCCCTGGGCATTTTGGGCTTGTAGCAAAAACTATTTTTGCTACTTAATGACAACTTCTAAAATGAAATTCAGGAGCTGTAATGATGCAACATTATACATGTAATTTTTGTATATGTGTTTTATTCATACCAATCTTTGTTATGTTTCATGGTGTTCTGATATAACCACATGTCTGTTTTTTATTTGTCTTCACTATGAAATTAATAATTTACTGATTGTTTCTCCTGACAGGATTAAAAGAATAGATTTGCTTCATTTGTTTATATTATGCAACATGAGCATTTATGTTTAACGATTAATCTGCACATCTGACCCTGAACATATAACTTCTGTATTCGAGATCATGGGTTCGAAGCATTATGCAACGTTAATTATTTTTCTACCAGCTGATTTCTGTCTAGACATAATTACTTAAGCAGAATGAGAAACCTGTCAGCAAATGTGATCTCTAGCTAAGAGACTCATAAGAAAATAATCTATCACTTAATATACCTAAAATAATCCCTGTAGGTTATAATACTGTCAAACAGTATAAAGTGCCTGGGATGCTTATTTCTTTTAATTTAGACTTTAGGCATCTTGGAGCCCTTTAGTGTATAGACTCCATTTTTCCACTGCAATATCCAGTAAGAATTTTGGAGTGGAATCTTCAGTTTTAAATGCAACAATGTAGCAGAAAAAAATCAATAATTATCCTATATTTTGGTTTCCAAACTTGCTGGTCCTTATCAATCATGGCATGTTATGAATGAAAGACTGTTATAAGTATACATGTAAAGAAGGACTCCAATTCATGGAAACCAGTGCAGGCTTATGTATGTGTATATGCTTCTGCCTATGGCCCTATGCATAGGGTAACTACTGGACATGCATTCATGCATGTATTTGCATCCAGCACCTATGCAGTATAAACTATAGCACTGCAGAAATAAGTTTCTGAATAGTTTTCAGCTTGCTCCTAGTTACCTGAAACCTGACCTGCTTATTCTGCCTTTTAATTTATGACCAGGTTTGCCAACTGACCTGCTTCTGGACTTTTGCTTAGTTTCGTCATGAGCTCGGCCTGCCTTCTGGACTCTGCTTACTGCTTTTTGCCTTGTACTTTGTTTTCCTAGCTGTTAATGATTTTGGCTTCCTTCCTGGACTTTATTCTCACTTTCTGACCTGTTACTATTCTTTTTAACTCAGCTTTCTGACATAAGTTTGTGCCCCAAATCTACCTGTCTCCTAATCTGGGACACCACTGCTTGGCCTTGTACCTGTCACCTGCTTTGGTACCTTGTTGTTCCTACACTTGGTTCCTGCTCTGTGATCCTCTGTCTCTGCTCCTCCCATCTGGCAGCAACACAGATAGAGGTACTAGCACTTAAGCCTCTCTGCATCCTCTCACTCTTTATCACCACCTTCAGGAGTGTTGGGAAGGCGGTGCAAGATGAGCCCCCTCTTCTACTCTGTCTCTACTGAGTTCTTAAAAATACAGGGCTGAGAAAAAGGTCTTAACAGCACTTTCCTAAAATAAGTACTAAATGCAAACAATAAAAAAATAAAGGGGACATTTGTGGTGCAATGAGTTTACACAAAATAGCATGTACAATTTTAAAATAGTATTTTATTAATAAAATGTAAAAGCTTGATATAAGCAAATTTCAAACATTGAAAAAGCACATATAAATATATATTGAGCACCCATATATGCCCAATAGCATAAGTGTGCAGTATTGCTCACTATTTAACTAAATTTACATATTTCCAAGTTCCAAAACATAGTCAACTACATCACAAAAAACTGTCAGCTATATCACACAGTCACTTGTTCAAAGTATAAGAAAAAAATTTCCGTGATACCTTTTTTATTTTCACTAACATACAGTTTTTCAGGACAAGCTTCCGGGGTATGTCCCCTTCTTCAAGTTCCAAGCAGTACTGATTCACAAAAGTTTTAGCAGAATGTTAAAATGTAAAAACAAAAAACAAAACAAAAAACACAATCTCTGAGGGAAAGAAAAAAACAAACACATATAAATCAATGTATATCAATGTATATGGCATTATGTATATGGCATTATATATATATATATATATATATATATATATATATATATATATGAATAAAACAGAGGGAGAGCTTATGACTGGGGGGGGGGGTGACAGTCACAGAGGGGGTCATAAAACTGTAGTATAATGGGTAAGAGAACCAATATCAAAATTTAGGTCGTATTTTTCATGTAAAAAATAAGTATCATTCTTAGTTCAAATGTTTGCCTTTCCTGGATAGTTCTGAAATTCCCTTTAAACACTAAAACATTAAGGTCTTCTATAGTGTGGTCCGGTTGTGAGGCCTCGTACACACGACTGTTTTCCTCGACAGAATCTATCAAGAAACTTGGTGGCAGAGCTTTTTTGCCGAGGAAAACGGCCGTGTGTATGTTTTTCGTCGATAAAACTGTCGTGGAACTCAACGAGAAAAAAAGAGAACGAGTTCTCATTTTCCTCATCGGGAGTTTCAATTTCCTCGTCGTGTTTCTCGTCGGGCTGGTTTACGACGAGAAACACGAACATGTGTATGCTTAGGAACCCGTGCATGCTCAGAATAAAGTGTGAGATGGGAGCGTGCCTTCGGTAAAATTAGGGTTTGTAATGGAGATAGCACTTGTAATGGAGATTTGTCACTCTGTAACAGACTGAAAAGCGCAAATCATCTCTCACCAAACTTTAACTTAACACGCAGTAACATGAGATTAGCAAAAGCAGCCCCAAGGGTGGCGCCAGTGGAATCAAACTTCCCCTTTATAGTGCCGTCGTACGTGTTGTACGTCACCGCGTTTGAGAACAACGAGATTTTGTCTTGACAGTGTGTACACAAAGAAAGCTTGTCAAGATTCTCAATAAGCCTAACAAGGAACTCGTCGAGGAAAACAATGTTTAATTTACGACGAGTTCCTCGGTTGTGTGTACGAGGCCTCAGAAGTGTTGTCCCACACGTGTGCAGAAACTGTCTTCTTTATGTTCCTCGATGGTATGTCTGTGAAAATTAATACTCGCTTGCAATTTCTGTCCTGTTTCACCAACATAAGATCCTTTGCGACGCCTTTTGCATTGTAAGAGGTACACTACATTACTGGAGGTACAGCTGTATGATCCCATGATATTGAAGGTCATATTTGTGTGTAAATTTTTTTTACAGAAAGGAGAGTGAATATCTCAGTAGATGAGGTGTGGGACAACAATAATTCCATTGATTTTCAGATTGACACTTTCCTGTAATAACTGTCCACAAATGAATGTGAACATCCTGACAGATGAAATATGCAACAGAATTATCCTGTTAACTGTTGGTTGTAAAAATGTCACTAATGCCCTGTACACACGAACGGTTCATCCGATGAAAACGGTCTGATGGATTTTTTCATCAGATATCCGATGAAGCTGACTTTCATCAGTCTTGCCTACACACCATCAGTTAAAAAAACAATCGTGTCAGAACGCAGTGATGTAAAACACAACGACGTGCTGAGAAAAATGAAGTTCAATGCTTCCGAGCATGCGTCGACTTGATTCTGAGCATGCGTTGATTTTTAACCGATGGATTTCCCCACAGACGATCGTTTTTTTCTATCGTTTTTTTTTTTTTAACCATCAGATAATTTTAAAACAGGTTCTATTTTTTTTCACTGATGGGAAAAAAACTGATGGGGCCCACACGATCGGTTCGTCTGATGAAAACAGTCCATCAGACCGTTTTCATTAGACGAACCGATCGTGTGTACGCGGCATAAGAGGTTAATGTTAAAATCGAAATGTCCATCTCAAAGTAAAAAGTACTTTTCACAATTTTTCCATTCTTTGCTGCATTTTAGCTCTCCTGTTCTCCAGCGATGGTCACATTGCATTCTTTTGGGTGGGTTACCTTGTGTTGACAAGAGTGTAAATATGCTAAATCCAGGGCTCCATCAGTATACTACAGACGGAGATGTTTATAAACCCTATTCTGGCTCATTATATTTCATGCTCACACCTTTTTAGTTCAGAATTACCGGTGATCATATACTGTATGAAGAGAGTTATTGTGGAATATTACCAGTAACCTTCATAAAGGTGAATCTTACCATTGTATTGAATTTTAATAAACTTATATTTAGCTATGTGCTTAGTGCTATTTACAGCAGTGTGTACTTGCTTCACTTTGGCAACTCACACACATCCTGCATTTTAAAAGTCTAACAACAATTAGGATTGTGTATTCACCTTCATAGTACTCCTAAAGTATATGTCAGCTCAGTCACTAAAATGTACTATTTGCTTTAACATGTTGATACAATTTCAAAATTGTTCAATAGTTTAAATATTTAACTTTCATTAAAATAATACCTAGAAGCCTTACTAAAAAGGTCCTTGTCCGGGTGATATTACTGTCTTCTAATTATGCTCCCTGGCCCATAGGCATGCATTTAGACCAAAAAGAGCTTCAAAAGATAAGGAGAACTAAGATGCAATAAGGACAGGAAAAAGAAAATGGTGAAAATATGTCAAAAACTTGACAATTGTCTTTTTCAATTAAGCTTTGACAATAAAACCTGGAAGCCGATTGGCTTCTATGCAGAGCTGCATCAAATTTTGCACTCTCCAATTTTAGTAAATTAACCCCAATGTGCTTTATAGAACTGAATGTCATCCAGTTAAGGTTTACTATATTGTAATTGTAAAGGTATTGCATAAATGAGAGTAAACAATGCAAAGAATAAAAAATCTTTTAAAATAGTAAACTAGCTACAAGCACATGCATTTTAACCACTTGCCGACCACCCGCCATCATTATACTGTGGCAGGTTGGTTCGTCCCCGTGAATTGCTGTACGTTGGTCCATTTTACAGCTATAGCAGGTACATGTGTATGCGCGCTGCACAGCTGATGCACATGGTTGGCGGCTGCGATGTCTGCCGGCCAACCGTGATCGATCCACAGAGAGCCATAACAGTGATCCCCGTTCTGACCGGGCAGTACAGAGTGATCATCTGTTCCTAATGATTAGGGACAGTGATCTCTCTGTACTTCCAGTCAGTCCCCTCCCCCCCGGTTAAAAAAAACTCCCAGGGAACACATTTAACCCCTTGATCACCACTAGTGTTAACCCCTTCCCTGTCAGTGTCATTTATACAGTAATCAGTGCATTTTTTATAGCACTGATCGATGTATAAATGTCACTGGTCCCAAAAAAGTGTCACAAGTTGATGATGTGTCTGCCGCATTGTTGCAGTGCTGCTAAAAATCGCTGAATACTGCCTTAACTAGTAAAAAAATAATAATATGTATAATAAAAATGCCACAATTCTATTCCCTATTTTGTAAATGATATAACTTTTGCGCAAACCAATCAATATACGCTTATTGAGATTTTTTTTACCAAAATTGTCTGTCTTTTTTTGTGTAAAGCGAAAAAAATAAAAACCGCAGTCAAATACCACTAAAAGAAAGCTCTATTTGTGGGGAAAAATGGAGATCAATTTTGTTTGGGTGCAACGTTGCAAAACTGTGCACTTGTCAGTTAAAGTGTCGCAGTGCTGTACCACAAAAAATTGCCTGGTCATTACGGGAGGAAATCTTCTGGTCCTTAAGTGGTTAAGAAAGGCATTGTAAAGAGCAATGCTGATTTGCAATGTTTAGTAGACCATAGCGCCAATGATATTTCTCTTTATCGTAGTCAAATTTGTGAAAATTATGTTGCATGCTACATATTATCACTGCATTAAATCAGATTTTGTATGTACCTGGGATTATTCCTAACTAAAATTTCCTCAAATTGCCTACTATTTTTCATAGAATATGTTATATAAAGTGGTTATAAAGTACAATTAACTCTCTGTTGGTATTTTAAACATGTGGTTATTCTAACAGTGTTTATATTTCATGGTGGCTATTTATTTGGTTATGCTTTGCCTATGAATTATTACACCAGAGACATAAAGGTCTCCAATAATAATAATAGTAATAATAATTTCCTTTAGATGATTGCTTATAAAAAAATATCATAATTACGTCTGGACAGGCTCTTTGAGTAAATAAAGTATGTGGGTTCTCAGTGTCTTTTTCACGTAGTGCGAATACCTACATTTCACCTATAGCGATAACAATAATTGCTTTTCCTATAAGCTGACCTATTTAGTAGGAAGTGGACGTGAGATGAACTTTCCTTTCCTTTACACTATGCAGCATTAAAAATTGATGGTCTAGTGATCTTTCACAACGGTTTCTATTCAAAATGAAACATGCTTTTGGCATCCGGTTTAGGCTTGTCATCTTTGATTTGAAAATGCCAAACTGTTTAGCCTGTTGTGTCAATACAGATTTCTTCCGGTTTATGAAGAACAGCTGAAAGGTGGACTCTGGAAAAGTCGGTGCTAGTACAATTGCTCTTGCTTTGTAGAGGACGATGTAGCAAGTTTAAGAGAACTGGCAAATGGTTTCTGGCAGGAAAGGATACATTTGTATTAGCATGTCACTACACATTTTTCTATGTAGTCTAAGGTGTAAACTTAAGCTACTGGAACCAAGCAGATAATTGATGGTTATAATTATGTGTGATAAACGCATAGCAATGACCCTTATGATCTTCAAGTGTTGTCTGGATGGTTAGTTAAACATGTTTACAGTCAAGTGGATGTGAATGTAGATGTTAAGTGTGGACTTGTGTGATATATTATATAGATTGTGAGGTCAGCTCAGAATTTGAGTAAAAATATATACATACTTGTACCAAATGGTTTAATTTTCAGTATTTTAAAATAACTTCATATTTTTTTTTTATTGCCTTATATGGTTTTGTAGCTGGAATTTTTTTGATTTTGATGTTACTAGCAAAAGTATGTCTATTGCCTTAATAGGGTAGAACTTGGAATTGGTACAAAAAAAAGTCTGCCAATAATATGACAATATTGTCATGATTAGCATCAAGGAGTATTGAACTTAAAATAACCCTTCATAGTTGAGTAGCGTGGGGTATGTAATGTACTGTACATTATACAGAATTAGGCTATTCAGAGTATGTTGCATACATAACAGAGTACAGGCAAGGATGCATTATCATTCATCCCAGTAGATTGAGTCCACCCCACTATGCACCTCAATACACTCAGCGTATACATCATATCACATCTCAACTCGCCTCCAATCAGATGGTCAACAGGCTGACGCTTGTTAGACTGAAGGCAGGCCTGTACATTCTTGGAATTGATTTACTAAAGGGAAATAAGCTGTTCATTTTTGATTTGCAAGGGAATTTGCCCCAGAGCTCAGTGAATGCAGCAACACAAAATGTGTGGTCTGGTGCCCCCTGTGGTGCACCTCCATCCCTATAGTATTCATCAATAAACTTTATTATGTCTGTTATATCTACAATTTTGGGTGATGCACCTAATTTAAAGTCCTATGGCATATTTGTGTGTTTTGAGTGAAAGCAGCAAAGCTTCCCTTTTTTACATATTACCTAATCACTTGCACTGAATTTTTTTTTTTTTTACACATGATTGGATAGTGAAAGTAAGCAAAGCTTCACCTCATTCAGTAATCTGTGCAGAAAATGTCCTTGCAAAGTGCAACTTCCCTTGCAAAAGTGATTAACCTATTTTCCTTTAGTAGATCAACCCCTCTGACTAGTGGCTCTCATTTTCCCTAGTTTTCTCTACAACATGAATCCCTAGTTTTCTGCACATTACTTCCTTTCCGATGAAAAAAGTCAGACGTAATTTTTTCATCGGATATTCCGACCGTGTGTGGGCCCAATCTGACTTTTTTCCGATTGTGTGTACAGGGCATAAGGGCATAGGTGAGGCTACATTTCGCATTCACCTTCTGGGTTTTGTCTTTAATAAATGTATGGGTTATAGATAGGACATTGTATTAGTGATCATAGTGCAATTGAGCGAAGACTGCAGCAGAGGGGCTGATTTATAATAAAGAGAGGACATTGCTATTAACTCTCAGTTATATTTTGCATTATTCCTCAATGACAGGGCCTGCATTTTCCAGCCCATTTGTAAAATGCAGACAACTGTATTGAGCCTGCAGTAATTCAGGGAGTTCTTTCTGCCTAACACATTCAGTTTTATTGTGGCTTTGGACTCCAGAAGCCAGCATAGCGCAATGGGAGTTTTTAAAGCACATTGATAGTCTTCATAAATGTGCTGAACTCTTTTATAAAGCAGTGGTCTAGTCGCAATGCGGCAATACTGCTGCTTTTAAAATGTCAATAAGTAAAGGTGCTTTTATCTCCAACAAATATATATATATATATATATATATATATATATATATATATATATATATATATATATATATATATATATATTTATATATATATATATACAGTGGATCCTCGGATTAGGAGCATAATCCTTTCCAGGAGAATGCTCGTAATCCAAAGTACTCGCATATTAAAATGAGACAAAAAGAGAACAGGTTCTCTATCTAAGGTCCATCAGACTTCCGACAAAAAAAGTTAGATGGAAGCTACACATGGCCAGACTTTCCGAGAAAAAATGCCCGTCAGACTTTTTTTCTCGGAAAGTCTGGCCATGTGTACGAGGCATTAGAAGACCCTTTATCAAGGAAACAATGATAATCCTTACATGTGGAATCAAGCATACACATCTGGGCTTGTGAGGAAGTGACTACATTTAATTATCATATTTTGTTTTGGTGCTTTTGTTTAAACAGTATTTAAAAAAAAATCATGTTTGCTCCATTTGCCCACATTAACATATTAGAACTATTAGTTCTCCTTAACGTATCCCTATTATTCTGACAGAGACACTGAAGTAAATAACAACACTGGATTGTCTAATAAAGTAATCCATCCAGGGTTTACTTATAATGGCGCAGGAAGAGGTTCTAAGTAAGGATATGGCTATTAAACCAATTAAAATAGTTTACGCTTTCTTTCATTCAATTGATTTTTAGTCCATTGATTCAATTATAGGACACTTTTACACTGGCCTGGGATTTCCAATCAACTTTCTAGTAAGTTATAATAGCTTTATGAATATATATTTGATTCCAATTTGACATTTTCTGTGGTTATAGTTATTGTCATCTTTTTAGAAGTAACATGGAAAACATTATAATTTGTATTGTTTTTATTAAGAAACAGGCTTTTAACAGGCTTTTTGCTGACTAGCTGACCACTTCAGCAGAGTGTTTTGTGTATTCCCTCCCCCTTCCTTTATTGTAGCTTTCCGAAAAGTGAGTAAATTTCCTTTTTATTTTCACAAAAGGGAGAAGAATTCAATTCATAGCTTTTCATCACAATTGGCCATCCACTTCATTCAATATGAACTGTTCACTTCTTTGTATTGCATTGTGATTCCTTATCGTGCATTAGGTAATTCATGAATGAATGGAACTCACTGAGTGCCTTGATAGCAGCTAGAGATCTAAACGAAAGATCAGGCAGCCACTGTCATGGCTCACCCCTTCCATGAGAGTAAAGTTGAAAGCACATAGAGCTAAATGTACATGCAAACCAGCACCTATGCTGTACCTATTGTCATTGAGGTTGATTTAGTAAAGGAAAATAGGCAGCTGACTTTGCAAGTGAAGTTGCACTTTGCAAGGAAATTTAAATCAGAGCTTAATGAATGAAGTGAATGAGGTGAGGTTCTGCAACTTCCCTTCCAAAGTGAACAGATTATTTGCCTTTGCTAAATCAACCCCACTGACTTGAGCAGTAAGGACTGTAGTATCTGTGACCAGAGATACTGTTCGGTTTAATCCAACTTTAAGGAAATGCTTCATTAAGTACTAGTATGTATGTATTGAACTATAAAGCTCAAACTAACCTCACGTGTTCAGCATAGGGATGAGCTGAACTGCCCTGGGTTTGGTTCAAGCTAGTTCAGTGAACTTCAACAAAGTTCTGATATTGAATCCAAACCCTTATTAAAATCAAGGAAACCTAAATCTGTCCAATTAAAAATGATAATTTTCTGTGTTAATGGGCAAGGGGTTGTCAAACAAATAGCATAGGGGTGGGCAGTGCCCTGGTAGACCAATGCAAAAAAATCACATTTGATGTTTTAAATTGCTGGCTGAATTACTTTTCCCTGCTGGCTTCTTTTTTTTCAAATTCTTTATCTATGCAGTGAAAATACAGTCAAATAACAGGACAAAGCAGCTGTACAATAAAAAAAAAAGAAACCCCTAAGAGTCTACTATGTATTTTGAGGGATGTTTGGAGGGTTGCTTTTTTTTAAAGAAGCTATTCTAAGGAAGTTTCATTTGTTTTTTTCTTTGAAAATGTCACTTTTGCAGTAGTATATTCTACAGAAAAAATGAAATAAATAAATAAGAAAAACTGCATAGAGCCTTCACACCTCCCCCCCCCAAAAAAAAATGCATACCGGACCCTGGATTTTAGGGGGTACTTTATGCAAAAAGTACAAAAATAAAGAAAGTGTGATGTTCCCCCTAAAAATTCATACCAGACTCCTAAGGTAAGCATGCATCCTGGCTGGAGAGGAAATGAACGGAAGGCCAGATGCCCTCAATATGTGAAGGGTCCCCTCTGGCAAAGAACTTCGGGCCAGATTCTCGTTACACCGCCGCAAGTTTTCAGTCTAAGTGCCCGATCCACAAAGCACTTATCTATAAACTTGCGGCGGTGTATCGTAAACATGTCCGGCGCAAGGCGGCCCAATTCAAATGGGGCGGGTACCATTTAAATTAGGAGCGCTCCCGCGCCGGACGTACTGCGCATGCTCCATTCGTACTTACGCCGGGAAAACAAAAAAATTCAAAAGCGACGCGGGAAAGACGGGCATACTTTAACATGGTGGAGTAATTTTACACCATGTTAAAGTACCCCTAACCTTGCGACGGGAAACTAAGACTTGCGCCAACGTAACGACGGGAAAAACCTTTGTGGATCGCCGTAACTGCTAATTTGCATACCCGACGCTGGTTTATGACGCGAACTCCCCCCAGCGGCGGCCGAAGTATTGCATCCTAGGATCCGACGGTGTAATTCAATTACACCTGTCGGATCTTAGGGCTAGCTATGCGTAACTCGCATAGTTAGAACGGCCCTAAAACAGAGAAACGACGGCGTATCAGGAGAATTGTGAATCTGGCCCCTCATCTCCAATGTTGGGAATCCTCACAAATAGAGGTGCATATTTTTAGTATTTGCCACCTTGTCTGCCTCCTCAGGAGATGACCTGAAAAAGGAAAGAGACTCTCCAGCCGAAAAAGCTGCCACATTTATTTCCCCCAGTGGGTCGAGAGCAGGCTCAAGATGATGGCAGCTGCCACTCTCCTGCTTCCTCATGTAGCTCTCCTTCTGCTTCTCACAGCCCATACTCTGCCAGAGCTTGGAGTGGAACACAGCCACCTTCTCCTGAAGCCTCCACTTTGCTTTCAGAGAGCCCTGTTAAATCAAAGCCTTGTATGTCAGCTGGATCTAACAATTCAGAGGTGAGCACTTGTAATATCTCACAAGATGACACCAGAGAGCTTGTAAATACCATTAACTCCTTCCCTACCAGGAATCAGCCTATTCTGGACACTAAACGAAAGGACATGCTTGTGTCCTTGCGCAGCTCACTCTATGCTGACATGATGTCTTGTGTACAGAATTTTAAGCCTTAAGTTCAAGAGCTGGGAGGCAGAGTAGATCATCTAGAACATAAGATGGGGGAGTTTGTTGCATTTTACAACACCTTAGGGGATTCACACAATGAGCAGGATGGCGAGATGCTGTAACTTGGTTAAAAGCAAATGTGGCAGGCTTAGAGGTTAGATCCTGACGAAACAACATTAAAATCCATGGCATTTCTGAGTCTGTACAACCAGCCCAACTGCAGCAGTTTGCTTGTGAACTTTTTTGTAGCATCCTGCCCTCTATTCCAGAATCAGAACTGGTGATTGACAAAATCCACTGTGCGTGGGACATTGTTCTGGATAATGACCCTATTCAAACACCCAAGCTGAATACTCAAAACGATTAGCACAAAATTCACGTTGTAGGTACCTCGTTGCATATATCTACAACAAGCTACTAAGATTCCTTCTGGCATCTTGGAGATTTCTGTCCACGGAACTCCCTTTTGTTTGAATGTGCAGTATACCTGTGTTCAGATCCCTGATAGGATCTTCCTTTTGTATTATTATTTTTGGTTTCTTGTTTCTGTTTTGTTCCTGTTTCTATCCTTTTGTTTATCCAAGGTTCAACCAACACAGTGCATTTGTGCTCCCTGAACAAGGACTTCCTCTACTCATGACTACGCTGTCCTTTGCTTGCTGTGCTTTCTGGGCCACTAGGGTTGGTCTACGTGAATTTTCAGCATCCTCAAGTCATTCTAAAGTGCTGTTTTAACTAGTTTCAATCAATGTACTTGGCCTTAATCACCATGCCAAAAGATCTATAGTATGGAAAAAAGCCCTGAAATTAGGCTGCAAGATTTTATGTGTTCAGGAAACACATTTTCAAATGTCTGTAACACCTACATGTCTACACAGAAACCTTCTGCAAATATTTGAGGTGTCAGCTCCTAAAAAACAGAAAAAGACTTCTTATAGAGATTAAGAATTCTGTTACCTTCATGCTTCATGAATCCAACTATGACCCTGAGGGCAGATACTTAATCCCTGAATTTAATAATAAACTGTATACTTTGGTAAACCTATATGCACCCAACTCCCATCAGCTTAGAATTTTGAAAAAAATGTTTCACAAAATAACTAACATCAAGAATGGCTTACTCATTATCTGCAGAGACTTTAGACCCCTTTCACACTAAAACTAGTGCCTGTAAAGCACCTGTAAACTTCCTCTCAGTGCTTTCACACTGGGGCGGTGCACTTGCAGTACAGGAAAAAAAGTCCTGCAAACAGCATCTTTCGGGTGGTGTGGGATCGGTGTATACACCAGTCTCCACCGTCCCTGCCCATTGAAATTAATGGGTAGTGCTCTCAAAGCACATTAAAAGCGTTTTGAAAGCAGAGCTAAGCGGGCAACTTTTTAAACCCCTTTTGGGGAGTTAAAAGCGCCCCACTAGCGGTGCCAAAGCACTGCTATAACAGCGGTAAATCGCTGCTATAAATAGCAGCGCTTTACCGCTAACGCCCGCACCACCCCAGTGTGAAAGGGGTCTTAATCTCACAACGGAGCATCTCCTGGACTCCACATATTCTCAGAAGTGTCCACTACCAACCTTACAATCTTTACTCCATGCAGAAGATATTTTTGAGGTCTGGAGGGGTCAGCATGCAAATGAACACGACTGCACATTCCACTCTTCGAGACATAATTTTTACTCTAGGATTGACACGATATTGGTTGATATATTTTTAGTACAAATAAATATTTTCTTTCACCATCTATTAAATCTTGTGGTCTGACCACGCCCCAGTTTCCAGTGGAAGAAAACATTTATGGTCCTACATATATCTGGTGTGTCAATTCGCAAATTATACAATCTCCACAGCATGTTCCTTTTTTGACTAAACATCTGAATGAAGATTTTTGCATTATTGCTCACTCTGTCTTTGATCCATTTAGCTTATGGAGTTCCCATAATGTCTACATTAGCAACTCAAGTACAAGGGTAAGAAGCAGAGGACACAAAAAATAGACCACCTTATTGCCAAGAACCGTAAATTGGAAGCCCAAAACAAAGCAAACCCCATTTCAAGTCTATATTTTACGCTCTCTAAACTCTGTAAGTAGTTAACAACTTAAAGGGGTTGTAAACCTTTGTGTTTTTTCTCCTTAATGCATCCAATGCATTAAGGTGAAAAAACACCTTGCAGTGTCTGGCCCTCCAGCCCCCAATTTTTATTTACATTGGGTGTGATCCTGCATCGCTCTCTCCATGGCTTCTCGGCTCTTCATTGGATAGATTAATAGCAGCGCAGCTATTGGCCCCGGGGGGTGGGGCAGAGCCATACACTTGGTGGCTATGGGCGCTGAGTATATGACACAGGAGCACGCCCGCAAGGTAACCCCCTTGGGAGAGAGCTTCCCAGAAGGGGTTATCTATTGCAGGGAGGAGCCGAGAGAACCTTTTTAGCCTCTCTCGTCAACTCAATTAGAATCTTTGAATGCAACCAAGTGGCAAATCACATGGTCCTTATGGACTATCCAATAAATACTATAAACTATTCCATGCCATTCTTTGTCCTACTTTTACTTCCTGCTTTTTTCCCCTGCTGAAAGTCTAGATTGTTATTAATTGCTGGAGTAATTGTTATTGTGCTGCTGAGGTGCTGAGCACTGGGTGTTATCAATTAGCATATGTAAGAGAGGTGAGCTGTTGTCAATAATTGGTGCCTAATTAGTGTTGTGTTTAAGAAGACTTTGCTCTTTCCAAGTGCAGAAGTACACAGTTTTAAAGAGCAGTAGCTGGATACAGTAAGTTTAAATTATTTCTAATGTCATGATGGAAACCCTTAAATACATTAAGGGGGAGGTTCAGTAGGGCAGTGTTTTCAAAATGAAACCAATATCCAGAACACACGGACAGGACCTAAAACTGGAGGAATGTTCAAATATTCAATGTTCAACATTTTAGAAAGTATTATTTTACTGAAAGGGTAGTTGATGCTTGGAATAAACTTCCAGCAGAGGTAGCGAGACAGTCAACAGTAAATGGCTTCAAGCATGCGTTGGACAAACATAGATCTACTGTATACTCAGACAAAAAAAGTTAACAACAAAAAAAGAAAAGGGCAGACTCAATGGACTACTCTGTCTTTTTCTGCCATCACTTTTCAATGTTTCTATGTTGCTATACCAAAAACAGGGAAAGAGCCTACTTTCCAAAATTCCAACCTATATCATTGCTAAACACTGATATCAAACTATTTGGTAAAATCATTGCACAAAGACTTCTCTCTATTCATGCTCGGTAAATCAGATCATTTGGGATTCACCTCAGGCAGGCAAGCCTCTGATACCACAAGTAGAAGGTGCCTTCTCTGCTCTTCTCCTTGGATGCAGAGAAGGCATTCAATAGACTCCATTTTGGATATATGACCCAGCAGTTCCAGAAATTTGGGTTTATGGCCCCATACTCACAGACATTCTCACACTCCACTCTTCTCCATCTGCTCAAGTCTACTCTTCTAATATGTTATCCTTCTTCTCCCATATTACAAACGGTACACGTCAGGGATGTCTTCTCTCCCCGTCTATTTTTAACCTTTTAATTGAGCCCTTGGCAGAAGCTATACATTTGCATCCAGGCAGTGGCAGCCCGTAATGCAAGGTGCATGGGCTCCACCCCCTAATCCATGCATCCATATTTCAATGTTTTTTTTTAGAAAACACATGAGTGTTTTTTTTTCCATTGCCCTACGTGACATTTCCTGATGCTAGGTCTGTGCATGTTTGTACAACTTTTTATTTACAAAACAATAAATATGTTAATGCAAAATAAAAGAAAGTAGAACAAACAGGTCATCTGCTACACACGAAGAACTCACTTTATCTAGCAGAAAGTGCACACAGGGATGCATACCCAATTATGTAATTATTTCCAAAAAGAAAATTCATCTCTACAAGATTCTAAAGGTCAGTGCTGTTCTGGTTAGTCAATTTTAGCTATTTTTGAAAACTTAAAGGAGAGCAATTCATTTTTAATATTTCTCAAAAGGATGTGCCTTTATTCTTTACTCAGGACACCAAGAATGTGACACGTTTATTATATTTATCATATACAAATGTGAACTGCTTGAAAGAATGGTCTAAGACTAATCACATGGGGACTGCTCTTTGGTCCAAAATAACCAACACCTTCACTAAATTGACTCCTGAACATGTTAACTTAACCAGTGTCATAAGCTGTACTAATTTTCTATTCAGGTGCTTTCTTGCCAAGGTTTCTGGTACCACCCACCACAGACGTACAGCAGGGTTTTCAATTTAGTTAAAATAAAAGCATCTTTAAGTGCCTATGTCCCTAACCTCTGGCTTATTACCACAGTTAAACAGAACCTAAATCTTAACCCAAACATTTAAAGTGGTTGTCCAGCCCAATTTTTTTTGTAGTTTTAGATAGAGTATGCAATCATTACCTTCCCTGTTAGTGTTTAATACTATGTAAGTCAGTGTTAGATTTTCCCCCACTTAATGTCCTGTTGACAATGGTTACTCAGTCAAGAAGTGAGGGAAAATCTGTAACAGGGACAGAGTATAAAAAGAAAGAAAGTCTTTTTTTTAGTAGGGTAGGGAAAGGCTAGAATTCAGCCAGCTTTTTGATGCTGGTTGCAGATTTTCTCCAACTTCCTGTCTGGTGAAACTGTTACTGAGACAAAAAGGTAGGGGGGATTTTTCTAACTGAGCTTGGACAGCAGTAAATAGGCTACAGGTGTTCTCATATTTTCCTTCTCTATTCAACACTTAAAAAAAAGATTTTGGTTGGACTTATTCTTTACCCTACCCCCTACTGACTGTAAAAAAAAAAAAAACGGTAAAGGAGTTGTTTAACAGTTAGCATTTTAACACATCTTCCCTAATGGGAAGTGGGTCAAAGTATGCTGTCTTCAAACACTGAATCCTCTGGCAGGACCTTCAGGATTCAACATTTTATGAAACATAAAAGTTGGATGCTTGCATCGCCCACTGACCAGCTGTGGATCAATTTTTCGACCCTACAATACTAAACAACACAATAGTGATGCTAAGGTGCCATGGGGGAGGACTCATTCAGAGCAACGTGGCTTGGACAATCAGCGCAACTGGAAGTGTCTATTGCTGAAGATTCTGGTTATAGTGCTTGATGATAAAAATGTTCAGAGGTAAGCACTTACTAGCTTTATTTGCAGGCACCTTTTATTTTTTCATTTTTTTATTAAAGGTACATATTAAACGTACCTGCCCTGTGCAGTGGAGTCTTCCCTGTCCATTCAGACACAGAGCCCCGACCCGGCCTCACCCCCTTTCTCCCCTGATAAGGAAGGAGAATCTCAGATGGCAGAGACATTCATGGACATCACTGGAAAGAGAGGGACCTCAGGTAAGTATAAGGGGGGCTGTTGTACACATAAGGCTTTGTATCTTATTGCATAGAATGCATTAAGATAAAAAAAAAAAACTTCTGCTTTTACAACCCCTTTAAGCTTTACAATGAATGTGTGTCATTGTAATAAGCAGAAGTACATCCATTTTTGAAAATTTTCTTTAATGGTTTTTGTTATTTTGTATACTGTGGAAAAATAATTGATGACAAGTAACCCAGAGCAATTAACAAAAATAACAAAGCTGCAGAAAAAGAGAAATGAGTTACTATATAAACACATATATCCTGGCTTTATTTTTGTGTTAGTGCAGTTTTACATTCAGGGAATAAATGGCCTCTGCTTATAAGCCTTTACTTGTTGTGATTACACACATGGGCCCATTTATCATAGTCACCATCCCAGCAACATTCCATGTGGGGCCAAATGAGAATAAGGGTGGCAGGGTACATATTGTATCATGTCTAGGTGGACAGAAGATGGACACAAACAGCCAAAATAACCTCATGGATCACTGCTTCTGAATGTCTCTGAAAGTCTTGTGTGGTCCATAAAAGCCCTTTTATTTTATAAAGTGCCCTAAAAGACCCAAAATAGTGAAAATCATTACTGTTTATTCACTATGGGCACATTTACAATGTACTATACAAGAGATGTATGGTTTATCAGGGCTATAGAGATAATTTGTTTT
The DNA here is from genome assembly GCF_905171775.1 of Rana temporaria. Classification (NCBI taxonomy): domain Eukaryota; kingdom Metazoa; phylum Chordata; class Amphibia; order Anura; family Ranidae; genus Rana; species Rana temporaria. Next base: position 497,442,176 of record NC_053489.1, read on the forward strand.
CAGCCACACAGGCTCAAGCTGAATTGATTAATAATAAATAATATAATATAGTAATAGACAGTACTGTGCAAATGTTTAAACGGGTGTAAAAAATGCTGTAAATTAGGATTGCTTTCAGAAATTGAAGTGTTAATAGTTTTTTTTTTTTATCAATTAACAAAATGGAAAGTAAATGAACAGCATGTTGTGTATGACCACCCTTTGCCTTCAAAACAAAATCAATTCTTCTGGGTACACAGTTTTTGAAAGAACTCTGCAGGTTGTTCAAAAACATCTTGGAGAAATAACCACAGATCTTCTGTGAATATAGGCTGCCTAATATTCTTTTGTCTGTAGTTATGTAATTGCAGACAGACTCAATGATGTTGAGATCAGGGCTCTGTGAGGGTCAAACCATTACTTCCAGGACTCCTTGTTCTTCTTTACACTAAAGATAGTTCCTAATGACATTGGCTGTATATTTGGGGTTGTTGTCCTGCTGCAGAATGAATTTGGGGTCAATTACACTTCTCTCTGATGATATGGCATGATGGATAAATATCTGCCTGTATTTTTCGGCAGTAAGGACCTGCCCTGGTGTCATTGGGAAATGCCCTGACTTCATTAGCTGTGAAAACTGCCCTGTCATTAGTTGAAGACGAAAATGCTCTTGTGCCAGTAGGAGGGAAAACTACCCCCCAAAACAGTGGAAGTGAAAAATGCTCCTGATGTCAGTGGGAGAAAATAATGCTGTGACATCAGAGAGAGAGAGACACACATTTCCCAGCGTCAATTAGGAGAAAAGAGTCCTGGTGTTCGCGACCAATGTGTTGAAGAAGAAATCCCCAATCACTGGTGGTTTACAGAGAGAGAAAACAAGTATTTATTAGTGGCATATTTACCAGACGGAGCGGGAACAGATAGTTAATTGTTTGAAATTACATATACAGTAATACCTTGGTTTGAGAGTAACTTGGTTTGAGAGCGTTTTGCAAGACAAGCAACATTTTTAAAGAAATTTAGACTTGATATACAAGCGATGTCTTGATATACAAGTAGCGTCATATCACAACTGAGTATAAAGCATAGAGGCACCTCTAAGTGTAGCAAAATGGTTACATTTAATGAAGGAACAACATTTGGCAACATATTGCTACTTTTATGCCGCGTACACACAGTCCATCCATCCAATGAGAACCGTCTGATGGACCATTTTCAGCGGTTAACCAATGAAGCTGACTGATGGTCAGTCGTGCCTACACACCATCGGTTAAAAAAACTATCGTGTCAGAACGCGGTGACGTAAAACACAACAACGTGCTAAAAAAACGAAGTTCAATGCTTCCAAGCATGCGTCGACTTGATTCTGAGCATGCGTGGATTTTCAACAAATTTAAAACAAGTTGGCTTTTTTTTAACCGATGGATAAATAACCGATGGCGCCCACACAAGATCGGTTTGGACCGATGAAAACGGTCCATCAGACCGTTCTCATCGGATGGACCGATCGTGTGTACACGGCATTAGAGGTGCCTCTCTTCTCTTTTATACTGTGTAGCTCCTGCTGGATTTTGCTTCTAATCCCCTTGTGAAGGCTGCCATTTGTGGATGGACATGTTATGGTTAAACAACTTATCACATTGCTATAATCTTTATATATGGATTGTAAACTAAAGGACCTATGAATAATGCCGCGTACACACGATCGGTCCATCCGATGACAACGGTCTGATGGACCGTTTTCATAGGTCCAAACCGATCTTGTGTGGGTGCCATCGGTTATTTATCCATCGGTAAAAAAAAGCCAACTTGTTTTAAATTTAACCGATGGATTCCTAACCGATAGAAAAAAAGCGATCATTAGTAGGCACAACCATCGGTTAAAAATCCATGCATGCTCAGAATCAAGTCGACACATGCTTGGAAGCATTGAACTTTGTTTTTTTCAGCACGTCGTTGTGTTTTACGTCACCGCGTTCTGACACGATCGTTTTTTTTAACCAATGGTGTGTAGGCACGATGACCATCAGTCAGCTTCATCGGTTAACCGATGAAAACGGTCCATCAGAGCGTTCTCATCGGATGGACTGATCGTGTGTACGCGGCATAAATGGTTGTGGAACAAATAATTTGAGTTTCCATTATTTCTTATGGGGAAATTTGCTTTGATATACAAATGCTTTGGATTACAAGCATGTTTCTGGAACAAATTATGCTCGCAATCCAAGGTTTTACTGTATTTCAATTGCTTTGCACAGTCGTTGTTGATTTTCATTTGCCTGCTTTTTGCCTTGAAAGGGGTAAAGCACATTATCAATACATCAATACATATACCACATGCAGCTATAAAGTTACATAGTAAGGCAGGTTGAAATAACCCATCTAGTTCAACCAATATAAAAATAGAAGAAAACCTCTGTATGTATACAAAATCCTCTGCCCACAGAGAAAGTCAAAAAGAAACCAAATAACGTATGATGAAATTTGGACTATGTGGACTATGTGGACCACCTACTGTAGGTATTTATACATTGCAATCATATTTAGTTCAACTAAAGTTTTTTTCATAGTTAAGCTCTGTGACGGAAGTCACTTTGGGCGGGGGGGGGGGGGTCATGGTACCTAGTAGGGATGCAACGGGTCAAAAAACTCACGGTTCGTATCGTTCCTCGGATCAGGAGTCACGGATCCAATCATTTTTCGGAAAAAAATAAATAAAAATAAATTCTCCCCCACTGTAATATACACATCTCCCCCCCCACTGTAATATACACATCTCCCCCCCACTGTAATGTACACATCTCCCCCCACTGTAATATACACATCTCCCCCCACTGTTCACCCCCCCACCAACTATAGTACCCCCTCGGTGCAGACACCCCCCTCCTCTCAGTACAGAGACCCCCCCTCCTCTCAGGGCAAGAGACCCCCCCTCCTCTCAGGGTAAGAGACCCCCCTCCTCTCAGGGCAAGAGACTCAGGGCAAGAGACCCCCCCTCCTCTCAGGGCAAGAGACTCAGGGCAAGAGACCCCCCCACCTCTCAGGGCAAGAGACTCAGGGCAAGAGACCCCCCCTCCTCTCAGGTCAAGAGACCCCCCCTCGGGCAGTACAGACACTCCCAGCGTGTGTCCCACGAGTGCGGGCTCCTCCTCTGTGGGTGTAAACAGAGGAGGGCCGCCGCCGGGTGTACCAAGATGGCCACGGCTCCGGAGCTAGGCCAAAGCCGCGGCCTTTCCTAGCGTTATGGCCGCGGTTCCAGAGGTAGGCCGAAGCCGTGGCTATAACGTTAGGAAAGGCCGCAGGGTCGGGCTAGCTCCGGAGCCGCGGCCATAACATTAGGAAAGGCCGCGGCTTCGGTCTAGCTCTGGAGCATCGGCAATCCGCGGATCACAGTGTGTTCCGATCCGAAGGGGGTGACCCGTTCGGATCACGGATCAACTGTGACCCGTTGCACCCCTAGTACCTAGATTACCTCTTATGTGTAAGCCACTCTGTGTATATTAGGTGCACAGGGTGACCGAGTCTGGTCTGCCCTGCTCTACCTTAACCAGACTCACAGTACAACCACACCAGACTCAGCATTTTGTGTTACCCCTTGTTATCCTGGGTCTTATATGTGTAGTTTGTGTTGAAAGTTGGAGAGGCGCCGTCATTTTGTACAGTAATATTTATCAACAATATTGTGACAGTGCAAGTTCCATTTAGTTTCTGTCCCAACTCCCTTATCTCCATTGGTATTTCAGGCCCCCTGCACCAGCAAGGTTGTCTATGTTTAGAACACTGACATTGGACATAACATTGCTGTCACTGGCTATACAGCATTTCGTTGTTCAGATATTAAGTGTGACCGCTGTACAATGTTCCTAAGGTACCGGGCAGCTACACTTGTTCCAAGCTGGGCCTATGGGATTAATGCTAGTCAATTATGTCAACCCACCCTCTTCACTGTTTGTATCATGCATGTTCCAAGTATGAAGACCAGAGGAGTAAGAAATGGAAAAGTTTCTTTAAGTGTCCTTCCCACTGACAAAGTTGGGTGTGTGCCCAGTTTTTGTTTATAAGATTTGGTGAAATGTTTGAATGTATCTGTGCCTCATTTTATTGGATGTAAAGTTTCCCCCGCCCTATGCAAACAAGGAAGGGGGGATGGTCCCCAGTGATATATATATATACTTGTGTCTGTTCTTCAATAAAAGTCTTATGTTTCTTACCACCTTACAGCGAGTTACGGCTAGTGACTGGGTGAGCCGGGAGCATATAATCACTGGGTTACAGGGTCTCTAAAGCAAGGCAGCAATAACGGCAGATCTACCAAGCCTGAGTACTGGCATCCGTCACAAGCTCCTCCATGCCTCTTATCAGTTTGGTTGCTCTTCTCTTCTTCTCTGCTCTTTTTCCATTTCTATGATAAGCTTTTGATGAACAAGTGCCTAAAACAGAGCAAGTGAATGCAGTTCACTAAAATCAGGCAAGGAACTGTATGAATATTGCACAGGTTATTGCTCCTTAAAGCGGAGGTTCACCCAAATAACATGTATATAAGATCATATTCTTTATACTTCCAACATGTACAGTATGCCCTTTTTTTATTTATTTTTGCCTGTACATACCTTATTATGACTATAATCCACTCGGCTTCCGGGTACTCACTCCCGCGGGAGTAGGCGTTTCTGGACTTCGCCCAGATGATTGACGTCCTTGAGAAAAAGTCCCCCCCCCACGCCCCCCTATTGCGTAGGCGCGTCACGAGAGTCACAGAGTTTTCGAAAGTAGCCGAACTGCGAGTCAGCTCTACACAGCGCCTGCACACCAACTAGGAGCCGTGTAGAGCTGACTGCGCAGGTGCTGTATATGCTGACTCGCAGTTCGGCTACTTTCGGAAACTCCATGACTCTCGTGACGCACCTACGCAATAGGGGGGCGTGGAGGGGAACTTTTTCTCAAGGACGTCAATCATCTGGGCAAAAGTCCCAGATGACATTGCCCCTCTGCATAGAAACGCCTACTCCTGCGTAAATTACTAGTTTCTGGTAATAATTAAGGGGAATTTAATGTGTTTAATGCGGAATCTAGATAATAGTAGTAGATTAGTAGTATTAATAGTAGATTAAATACTAATTCATGGGAAATAAAGTATTTTAGTACCTAAATTTGAATTTCACATGTGATAGATATATTTGGTAACTGGGCATTTTAATGAGAATACTATCACAAGGTGAATTAATGAATGCGCTTAAAGGAGTTGAAAAGGTTCGTCTTTTATTTTCTAAATAGGTTCCTTTAAGCTAGTGCATTGTTGGTTCACTAACCTTTTCTTTCGGATTCCCTTCTAAATGCTTTTTTTCTTTGTTTGAATTTCTCACTACCTGTTTGTCCTCAGTAAGCTTTCCACCATCATTCAAGCGGTGGAAAGTCATTTAGAACAGCTAACTGAACACCTTACTGAGGAGAAACAGGAAGTGAGAAATTCAGACAAAGAAAACAAAGAAAAAAAAACATTTAGAAGGGAAATTGAAGGAAAAGGTAAGTGAACCAACAATGTACTAGCTTAAAGTAACCTATTTAGAAAATAAAAAAACGAACCTTTACAACCCCTTTAAGTTAGTATGTTAGTGAATTTGCTTTGTACTATAGTTTCTGGCACCATACGTTGTATAAACTTAGTAAAGTACTGGTTGGCACAATACCCATAAGAAAACAAGTCTACTTGCATCACAGTGTGTAATGGTATATCTAATGTGTATCTCTATAACTTATTTTTATTTACAAGGGTACTTTTCTTCTCCAGGTCTAAAAAAATATACCGTTGACTGTAGCACAGAAAGCAACATTTCAATTAATTGCATGGTTCATTTATGCTCCAAAGTACCTTAAAATTGTAATCTGCTCTGTGTAAGAAAATAGGTTACTGTACACAGGAAAGCATCGTCTACCAGAAGTTGAACTAATCCCAAAGGAAACAGGTAAACATGCCTTCTGCAGTCTGCTAAACCCAAAGCTCAAAGAATGGCTTGATTATAATCCATGTTGCTTAGGGGTTATAAAAGAAGGCTAATCATGAATTTTACCTTGGCTGGCTGCAACAAATACGTGTTTCCTTGATGTCAGCAAAAATTGTATCCAAAATGTTAATCTAAAGAAAGTGTATAAACATATTTTTCCTTTTTCTTTTTTTAGTTATTAGTATTTAAAATTAATATGGTAACATTAATATTATTTTTCCTCATTTATATACATTTTGTGAACTTATTTTAAATTTGTATGCCTGGTCAACTAAAATATTTGAATACTAAGGGCCAGATCCACAAAGAAATTACGCCGGCGTATCTATTGATACGCGGCGTAATTTCAAAGTTCCCGCGTCGTATCTTTGTTTTGCATCCACAAAACAAGATACGACGGAATGAGGGATCGATCCGACAGGCGTACGTCTTAGTACGCCGTCGGATCGTAGGTGTATATTTACGCTGGCCGCTAGGTGGCGTTTCCGCCGAATTCCACTTGGAGTATGCAAATTAGCTAGATACGGCGATCCGCGAACGTACGTCCGGCCGGCACATTTTTTTACTTCATTTGCGTTCGGCTTTTTCAGGCATATAGTTATAGCTGCTATATGGTGGCGTACTCAATGTTAAGTATGGCCGTCGTTCCCGCGTCGAAATTTTAATTTTTTACGTCATTTGCGTAATTTGTTCACGAATATGGATTTGCGTAGAATGACGTCACCGTCGTAAGCATTGGCTTGTTCCGGTTTAATTTCGAGCATGCGCACTGGGATACCCCCACGGACGGCGCATGCGCCGTTAAAAAAAAAGTAGTTTACATCGGGTCACGACGTATTTACATAAAACACGCCCCCATCACATCGATTTGAATTGCGCGCCCTTACGCCGCCAAAGATACACTAAGCCGCCGTAACTTACGGCGCGCATTCTTTGAGGATTCGGAAAAAAAAAGTAAGTTACGGCGGCGTAGTGTATCTTAGGCCTCATACAGACGACCGGATCTATCCGCTGGGATTGATCCGCGGATCAGTTCCAGCGGACAAATCCGGTCGTCTGTACGGCCTAGCGGATATCTATCTGCGGAGATTCGTCCGGCCGATCGATTTCAAGCGGATAGAAATTTCTTAGCATGCTAAGAAATCTATCTGCTTGAATCGTGTCCAGCGGATTGATCCGGTCGTCTGTACAGACTGACCGGATCAATCCGTCCGCTCCCATCCCTCGCATGCGTCGTAATGATTCGACGCATGCGTGGAAGTAGTTACCCTCCAGCGTTGCGCACGTCGCCGCGTCATCATCGCGGCAAAGGCGCGACACGTCACCGCGGATGTTTTCCGCGCGGATTTTGATCCGATGGTGTGTACAAGCCATCGGATCAAAATCCGAAGGAGGAATATCCGCTGGAAACAGTCCGGCGGACCGTTTCCAGCGGATATCCCCTCGTCTGTACGAGGCCTTAGATACGCTACGCCTGGCGGAAATATGCGCCGCTGTACGTGGATCTGCCCCTAGATCTTCATAATGCTATGTCATCTGCTGAAATTTTAAAAGACTGACAGTGGATTTTCCTTTACTAAATTTGCAGTGAAAATGTTATGCCCCAGCTCTCAATCTTTTGTTGGCGTGAATTCCGACAGCAAAAGTCCGATGTGAGCTTTTGAACAGAAATTCAGACCGTGTGTATGCTCCATCGGACTTTTGCTGTCGGAATTCACGCCAACAAAATATTGAGAGCTGGTTCTCAAATTTTCAGATGGAAAAAATTCCTATTGGAAAATCTGATCATCTGTAGCAATTCCGACACGCAAAATTCTGACGCATTCTCGGAAACAATTTGACACATGCTCAGAAGCATTGAACTTCATTTTTTCGACGTAGTGTTATACGTCACTGCGTTCTTGATGGTCGAAAGTTCAGAGAACTTTTGTGTGACCGTGTGTATGCAAGCCAAGCTTTAGCGGAATCCAGGGTTTTTCCGACTGAAAATCCGATCGTGTGTACGCGGCATTAGAATCTAAAAGTAAATCAAAATTGTCTAGCAGAAACATTGTGGCCAAGTTCTACAGATCCTAACAGGGAGACGTGGTTTAGATATTTTCTGTTATACCTCCTATGGCTGGCTTGGAAATCTCCCCAAATCACTGTAATGTAATGTATCACTTTGGTGACACTGCACTGCTCTGGTGACAATATGTAACAAGAAATAGTAAAATAAGTAAAAATTTGAAAACAATTTTTTATTACATACTGTCACTACTCGGTGTCCCTAATCACTGCCGCACCAGTCATATTGTCCCTAATCACTGGCACACCAGTTACAGTGTCCCTGATCACTGCCACACCACTTACAGTGTCCATGATCACCACTGCACCAGTCATATTGTTCCTAATCAGTGCTTTAACTGGGCCGGAACGCGGCGGTACTCAGTACCGCCACTTCAAAAAATGGCCCTGGAGAGTACCAGCACCTCTCCGTGCGCCCAGTACATGGGTTTACAGTACCGGAACGCAGCCGGTGGGCTTGTCGAGTTGCGGGCCGGTAATGTGTGTCAGACAGGCAGCGCAGTCACAATAGGAACTGTATGCCGCCCCGCCGGAGCCGGGGCGGCATACAGTTATTTTGAGCTTGCCTTCTCTAACTAAAAAAAAACCCCATTAATTGCAGCCTCACTGTGCCACCAAACGCAGCCACTGTGCCCATCAAACGCAGCCACTGTGCCATCAATTGTCGCTACTCTGCCCATCACACGCAGCCACTGTGCCACCAAACGCAGCCACTGTGCCATCACATGCAGCCACTGTGCGAACACACGCAGCCACAGTGCCATCAATTGTCGCCACTGTGCCATCACATGCAGCCACTGTGCCAACTCACACTGCCACTGTGCCATCAATTGTCCCCACTGTGCCATCACATGCAGCCACTGTGCCCATCAAACGCAGCCACTGTGCCATCACAAGCAGCCACTGTGCCATCACACACAGCCACTGTGCCACCACACGCAGCCACTGTGCCACCATCAATTGTTGCCACTGTGCCCATCTAATGCAGCCACTGTGCCCATCAAATGCAGCCACTGTGCCCATCACACGCAGCCAAGGGTATTTTCATGTTCAGTATTGGGGGGGGGGAGCACCGGCGCCTAATAGAGTACCGGCACCTCTTTTGGCCCACTTAAAGCACTGTTCCTAATCACGCCATACCAGCTACAGTGTCCCTGATCACCAACGCACCAGTCATAGTGCCACCATAAGGACTTGTTCACATGTGCTATGTTCTCTGAAAAGCGAGTTCAGATTGCTCTTCAGAGAGTATTTGACAGGCAGTGAGGAGAGCTTACCTCTTCACTATCTACTTCAACCCCTTGTATTCCACACAAGAAACTCCATTCACTTGAATAGGTCAATATCAGTGGGTGCACGGGGAGTATAATTCCTGCCACAGCTGTGAAGCAAAGCATCATAGCTGTAGCATGTGTACACCCTCAGCCACTCCCTCTGCAGCTAATGGGGGTAGAGGATGAGGGCTGGTAAAACTGCCACTCAACCATGAGGTTTTAACACCCCCCAACCTCATGTGTGAAGAGACACTAATAGTGAGTCAGTCCCAATTGGTGTCCCTGATTGTCTCCTGTACTAACTCTGGCCTGTTTATTGATTATATTTATGCCTGTTCCTGGACCATCCTTTCCCTGATTTCTGACCATTTCTCTGCCTGCTTCTGAATTGACCCATATGCATGACTAACTGACTATGTTCCTGCCAGACACCAGTCCCAGCCATCACCTGTGGACACCTGCACTCCTGGAACCACAGGAACTTGTTTGCTCTTCCATTCTTTAGCCAGAAGAACCAGAGAACATGGCATTTTTGGGGGCAGCCATGTATCAGAATGGTAGGCTTGCTTGATTTATAGGAGCTGGCTTTCAAAATGGGGTGTTTCCAATGTCCAGGTGCTCCATAAATGTGCCGGTTAGTCAGGAAGTTGCATGCGTAATTTATGCCCCTTGAAAGCCCAAGGTTGTTCCATGGATTCTTGAAGACTCTTCATTCAGGTTGTGACACATGTGGTATCCCTCTACTCGGGAAGCATAACAGAATGCGTTTTCAGGTATTATTCTAAGTATGCATATAACGTATGTAAGAAATAACTTGTTAAAATGGCCACTTTGTGAAAAAAAAGTCCCCAAAAATTCTTTATCAAAAAAATTGTGACAAAAAACACAAATTCAAAAGATTCACAATGCCTTTTATTAAATTCCTTGGCCTTTCTTTTTTTTCCAAAAAGGGATAATTTGGGGGGTATTTTTACTGTCCTGGCATTTTAGGATATCAAGCAGTCAACACATCAGGGTTGATCAATTTTCAAATATATATACCATAGTTTGTATAACTTTCACACAAACTAAATCATTTTCACTGATTTGAGTTATTTTTATCAAAGAAATTAAGTAAAATGCTCTTTGACCTAATTTTATGAATAAAGATTCTTAATTTTGCAAATTTTTAACAGAAACTACGATTTTTTTATTTTTTTTCAAAACTGTTGGTATTTTTTATTTATATGGCAAGATATGAAAAAAGAGAGATGATTTTATACCACCAAAGGTAAGCTCTCTGGGCCAGATTCACAGTTGAAATACGCCGGCGTATCTACTGATACTCCGGCGTATTTTCAAATTTGCAGCGTCGTATCTTTAGTTTGAATTCTCAAACCAAGATACGACGGCTTCTGGCTTCGATCCGACAGGCGTACGGCTTCGTACGCCTTCGGATCGTAGGTGTAATACTTCGGCGCCCGCTGGGTGGAGTTCGCGTTGTTTTCTGCGTCGGGTATGCTAATTAGCTGTTTACGGCGATCCACGAAGCTACGCGCGCTCGTCGCATTCTCTTACGCCGTCGCTAGTCGGCTTTTCCCGTCGTAAAATTACGGCTGCTATTTCATGGCTTATATTTAGACCAGCCATGTTAAAGTATGGCCGTCGTTCCCGCGTCAAATTTTGATTCTTTTTTTTTTTGTGTAAGTCGTCCGGGAATAGGAAAGGACGTAACGCACGTTGCCGTTCAAAAAATTACGTCGGTGCGACATTATTTCGCGCAAAGCACGGCGGGAAATTACAAAACGGAGCATGCGCAGTACGTTCGGCGCGGGAACGCGCCTAATTTAAATGATACACGCCCCATTTGAATTAGGCGGGCTTGCGCCGGACGGATTTACGCTACGCCGCCGTAAGTTTACAGGCAAATGCTTTGTGAATCAAGCACTTGCGCTGAAAACTTGCGGCGGTGTAACCTAAATGGGATACGTTACGCCGCCGGAATTCTACGTGAATCTGGCCCTCTCTGTCTAGAAGAAATGATAAAAAATTGCAAAATGTGACAGCACTGAGAGCTGAAAAATTACCTTTACTGGAAGGAGGTGAAAATTACCAGACTTGAAGTGGTTAAAGGTTCACCTTTTCTAACATCTGGACTCATTTCTGTATGCCCACAACCCTATGGGAAACTGGCATTATTGCAACTGGTAATAGATTGACCCAGCATAAAAGTGTGTTACTAGAGTTTGGACTCTTGTAAGAAGGCTTGACTATATTGCACCTTCTTACAAGAGTCCAAACCTGGAAAAGACCTCTGAGAAATGTTACTTTTGAAATACATATTTACTCTGTGTAGTGATAATGTCTTTCTGCTAGCCTTCAATTTCCCTTACAGGAATACAGGTCAAAGATTACATTGGGAAGTTATGTCTTTCAACATATTTCGGAATTCTAAAAAAATCTAACCTGCCCGGAAATGTATAAAACTTAAAGTGGAGGTTCACCCGGAAATGACAATTTTTAACATTAGATTGAGGCTCATTTTGTCAAGGGGAATCGGGTATTTTTTTTTAAATCGAAGCCGTACTTACCGTTTTAGAGATACATCTTCTCCGCCGCTTCCGGGTATGGGCTGCGGGACTGGGCGTTCCGTCTTGATTGACAGTCTTCCGACAGGCTTCCGACGGTCGCATCTATCGCGTCACAATTTTCCAAAAGTAGCCGAACGTCGGTGCGCAGGCGCCGTATAGACCCGCACCGACGTTCGGCTTCTTTCGGCTACTCGTGACGCGATAGATGCAACCGTCGGAAGCCTGTCAGAAGACTGTCAATCAAGAAGGAACGCCCAGTCCCGAAGGCCATACCCGGGAAGCGGCAGAGAAGATCGCTCTCTAAAACGGTAAGTACTGCTTCGTTTTTAAAAAAACTAGCCGATTCCCTTAGACAAAATGAGCCTCAATCTAATCTTAAATTTTTTTTTTAGGGTGAACTCCCGCATTAAGAGTAGTTTAACGCTGAAGTTATTTTTAAGTGTCAAATGCGTTGTAAAAGTCATGAAAATACTTAACTTAACTCGGCACTTTTTACTGTGCTAAAAAACCAATATGACACTTCACTCAATAGCCCTACTACCATCATCCACTAATTGTTCACTGCTTTTGACTGCTGGTAGTTGCATACTTCAAAGCACATTTGCAAATATTATATGTGATCCGAGAACAGCATACAAATAGTTATGTACTAGATCAAGCCTTCAAATCTATGTGAGTGAATATTGTTTTATGTTAAATTAAATTGGATTACCCCTGTTGATGTTGGCTAATGTTATTTGTATTTTTAATGTAAACTGATCCTCTAACTGCTGGGACAAACAGCATGAGATCATGTTAAGCTCTCAAGGGTTGTAGTTTTGGGATAGGTTATTAAATTATGTACAGTATGAATAGCTTGTTTGATTTGAAAAGTAGTGTTGCTTCTTAGCTAAGTAGTCTAAATTAGAAGCCTTGGATTTCATTCAACATATATATTAAATGCATTTCCTTTTTAATGCTTAGACAGCCAAGAGATGTAGAACATTCACTTCACAGTTAGGCATGTAGCATCTTCATAACAACATACACGTTCATCTAACTAAAATGTCTTCAGGTGCCAAATTAGCACCCAACCAAAAATGGATAAAGATATTAATTGTCATGCTTACATGAGATTAAATGAGGCTTCCTGCTTGCAAAGTACAAGTGAATCGCGGTTTACAACCTATATATAACCATTCCTTTTAAAAATATGTCTTGTACTCAGGATAGTGAGAAATAATACCGCTCAGAAAACTGCTGATCCCCTGGCTTTGCTTCCATCCCACCAAGCCAAAAGGGTGCTGGCTATGCACAGGTGCATTGGATGAAAAGAGGTCCTGGACTGCCGCACTCCTTAAAACGATATCTTTATTCAGCAAGTGAAATCCAAAAAACAAAAAACAACCAACAATGTTGCAGTCAAAAATAAGTGAACAAAAGGAAAAGGATGGCTAACACGTTTCGTAGCTATGAGTACGCATCACACAATGTGAAACATGTTAGCCATCCTTTTCCTTTTGTTCACTTCTTTTTGACTGCAACATTGTTGGCTGTTTTTTGTTTTTTTGGATTTCACTTGCTGAATAAAGATATCGTTTTAAGGAGTGCGGCAGTCCAGGACCTCTTTTCATCCATTGTACTCAGGATAGTAGAACTAGCAGCCAACACCCAGGTGCTAGTTCAGTGACAGCACTGTATTTAACAGTGACCGAGTTATACACTGTATTACCAAAAGTATTGAGATGCCTGCCTTTCCACGCACATGAACTTTAATGGCATCCCAGTCTTAGTCTGTAGGGTTCAATAGTGAGTTGGTCCACCCTTTGCAGCTATAACAGCTTCCACTTTTCTGTGAAGGCTGTCCACAAGGTTTAGGAGTGTGTCGATGGGAATGTTTGATCATTCTGCCAGAAGTGCAATTGTGAGGTCAGGCACCGATATGGACAAGGCCTAGCTTGCAGTCTCTGCTCTAATTCATCCCAAAGGTGTTCTAGGTGTTCTAGGTTAGGACTCTGTGTGGGCCAGTCAAGTTCTTCCACCCCAAACATGCTCATCCATGTCTTTATGGACCTTGCTTTGTGAACTGGTCCAAATCATTTGGTAGAGGGGGTATTATGGTGTGGGGTTGCTTTTCAGATGTTGGGCTTGGCCCCTTAGTTCCAGTGAATGGAAATATCAAGGGATCAGCGTACCAAAACATTTTGTACAATTTCATGCTCCCAACTTTGTGGGAACAGTTTGGGGATGGCCTCTTCCCGTCCCAACATGACTGCGCACCAGTGCACAAAGAAGGTCTATAAAAACATGGATGAGGAAGTTTGGGGTAGAAGCACTTGACTGGCCTGCACAGAGTCCTGACGTCAACCCGATATTACACCTTTGGGATGAACTAAAGTGCAGACTGTGAGCCAGACCTTCTCACCCACATCAGGGCCTGACCTTACAAATGTGCTTCTGGAAGAATGGTCAAACATTCCCATAGACATGCTCCTAAACCTTGTGGACAGCCTTTCTAGAAGAGTTGAAGCTGTTATAGCTGCAAAGGGTGGGCCAACTCAATATTGAACCCTACGGACTAAGACTAGGATGCCATTAAAGTTCATGTGCGTGTAAAGGCATGCGTCCCAATACCTTTGGTAATATAGTGTACATCAATTGGTTATAGTTCCGGATCATGTGATCCCTATGATATTATATTAATCACATGGCATTGTTTACAAACCAGCTAGTTCTGGCTTTCCGAATTGTCAATGTGCCTTGCACAGAGAAAGACACTGAAACAGAATCTCTTGGCAGGCTCTGACTGTTAAACTGAAAGGCACCCTGTAAAAATCCCCATATATCAACTGATTAAAACAATGAAAAAGGATTATTGTAAACCTTTGGAGCTGGTTCACACAGGGGCGACCTGTCAGGCGACTCAGCCACCTGATAATTTGCGGTCCGCTGTATTAAATGGAACCGTTCTAATAGGAGCGACTCAAGTCGCTCCGACTTAGAAAAAGGTTCTTGTACGACTTTGGGGGTGACTCGGGGTGACTTGCATTGACTTTAAAGCCTCGTACACACGATACGTTAACCAGAGGACAACGGTCTGAAGGACCGTTGTCATAGGTTAACCGATGAAGCTGACTGATGGTCCGTCACGCCTACACACCATAGGTTAAATAACCGACGGTGTCAGAACACGGTGACGTAAAACACAACGACGTGCTGAAAAAAACAAAGTTCATTGCTTCCAAGCATGCGTCGACTTGATTCTGAACATGTGTGGATTTTTAACTGATGGTTGTGCCTACTAACGATCTTTTTTGACCTATCGGTTACCAATCCATAGGTTAATTTTAAAACAAGTTGGCTTTTTTTAACCTTTGGCTAGTTTGGTGAGCTTTCTGGAAGTGCACCACACCTATGGGATATAATAGAAGGCTATGCCAAAGTGCAGCTAACCTGCAGGAAAGACGCAGGGGAACTGTGCTGCACTTGCGGTGCGGGTAAACGACAGAACATTGGTGTGAAAGCAGCCATAAGCCGCTTTTACACAGTCAGTCCAACCCAATCGGACCCTCCATTCACCTCTAAGGAGTGGCAGATGTAAATGATTGAATTAATGACTTGTATAGCGCTACACATGCGAACTGAATCGCCTCTAGGCGCCTTTTCCAGCCAGTGTCTGCTTGGCTGGTGCGGTCATTTTACCCCGTAGGATCTCGACACGCTTGGGACTTGTGTCCATTTACAAACGCTTAACTCCAATCCGATTCGCAAAAAAAAAGAGTAGAGTGGGTTCTATAAAGTGTAGTGGGCTGCCATCCACCCGCTCTGCTCATTGTGGCCCGCAAACGGTTACCAAGTCGCTTATGTGGCCCTCACTCTTCAAAAGGTTGAGCACCCCTGATTTATGATATCTTAGTCCACTTAGTTGCACCTGACATGCTTGTTTGCTGCTTTCCATCACAAAATATACAGTATACAGAATACAAACAAAAAAAAACACTTTGTAGTATAGTAAAAGTATTAGTACACTTCTGATATGTGAAAAATTACCCCTTACAGACTTACTGAATAAGACACTGCAAAGAGCAATAATGATATGCACATTGTAGCAGTCAGATCAGTAATGCTTTTTGGTGATTGGACCCTATAGGTTTTTGTACTCTGCAAATTGACTTTTTCCGTTCTAAACCTGTACAGTTTATGAGCATTCTAAAAGCAGTTTGTAAAAATGTCTTAGGAAAAACACTCCTAAACGGTTGAGGTACCTGGGCCTCTTCCAGCAGCAACTTATCGTCTCTTGTGGGGACGGCATTGTTTGTAATGGGGCCTTAAAGGTACTTTTGCAGAGAACATTTTGGAGTGGCCCTGTACACAAATAAAGTACTTGTTTTCTGTTCTATTAGCCATCACTTAGCCACCATTGAAACCCATAAAGTTTAAAATATTGCAATTATTGACGTTTTATGACCTAGAAAAGTCATGCTGAAAAGAGAAACATATAGTTCAGGCAGAAGTAAGAGGCATTCATCTAGAGCAGAAAGATCAACTTTACATGACTATGATGAGTTGATACTGACGCAAAGCCATATATTCCATGTTTAATTATTGGAAAAATGCTACCAGCATCCTATTAGTGTTATTAGGTGCAAATATTTTATTAGGATTAGAAAAGTCTGCCAAGTGAACCGTAAATTCATAATGACCTGTCGCTGTCTTGATTCTCATGCTAAATCCACGCCATCCACAGCTATGTGGTGCTACAAAAATTGTGCCAAGTGAGGAAAACATAACACTAAAGGTACTTAATTTATTAAATGAGGTTAACTGCTATTAGCTTAATAGTCATGGTTTCCAAATGCTGCAATGCTTCACCCACATTCACTATGCTTCACTGACTATCCAAGTTCCATAGACTTTAATGGCAGCACAGTGCTGAGACTTTTTTTTTCAACTGCAAACTTCAGGAATTTCCACAAACTCATCATATTTTCTTAGAAATAAATATACTAAAAAATACAGCAAAGATTGCATTTCGCCCTTTATTAATCCAATACATTATATAAAGCTTGTTAGCAATTGAACAGAAAATATTTGTGTTGACTTAAAAATGTCCACAGAAGTCTCATGGTTTGTTATCCTCATATTACCTTGTATGTATGGAGTGAGAGAGACCATGGATGTGATCACCCAAGAAACACATACATGCACAGGGGACTGTATTTTCAATCATTGTTGTCTGATATCTGAGTATAATTACTTTCTTCTATTGATCTGCTCTGCGTATCCCTACCCACCCCCACCCATACTTTTCTTTTTATATAGTGGGTCATTTTTATGGGTCTTATATATCAGAATGCCAATCAATGTAGTATTTTAAGGGTTTAGGAATTATGATGTTTTAGCAGCTTTATAGCATGAGACCCATGTTTTATTGACAAATATGGATGAGTGAAATTTTGAGTTTTCTTTTCTCCAAACTTCATTAGAAATTAGGATTTTTCGATGTAACTACAGTTGTGCTCTTAAGTTTACATTTATGATTTCTTAGCCATTTTTCAGAGAATATGAATGATAACACAACAATCTTCTTTCACTTATGGTTAGTGTTTGGCTGAAGCCATTTATTATCAATCAACTATGTTCACTTTTTTTAAATCATAATGACAACAGAAACTAGACAAATTACCCTAATCAAAAGTTTACACACCCCAGTTCTTAATACCGTATATTGCCCCCTTTGATGTCAATGACAAAAAGCCTCCAGTTCCTGTAAATTCTTGGGCTGTATTGCATGAACTGCACATTTGTGATCTCCCCAGAGTGGCTCGATGATATTGAGGTCAGGAGACTGAGATGGCCACTCCAGAACCTTCACTTTATTCTGCTGTAGCCAATGACAGGTTGACTTGGCCTTGTGCTTTGTATCATTGTCATGTTGGAATTTCCAAGTAGGTCCCATGTGCAGTCCTGGCTGATGAATGCAAATGTTCCTCCAGTATTTTTTGATAACATACTGCATTCATCTTGCTATAAATTTTGACCAAATTTCCTGTGCCTTTGTAGCTCACACATCTCCAAAACATCAACGATCCACCTCCGTGTTTCACAGTAGGAACGGTGTACCTTTCATCTTAGGCCTTGTTGACTCCTCTCCAAATGAAGCATTTATGGTTGTGGCCAAAAAGCAAAATTTTGGTCTCATCACTCCAAATGACTTTGTGCCAGATGGTTTGAGGCTTGTCTATGTGCTGTTTGGCATATTGTTAGCAGGATACTTTGTGCCATTTGCATAGTAATGACTTTCTTCTGGTGACTCGAACATGCAGCCCATCTTTCTTCAAGGGCCTCCTTATTGTGCATCTTGAAAGGGCCACACCACATGTTTTCAAAGAGTACTGTATTTCAGCTGAAGTTATTTGTGGGTTTTTCTTTGCATCCCCAAAAAAAAATTCTGGCAGTTGTGACTGACATTTTACTTGGTCTACCTGACCGTGGTTTGGTTTCAACAGAACCCCTCATTTTCCACTTCTTGATTTGAGTTTGAACATTGCTGATTGGCATTCTCAATTCCTTGGATATCTTTTTTATATCCCTTTCCTGTTTTATACAGTTCAACTACCTTTTCCCACAGATCCTTTGACAATTATTTTGCTTTCTCCATGACTCTGAATCCAGAAACCTCAGTGCAGCACTAGATGAAATATGCAAGGGTCTGCCAGGGGTCCAGAAACTCATTGACCTTTTATAAACACACACTAATTACAAGCAAACAGATCACAGGTGAGGATGGTTACCTTTAATAGCCATTCAAACCCCTTTGTGTCAACTTGTGTGCATGTTATTGGGCCAAAATCACCAGGGTATGTACACTTTTGATCAGAGTCATTTGGGTAGTTTCTGTTACTATTATGATTTAAAAAGAATAAATACAGTTGACTGATAATAAATGGCTTCAGCGAAACACTAACCATGAGTGAAATAAATGTTTTTGTGTTATCATTAATATTCTCTGAAAAATGGCTAAGAAAACATAAATGTAAACTTATGAGCACAATGAGGTCAAATTAAGGATTTGAATGGCTTCTCTTATGCCCTGTACACACGATCGGTTCATCCGATGAAAACGGTCTGATGGATTTTTTCATCAGATATCCGATGAAGCTGACTTTCATCAGTCGTGCCTACACACCATCGGTTAAAAAAACGATTGTTTCAGAATGCGGTGACGTAAAACACGATGACGTGCTGAGAAAAATGAAGTTCAATGCTTCCAAGCATGCGTCGACTTGATTCTGAGCATGCGTGGATTTTTTAAACCGATGGACGTACCCACAGACGATCGTTTTTTTCTATCGTTTTTTTAACCATCAGATAATTTTAAAACAAGTTCCTATTTTTTTCACCGATGGATAAAAAACCGATGGGGCCCACACACGATCGGTTCGTCTGATGAAAACGGTCCATCAGACCGTTTTCATCAGACAAACCGATCGTGTGTACGCGGCATAAGAGTTTTGGAAGCACCGTTTAACTATCCTGGACCTGTTTTTGTAAAAAAAAAAATCTTATTTTGCATTTGCTTTTACAGAAAAAAGAACAGGCAGTGAAAAAAGTGACAGTATATGTAATGATTAACCACTTAAGGGCCGCCGCACGATCATTTACGTCGACAGAATGTCAAGGCTGGGCAAATGGGCATACAGGTACGTCCCCTTTAATTTACTGCCATGTGGTCGCGCCACCATTACTAGTAAAAAAAAAATATTAATAAAAATGCCATAAAACTATCCCATATTTTGTAGACGCTATAACTTTTGCGCAAACCAATCAATAAACGCTTATTGTGATATTTTTTTTACCAAAAATATGTAGAAGATTACATATCGGCCTAAACTGAGGATAAATACATTTTTTATATATTTTTTGGCTATATTTATTATAGCAAAAATTTAAAAATATTGAATTTTTTTCAAAATTGTAGCTATATTTTTGTTTAAAGCGCAAAAAATAAAAACCGCAGAGGTGATCAATTACCACCAAAATAAAGCACTATATGTGGGGAAAAAAAAGACATCAATTTTGTTTGGGAGCCATGTCGCACGACAATTGTCAGTTAAAGCGACTCAGTGCCGAATCGCAAAAAGTGGCCTGGTCTTTGGCCAGCCAAATGGTCCGGGGCTTAAGTGGTTAAAGACATAAAAAAGCAAAAACGTAAAAAGAACAGTGTGGAATTAATGAAACTACACTAAATATATCTCCAAAAAAAACCCTATAAAATAAAAAATGTATAGAAAATATACTTATCGTCTATGCAGCTTTCACCTATGATACCTAGATATGGGTTACATCATGATTCTTTTGGGTAGATCGTGGGACTGACTATCCCAAATCTCATGAGAAGATACTCTAATGCCTCGTACACACGTACGGGTTTCCCGGCGGACTTATTACCACCGGGAAACCCAAGGGGAAAGCCGAGAACATGCGTGGCAGCCTTTTCCCCTACACACTGCCTGTTTTCCTGTCATGAGAGCTTTGGCCGGATAACCTGGCCATGCGTATGCTCCATCACAGTGTTTCTCATAGGAAAACTGCCGAAAAAAATACCGCCGGGAATCGTGGCAGGAAAAAAGAGAACATGTTCTCATTTTTCCCGCCGGGATTCCCAGCGGTTTTCCTGTCGGGAAAACTGTCATGGAGCATACACACGGACAGTTTTCCCGACAGGAAAACTGGTCATGTGTACTACGAGGCATTAGGCAGTAATAGTGTATCTTCTTGTGAGATTTGCAACCCTCAGCAATCCTAGGATCTCAGTGGAAGGTTCATGATATTCTAGGTACATCAACCATCTGTTAAGCCCCATACACACTATCAGTCTTCCTGCAGGTTTTTTCTTCAGGTTTACCAAAACCATGTAGTGCAAGGGCCTGCCTGATTGCATACAAATTGAAACTCTTGAGGTTTGACCTCATATTATATGGTTTTGTTAAACCTGAAGAGAAAACCTGCAGGAAAACTGATAGTGTGCATGGGGCTTAAAGCGGAGGTTCACCCTAAAATAAAACTTTATACCATGCCATTCAGCATACTAGCGTGAGATACAGGGGGCCAAATCCTCAAAGATCCTGCCTAACTTATCTTTTCCCATTTAAGTTACACTGACTTAAAATTTCTACCTAAGTGCCCGATCCACAAAGCACTTACCTAGAAATTTCAGGCCGTGTAACTTAAATGTCTCCGGCGCAAGGCGGTCCTCTTCTGCAGGGGGCGATGACAATTTAAATGAGGCGCGCTCCCGCGCCGGCCGTACTGCGCATGCTTGTGACGTCATTTTCCCGACGGGCAGCGCGCGAAATTACGTTACGCCGGGCTTTGTGGATTGCGACGGGACAATAAAGTTGCGTCGGGTAAAAAAAAAGTTACGCGCCGGGAAAAAAAATTCAAAATGTAAAAAAAATCGCGGCGATCGAAAAAAAGGTCTGTTTTTACAAGGTGTTACTAGTTTACACTTTGTAAAAGCAGAACTAATTTTACGTATGCAAACGTAAACTTACGCAGAAAACACAAAGCTGAAAAGCTTTGTGGATCTCCGTAAGTCCTCATTTGCATACGCAAAGCGGCATTTCGACACGAAATGCCCCCAGCGGCGGATGCGGTACTGCATCCTAAGATCCGACAGTGTGAGGCCCCGTACACACGACCGAGGAACTCGACGGGCAAAACACATCGTTTTGTCCGTCGAGTTCCTTGTGAAGCCGCCGAGGACCTCGGCGAGCTGAAATTTTCCATTGAACAACGAGGAAATAGAGAACATGTTCTCTATTTCCTCGCCGAGGTCCTCGTCGGCTTCCTCGGCCGAAAGTGTACACACGGCCGGGTTCCTCGGCAGAATTCAGCTCTGAACCGAGTTTCTGGCTGAATTCTGCCGAGAAACTCGGTCGTGTGTACGGGGCCTGAGTCTCTTACAGATGTCGGATCTTCTGCCTATCTTTGGAAAACTGCTTCTGAGGATCAGTTCCAAAGATAGGCACAGGGATACGCAGGCTGAACAGCAGTTCCGCCTGCGTATCCCTTTTGAGGATTTGGCCCAGTATGCCTTTATTTATTTTTTTTGCGCTGTACTCACAGTTTAATCCATTAGTTTTGTTTCAGACTCCCCGCGGGGAGTAGGCGTTCCTATGAAGAGGGGAACATGATTGATGGCCGGCTATGGCGCGTCACGCTTCCCGAAAATAGCCGGAGTAGGACTCGGCTTTTCACGACGCTATACGGCGCCTGCGCACAGACTAGGAGCTGACTGCGCAGGCGCCGTGAAGAGCCAAGTCCTATAGGCGCCGTTGAAGAGCCAACGAGGACCTCGGCGAGGAAATAGAGAACATGTTCTCTATTTCCTCGTTGTTCAATGGGAAATTTCAGCTCGCCGAGCTCCTCGGCGGCTTCACAAGAAACTCGACGGACAAAACGATGTGAGTACAGTAAAAAAATAAAAAATAAAGGCATACTGTAGCTCACGCTAGTATGCTGGATGGCATGGTAGACAATTTTTTTTTTTTTTTTTTAGGGTGAACCCCCTGCTTTAAGGTGTGTTTTCCAAACTTTTTCCCACCAGTTGTCATGTGGCAATTTGAGTTTATGGGGGGGGGGGGTGTAATATAATTTAGCATTTCATTTTACACTACCAAGTTATTCATATGCAACTCGGAGTTCAGATAAAGGAATAAAGAGAGAAGCATATATCATAATTTCTGCAGCAGAATGCCATCTCAGAAAAGTCCCTCACTTGTTGAGACAGGGTTCAGACTTCTCCTGAAAGTTTTTCCAAGTCGTTGTACCTTGCTACTGGAAGTTTTACTTGTAATGTGCTCCTTTATGTTTTAGATATACGTGGTCTAAGGGGGGACTTTGGAATACTGCATGTTCTTCCCCATGCTTGCTTATGATCATGTTCCCTTTTAACTAGGTATGGTTTGTTCCAGGTGTCCTTTCTCCTTGTAAGCTATAACTGCTACAAATGCATTATGCACAAATGCATATTAATCCTTTTCCATGTCTGTTGTATTGCCAAGATATAATACTAATAAAATAAAAAGGTCTAACTCATGTTTATAGTGTTCTGTATTTGTGTTGGCAGTGAAAGTTTTATTAGAACAAGTTTTGTTACAGTAACTCAATAAATCTCCAACAAACTCCAAAATCTTACTAGACATTATTAATCATTAGATTTACACGGTTACTGTTAATCTGGTATGGATCCAGACATTTGATCATAAGCAGTAGATTAACTTTTGCCTCCAAATAAAATGATTGGATTTCATCATCTGTGATATTTCTATAGGGCCTTATTTACTAAAGTTGTAAGCTCACTTGCTTCCATCTTCAGTGAGATGGCAGGGATGCTTTACTGTGATTTACTGTGAGCTTGATGCCCAGCTGCATGAAAAAACTTGAATGAAAATTGATTACAGAGGAGTATACATCCCCATGGAGGAAACTGTATTTTTCCAAACAAAACTCTCAACTCACACGAACAAGAGAACATTGATTCCAAGGTGGAATAAAATTACAGCGTTTTAGTTAAATATTAATATTGGATAATTTCCTTTTAATTATTTGAATTTGCATAGAAATGTATACCGTAATTACAAATGAATTGATTGATCAAAACAAGAGAACATGATCAGAAAAGTTGAGATGTTGCCAACATTACACCAATGTTCTAATGTTCTTGTTCTTTTTAGGTCTTAATGAATATGCCACAATCGGTTTGCTAATAGACAGTTAATTTTAATTTACACATTTATTCAGTTGCTAACACAGTACTATACTCTGCTTCTACAATTACAGAAAATAAATATAAATATTACTTTTTTTTTTCAATTAGCCTGTGTTCCTGTATTGAACCTTTTCAGCAAAATCAGCAATTTACTATATACAGTAGATACCGTAATCAAATTTTTTATATGTAGTAGTTTATCGTTTATAACACTGACATTCTTACATATCTGTACATGTAAATGTTCAAAAGCTGACTACTCTATTTTGCATTTTGAAACATACACATATATAGCTGGATTCAGAGTTAGGCCAGCGTATCAGTAGATACGCCGACCTAACTCGGAATCTGCGCCGACCTAAGTTTAAGTGTATTCTCTAACTGAGATACACTTAAACCTATCTAAGATACGTATCTTAGGGTGCAATATTTAGGCTGGCCGCTAGGTGGCGCTTCCATTGCGCTCGGCGTAGAATATGTAAATCACTAGATACGCCTATTCAAGAACGTACGGGCGCCCAACGCAGTAAAGATACGCCGTTTACGTAAGGCATTTTCAGGCGTAAAGTTATTCCATCAAATAGCTGGACTAGTAATGTTAAGTATGGCCATTGTTCCCGCGTCGAAATTTGAAAATTTTACGTTGTTTGCGTAAGTCGTCCGTGAATAGGGCTGGACGTAATTTACGTCCACGTCAAATCCAATACGTCCTTGCGGCGTACTTTGCCGCAATGCACACTGGGATATGTACACGGATGGCGCATGCACCGTTCGTAAAAAACGTCAATCACGTCGGGTCACAGTTAATCTACATAAAACACGCCCCCCACATCCTCATTTGAATTTGGCGCGCTTACGCCGGCCTATTTACGCTACGCCGCCGTAATTTAGCAGGCAAGTACTTTGTGAATACAGTACTTGCCTAGCTAACTTACGGCGGCGTAGTGTAAATACGATATGCTACGCTGACGCAAAGATGCGGCGGGCTACTTGAATCCACCTAATAACCACGGTTTATATACATGCAGTAGGTGATTATATTCTATTTGCAAGGGAGCAAAGGCAAGGTATGTCTAATGAGCTGTTTAAATGGGCAATTAAAGCCCTATTCTTTTTCTTCCTATGATCCTCATTTAAATAGTGCAGGCAGCAAAGAGAAAAAGGATAACTGGTCAGTTCTCTGCCACATTCAGTTGTACATGCAAATTTAAATTTGCGCTATGGTGCTCTGCACTCAACAGCCTTTCTCAGGTGAGCAACTTAGAATATAGACAGGTAAACACATGGAACTGAGGTAAGAGCTCCCCCTACTGCATTAATATACAGTAATTTATAGTCACATGACTTCAGCAAAATGAATATATTATTTATTTTATTTCTTGGTTCCAAGCAAAGGAAATAATTGAAAGAAAGAACATGTATACACTCAATTTAATATATGATATCAGTAAGGATAGCAGTAAGTAAAAAAGCAGTTAAAGCTCCTCACTGCTGAAGGGTTGTTTATGATTACAACGGAACTTCACCCGAGTAAAAAAAGTCACAGTTATAAATGTTATTAAATGTCAAGTTGTAAAATACATACTTGTCTTTCCATGCATGACTATCTTTTCATGTATTCTGGTGAATGTTATGAGTCCCTTGTCCCCTCCGCACTGTCATCTTGTGAAATCTAGTCATGCCAATCCTGTGCATGCGCATTCAGCACAATAGTTTGCATAGTGCCATAGTGGCTGTGACGTTTAACTCCCCCAGCCCTTGCATTGCTATTACAATGGCAACTTGTGAAAGAAAGTATTCCCCACTATAGCAATGGGTGTGAATTTGTGATATTGATAGCATACCCAGCACTCTAGCAGGGACTCATTTATTTTACAAGTTGCCATAGTGTTGGTAACACAAATGTCACAGAATTGGCAACACTTCTGTTGCTAATTTTGCCATGTATAAGCAAAAGGATCCCGCTGGAGTGCTGGGCGCACATGTGTGGGGTGTAAGAATTGCAAACAATGTGCATGTGCCCATTAAAGCCTAGGTCATTTTTGGCTACCCTAAGCAATCTGAAAGTAAGGGACTACAAGTTTAACCCCCCTGGCGGTATTCCTGAGTCTGACTTGGGGTTAGATTTCTGTGCTGCGATCGGTAACCCCGAGTCAGACTCGGGCTCGCCTCGCTGGATCCACAGGCAGTGTTTTCTTACCTTGTCCCTGGATCCAGCGATGCCACAGCGCTGTGTGAGCGAGCGGGACCTTCTCGTTCGATTCACACAGCGTCCTCCTGTGCCGTCGATCTCCGTTCCCTGCGACGTTACGACGCACGGGAGCGGAGAACGGCGCCAAATTCAAAAACGTAAACAAGCACATTACATACAATATACTGTAATCTTATAGATTACAGTACTGTATGTAAAAAATACACACCCCCTTTGTCCCTAGTGGTCTGCCCAGTGCCCTACATGTTCTTTTACATAATAAAAACCTTTCTCCCTGCAAACTGTAGATTGTCCATAGCAACCAAAAGTGTCCCTTTATGTCAAAAATGGTTTTAGATCAGCTAGAAAACAGCGATAATAAATTATAATCACTTGCAGAATTGTGCGATAGCGATTTGTGAGGAAATACGTCATAAAAAAAATAATAATGACAGCAACAATTCTGCAACTGAGCAAATTTCAGTGATTTTCAGTTGATTACATTATTGAATAATTTTTATTATAATTATATTATTATTTGTTATAATTATTTATAATTATTTATTATATTATAATTTATAATTTTGTTTTTTAAAAAAATGTCATACCCGGGATCCCTACAAGACTCTTGTTTGGTCAGATTTAAGTGAGTTATTCCTAAGAATTACAGGCCTACAGTTCAAATCACCAAATTTCCTTGCAAATAATGGTACCGCTTTCAGCACCTTTTTTCTGAAAGAATCATACCGCCAGGGAGGTTAAAAAGGTATTTATAAAAAAAAGAAAGGATTCTGTCAAAATAGGGATTTCAAAGGGAGTCCTAACATGAGAGTAAAGGTTTAAATTAAATAATGTGATTCATAGTGAATAAAACTTCATGAAATGCTTATATGATGTCTGTGGGCAAGGGTTTTCAGTCATCAAGGTCAAAAGACATCTAGTAACAATAAATCAAATACAACATAACTTGCTGGCTGTTTTAGAAAATGTTTCTCTGCTCATATAATTGGCTGCTTTAGTTAATTTTTATGGTAAATTATTTCCTCACATGTAAAGCCATATGGGTAGTCCAGTCGCCATCCAATCCAATTACTACAATTGTACACCGATGTCATGTGCATAAGGAATATTTTAGCTTAAGCGATATTAAAGTCTTGTTTTTTTTTTTTAAATAACACCCATGTTATACTTACCTGCTCTGTGCAATGGTTTTTCACAGAGCAATCCAGATCCTCCTCTTCTCGGGTCCCACGCCTGCACTCCTAGCCCCTCCTTGCTGCCGGGTGCACCCAAGCAGGCGCGCTCCCAAGCTGTGGCTCTATGTGTTCTTTTTCCACCCCTCCCCCTCCATCTCCTGATTTCCTCACTGGCTATGATTGACAGAAGCCAGTGTGAGTCCTCAGAAAGCCAAGGTTCTTGTGGATATTGCTGGATCGAGAAGGAGCTCAGGTAAGTATTGGGGGGGGGGGCTGCTGCACCCAGAATTTTTGTTTACCTTCATGCATAGAAGGTAAAAAAACTTTATGGGCCAGATTCTCAAAAAAGCGCCTATCTATAGGCGGGCGTAGTGTATCTCATATACACTACGCCGCCGTAAGTGAGGCAGGTCCCATATTCTCAAAGAACTTGCTGCCAAAGTTACGGCGGCGTAGTGTAACTGTGCCGGCGTAAGCCCGCGTAATTCAAAGTAGGCAAGTGTGGCCATGTTTTATGTTAATGTATCTTGACCCGACGTGATTGGCGTTTTTAACGAACGGCGCATGCGCGCGCATGCTCAGTATCACGTCAAATTTTTTAATTAAATTACGCCCGCTCAATGTCTAGTCGACGTGAACGGAACTTACGTCCAGCCCCATTCACGGACGACTTACGCAAACAGCGTAAAACACGACGCTGTTCCGAAGTCTCCGATGTCCATACCTAACATGACTTACCCCTGCTTTATGAGGGGTAACTTTACGCTGGCGTATGTCTTACGTAAACGACATATCTTGCTACCCCGGGCGCACGTACGTTTGTGAATCGGCGTATCTAGCTCATTAGCATATTCAACGCGGAAATCTACGGAAGCGCCACCTAGCGGCCAGCGTAAATATGCAACTAAGATTCGACAGGGTAAGAGACTTACGCCGCTCGTATCTTAGCCGAATTTATGCGCAACTGATTCTAAGAATCAGCCGCATAGATACGACGGCTCTCATTCGGACTTACGACGGCGTACATGGCGCTAAGCCGTCGTAAGTCCTTTGAGAATCTGGGCCTATGCCTTTACAACCACTTTGAAGTTGTAGTAAACCCTCATATCGTTTTCAGCCAGGGGAGCTGCCATCTTGGCCTCTGTTTAATCTACAACTGCCATGATGCTGCATTTGTGATCAGTTATGACACCAACCATTGGATGGTTTGACAGTTTGGTTGAGAGCACAACTAATGTGACAGTTACATTTCCAGCATGTGCTGGGATTATAACTGTTTTTTGAAAATGTTAAATCGATAGATTTACTTCCGCTTTAAGTGCATAATTGAAACTGTGATTGTTTTTAAACAGGCACGTTATTGAGTTTGATGTTAAAGGGACCTTTTAGTAACTTTACTGGTCTGCAAGAATACATTTTCGATATGTCACAATGTACAGTAACAGCACAAATTTTTTAAAAGGGCTCAGGCTGGGTACACACGGGCCGAAAATCCTCTGAAGACGGTTTGTTTGGTAGGAATCGACCCACTTTCAATGACCAGCGTCTGTAGAACTGGCATGCTGGAAAACCATCATCTGATCAACACTCGCAGCCAATGGCTATGAGTGCTGATCAGTGTGTTCTGGCGGGTGGCAGTACCCCTGTCAGAATGCAAAGCTTAGCTGAAGAGATCGCCGCACTAACATTGCTTGTGTTAGTACTGTTATCTGCAAGTTTATTTTTTTCGTTCAGCCTGCTTGGTTAAAGAAAAAACATATAGGGCCAGATTCTCGTACAGCGGCGTATCTTTGCGCGGGTGTAACGTATCCGATTTACGTTACGCCTCCGCAACTTAGACGGGCAAGTGCTGTATTCTCAAAGCATTTGCTCCGTAAGTTGCGGTGGCGTAGCGTAAATCGGCCGGCGTAAGCCCGCCTAATTCAAATTTGGAACAGGGGGGCGTGTGTTATGTAAAATAACCATGACCCGACGTGATTGATGTTTTTCACGAACGGCGCATGTGACATCCGTGGACATATCCCAGTGTGCATTGCTCCAAATACGCTGCAAGGACGTATTGGTTTTGACGTGAACGTAAATTACGTCCAGCCCCATTCACGGACGACTTACGCAAACTATGTAAAATATTCAAAATTCAACGCGGGAACGACGTCCATACTTAACATTGGTATGCCGCATGTACGCCACCATGTAGCAGGGGTAACTTTACGCCGGGAAAAGCCTAACGTAAACGGCGTAACTGTACTGCGTCGGCCGGGCATACGTTTGTGAATTCGCATATCTAGCTGATTTACATATTTCTAGGCGTAAATCAGCATACACACCCCTAGCGGCCAGCATAAATATGCAGTTACGATCCAACGGCGTAATAGACTTACACCTGTCGGATCTAATAGAAATCTATGCGTAACTGATTCTAAGAATCAGGCGCATAGATACGACGGCACAACTCAGAGATACAGCTACCGACTTTTAAACAATTGTTGGAGATTGTTGAAAAAAAGTTTGATTTGTTCAATAAGTATTTTTTATCCCACTGAGCTGAACTATCAAATTTCTAAGGAAGGTTCAATTGGGATTTAAAGCGGAGGTTCACCCTAGTTTTCAACATTACTTTATCCACATCCTTGCAACATTTACATACATATATGCCTAAACTTTTTTTTTTCTGCGGCTCTAATTACCTTGAACCAGCTGTCTGAATTAGGACTTCCGGGTTTTCCTCCCGTGGGAATAGGCGTATACTTTGCTTTCCCTGGCGGCGCTATGTATGCTGGGAGGTCTCCGCAAGTGTCATGCTTCCTAGGAGACAAAGCGCAGCGCCGTCCAGTGAAATGTCTCGAGACACCGCTACCCGGAAGTCCGTGTTTGTGGGCCTCAGTATGCCCACAACCAAAATGGCAAATACCAGGATCAGTTTATATAAGTTTTTCTTTTAAACGAAAACGCATAGGGGACGATTTTAATCGCCAGACGAGTGAGTAGTAAATTGTTATATGAAACCACATTGAATGGGCCTTAAAAAAAAAAACGATGGACCGCGGAACCCCCGCTTTAAAGAATTGGGTTAGTTGTGAGCCAGAATCTCAGTCCAGGATGTTGGCCCTGAATAATTATTGAAAAAAGATGGTACCATCCTTCCGGAAATAAAGGCAAATAAAAGCATTATCAGGGAGTGCTCTGATCTTTTTTGTGAGGTAATAAAGATCTGTAAGTGTTATGCCGCGTACACACGATCGGTTAAACCGATGAGAATGGTCTGATGGACCGTTTTCATCGGTCAAAACCGATCGTGTGTGGGCGCCATCGGTTAGAAAAAGGGAACTTGTTTTAAAATTAACCGATGGATTCCTAACCAATAGGACAAAACCGATCGTTAGTAGGCACGACCGTCGGTTAAAAATCCATGCATGCTCAGAATCAAGTCGACGCATGCTTGGAAGCATTGAAATTCATTTTTTTCAGCATGTCGTTGTGTTTTACGTCACCGCGTTCTGACACGATCGTCTTTTTAACCGATGGTGTGTAGGCGCGACGGACCATCAGTCAGCTTCATCGGTTAACCGATGAAAACGGTCCATCGGTCCGTTCTCATCAGGTGGACTGATCGTGTGTACGCGGCTTTACACTTTCATATTATTTAAAATGCATGCACTCAAGGCTGAAAATATATCTGATACCATAAAAACTTCTCCTTCATTTACATAACTGAAGGTATATGTGGTCATGAATGCTCAGGAGTCATCATTCTGGACCAGACATAGGAGGTCGGTTTTCACTTTGCATATAGCATATTGAACTTTGTATCTCTTTGGTCCTAATACTGTATATAATTTATTATCCAGCCAACCACAATAAATCCTATTAGTTCCTGTAAGGTGTCATTTGAACATCAACATTTTGCAGTCAGATTGTTGTTGGATTTGCATCTTTTCCACATTTTCCACATAATTACTTTGTTACAAAGTATGCCTTATTATGAAAAATAAATATGTCTGAGGGATATCACTGGAGAAAAAACAGGATGACTTTAGGTCAGACTGACCTGTCATTGGGCCAATGAAAATAATATAAGAGACCTAAATATGGACATCAAGAAGTGTCAAGTTTGTAAATTTACTTTATAACTATTTTTTTTTTTTAACGATCCTTGTTCTGATCCTTTACCTGTAAAACACCAATATATTATGCTACACTGTACATTTGATATAATTTAAAACAATAAACATAATCTGAAAAATTAAACATTAACCAATTTTTGCTATTACACATTTGGAAAATTATCAGAGCACTGATTATATTTAGCACAGAAAATTGGAACAATAAAACCCAACATGCTTATTTTATATATTGAAAGAAAAGATTGTGCAATGTGTCTTTATTTATGTGTCCAATGCTATTAGGTAGATTCAGTAAGAGTTAGGCCGGCTTATCAGTAGATAAGCCGACCTAACTCAGAATCTACGCCGACTTATGTTTAAGTGTATGCTCAGAGATACGCTTGCGCCGTCCTATCTTAGATTGCAATATTTCGGATGGCTGCTAGGTGGCGCTTCCATTGCGGTCGGCGTAGAATATGTAAATAAGTAGATCCGCCGATTCACGAACGTACGCCCGGCCGACGCAGTACTTTTACGCCGTTTACGTTAGAGATAGGCTGCCTAAAGTTAGAGCTTAGCCCTACATGGAATAGAAATGTTAAGTATGGCCGCCGTTCCCACGTCGAAATTCAAAATTTTTACGTCGTTGGCGTATGGCGTCCGTGAATCGGGATTTACGTCGTTTACGTCCACGTCAAAATCAATAGGCCCGTGCCGCGTACTTAGCCGCAATGCACACTGGGAGATGTACAGTAGGCGCCCGGCGCATGCGCAGTAAAGCAAACCCGTCAAAAACGTAAGATCAAGCCTTATTAACATAAAACACGCCCCCCTTACACACATTTGAATTCGGCACCCTTACGCCCGCCCCCTTTAGGCTACGCCGCCGTAACATAGCAGGCAAGTACATTGTGAATCATGTACTTGCCTCGCTAACTTACGGCGGCGTAGCTTAAATGCCTTAAGCTACGCCACCGCAAAGTTGCGGCAACGTACCTGAATCTAGGCATATGTGTTTACAATGTACAGTGACTGGCGGCATACATTGTGGCAGGATACATAGCTTGTGAATGACACTACAACGTTCTCTATTCTTGGGGCATATTTATAAAAAAGTGAATTTGACTTTGTCCAGACATTGTTATAAAGAGATTGCTTTGCCCCTGGATGGCAATCAACATCCTTGGTAATTACAGTGCCACATCCTAAATAATTGTATATGGGATTTGTGGAGAAAGAAAAATGGACTTTGTAGGCACTGGTTGAAAAAGTAAAAAAATATTTTTAATAATAGTAAGACAAATATACAGTTTCAAGACAAGATGCTAGTGCATCAATAAATACATAATATTTAAAACATGTTGTAGGAATATAGAACCAGATAAATAGACCACAGGTAGTGATTGTTGTTGTCACTAGAAACCATTAGTTTAGCCTGGGTCCACACTGTTCAATTTTTGATATGCATTCGAGAAGTTCCGCGGATTGCTCTACTAGTTTCGCGGGACATACCCGCTTCCTCGGGAGCTTGGGAACTAAAGTATATAAAAAAATACATTAAATAATAAACTGAAATAATATGGAGAACCAGATGCCAAACAGCATCACCCCAGCCAGGATTGGACAATAAAATTTGCCAATAATAGGAGGAAGTTATTGTAAATCCTGAGTAAATTTGTGTTTTGACAACCCTAGAATAGTAGTGTTGTTAAATATGCTACTTTGTACCATACTGCAGTATAAACATCATTATACTGTATTTTATTATTACTATCTTGTTTGTATTTCTTTTTTGTTTATATGATGAAAAGTTTTTTCTTTCAGATGTTATGCAGCTGCACTCCTCCAGGGGGAGCTCCACTATTCCTCATAGTTTCATCTCCATGGATCAGTGGGCCGCTGGTTCAGCTTTGCATTCATGTGGCCACTCGAGCCATTGTGTGAAGGATTTCGCCTTGTTCTCCCTGTGTAGAGTCAGGTGATAATCCTCCGCCAATGGCAATGAGGACTGCCATTCCATCCACACCAGTCCCTCGTCCACTGCGCTCCCTAACGCCCTGCAACTTCTTACAAGTCCCAGGAGCGTTTGCGCCAGTCGGCGCATGCGCAGTGGACACTTTTTGGCCGGCTCGCGTGACGTCAGGTAAGCAAAACGCTCACTTTAAGCTACTTTTTACTACAATATGTTGGACATATTTAATCTGGATTCCATTTTGGAAGCTAATTTACCTCTTTTCTTTTTTTGGCTGCTAATTAGATTGTTTGAAGCATCTATGCTGCAGCACAGATTTTCCTTTCAGCACATGTTTATGCAGTGACACATTTGCACAGCAACCTCAATCAGGTAACGTATGCTGTCCTGATAAAGATTTTTTACTCGGTACTATAGTAGTTTTTCAAATGCTCTATACTATCATAATCTTTTTGTCCAACATGTAATTTAAGCAATCTACTTTTGGCAGTCATGTTACCTTCCTATATTCATTTATAGTAAAAATAACTACCATTTAGGTAACAAATTAATAATCTTATCCAATATATAAATCTAATTTATTAGCTCCTATTGGTGTACCTAGTAACCCATCCTTCAAATAAGTACAATTTTTCACCAATACTATCCTTTTCTGTTGTGAATAGCGGTAGGTGGT
This sequence comes from Rana temporaria, assembly GCF_905171775.1. Taxonomy (NCBI): domain Eukaryota; kingdom Metazoa; phylum Chordata; class Amphibia; order Anura; family Ranidae; genus Rana; species Rana temporaria. Next base: position 497,475,961 of record NC_053489.1, read on the forward strand.
CAATTTCGAGTATTATACTCTCTTGATATACAATTCCTATTAATAAGTCCCAATAATGGAATTGCAATTAAGTATTTTCCCTCCCTTTAATTCACCCTCTTTGGTTATCAATCCAAAACCTATATATATATATTTTTTTCCTAGTTACCTGTGGTACCCCCTTGTTTGCGAATTGAGCCACTGCGGTCTTTACTTGGTCTCTGGCATTGAACCTAATCCATCTTCATTGACCCGGCTGGGTCTAGTTAGGCGGGGGCTCCTTTCATCTGTGAGGAGTGCTAATCACGCTGCAACATCTTATGCAAAACACCATTCCAATGGTGAGTATACCTTATGTAAATCTATATGCCGAACCAGTATCCCGGCTGGGGTGATGCTGTTTGGCATCTGGTTTTCCATATTATTTCAGTTTATTATTTGATGTATTTTTTTCTATACTTTAGTTCCCAAGCTCCCGAGGAAGCGGGTATGTCAATCCGCGGAACTTCTCGAATGCATGTCAAAAATTGAACAGTGTGGACCCAGGCTAAACTAATGGTTTCTAGTGGCAACGACAACAACAACCACTACCTGTGGTCTATTTATCTGGTTCTATATTCCTACAACATGTTTTAAATATTATGGGCCAGATCCACATAGAAATAGATTGGCGCAGCGTATCAGAGATATGCTACGCCGCCGTACCTTACATAATTTCGAATCCTTAAAGATTTTGCGCCGTAAGTTACGGCGGCGTAGTGTATCTTTGGCGGCGGAATTCAAATCGGCGATTAGGGGGCGTGTTTCATTTAAATGAAGCGCGTCCCCGCGCCGAATGAACTGCGCATGCTCCGCTTCTAAATTTCCCGCCGTGCATTGCGCTAAATGACGTCGCAACAACGTAATTTTTTTAACTTAGACGTGAATTACGTCCATCCCGATTCACGGACGACTTACGCAAAAAAAAAAAAAATTCAAATTTCGACGCGGGAACAACGGCCATACTTAACATGGCAAGTCTAACTATAAGGCGCAAAATACCAGCTTTAACTATACGCCGGAAAAAGCCGACTAGAGATGCCGTAAAAAAATGGGCCGGCCGCTCGTACGTTCATGGATGGACGGAAATAGCTAATTTGCATACCCGACGCGGAAAACGATGTGAATGCCACCCAGCGGACGCCGAAGTATTGCATCTTGGATCTGAAAGGCGTACGAGGACGTATACCTGTCGGATCTAACCCAGATGCCATCGTATCTTGGTTTGAGGATTCAAACCAAAGATACGACGCGGGTAATTTGAAAGTACGCCGGCATATAAGTAGATACGCCGGCATACTCTGTCTGTGGATCTGCCCCTATGTATTTATTGATGCACTAGCATCTTGTCTCGAAACTGTATATTTGTCCAGACATTCACTGGTGGTAAATCAATCACTGTCATTTAAACGACATGCACCTGGCTGATTCACCTCAGTGAATGTTTGGTGAATGTCAGCTGCTTTTTAAATATGCCTATTGAAATACATGTCTGAGGGTGAAGCCAAACTTCCAGATTGATTTAAAGCTCTGACACAGCACAGCATTCTTTATAGATCTGACTGACTCCTAGATGCCTATACTGCCTCAATTCCAGCTTCATTTCCCTCCTACCTCTGCAGCTTTGGTAAAAATTGTCTTTTATACAGCACCCTACTAATGGACCAGAGGGCAAAAACCCTGAGGACTATTTAGTGACCTGAATATGTTATGGATACAGATAGTTTCACTCATCTTTTTTTGCCATTCAATTTACACAGGATTTCATTGGAAGGCCTCTCAAAACATACCGTATTACATTTTTAGAAAAAAAGAGAAGATCCTTAAAGCAGCCAGATCTAATAAAGATCTTTTTTTTAAAAAAAAAACAATAAGGCCCCATACTCACGAGCAAACATGTCTGCTGAAACTGGCCCGCAGGCCAGTTTCAGCAGACATGTTTGGTCGTGTGTGGGCGCGAGCGGGCCGAATTCCAGCAAACATTTGCCCGCCGGGCCTTTTCCCAGCGGACAAATATTCCTGGACTTGTTTTAAAATAGTCCGCTGGAATCCTGCCCGCTCGGACATGTACGGTCGTCAGTACAGACCTACCGTACATGTCCAGGCGCCCGCCGTCCCTCGCATGCGTCGAATGACTTCGACGCATGCGTGGAAGCATTTTAAAGGCGGGCCGCCCACGTCGCCGCGTCATTGTCGCGGCGACACCGCGTCATCGACGCGGCGACACCGCGGACACGCCCCGCGTATTGTTTACGCGCGGACTTCTGTACGATGGTGTGTACAACCATCGTACAGAAGCCCTCTGGCAGACATGTATGGTGAAAACGGTCCGACGGACCGCTTTCACCATACATGTTTGGTCGTGAGTACCCGGCCTAAGAGGACTGGGATTCAGAGGATTAGCATAAATCCTTCTCCAGATCCTACAAAGGAAATTTCAACTCCACCCTAATAGAAGTCAACCTCACAAGATGGTACCTAGTCCCTACTAGACTGGCTACCATCATCTATCCCTCCTCCTCCTCCCCGTTATACTTTAGGGATGTCGCACACTTGGCATGATGATACATGTATGGTGGGAATGCCCAAAAATCAGTGGGTACTGAAACAAAATATTTCAACTTATCCTCAGAGTCACTGGATATGTGATCCCACAGATTAGTAGCCCTACTCAATTCCCAAATCACAAAAACTCCCAAACATACCCAAAAATGAATCCTCTTTGTGCTGCTGAGAACCAAATTATCCATAGCTAAAGCCTGGAAACAACCCAAGGTCTCCATCTTATCAACTAAAACAAATATCTCATGAATAATGACCCAAGATAGTAAGCACTATTCTAGATGATTCTAAAATCTGAACACGTTGGTATCTCTTTCCTACACGAATCCAACTGTAAATATGTGGACGAGGGGATGTCTTGGAGGCCGACACGTATCTTCCTACTCTTATCTACTCTACCTCTTTCTTTCCTTTTCCTTTTCTCCTTTTCTTCTTTCTTCACTTCACTATAGGATTACATAGACACATGCCATTGTCTTTAAGTTCAGAGTTCCTTATCTTTAGGGGAAACCAGGAACTCAATGTTCACTTGTTTGTCCATCCAAAATGGTTTTCATTGTGACTCCTTTTAGACACTAATTTAATAAATTAATCAATCCAGTTACCCAGTAATGCTTGGAGGTACAAAGTATATCCCAGTTGAAGGTTGCAACATGACCTCTAAGGTCCAGGTATGGGAGGTGGAAACTCCTGTTGTAGCATGTTCTCATAGGGTGTCTATTGCAGAGAAGTGAGGAAGACAGTAGACATTAAGATGAAAACGAGTGAGCAGATGGAGACAGTAAAGTGCATCAGAAAGGGAAGTGGGGCCTTTTGCCATTGCAGTGAGCAGAGGTGCTGCCTAGTAAAACAGAGGGAAATATGACAATTAGGGACATTGTATTACAACATAGGGGAGACAACAGAGACAAAGGAAGGGGGTGTGCTGCCTGACTCTGCAGCAAGCAGAGGAAGACAGAAGTGGGCAAGTAAAGGGGGACACTTCAGCAAGCAAAGGGAGATAGCAGGGGCAGGGAAATTAAATGTGTTGGTTGTATATGGTACTGCAGCAAAAAAAATGTGAGGCAGCATGGGGAAGGGAAGATGAGGGGTGCTAACATGCAGTAAGAAGATAAGGAGACAGCAGAGGTCAATAAAATAGAAAGGGAGGAACACTTATGGCACCGCTTTGATTTGAGGTAGACAATGGGATGGAGTTAAAGATAAGGGTCCTGTATATTAAGAGAGAGGGAGATCAGCGGGATAAAGATTGGGATAAAATCTTAGAAACAAAGAACACGGAGAAGAAATGGGAATGCTTTAAGAGCATATTAAATAAGGGCATTAACCAGTGCATCCCAATGGGAAATACATTTGAAAGAGCTAATAAAAGTCCCAGTTGGCTTAACTCTAATGTAAAAATGCATATAAAAGCAAAGGAGAAGGCCTTCAAAAATAACAAGGCTGAGGGATCATCGTCAGCATTTCAACTATACAAAGAATGCAACAAGAAATGTAAGGGTGCAATCAGGGCGGCTAAGGTAGAACACGAAAGGCACATAGCAGAGGAGAGTAAGAAAAATCCCTAGAAATTCTTTAAGTACATTAATAGCAATAAAGGGAGGTCAGATCATATTGGTCCCATAAGGAATGATGAAGGGAATCTGGTTACTAAGGATGAAGAGATGGCGAATGTATTGAAATGTTTCTTCTTCTTAGTCTTCATGAGGGAATCTGGGGGCTTCAGTAACCAAAACTGCAAAGTTTATCCTCATGAAACGTCACAGCAAGAACCCTCATGGCTAACAGAGGACAGAATTAGAAATAGACTTGAAAAACTTAACATTAATAAGTCATTGGGACCAGGTGGCTTGCACCCGAGGGTCCTTAAGGAACTCAATCAAGTAATTGCCAGACCATTGTTTCAAATTTTTATGAACAGTCTACTGACTGGAATGGTACCAGCTGACTGGGGAGAAGCCAATGTAGCACCAATATTTAAAAATGGCCAAGATACATCCCTGGGAATTACAGACCAGTTAGCCTAACATCAATTGTATGCAAGTTCTTGGGATGATAGGGGACTGTACACAATATTTTAGTAATGACAACTGTATCATTAACAGTAATCAGCATTGATTCATGAAGAATCTTTCTTGCTTAACCTTCTATGAGGAGGTGAGTTACCATCTAGATAAAGGAAGGCCTATAGACGTGGTGTATCTGGATTTTTAAAAAGCATTTGATACAGTTTCTCATAAATGTTTACTGTACAAAGTAAGGTCAGTTGGCATTTACCATAGGGTGAGTACATGGATTGAAAACTGGCTACAGGGGCGAGTTTAGAGGGTAGTGATAAATGGGGAGTACTCGAATGGGCAATAGTGGAAAGTGGTGTTCCCCAATATTCTATCCTGGGACCAATCCTATTTAATTTATTCATAAATGACCTGTAGGATAGGATAAACAGTTCAATTTATGTATTTGCGGACTATACTAAGCTAAGCAGGCCAATAAATTATCTGCAGGATGTGGAGACCTTGCAAGAAGTCACCTTGCAAATGTAAAATAATGCATTTGAGTGGCAAAAATAGGAATGCAATATACTCACTGGGGGGGAGAACCTCTGGGGGAATCTAGGATGGAAAAGGACCTGGGGGTTCTGGTAGATGACAGGCTCAGCAATGGCATGCAATGCCAAGCTGCTGCAAGCAACGCAGACAGAATATTACATGCTTTAAAAAGGGGATTAACTCCGGAGATACAATTATAATTCTCCTACTCTGGTCTGGCCGCAACTGGAGTATGCTGTCCAGTTCTAGGTACCAGTCCTCAGGAAGGATGTGCTGGAACTGGAGAGAGTCCAGAGAAGGGCAACACAATGATTGAAGGGTCTGGAGGACATTAGTTATGAGGACAGATTACAAGCACTGAACTTGCTCCCTTTGGAGAAGAGACGCTTGAGAGGGGATATGATTTTAATGTACAAATACCGTACTGGTGACCCCACAATAGGGATAAAAGGGATTTTGCATGGAATTTAATAAGACACGCAGCCATTCACTAAAATTAAAAGAAAAGCGGTTTAACCTTAAACTGCGTAGAGGGTTCTTTACTGTAAGAGCAGTAAGGATGTGGAATTCCCTTCCACAGGCAGCGGTTTCAGCGGGGAGCATTGATAATTTTAAAAAAACTATTAGATAGGCACATGAATGACCACAACATACAGGGATATACAATGTAATAATGACATAAAATCACATACATAGGTTGGACTTGATAGACTTGTGTCTTTTTTCAACCTTGTCTACTATATAACTGTGTAATTATGTAACTACGTAGCAGCGGGATGATGGAGGTACATAAACTGACCATGATATCATGGATCAGCAGCCATGATTATCGTGGTCAGCACTAGGGATGAGCCGAACACCCCCCCATTCAGTTCGCACCAGAACCTTCGAACTGACCGAATGTTCGCGTGAACATTTAGAACCCCATTGACGTCTATGGGACTCGAACATTCAAATTCAAAAGTGCTAATTTTAAAGCCTAATATGCAAGTTATTGTCGTAAAACAGGTTTGAGAAACCTCTGGGCCCTTTAATAAAAAATAAATAAGAAAAATGTATAACAAAAAAAATGTATAACAAAAAAAGGGGGGGGGGTTTGCCATCCAGGGCCCTCGGGACCTCTGGGCCCTTTAATTATTATATATATATATATATACAGTACAGACCAAAAGTTTGGACACACCTTCTCATTCAAAGAGTTTTCTTTATTTTCATGACTATGAAAATTGTAGATTCACACTGAAGGCATCAAAACTATGAATTAACACATGTGGAATTATACATAACAAAAAAGTGTGAAACAATTGAAAATAAATTTCATATTCTAGGTTCTTCAAAGAAGCCACCTTTTGCAGCAGACACATCTCTAGAACTGTTAAGAGGAGACTGTGTGAATCAGGCCTTCATGGTAGAATATCTGCTAGGAAACCACTGCTAAAGAAAGGCAACAAGCAGAAGAGACTTGTTTGGGCTATAGAACACAAGGAATGGACATTAGACCAGTGGAAATCTGTGCTTTGGTCTGATGAGTCCAAACTTGAGATCTTTGGTTCAAACCCCCGGGTCTTTGTGCGATGCAGAAAAGGTGAACGGATGGACTCTACATGCCTGGTTCCCACCGTGAAGCATGGAGGAGGAGGTGTGATGGTGTGGGGGTGCTTTGCTGGTGACACTGTTGGGTATTTATTCAAAATTGAAGGCATACTGAACCAGCATGGCTACCACAGCATCTTGCAGTGGCATGCTATTCCATCCGGTTTGCGTTTAGTTGGACCATCATTTATTTTTCAACAGGACAATGACCCCAAACACACCTCCAGGCTGTGTAAGGGCTATTTGACCAAGAAGGAGAGTGATGGGGTGCTGCGCCAGGTGACTACCTCTTAAAACTCATCAAGAGAATGCCAAGAGTGTGCAAAGCAGTAATCAAATAATCAAAACAAAAGGTGGCTACTTTGAAGAACCTAGAATATGAAATATATTTTCAGTTGTTTCACACTTTTTTGTTATGTATAATTCCACATGTGTTAATTCATAGTTTTGATGCCTTCAGTGTGAATCTACAATTTTCATAGTCATGAAAATAAAGAAAACTCTTTGAATGAGAAGGTGTGTCCAAACTTTTGGTCTGTACTGTATATATATATTTATAAATAAAAGAAATAAAAAAATATAATTTTTTTTATTTTTTTTTAAATATTAAAACAAGGGGGGTTGTCATCTGGGGGGGGCCTGGGGATGTATGGGCCCCTGGGGACTTCCAGACCTCTAAAAAAAAAAAAAAATTGGCCCTTTAATGAAAAATAAAAAAATATATATTTAAAAAAATATATATATTTTTTAATAAAAAATAAATAAAAAAAGGGGGTGTTGCCATCTGGGGCCCTGGGGGCCTCCGGACCCCTAAAAAAATTGGCCATTAAATAAAATAAAAATATATAAAAAAATATATTTTTTTAATAAAAAAATAAATAAAAAAAGGGGGTGTTGCCATCTGGGGACCTCCGGGCCCCTAAAAAAAATTGGCCATTAAATAAAATAAAAACATATTAAAAAAATATTTTTATTATAAAAAATAAATGAAAAAAGGGGGTGTTGCCATCTGGGGCCCTGGGGACCTCCGGACCTCTAAAAAAAAAAAAAAAAAATTGTCCCTTTAATAAAAAATAAAATAAAAATAGATTAAAACAATATATTTTTTTATAAAAAATAAATAAAAAAGAGGGGTTGACATCTAGGGCCCTGGGGACCTCCGAACCTCTAAAAAAAAATAAAAAATTGGCCCTTTAATAAAAAATAAAATAAAAATATATTAAATATATATATTTTTTATAATAAATAAATAAAAAAACGGGGGGTTGCCATCCGGGCCCCTTACAGGTGTACTGCATGTACCCCCCTGATGGCGGCCCTGCTCACAGATACTCTAGTTGTAGCGCAGGAATAAGCCAGCTGCAAAGTATTGCATCAAAAATTGTAATTACACGCCCCTGTTAAACAGGGGCAGAAAAATTGGGCTTTAGGCACTGGTGGCGGTGCCCAGAACCAAAAATGTTCTTACAAGCTATCAGCATGATCATTTAGGAGGAAAAGGATAGTCACTCAGCATAACAGGATAGTCACTCAGCATCAGCATAGGCAGTCTTGAAGGGATCTGACATTTCAAAAAAGATTATTCAGTTACATCAGCTGGTGGTAATCCAATGGAAAACGAGGGGGTAATCCTGCGCTAATAGTAGAAATAATTGATATGATCTAAATATAGTGAAAAAAGCTGCAACATAAACAACATGTGATAATCATGTGATAACAATAGAAAAAACAATATATAGTTGCGCTAAATGAATTGAAATAATGGTAACAACATTAAAGGTATTATTGAATTAAACACCAATATATAACCATATATGAATGATCATGGTAGAATACCTCTACATAAAAAGAAGAAATATGAAAAATAACCCCTGTGACAGATCTCTTTGACACAATAGGTAAAACCACTAATTAAATATCAGCAAGAATGAGTGCATCAAAACAGTGCTGAAAAACTTAATAAATTACAAAATAAATTGTAAATCAGTGTCCAGTGAGGACAAACCGTGGAATGTCCAAAAACATAGAATTGGGAAAATAAAGCAATCAAAAGTTAATGTGTACACAGGTAGATGAACAAAAGAAATCCTGGTTCCAGGAAAGAAGTAGTCCAAATTCCACACAAAGGCAGGTAAGTGAGAAGGATAGAGAGAAAAGCTGCCATACACCACCACCACACTGAGACTTTCTCCGGTGTTACACAGAATAATAAGGGGTGGTGATCCAAGCCTGATTCATTTTTATGAAGGGCAGTCGATCGACCAAGTCGGTGGAGAGACGCACCCTGTGATCGGTTACAAAGCCTCCAGCAGCACTGAATGTGCGTTCTGAAAGAACGCAGGATGCAGGACAAGCCAGTAGCTCAATTGCGTACTGTGTAAGCTCTGGCCAGTGATCCATCCTCAAGACCCAGTAAGCCAGAGGATTTTCGGTGGGAAAGGTGTCCAAGTCTGATCTTGCCTAGGTATTCCCGCACCATGTAAAACAGACGCTGGCGATGGTTGCTGGAACCGGTCATACCTTGGGGCTGCTGACTAAAAAATTGTCTGAACGCATCAGTCAGACGGCCACCTTCTCCACCGCTCCTTCTGTGACTGACCGAAGCTTCAGCAACACGTTGTCCAGGACCAGGATTTTGTAACCTCCCAGTCTCTGGGAAAGCGTTGCACAGACCTTTCTGCAAGGCCTCCCGAAGATGTTTCATCTTCTGCTCCCTCTGCGCCGGCAAGATAAGGTCCGCAACCTTAGTCTTGTAACGTGGATCAAGGAGGGTTGAAGGCAAGTAATGATGCCTCTCCTTGATAGCACAAATACCAGGATCCTTCCGCAGGCTTTGCAGGATCAGGGAGGCCATACAGCGTAGGTTTGCTGAGGCATTCGGTGCGGAGTCCTCTGGGTCACTGAGGATGACAGGATCCACAGCCACCTCATCCCAGCCACGTACAAGTCCATGGGTTTCTTGGGACTGTAATTGATCCCTTGAAGACTGCTGCTGATGCTGAGTGCTAGGCTCCACCTCCATGCTGACACAATCCTCCTCCTCCTCATCCTCTTCCTGTGTGATAGGCGGGCAAGCAGGAACACTGTCTGGATAAAGGGGGTCTTGAGAGGTAAGGAAGTCCTCCTCTTCCTCCCTCTGTTCTGCTTCAAGGGCCCTGTCCATTATTCCACGCAGCGTGTGCTCCAACAGGTGAATAAGAGGGACAGTCTCACTGATGCATGCACTGTCACTGCTCACCATCCTCGTGGCCTCCTCACATGGTGACAGGACAGTGCATGCATCCCTGATCATGGCCCGCTGGCGTGGGGAAAAAAAACAGGCTCCCCTGACCCTGTCCTGCTGCCACATTGGCACAGATACTCATTGATGGCCCTCTGCTGCGTGTGCAGCCGCTGCAGCATGCCCAACGTAGAGTTCCACCTGGTGGGCATGTCACAGATTAGGCAGTTCTTGGGCAGGTTGTATTCCTTTTGAAGGTCTGCCAGCCGAGCACTGGCATTATATGACCGTCAAAAATTTCCTGGCCTGCTTCAGGACATCCTGTAAGCCCAGGTACCTGCCCAAGAACCGCTGCACCACCAAGTTAAGGACATGAGCAAAACAGGGCACATGGGTCAGTTGTCCCTGTCGCAGGGCGGAGAGGAGGTTGGTGCCATTGACGCAAACCACCATTCCTGGCTTAAGCTGGCGTGGCGTCAACCACCTCTGAGCCTGCCCCTGCAGAGCTGACATAACCTCTGGCCCAGTGTGGCTCCTGTCCCCCAAGTAAACATGTGCACAACAAAAAATGTCATATTTTTTTGTTCCGTTTCGTCTGCACAACAACATTTTTCGGATTTTTTTGTTCCGTTTCGTCTCGTTCCGTAGGTCCGTAAAGATTCGTAATTTCGTAAGAATCAAGTTTTCCTATTCGGACCCGTTCGTATTTTCGGAACAGTTTTATTTTCGTTTATACTGAATGATTCGTAATTATGTCTAATTTATTTTCATTGATTCGAAATTCGTAATTTTGTTAGATAATAATTTTAGTTTAATGTATTCGTAATTTTGTACTTTCGTAAATACATAGCAACACGCGGCTAATCCATATTAAGATATACTTTCTCTTAAGCCCCGTACACACGGTTGCACTTTTTGCCAACAAACGTCAAAATGAGCGCTTTCAAAAAAATCCGACCGTGTGTACGCTCTATCGGACAAACTTTTTTGGTTTCAAAAGTCCGGCCATCTCCCTTCAGACAAAAATCCACGGAAAAGTTTGTTTGAAGTCCGATCTGGTGTATGAGGCTTTACACTGTACAATGTGACTCAGCACAAAAGAGATAAGCTGATTGGCTAAGATATTAAGTAATCACTCACTAACTACACTGCCCAGTGCCCATTCGAAAGAACGATACAAGTACACAAATTTACGAACAGACAAAGAAACGGATTTACAAAACACACAAATGGAAATACGAACATACAGTACGAATGAAAATACGAACAGACAAAGGATTTAAAATACGGAATGCAAATCGTTCGTTATAGATGTCTTTTTTGTTCTTTTTCCTTTTCAGTGTTTCGTATTTTAGTAAGATTGTCCAATCATACGTTCGTATTTTCGCTTGTTCGTTATTTTGCTTATTCGTAATTCCATAATTTTCGTATTTTTGTTCTTTCAGCTTTTCGGATGTACGAATTGATACGAATGTATGAAAACTAACAAATTCGTACGAAAATCCATTTGTTACGAAAGGGAATGCACATGTCTACCCCCAAGCACACCAGCTCAAGCACCGCATGGCATCTCTTTGCCTGCGTACCTGTGTAGCCCCTTGAACGCCTACGGCGCACCGCTGGTTCCGAGGACACATCAGCACAGGAAGAGGCCACAGAGGAAGAAGAAGAGGAGGGGGTGGAGGAGAGAGGTGTGTCACAACCAGTAGTAGCATTTTGGAGGTGTGGTGGCAGAACAACCTCCAACACTACTGTACCTTGTCCTGCGTCCTTCCCAGCTGCCAGCAGAGTCACCCAATGCACCGTGAAAGATAGGTAATGTCCCTGTCCATGCCTGCTGGACCATGAGTCAGCGGTAATATGCACCTTACCACTGACCGCCCGTCCAGCAAGGCATGGACATTGCCCTCCACATGCCGGTAGATAGTCCGAATCGCCTTCCGTGAGAAAAAGTGGCGTTTGGGAACTTGCCACTGAGGTACCGCACATTCCACAAACTCACAGAAGGGGGCAGAATCCACCAACTGAAAAGGCAGCAGCTGAAGTGCTAGCAATTTAGCTAAGCTAGCATTCAACCGCTGGGCATGTGGATGGCTGGAAGAGAACTTATTTCGGTGCTACAGCAGCTGGGGCAGGGAAATTTGCCTGGTACAATCTGCCATCAGTGTACCGAGAGTAGATTGCCCGCAAGTACTTGGCTGTGACACACCTAATTCTACACCTTCAGTCCTATCAGTGCAGGCTTCAGAGAGGACTGAGGGTATAGTGGGGTTGGAGATCCCAGCTGATGAGGAACAAGGAGAGGTCCGCTTTGTTCTTTGGTGTGCGTCTTTGAGGTACGCTTGCCAACGAACTGCATGGCAGGTCGACATATGTCTGGTCAAGCATGTGGTGCCCAAGCGGGTGATGTTCTGGGCACGTGAGATACGCTTGAGACATATGTTGCAAAAAGCAGCGGTGCGATCTGATGCACTCGTCTCAAAAAAAGCCCACACCAAAGAACTTTTAGAATAACGCTGAGAGACAGCAGCGTCCTGCACATGCGTAGCTCTACTTTGTGATGCAGTCGGTGTGCTGCCCTTAAGCTGGCCCCTAGAGGGCATCCTGCCTCGTTGGAGATGTGCCTCCTCCTCTCTCCTATCAGGTACCCACGTAGAGTCAGTAGAGTCAGTGACCTCATCATCCCCTCCATCCTCATCACTGTGGAAAACCTGGCAGTATGCTGCAGCTGGGGGAACATGATTGCTGTCCTTCTTGGGCACCCCCTCTCTCTGGGCTCACATTACTGTCTTCCTCTAGCTGTGTACCATCATCGGGGCCTTCAAAACGCTGCGCATCCTCCTGCAGCATGTACCCAACACTGTGGTCAAACAGTTCGGGGGACTCCTCAGGAGGACATGGTGGGGCTAGGGAAGGAGTGACTAATGCCATTGAGCAGAGGGAAGAGGTCACGTTGGCATCTGCTTTGCCAGACAACGTACCCTGAGCCTGGGTAAGAGAGGATGAGGAGGATGAGGACGGCTTGGTCATCCACTCTACCAAGTCTTCGGCATGTTGCAGCGGGCAGCTGTCAAAAAAAAGGACGAGCATGTCCCACGGCCACGTGCTGATGAGGATGCAGCGTGTCCATGACCAGCACTGTTGCCTCTAGACGCAGAGCTGGCTTGCCCTCTTTTATCAGCTCGTGACCCTCTGCCTCTCCTTGTTGTCCTTCCAGACATACTAATGGCCTGCAGAGGACACAGACAGTACACCACGTGAAGGTACTTGCAGAAATAGCCTGTAGTATTAATATGAGCAGATCCCTGCCTCTAGGAAAAAATATGGGAAACACCAGCTTTTCGTTAGGTGCACAATGTGCAGAGGACACAGACAGTACACACACCACATAGCTTTAGGTGCACATTGCAGAGGACACAGACAGTACACCACGTGAAAGTACTTGCAGCAATATACCCTGCCTGGAGTATTAATATGAGTAGATCCCTGCTTCTAGAAGTAAATATGAGAACACCAGCTTTACGTTAGGTGCACATTGCAGAGAACACAGACAGTACACACACCACGTAGCTTTAGGTGCACACTGCAGAGGACACAGACAGTACACACACCACGTAGCTTTAGGTGCACACTGCAGAGGACACAGACTGTACACACACCACGTAGCTTTAGGTGCACACTGCAGAGGACAGTACACCACGCGAAAGTACTTGCAGCAATATACCCTGCCTGTAGTATTAATATGAGAAGATCTCTGCTTCTAGGAGTAAATATGAGAAACGCCAGCTTTACGTTAGGTGCACAATGTGCAGAGGACACGGACAGTACACACACCACGTAGCTTTAGGTGCACACTGCAGAGGACACAAACAGTACACCACGTGTGAATACTGCAGCTAGCACAATCACCTGCCTGCCTATCAGTAAATTAGGAAGAGCAGATCTAGCTAAACTATACAGTGTATACATATATATACAACACCTGGGATGCATACATATGCTCTACACACTGTAATTCTAAATGATTAGCCTGCCTGCCTGCTCTATCTACCTGCAAAGAATGACACTCTCTCTCTGTCTCTCTCTGTTCTCTCTTAACCACTGCAACACACTACACAAGGCCGACCTGCAGGTGGCCTTTTATAGTGTGGGGCGTGTACTAAACCCCCTGAGCCATAATTGGCCAAAGGCACCCTGGCTTTGGCCAATTATGGCTCTCCGTTTTTTGCAAGCTGTGATTGGCCAAGCATGCGGGTCATAGTGCATGCTTGGCCAATCATCAGCCAGCAATGCACTGCGATGCCGCAGTGAATTATGGGCCATGATACGCCACTCGAATTTGGCGCGAACGGCCCGTAACGTTCGTATTTAGACAAACTGTCGAACATACGATGTTCGAGTCGAACGTGAGTTTGACTTGAACACAAAGCTCATCCCTAGTCAGCACACTAAGGGGGGACACAGGAACAGGCAGGTTTAACCAGGTATATGTTAATATATAGGAGTGCACTTCACTTACATACCATTGTCACACCATCATGAATGAATGAATGAATGAATGAAAAACTTATAAAGCGCGGCGCATGCGAACTGAATCGCTTCTGGGCGCTAGTTGTTCGTGTCTCATGACATCAAAAGAGCAGAGTTTTGATTCGTCTTCTGAAAGTCAGGTGGTTTTCCTCCAACCGAATGCTGGTTGGTAAAGCGTTCCATAGTCTAGGACCCTGAAAAGCAAACCTTCTTTCTCCTTTGGACTTGTATTTGGTTTTTGGTACCCTGACCAGATTTTGGTCGGTGGATCGCAGAACGCGATTCGAATTGTGAGGTTCTATCTTGTCGCAAAGATATTGCGGAGCCTTCCCATGGATGCACTTATGTGTCAGGCAGAGTGCTTTAAATGCAATTCTGTCTTTTACTGGCAGCCAGTGAAGGGTTCTCAACGAAGGTGAGATTGATTCCCATTTTTTTTTCCCAGTCACAAGTCTGGCGGCCGTGTTTTGTACGACTTGCAGACGAGAGATTTGGTACTTTGGGAGTCCGAGGTAAAGGGCATTTGCATAGTCCAGTCTGGAATTCACGATTGTTCCCACCACGACTGCTACGTCTTCTTTGGGGATAAATGGAATAAGTCTGCGTAGTAGGCGCAACAGATGGTGCGCTCCGCTGACTACTGACCCTATTTGTGCGTCCATTGTCATGAAGGTGTCGAAGATGACCCCGAGACTTTTGACTTTGGAGCTAGGGGTGATGATTTGGCCCAGAATGGGCGGGGGTGTCCAGGTTGTTGCCAGTTGACTCTTTCGGCTGGCGTGAAACATAAGGAGTTCTGTTTTTGAACTGTTGAGTTTAAGATAACTCTTAGTCATCCAGTTTTCTATCAAAGAGAGACATTTCTCTAAACTGAGATGATGATCCTTTTTGTTGCAGATGCGAAAATACAGTTGCGTATCGTCTGCATAAGAGTGATAGAGTAGTTCTTGGCTACTGATAATATCAAAGAGAGGGCGAAGATAGATGTTGAAAAGCACCGGTGACAGGGGGGATCCTTGGGGGACTCCACATGACACCGTGCGCTTTTCCGACGTGAAACAACCCAATTTAACTGTTTGTGATCGGTTTTCAAGAAAGGAAGAAAACCATGGTAAATCACCTTCTGCGACTTCTGCTACCTTGGCTAGTCGCATCAGTAACAGTTTGTGGTCTACCGTGTCAAAGGCTGCGCTTAGGTCCAGCAGAATCAGGAGACAAGATTCTCCTTCGTCTGCGGCCTCGAGGGCATCGTCCCATATTTTGAGTAAGGCCGTTTCTGTCCCGTGTCCGGGACGGAAGCCTGATTGTAATGGATCCAGTAGATTGTGGGTATCTAGATGCTGTTGCAGCTGTTGTACCACTACTTTCTCCATTATCTTGGAGAGAACATTTAGGCCTGTTATGGGACGGCGGTGAGTTGGGTCCTTGGGATCCAGGTTAGGTTTTTTCAAGATGGGCTGGATTGTGCCCTCTTTCAACAGGGATGGCACTGTGCCTTCCTTAAATGACTGGTTTATAAGCTGTGTGATGGGTGGTGCCAGGATGTCGGCACATTCCTTCAGCAGTTTGGTGGGGATGATATCATTGGGCGATGTGCTGTTCCGCAAAGCACCAATGATATTTTTTGTGGTATCGATGGAGATCGGTTCCAGAGTGAACTTTGTTGATTGTAGAGCGTTTCTGTGGGTGTTTTGTGGTTGATTGACGGTGGGGTTGAGGGGGGTATTGTTTTGCATGATGCTTTCCCGGATTCTTTCAATTTTGTTGATGAAGAAATCCGATAGTTCATTGCAGAACTCTTGGGTGTCTGAGTTGGGGACTTCAAGACATCCTGGGTTCATGGTCTGGGTGACCATCTTGAAGAGTTCGCGGGGGCGGTTTAGGGCGCTGTTAATCGCCATAGAAAAATGATGTTTCTTGGCTTTGAAGATTTCTTTATGATATCGTGTTGTTATTGCCTTGTAGATGATGAGGTTATCCTCTGCAGGACTTCTTTTCCAGGCGGCTTCCGCCCTTCTGCGCTCTTGCTTCAGAAGCGACAGCTGGTTGTTGAACCAGCCGGACTTTCTTTTTCGGATGCAGGCTTTGCGTTTCGGTGCTACTAAATCGGCTGACTGTAGCAGGGCTGCGTTTATGGCATCCAGTGTATCTGCGGCTGTTTGATGTGGATGGATTGTTTTGATTCTGTTTCCCAAGGTAGATTTGAAGAGTTCCGAATGGAGCTTCTTCTGAGATCTAGCCCAGTGTATTGTCACCGGCTTGGGTGCTTTTATCACTGGGGGAATTTTGGAGATTATGAAATTAATTGCATGGTGGTCTGTCCATGGCAATGGTTCATTTTCTAAAATGCTTATTTTCAGATTTTGTCTGAAAATTAGGTCGAGTGTGTGACCTGAAGCATGTGTTGGCCCGCATATAAGTTGCTGTAGCCCTAATCCCTCCAGGTGATCAATGCAGGCGTCCGCAATGGGATCCTGTGCGGAGTTGGCCCACAGATTAAAGTCCCCGAGCAGCAAAAGGTGTTTGCTGTTAAGGGTATAAGTGGATATAAACTCCGTTAATGATGGCAAAAACTGCGATTTTGGCCCAGGTGGCCTATAGCAGAGGAGAATGTGAACAGTCTCCTGGGGGGAAGTTTGAAGTTGAAGAGTAAGGGTTTCCATGAATGGAAGAGGATTTTGAAGGGCTGGCTTAGTGATTGTAATGCGATTCTTGTGGATCACCGCCAGGCCTCCTCCTCTTTGCCCTATTCTGTTTTCCGTTATAATGCGATAGTTTTCTGGCACCAATTCTCCGAGAATGGTGTTGCAGTCGTCTGAGAGCCAGCTTTCTGTAATAAAGAGGCAGTCTAGATCGTTTTGTAGTAAGAAATCGTGGATTTCTAATCGGTGTTTTACTGCCGATCTTGTGTTGATCAAAGCACATGATATGTGCTCGAGCTGGGTTAAATAGTTAAAATTTTTGATGGTCGATCGTCGATCGAATCTCAAAAGTTGCTCTATTTTTAAGGCCTTTTTGGTGACGGCTGGTAATGCTGTTGCGAATTGTCTCAGACCCCGAATAGAGTGCGCAGAGTATCGCAGATTAGCCATTGTCGCCAGTCACATTGTCATCAGTCTTTCCTAATTGCGGCGGCCGCGAATGAGGCCTGGTCTGGCGCGGATGCGGGAAGAGCCGCGAGACGCCGGACGTGATGGGTGGAAGACTGTCCAAGTGAGCCGTCACTCGTTGAGTCTTCTCTCCCCGATTGGTCCAGAGGAAGGCGAAAAACCCCAGGCGTGCTGTGCCAATCTGCAGCGATCGGGGGAAAAAATTCCTTCCTGACCCCTTAACGGCGATCGGTGCAACCCTGGATCAATTGGCTAGGGGGGTGTGGTGGACCCTGCCTGGCTGCACTATCCCTGGGGAGAGCCGACTCGTTTGAGAGCGTCCTGCTCTCACTATCCCTGGGGTGAGCAGACTAAGATGAGAACGTCTGCTGCACCGCTGAATCTATATAGCAAGAGTTCCAACTTTATTAGCTGCAAGCTTGTTCTGGATCAGTGATTGAAAAAAATAATGAAGACTCCTGTCTTACCTCCTGTTTCAAACTCCTGGTTTTTAACTCGCACTTTTGATCAAAGAATGCACTTCTGATCAGAGAGTCCACATGTGAAGCCACCATCAACTGGGAGCCAGCTCCTCTGGGAGCTTGTACAGCCACTTTAATACTCACCTGTGAAGACCTGTGAACAAACACACACCTGTGAACAATTAAACCCTCCCCTTAATTAGCAGAAAGGAAAAAGAAAAAAAAGCTGTTTTAAAAGTGTCAGAGAAAAAGAGGGGAAAAAACAAATCTGCAAGCAGAAGCAAATGATAGCCAAATCCTGGTTTTTAACTCGCACTTTTGATCAAAGAATGCACTTCTGATCAGAGAGTCCACATGTGAAGCCACCATCAACTGGGAGCCTAACCTCTTTCCAGCAATGACTGACCCCTTCTGGTGCAAAACACTGCATCTCCACTGCATGCATATGGGTTGAGTTTAGGAACTGGCACTCCAAACCTCTAGTCATTACAAATGAAAACTAAATTCCCATTGAATTTGAATAATAGATATTCCTTATATTTGTTTATCCTTTGAATGGTCCCTTTCACATTTTCAGTGAAGCATTACACCCGTAAGTCCATTTCCCATGAATGCTAATGTTTTTCTCTCTCAGAGCCCACTGTATACCATTAACTGTTTTTATTGGAGACACCATCCTAAAATCCCAGCTGCAGATGGGATTTGGTTACACCAACCGATACTTTTCACAAAACTGTACCCTAAAACTGCCACCCATAACATTGCCCTGGGGTGTTTTTGCAGTTAGTATACATTCATTTCCAAAAAACATTTACATGATTTTCCTAACAGCTGGACTGAAAGAAATATGTTCAATGTATGTTTCACTGTGATCTGCCCATTTCCATTAAACAGCTGACTCTTGGGGATATTTACTGGTGGCTTAGGAGACGTGCCAGTCTAGTCTTCTATACAAAAATATAATCTTACTTTCAAAAGCTGGGTAGAGAAACCCAGAAGAGTTAGCATAATATTTACATTGCTGATTAATTTATCATATACTTTAAACACACGTAGAGCTAACTGGTTCTGACAAAGTTATAAATAGTAGAAAGGCTTAAGGACCACACAAGCAGATTTTTCCTTAAATGCACAATTAACTATTAAAACTGTCATAGATGCAGATTAATTAGACATGCAAAGACTCACATGGACTCACGTGTATGCATGAATGGAGTTAGAGTTCAAGGATAACTGATATTCGTATTATTATTGGACGTCTTTAATGGCTTCCACTGTTCAGTGTGAAACAAAAGGCCATTATGGAAATGGCAATATACAATTATGAAAGGATGTGCTGGTGTAAAAGTTCAGCTGAAATTAATATGTTTATGCATTTATTTGTTTCGTTATTTATATTTTCTGCAAGGTTTGCAGTTTGTAGCATGTAACCAATATTCTTTGCGCTTATTTTACCTATGTAAGAAGATGTGTGAAATTTAAGATCCTGGCTGTGTGCAAGTTTTGGAAATGAGTCACAGAAATGCCACGGTTACTGTTCACAGTAGATGAGTATATTCAGATAAGCACTACCTTAGATTAGAATCACTTTACCTTTGTTAAATCCTAAGCTTAATAAAAAGAGATTTAAAAAAAAATTACACTAGGAATATTGATAACAGTCAACGCGATGTGTTCCATGTGCAGCTTTTTCCTGCTTTCGTTAAAATATCTTGTCCGCTGATCCCTCCATACCCCCCCCCCCATCAAAATCTTCCAGTGCTGCAGGGTTTAACAAAGCTGAACCAGTCATATGTACTCATCAATAATGCCCATTATGCCCCTCCTTTCTGCTCCCTCCTGCATTCATAGAATCTGTACTATAGCTTCCATGAATAAAAGGCAATCTAAGAATGAAGAACAAGTGGATAATTGATAGGCATGCCCCTCCATTCATAGATTGTGTTTCATTCATAGAAGCTATAGTACAGCTTCTATGAATAGATGAGGGGGAAAGAGTGGGCATAGTTGTTACACTTGATGAGTGCATATGGTCCCTTGGCTCTGTTAACCACCATGGCATCAGAAGATTACGGTGGCGCCGGCGGGGGTAGGAGGATTTCAACTATATCTGCAGTCAGCAGCAGAAGGGACACATCACACTGACTGTAAAGAATTGTTCTAAAACCTTTTTTGACCAAGCTTAATCTTTAAAACCAGTTATGCTGGTAAAGATGAAGGGCCAGATTCACAAAGGACTTACGACGGCGTATCTCCGCGTATGCCATCGTAAGTCTGAATGTGAGCCGTCGTATCTATGCGCCTGATTCTTAGAATCAGTTGCGCATAGATTTGGCCAAGATACGAGCGGCGTAAGTCTCCTATGCCGTCGTATCTTGGGTGCATATTTATGCTGGCCGCAAGCGCCACTTAGATTTACCGTAGATTTACGCGTTGAATATGTAAATTAGGTAGATACGCCGATTCACGAACGTACTTGCGCCCGCTACGCCGTTTAAGTTAGGCTTACGTCCGGCGTAAAGTTACCCCTGCTATATGAGGCACAGCCAATGCAAAGTATGGACGTCGGCAAGCGTATCTTTTTACGTGGTTTACGTAAGTCGTACGTGAATGGGGCTGTGCATAGGTTATGTTCACGTCACAGGCATTGGGCCTGGTGTATCTTATGGAGTAAATTCGACGTGATACTGAGCATGCGCACGCATGCGCCATTCGTTAGGCGCGTCATTTACGTGGGGTCACAATTCATTTACATACAACACGCCCACCTCTTCCACATTTGAATTACGCAGGCTTACGCCAGCCCATTTAGGCTACGCCGCCACAACTTACGGAGCAAGTGCTTTGTGAATACTGCACTTGCCCGTCTAAGTTGCGGAGGCGTAGCGTAAATAGGATACGCTACGCCCGCACAAAGATACGCCAGGATATGTGAATCTGGCACAAAGTTCTTAAAATTGCATTGACAGGATCACTTGATCTGCTTCTTTGATCTAGTTAGCAAATTTCAGTTCTGCTTATATCTAAAATACTAAAAATTATGTCTGCTTTTTTTAAACATTTGACTCCTTTACCAGTTCACAGGGAGGGAGTCGCAACTGATTGACCAACACAGTCTCTCACAGAGATTTAATATTCCAACCGGATTGCACAATTTAAGGAGATTACCACAGCTCAGGTCCAATGGTGAAATTTCATCCAAAGTATTGTCATTGTCAATGGTACACTAATGACAGGCTACGTTTTTTATTACTACAGAATATACTTTGTCATTCTTTCAGTTTTGCCCCTTTTCATATCTATCTCTTTCTTTTTCCAGCCAGGGGGCTTTCAATAAACTAGATAGGATCAACAAGCCAGATGCAAGTCATCATATACTTTAAAAGCTAATCATCATAAATAGGTCTGTCTGATCCCTTGGTTCATTGTAATTGTTATTAGGCTATGTAGGTATTTAAAACTAGTTACAGATCCACATGACACTGTTTACCTTTTTTTCTGCAGGCAACATCTTGAACAGACCAAGTGAAATATTTTTTTAGGCAGAACTCTAATATATGCAGTATATCTACATCTTCTACTGTTGTGTATTCTGCTGAAGCTGCACAGTTTTATTGATTGCCATGTATTCAGAAATGTTAGTAGATACACTGGGCCAGATTCACATAGAAGAGCAGCGGCGTAACGTATCGTAGATACGTTACACCGCCGCAATTTTTCATCGCAAGTGCCTGATTCACCAAGCACTTGCGATGAAAACCTACGCCGGCGGCCTCCGGCGCAAGGCGGGCCAATTCAAATGGGCGTGTGCCATTTAAATTAGGCGCGCTCCCGCGCCGGACCTACCGCGCATGCTCCGTTTCCGAACTCCCGCCGTGCTTTGCGCGAAGTGACGTCATTTTTTCGAACGGCGACGCGCGTAGCGTAATTCCGTATTCCTGGGCGGCTTACGCAAACAACGTTATTTTTTAAATTTCGACTAGGAAACGACGGCCATACTTTATACAGCAATACGATTGCTGTGTAAAGTTAAGGCACCAAAAAAAACGACTAACTTTGCGACGGGAAACTAGACTAGCGGCGACATAGCAAACGCGAAAAACCGTCCGGAATCGCCGTAACTCCTAATTTGCATACCCGACACTGGTTTACGACGCAAACTCCCCCCAGCGGCGGTCGGTATTGCATCTTAAGATCCGACAGTGTAAAACAATTACACCTGTCGGATCTTATGGCTATCTATGCGTAACTGATTCTATGAATCAGTCGCATAGATAGAAACAGGGATACGACGGCGTATCAGGAGAAATGCCGTCGTATCCCTTTTGTGAATCTGGCCCACTATTTGTGGAGGAACATGAGTGCATGTTACATACATAGGCCCGGATTCAGAAAGGACTTACGACGATGTATCTCCAGATACGCCGTCGTAAGTCCAAATGTGCGCCGTCGTATCTATACGCGTATTCTGGAAATCAGATACACCTGAATTTTGCCAAGATACGACCGACGTAAGTCTCCTATGCCGTCGTATCTTAGGTGCATATTTACGCTGGCCGCAAGGGGCGCTTCCGTAGATTTACGCATCGATTATGCAAATGACCTAGATACGCCGACTCACAAACGTACTTGCGCCCGTCCCATTAAGCTACGCCGTTTACGTAAGGCATAAGTCCGGCGTAAAGTTACCCCTGCTATATGAGGCACAGGTAATGCAAAGGTATGGACGTTGGAAACGTCAAAACAGCCGTCGTATTTTACGTTGTTTTCGTAAGTTGTATGTGAATGGGGCTGGGCATAGGTTACGTTCACGTTGTATGAATGGAGCCGGCATATCTTAGAGGGGAAATTCGATGTGATTCTGAGTATGCGCGCGCATGCGCCATTCGTTCGGCCATGCATTTAAATGGGGTCACGCTTCATTATGATACAACACGCCCACTGCCTTGCTACTTTGAATTAGGCGGGCTTACGCCGGCCCATTTACGTTACGCCGGCGTACATATGGGAGCAGGTGCTTTGTGAATACTGTACTTGCCTCTCAATGTTACAACGGCGTAGCGCAAATGAGATGCGCTACGCCTATCTAAAGATGCGCCGATCTCTCTGAATCTGGCCCATATTTTATATTTTGAGCTTTGTACTCCAGCTGTAATTTTCCATGTGTTTATTGTTTACCATTTAATGAAAATTGGTATTTTGTAAATTAACCACTTTAGCCCCGGACCATTTGTCAGCCTAAAGACCAGAGGTGTTTTTACAATTTGCACCGTGCTGCCTAACTGGTAATTGCGCAGTCATACAATTTTGTACCCAAACAAAATTTGCGTCCTTTTTTTCCCACAAATAGAGCTTTCTTTTGATGGTATTTGATTGCATCTGCGATTTTTTATTTTTGCGATATAAACGGAAAAAGACCGAAAATTTAGAAAAAATATAGTTATTTTCTACTTTTTGTTATAAGAAAAATCGAACAAACTCAATTTTAGTCATACATTTAGGCCAAAATGTATTCAGCCACATGTCTTTAGTAAAAAAATGTCAATGGGCTAGATTCAAGTACATTTGCGCTTTTTTTACGGAGGCGCAGGGCAACGTTTTTGCCCTGCGCCCCCGCAAATTTACTGCGCTGCCCTTGATTCACGGAGTAGTAGCTCCGTAAATTGCGTGGGCGCGCCGGCAAAATGCCCGGCGTAAGCGCGCGCAATTTTAAATGATCCCGTAGGGGGCGGGAATCATTTAAATTAGGCGCATTCCCGCGCCGATCATAGAGCGCATGCTCCGTCGGGAAACTTTCCCGACGTGCATTGCGGCAAATGACGTCGCAAGGACGTCATTTGCTTTAAAGTGAATGTGAATGGCGTCCAGCGCCATTCACGAATCACTTACGCAAACTACGTAAATTTGAAATTTCGCGACGCGGGAACAACGGGTATACGTAACATTGGCTGCCCCTGCTAAGCAGGGGCAGCCTTACGCGAAAAACCGCCGTACGGAAACAACGTAAACTGCGTACGCAGGGCTCGCGTAACGTTGTGAATCGGCGTTAGTATGCAATTTGCATACTATACGCTGAGCACAACGGGTACGCCACCTAGCGGCCATCGCAAGAATGCAGCCTAAGATATGCGGGCATAAGAGCCTTATGCCGCGCATATCTTAGGCTGCAGTCGGCGTAACGAGGTTCCTGAATCAGGAGCATTCGTTACGCCGGGGCAAGTTAGCAATTGCGCTGTGTAACTATGGTTACACAGGCGCAATTGCTTCTTGAATCCAGCCCAATAAGCGTATATTTATTGGTTTGCACAAAAGTTATAGCGTCTACAAACTAGGGTACATTTTCTGGAATTTACACAGCTTTTAGTTTAAGACTGCCTATCTCATTTCTTGAGGTGCTAAAATGGCAGGGCAGTATAACCCCCCCCCCCCCCAAATGACCCCATTTTGGAAAGTAGGCATCCCAAGGAAATTGCTGAGAGGCATGTTGAACCCACTGAATATTTAATTTGTTTGTACCAAGTGATTGAATAATTACAAAAAAAAAATACAAAAAGCTGTAACTAAATGATTTATTGCTCACACATGCCATGGTTATATGTGGAATTGCCCCCCAAAATTATTCTGCTGCTTCTCCTGAATTCGGGGATACCACATGTGGGACTTTTTGGGAGCCTAGCTGCGTACGGGGCCCCGAAAACCAAGCACCGCCTTTAGGCTTTCTAAGGGTATACATTTTTGATTTCACAGTTTTGAAGGCCAAAAAATGCCCAAATAGCACAACCCCCCCCAAATGACCCCATTTTGGAAAGTAGACACCCCAAGCTATTTGCTGAGAGGCATGTTGAGTCCATGGAATGTTTTATATTTTGCCACCAGTTGCTGGAATATGACAAACTTTTTTTTTTTTTTTTGCACAAAGTTGTCACTAAATGATATATTGCTCAAACATGCCATGGGCATATGTGGAATTACACCCCAAAATACATTCTACTGCTTCTCCTGTGTACGGGGATACCACATGTGTGAGACTTTTTGGGAGCCTAGCCGCGTACGGGACCCGAAATCCAAGCACCGCCTTCAGGCTTTCTGAGGCCGGGTACACACGGACAAACATGTATGGTGAAAGCGGTCCGTCGGACCGTTTTCACCATACATGTCTGCCAGAGGGCTTCTGTACGATGGTTGTACACACCATCGTACAGAAGTCCGCGCGTAAACAATACGCGGGGCGTGTCCGCGGTGTCGCCGCGTCGATGACGCGGTGTCGCCGCGACAATGACGCGGCGACGTGGGCGGCCCGCCTTTAAAATGCTTCCACGCATGCGTCGAAGTCATTCGACGCATGCGAGGCACGGCGGGCGGCTGGACATGTACGGTAGGTCTGTACTGACGACCGTACATGTCCGAGCGGGCTGAATTCCAGCGGGCTGTTTTAAAACAAGTCCAGGAATATTTGTCTGCTGGGAAAAGGCCCGGCGGGCAAATGTTTGCTGGAATTCGGCCCGCTCGCGCCCACACACGAGCAAACATGTCTGCTGAAACTGGCCTGCGGGCCAGTTTCAGCAGACATGTTTGCTCGTGAGTATGGGGCCTAAGGGTGTAAATTTTTGATTTCACTCCTCACTGCCTATAACAGCTTCAAAGGCCATGGAATGCCCAGATGGCACAAAACCCCCCCAAATGACCCCATTTTGGAAAGTAGACACCCCAAGCTATTTGCTAAGAGGCATGGTGAGTATTTTACAGCGCTCATTTATTTTTAAAAATGAAGAAAGATTTTTTTTTCTTTTTTCAATTTTCAAATCTTTGTGACAAAAAGCAAGATCTGCAAAATACTCACCATACCTCTCAGCAAATAGGTTGGGGTGTCTACTTTCCAAAATGGGGTCATTTGGGGGGGGGTTTTGTGCCATCTGGGCATTCCATGGCCTCCGAAACTGTGAGGCCCCATACACACGGCCGAGGAACTCGACGTGCTTGGCACGTCGAGTTCCTCGTCGAGTTCTGGGATGAAGCCGCCGAGGAGCTCGGCGGGCCGCCTTCTCCCATAGAACAACGAGAAAATATAGAACATGTTCTCTATTTTCTCGTCGAGCTCCTCGGCGGCTCCATCGAGCCAAAACTGTACAGACGACAGAGTTTCTCGGCAGAATCCGGGTTTTGACCGAGTTTCTCGGTGAATTCTGCCGAGAAACTCTGTCGTGTGTACGGGGCCTCATAGGCAGTGAGGAGTGAAATCAAAAATTTACACCCTTAGAAAGCCTGAAGGCGGTGCTTGGTTTTTGGGGTCCCGTACGCGGCTAGGCTCCCAAAAAGTCTCACACATGTGATATTCCCGTACTCAGGAGAAGTAACAGAATGTATTTTGGGGTGTAATTCCACATATGCCCATGGCATGTTTGAGCAATATATCATTTAGTGACAACTTTGTGCAAAAAAATAAAATAAAAATAAAAATTCTCTTTCCCGCAACTTGTGTCAAAATATAAAATATTCCATGGACTCGACATGCCTCTCAGAAAATAGCTTGGGTGTCTACTTTCCAAAATGGGGTCATTTGGGGGGTTTTGAATTGTCCTGGCATTTTATGCACAACATTTAGAAGCTTATATCACACATCACCCACTCTTCTAACCACTTGAAGATAAAGCCCTTTCTGACACTTTTTGTTTACATGAAGACATATTTTTTTTCCCAAGAAAATTGTGTTGAACCCCCAAACATTATATATTATTTAAAGCAAAGGCCCTACAGATTAAAATGGCGGGTGTTGCATTTTTTTTTCCACGCTGTATTTGCGCAGCGATTTTTCAAACAAATTTTTTGGGGAAAAAATACATATTTTTTTATTTTAATGCACTATATTGCCCATATGTTTGATAAAATAAAAAATATGATCTTAGGCCGAGTACATAGATACCAAACACGACATGCTTTAAAATTGCGCACAAATGCGCAGTGGCGACAAACGACATACATTTTTAAAAGCCTTTAAACGCCTCTACAAGTTACTGCTAAAATGACTGCGGTGATACCTCACATGCATGGTACAATTGCTGTTTACATATGACGCCAGACTGCCGCTTGCGTTTGCCTTTGCGCGAGAGCAGGGGGGGACAGGGGTGTTTTTTTTTTATTATTATTATTATTATTTATTTTGCTTTTTTAATTTTATTTTAATTTGTTCCTTCCTTTATTATTTTATTTTTTATCATTTTTATTGTTATCTTAGGGAATGTAAATATCCCCTATGATAGCAATAGTTAGTTACAGGTACTCTTTTTTGAAAAAATTGGGGTCTATTAGACCCTAGATCTCTCCTCTGCCCTCAAAGCATCTGACCACACCAAGATGGTGTGATAAAATGTTTTCCCACTTTCCCAATGGCGCTGTTTATATCCGGGGGGGGGGAC
Organism: Rana temporaria; assembly: GCF_905171775.1. Lineage (NCBI taxonomy): Eukaryota > Metazoa > Chordata > Amphibia > Anura > Ranidae > Rana > Rana temporaria. Next base: position 497,503,420 of record NC_053489.1, read on the forward strand.
ATTCCCTCCCACTGCTTGTAAAAGCAGTCTAGAGGCTAATTAGCCACTAGGATTGCTTTTATATGAAATCTGACCGCTGGCTGAAAAGAATGATACCAAGATGATACCTAAACCCACAGGCATCATTCTGGTATAACCATTCAAAGTCCAGCAACATACCATACGTTGATGGTTCTTGTTGGACATGTATTGTAATCTTTTTTTTCATGCAGCCTGTTGGCTGAATGAAAAAAAGAGATTGATCGGTGGGTATGCCCACCATTAGAATACCTCCCTTCATCCACCCACTCCTAATGATGGGCATACATGCACCATTTATATATGCCAAAGCATGGGGGCATCCTCCCGCAAAAAAGTTATGCCGCACACACGGTCAGACTTTTCCACTGGCAAGCCTCCGTCAGAATTTTGACCATATATACATGGCATAAAACGTTATGGCGCATACACACAGTCTGACTTTTCCACGGGCAAGCCTCAGTCGGAATTTCGACCGTATGTACGCGGCATTAGGAGCAAAATTGCTCCTCCGCCCCTAATGCCCCCATGCTTCGGGACATATGCTTATTTTTTAACTGGGGTGGTGAAATCATTTCCTACAGCGATGGAGTCGCGACTTTATGTATCGTGGGAGCAAACGCTGTTGCTGTCACGCTAAAAATATCTGCGCTGCAACTGAATGGCGTACCTGCTAAGCAAATGACGGTTAACATTAAAACAAAGTAACATTACCATTTTAACAGTAAGACCTTACCATACCATACCTGCAAAGCAAATACCAAAAAAAAACAGTAAAAAATAAAAAATAAATGAACGCAACCTGTGCCTAAAAAATATATATGCCAAAGCATGGGGGCATCCTCCCGCAAAAAAAAGTTATGCCGCGTACACACGGTCAAAATTTTCCACGGGCAAGCCTCCATCGGAATTTTGACCGTATGTACGCGGCATAAAAAGTTATGCCGCATACACATGGTCGAACTTTTCCACGGGCAAGCCTCCGTCGGAATTTCGACCATATGTACGTGGCATTAGGAGCAAAATCGCTCCTCCGCCCCTAATGCCCCCATGCTTTGGCATATATGCTCTTTTTTTTAACTGTGGTGGTGAAATCACCTCCTACAGTGTTGGAGTCGCGGCTTTATGTATCGTGGGAGCAACCGCTGTTGCTGTCATGCTAAATAAATCGGCGCTGCAACTGAATGGCGTACCTGCAAAGCAAATGATGGTTAACATTAAAACAAAGTAACATTACCATTTTAACAGTAAGACCTTACCATACCTGCAAAGCAAATACCAAAAAAAAAACAATAACATTTTTTTTTTTAACGCAACCTGTGCCTAAAAAATATATATCCCGAAGCATGGGGGCATCCTCCCGCAAAAAAAAGTTATGCCGCGTACACACCGTCAAAATTTTCCACGGGCAAGCCTCCGTCGGAATTTTGACCGTATGTACGTGGCATTAGGAGCAAAATCGCTCCTCCACCCCTAATGCCCCCATGCTTCGGCATATATGCTCTGTTTTTTAACTGTGGTGGTGAAATCACCTCCTACAGCGTTGGAGTCGCGGCTTTATGTATCGTGGGAGCAACCGCTGTTGCGGTCACGCTAAATAAATCCGTGACGCAACTGAATGGCGTACCTGCTAAGCAAATGATGGTTAACAATAAAAAAAACATTACAGTATAACATACCATACCTGCAAAGCAAATATAAAAAAACATAGTAAAAATAGACAGAACAATAGATATAGAACAATAGTGAGTGGACAGTAGAGAGTGAACATAAGAGAGAACAATAAAGAGAGAGGAGAAAAATACAACCACAATTTTTGGATTTTTTATTTTATATATTTTTTTTGTGTGAGTTTTTTAATTTTTTTTCCACTTTATAAAAACTGTAAAAAACTGTAAACTGAACGTTGCAGATTATGGTCTCTCAAAATGTGATGGCCATCACATCTTCCGAGACCCTGTGTTAGTGTGCCTAGGACTGTGTGGTGCTGTACCCTACGCTAAAACTCAACTAGTGTGTGGTAGCGTTTGTAACATTCACCAATGCAGACACCAGGCTGGTCAGGACAGGAGGGACAATAAAAGCGGATGTCATGCCTAAATCTGCGTTTTCTGCAGACACAACATCTTTTTTGGGGGTATTTTGGGTAGGGGTACCAGGGAGGACAAAAGGAAAATGCCTCTCATACAGCCGGCTCACTGCATTTGCATTGGGAAGGTGGGGCACAGCACCGTCTGGAAACAGAAGGGCTGCGACGACCTCTTCCTGGAATTTTAGGAATGATCCAGTCCGTCCTGAAGCTCTGTATAGCACATGAGCATTCAGCAAAGCCAATTGAAACAAATAAACAGACACTTTTTTGTACCAGCGTCAGGCCTTATGGGCAATTAGGTACAGCGCCAACAACTGGTCATTGAGGTCCACCCCTCCCATGTTAAGGTTGTACTCGTGGATACAGAGGGGTTTCTCCACAACACCAGTCGCCGTAGGAATTTGGACTGCCGTGTCTGCGTGAAGCGAGGACAGAACAAAAACATTCCGTGAATCCCTCCACTTCACTGCTAACAAATTATTACACTGTAAGCGGGCTCTCTCCCCTGACTAAGACGGGATTCTACAAGCCGTTGGGGGAAGCCCTGGCGATTAGGTCGCACGGTGCCACATGCGCCAATTCCATAATCAAAAAGGTGACTAAAAAGTGGCACGCTTGTGTAATAATTGTCCACGTACAAGTGGTACTCCTTTCTGAATAAGGGTGACACCAATTCCCACACTATCTTACCAGCGCTCCCTATGTAATCTGGGCAGTTCTCCGGCTCTACATGGCTATCTTTTCCCTCGTAAACCATAAAGCTAGATGTATAGCCTGTAGCTTATACATCTTGACCCCGTATCTGGCACGCTTGCTGGGAAGGTACTGCTTGAAAGACAAGCGGCCAGAAAACGTAAGCAGGGACTCATCAACGCAGACAACTTGATGGGGATTATACAAGGCTGCAAAACGTTCATTGAAGTGGTTTACGAGGGGCCGATCGTATCCAGGGTCTCCCGAGGACGACAGAGTTCATTGTCACTGAAATGCATGAACCGCAAGATCTGCTCGTATCATGTCCTGGTCATGGAGGCAGAGAAAATGGGCATAAAGTGAATTGGGTGCGTGGACCAATATAACCACAGCTCACTCATTTTAGTAATGCCCATGAGGAGAGATTGGCCCAGAAAGATCTTAAATTTGGATCCTGTAATTGGTTTCCAATCTCTGGCAAGGGGCAGCTGGGGATTAGCGGCGATGTATTGACCAGCATACAAATTGCTTTGGTCCACAATAGATCTATAGAGATCTTCGGTGAAAATCAGCGAATAAAAATCAAGTGACGTAAAATCAACTGTTTCCACCTGAATTCCGGGTTGTCCAGTGAATGGGGGAAGTATGGGTGCTGCAGAAGTGGTGGGTACCCAATCAGGATTGGCGAATGCAGCAGGAAGGGCACTATGGGCACGACGGGCCTGTCTTTGTCTTCTTCTTCTTGGTGGCAGCGGGACACTACTTGTGCTTGCCACCTCGCCAGCTTGAACTGCACTTATGGGACTTGCCACGTCACCACGTGATACTGCAGTGCTGGATGTACGACCAGGATGTACTAGGCCGCTGGTGCTTGCCAGTTCACCAGAAGGAATAGCGGCACAAGTACTTCTCTGCTCCATATGAGAGCCATGCGATTCTTGCACCTCAGCGACAGCAGAAGATCGGGGTCTGGTACGCCTGACCTTAGCAGGGACCACAACTCCGTCGTCAGAGCTATCTGTCAGGGAGCCGCTGTCGTCTACAGGATCGTATTCTGAGACAGAATCTGACAGATGCGTGACCTCCTCCTCACTATCTGTCAGACTCAGAAATGTGTAGGCCTCTTCACTACTGTACCTTCGATTTGCCATTTTGGGCTCTAAATTTAGGGGTACTGTAGTAAGATTCACAGGTAAAAAAGCACCTGACCTGTCAGTGACTGAGTCAAACGCTACCAAAAAACTGACTCTGCGAACGCTGCAGTTATGTGTTTTTGTGTTTTGTGACAGTGATCGATCGATCAATACTGCACTTGGGTGGGCTGGGCTGGGCTGGGCGAAGAGGCTAATCGCAGGTGCTAGCAGGTATCTGGGCTGATCCTGCTAACAATGCGTTTTTGGGAACCCTAAACTGCAGGGGACGCTAGTATAGATCTGATCAGATCAGGTATCGATCCGTTCAGATACTATACCACTAAAGGAGGCGTATAGTGTGTGCGTGGGTGTTAGCGCTACTGGCACTAATCTGATGCTGCTTGGGGCGACGCAGACCCTATCTGGCGCTAAAACCAAACTTTGATCACCTGCTGGGCGATCAGGGGGTTAAACCTTTATTGGGAAAAATATGGTGGGTGCCTTGACGCTATAAAAAATAAACAAGCTAAACTGCGTCACCTGTGGCACTTATACTGTGATCACTGGTGACAGGGGGTAACCAAGGGGTTAAACCTTTATTGGGGGGTTAGGGGGGTCCCTAGACCTATTAGGGCCTAAGACTAATTACCCTTAACCCTTATTTTAGTCACTAATGACACTAGTACAGCGATAAAAAAAAAATCTGATTGCTGTACTGGGTGACACAGTGACAGGCAGTGAAGGGGTTAATTTGGGGGGTGATCGAGGGGTGAACGGGGGGGTGAATTGTGTGCCTACGTGACCTGGTGTCAGTGTAGTGTTGTGCAACTTACTTTTAGATGTTCTCTCGACACGAGGGAGAGAACATCACTTCCTCGGTCAATGTTTACACTTAGAGACAGGGGAAGACAACCATTGACAAAAAGTGATCACCGGGTCCAGGCCAGATATCATTGGCCTGGGGCTGGAGATTGATCAGTTCCTAAGCGAATCTGATTGTCGGGAACGGCGAGGGCGCAGGCGTCTCCCAGCCGGCCGCGCGCGTCACGTATAGCTACGTGATCTCGCGCAGGGGAGCCGACCTGCCGCTGTATAACTGCGGCGGCTGGTCGGCAACTAGTTAAAGCACATTTCCACTTCTGCAGCCAAATTGGGATAACATTTACTTCACATTTGTTACATGTTCCCATTAACGTAGCATAACTTAAATAAATATTTAAAGTGGAACTTTAGCCAGTACTATATTCACATTCTTCATTTTCAGCTGTAAACTAGATTTGAACGCTGTCAATCCTAACTAGAGATGTAACATTTCTGGAAATTTCAAAGCCATGAGCCTGTTGTATTCTGTAAAAATCTATATTTTTGGAAAAAATAAATAAAAAAACAGTAGTTTTACAAATTGAAATAATTTTAATTTTAGGGTGTAATTTTATCTACAAATGAAAGTCTTGTGTATTTTTGGAAGGCAGTGGTTTGCAAGACTTCCTTACTTGAAGATGCTGCTGGTGAAGAAACACTTTGTGATGATCCTGAAGCAGCAGAAAGAGTGTTTATGGAATGGGAACTCTGGAGGGAAAAGCTACTTGCACTTTCATGATGGTCCTCATCATTTAATTCCAAGAAGTATTTTTTTTATGTATTTAGTAAACCTCTGGCATGCAAGGATGTGTTTTAGCATCCATGTAGCATTTGGAAAAAAATATTTCTTCTCACAATATTTGCAAATTGCAGCTTTGGTCTCAGCAGAAATTGCACTGTGGAAATGTTCCCAAACTCTAGATGTTGGCCTCATCCTTTTATCGAGAGGATGAAAAGAAAAAAAAAAACAATTTACTGACCAGATTATAGGTAAACATTATGCTGTGATGGAGAATCATATACAGATTAGGAATCATTAAAAGATTATAAAGATAAACTATTTTATCAGAAAAATGTACCCTCTTACCTGTCAATTAAGGCCTGAGAGGACAGAAACTATCATCTGCTGTATGTCAACAATCACCCAACTGTAGGAGGTACAAGAAAACTAAACTGGAGCCTTTCCCCTGCAGTGCCCTCTAGTGACAAAAAAAAACGTAGTTCTCTTGTTTGAGAACTGCATTGAGAAGTGCAGTGTTACTTGAATTTCATTCCAGAACTTTCTTGTCTTCAGCTAAGCCTGAGAGAACTTGCAATAATTTAAGACTTTACATAATGTTTCAGAAATCTTTGATTAAATGTCATATACTTTGATTACCATGCCATAGATATATTATTTATTATTGTAAAATAACATATTCTACACTCCCCCTTTTTTTTTTCTTTTTTTCTGGGGTAAAAAATGGCTTTGGAAAAAAATGAATTTTATTTATTTTTTCCCCTGTTTTTTTTCCCAGGCCTTCCCATTTCTTATCCTAACAAGGGGTTAAACATTTAGAAACTACCCTCCTTCATTGTATGTTAATGAGTCATAGGTCACTTTGTAATGGGACAAAGACTGTCCAAAAATTATTAGAATCAGCCATGACACCTTTTCCTTAGAAACATCTCAAAGGTAAGAAATATTTATTTTTGTAGGTATGTTGTGTGAATAAGAAACACATAACAAAATATATAGGGCCAGATTCACGTACAGGCACCTATCTTTAGGCGGGCGTAGCGTATCTCAGAAACGATACGCCGCCGTAACTTAGAAAGGCGAGTACTGTATTCACAAAGAAGTTGCGCCTTTAGTTACGGCGGCGTAGCTTATATCGGGTGGCGTAAGCCCGCCTAATTCAAAATAGGCTGGTTGGGGGCGTGTTCTATGCTAACTAATCGTGACCCCACAAATTTGACGTTTCTCACGAACGGCGCATGCGCCGTCCGTGAAAGAATCCCAGTGCGCATGCTCAAAATTCCGTGAACGTAACTTACGCACAGTCCTTTTCGCGAATGACTTATGCAAACGACGTAAAACTTAAACAATTAGACGGTGGCCCGACGTCCATACTTAACATTGCTTTCGCCTCATATAGCAGGGGCAACTTTACGCCGGAAAAAGACTTACGTAAAAATGTAAAAAAATGCGCCGGGCGTACGTACGTTTGTGAATCAGCGTATCTACCTAATTTGCATATTCCTCGTGTAAATCTAAGGAAGCGCCACCTTGCGGCCAGCGTAAATATGCAACTAAGATACGACGGCGTAAGAGGCTTACGCCAGTCGGATCTTAGCAAAATTCCGGCGTATCTTGTTTTCTGAATACAGAAAAAAGATACGCCGGAGTATCCTAGAAGTTACGCGGCGTATCAATAAATACGCCAGCGTAACTTCTTTCTGAATCTGGCACACAGTGTGATTTTCTCAAATTTCACTGCAAAAGTGGAAATACCCTTTAACCATTTGCCTACTGGCCACTTTAAGGCCCCTTTCACACGGACGGCTGTTTTGCCGCAGCTAAAAGCATGTTTATGTTTTGCTGGAATTCAAGACTCCAGGCACAGTGATCAGCTGCATTTGTACAGTGAGGGAGTGAGTATTACCGCGCTACCAAGAAGTGGGGGAAGGGAAAAAAGGAAGGGGGTACGGCTGCAGCACTGAAAGGTGTATCAGACCATAACAGATATAAAGAAAAGGGTAGTGCTACGCTGTAAATAGGGAATGGGGTACAAGTGTAGAGGAAGTGTAGCAAATCCTTATATGTAAAAAGATACAGTCTGACTAATGATCAAAATGACAATGTGAAAAAATATTGACATCAAAATTAATGTGCTACAGTGTAGCTAATCCAGCTGGCAAAAGTAGGATAATAAAACGTGACAGTGCTAGTATAATACAGTGTAATACAATAATAATTGGTGTACTGTTAACCAATAGGGTGTACAGCGTGCATAACACAACACACAACAGTGACTGAAATAGGCTAAGTTAAATGTCCATGCAACAAAAAGCCTATAAGCATAACAAAGGAAAAAATCCCAAAATTAGTGCAGGTGTAGATTTTTCCTTCGTTATGCTTATAGGCAGAGAAGAAGAAGGCAGAAGGCGACAGAACCAGACGGCGTTGAAGACCGGCACATCCCCTCTCCCCCCCACCCCGCCGAAGATGTTGAAAAAGCCCGGGAGGGGGCCGCTGTAAAAGAGCTAAAGAAGAAAGCACCCCCCCCGGCGGAAGAGAACCAGATGGCGGTGAAGACCGGGACCCCCCCGCAGAAGACATTGAAGAAGCAGGCCCCCCTCGTAAAAGAGCTAAAGAAGAGAGGGGGGCCCCAGAGCTGACTATTACATTACTTTAAAAACCCTGTGTAGTGTGTTTTTTTACATTTTTTTTTTTCGCCAGGTGAATGGCTAGGGGTACAATGTACCCCATACTCATTCATCTAGGGTGGGGGGCCGGCATCTGGGGGCCCCCTTATTAAAGGAGGCTCCCGGATTCTGATAAGCTCCCCTCCCGCAGACCCCGACAACCAACGACCAGGGTTGCGGGTAGAGGCCCTGTCCTCATCAACATGGGGACAGGTGCTTTGGGGTGGGGGAGCCACAGCGCGCCCCCTGCCCCAAAGCACCTACCCCCCATGTTGCGGGCCTGGCACGGTTAAGGAGGGGGAGCGCTCGCTCGTCCCCCACTCCTTTCCTGACCGGCTGGGCTGCTGCTCGGATACGGGTTTGGTATGGATTTTAGGGTGAACCCAATGCTGTTTTTTTGGCGTATGGGGGTTCTCCTTAAAATCCATAGCAGACCCAAGGGCCTGGTATGCTCCTGTAGGGGGAACCCATGTCGTTTTTTTATTTGAAATTTGGCGTGGAGTTCTCCCTTAAGATTCATACCAAACGCAGCTGACACAGTGCACTGCGGTTACCTGCGGTTATGTGCCGATAGCTGCGGAATTTTGCAGCTGGACGCAACCAGTTCTATTTTTTCTATCTGCACAAAACCGCGGGTAACAAAACCGCAGGTAACCGTAGTGTGTGAATGATGTCATGGGAAAGCATTGTGTGCTTCTAGCTGCGGTAAAATCCGCAGCTAAAAGCACTATTCTATCCGTCCCTGTGAAAGGGGCCTTAACCCTTTCCTGCCCAGGCTGTTGCATTTTGAATGACAATTGCACGGTCATGTCCTCTGATGAAGAGGCTGGACACAGCTGATCATGTGGTAAAGGGCCATTGTGATTGGCCCTTTTACCCTAAACACTTTATTTAGATGTGCCTGTTTAATCATCAACCATGTGAGTTGATAAATGTTGTACCTTCATTAAATGAATCTATATTGCTACACTTAAAGGAACCTCTCCTCTCTTTTATACTATGTAGCTCCTGCTGGATTTTGCTTCTAATCCCCTTGTAGAGGCTGCCATCACATTGCTATAATATTTTTATATGGACTAAAAACTGAAGGATTTATGAATAAATGGTTGTGAAATGAATCATCTGAGATTCCATTATTTCGTATGGGGAAATTTGCTTTGATATACAAGTGCTTTGGATTACAAGAATGTTTCCAGAATGAATTATGCGTGCAATCCAAGGTTTTACTGTGTGTCCTATCCTTGGTAATCACATGTGTGTTCTTATTTTTTACAAAAACGGTTTGCATTGACTAATGGGATTTTTTTTAAGCATGTGAAAAATGTTAATTTAAAGAAGACAAACATTGTCCCGGAGCGATGTTGCTCACTTTGTTCTAATGAAGTCATTTGTAGTGATATTGCAGGCTGTTGATTAATGAGGAAAGCACTGCACTGACAGTTCCATTGTGAACACTACTAAATAATGCAATGCTCTTCTTATTACTTCATTAATGGTAGCCAGAATGGACAAAATAATATCTTTCATTGAAACAAATGTGTTTAGATTTAAGGCATCTCTGATTTGTTTTGCCATGATCTAGAGCAGGGGTAGGCAACCTCCAGCTGTGGTGAAACTACAAGTCCCATGAGACATTGCAACGCCCTGACAATCACAAGCATGACTCCTAGAGGCAGAGGCACGATGGGATTTGCAGTTTCAAAACAGCTGGAGTGTCGAGGTTGCCTTACCCCTGATGTAGAGGATACATGTTAAGCCCTGTACACATGATCGGTCCATCCGATGAGAACGGTCTGATGGACCGTTTTCATTGGTTAACCGATGAAGCTGACTGATGGTCAGTTGTGCCTACACACCATCGGTTAAAAAACGATCGTGTCAGAACGCGGTGACGTAAAACACGACGTGCTGAAAAAAATGAAGTTCAATGCTTCCAAGCATGCGTCGACTGGATTCTGAGCATGCATGGATTTTTAACCGATGGACGTGCCTACAAACGATTGTTTTTTTACTATCGGTTAGGTATCCATCAGTAAAATTTAAAACAAGATTGCTTTTTTTTAACCTATGGATAAATAACCGATGGGGCACACACACGATCAATTTGGTCCGATGAAAACGGTCCATCAGACCGTTCTCATCGGTTTGACCGAACGTGTGTACGCGGCATCAGAACGGTTGACCTGCCCTTCTTACCTGCACCTGCTGTGTAACGCCCAACTTTAGCCCAAACTTATGCATAGACTTGGAAAAGGTAAATACTTTGGTCTATTTTTTCTATTGTAGTCCATGAAGAGATTTCACCGCACTTCCTCAAGGGGAGTCGTAAATTAGAAAGAAAACACACAGTACACTTATAATTAACATGACCACTCTTGCAGTGTGTATTACAACTATATGGCAACATAATGCCCATTTCATGCGTTGTTTGTCAGTTTGGACAATTATGCAGTTCATTATTACTGTAATATGTGGTATGCTTTCTGACAGAGATGTTAAAACGTTTAACATCTAAACGTTTTATAAAATAGCATTTGTAATGTTAGTAAAGCCATGTAATTAAGAAATGAAACAAAGCTTAAAAGAGATAAAAAATATTTTGGTAAAATATTTCAAATAATGGTATTGTAAATAGGAATCCAAAGAGTGATGGACACATTAGTCAAAGGCACTTTTAAAAAGCCTTTGAAGGGATGAAATTAGAAGATCCAAGGAATGTGATATCAGTTATTGCTGAAACAACTCAACTGCTAGATGTCATTCTACTAGGTGATTCAAGTGAACTAGGCCTTCTTGTCCAACATCAGTGCCTGACCTCGCGCTTCTGGAAGAATGGTCAAACATTCCCATAGATACACTCCCAAACCTTGTGGACAGCATTCCCAGAACAGTTGAAGCTGTTATAACTGCACAGGGTGGGCCAACTTAATATTGAATATTGAATCCTGCAGAGTAAGAATGGGATGCCATTAAAGTTCATGTGTGTGTAAAGGCAAACGTCCCCATACTTTTGACAACATAATATCTATCTATCTATCTATCTATCTATCTATCTATCTATCTATCTATCTATCTATCTATCTATCTATCTATCTATCTATCTATCTATCTATCTATCTATCTATCTGTATATCTATCTATCTATCTATCTATCTATCTATCTATCTATCTATCTATCTATCTATCTATCTATCTATCTATCTATCTATCTATCCACATGCATGTGTGTTTGATCTTTGGGGTGCACACCCTAATGCAGTAGGTTGTGCATGCCTATGACTGTATTGTTTTCTGGCACACCAGCCGCTTGCCGTTTACTTTTAATTGACATCTTTTGTGCATCTTTAAATAAAAAAAAATAAAAAATACCATACCATATCAATACAATATCCCTTCATAGTTAAAACCAAATATCCAACAGCCAATAGTACTGGATGTATAAAAATTAAAGTTAGGTTAAATGGAATATATAATCAATTTACAAGAGCCTCGGACAACTCTGAGAATATGAATAATAAAACATACCATTTCAGTTCAACAATTGGGTTAAAAAACAGTAATAATAAACAATGAAAATAATAATGGAAGTAATAATGATAATAATAACAAAAATATTGCTGAATAAAAAATAGACCTTATATATATATAAATAAAATATATCCAAAATGTATATATGTATAACTCAAGCCATACACAACACAATCTAATTGTGCAATCTTTGAATTGCTGCACTAATAACCTGGCAGGGGAGCTATACCAGAAAAAGTGGAGGTGTTACCAACATCAACCATTACATGCAGTAGTCCCCAGGTCAGCCAGTTGTTAGCTTTTATTTTCTAGCCTGCTATAAAAAACAATAGTTATATATCAGACAGGAGGCTCATATCTTATGCATTATCTTTCCTTTAATAATGCCCACAGCAGAAATACAACTTTAGTGGATTTTGGTAAAAATAAAAGAACTTTTAAAACAAACTACAAGTCCCAGCAGCCCCTTGGGCCTATCAGCCAATCACGTGGTCCTTGCCAGTATATAAGGGGCTGCCCCTTTAATCACTTCCTCTTTCTTTCTGCTCACAGCAAGAAATCAGATAAGTATTATTCAAATGAGTACTAATTTTAGTTGATATACATTACTTTATTCAGAGATTGTATTATTATTAGGATTCGTGGATGGGACTTGCTCCCTCCACGCTTCTAGACTATTTAGATATTGTCTATTGTATATATATATTATGTTTTTCTCCTTTAGGATAAAATACATATATTTCTGTTTATCATCACTGTTCTGGGAAAGGTAGTGAATCGCTAGGTTTACCAACGCTCAGACCACCTGTTTGCAGCGCTAACAATAACCTCCTAAGTTGTTTTTTCCACCAAGACCTTTTTATTTCCCAGGCAGCGCCATTTCTCTAGCTTGGCGCCTTTTCCCTACCTCCTCACACGCTCCGCGCGTTTCTCCTCAGTTGCTCGTGTCTCTGGGGGGTGGCGTGTCGAGCAGGTCACACTTCCTCCTATCAACATCCAGTGCGCTGCGGGGGGGCGTGCCCGGCGGAGCTCCGCTCCAACCTACCAACATGCAGGAGACGTAATCTCGCGAGATTACGCTCTCCTGAACGGGGGATCCTCCTATCGTACGCCACGGCTCCAGTGTGGAGTGACCTGGCGGTACGGTAGGACGTTTTAGAGTATCCCCTGCGGCCCATAAAAAAAGATAATTTTCTTCTACAAAAGCAATTAACCCCTTCAGCGCCTAGTCTCTGTCAGATACCCACAATATCTACTGATACACGGAAAGATTATTGCTGAGGGCATAAATAATTATATTTTTCCCTAAACTGCACTTCAAGTTTAATTGAGAAACCATCATGGCTGATGAGGATTGCTCTGAATTCTCTGCCATGCCAACTGAGGGAAATATTACCCCCCAGAACCCTATTTTCCTTACTGCTGCCCAGATACAGGAATTAATAAACCACTCGGTGCAAATAGCCATGGCTTCCGCCCCTGTATCACAATTGAATGCACCTGTCATGCCTGGACCCCCAGGCCGTGGTGAACCGCCCTCAAAGGGCAAAGCGACACACAAGCGCAAACATGTTCCCACAACACACGACTCCCCGGCAGGGGAAGTAAATAATGTGCCCCAGGCAGCACCCAACCCGGGCTGCCGACCCACTACCCTACCAGACTCTCACCGACCCCTGAGCCTCGGGGAGCAGCAAAAGCAGAGGCAGAAGTCCGCCAAACGGACTAAACCAGATTCCTTTGTGGACACATCAGATTCGTCCACAGGATCTGAGGCGTCAGACGCCTATGAGTCTGAGGAAGATACGGATTATGAGGGTAGTGGGCATATGGCGCCTCCTGACAACGCCACCCCTGTAACCCAGGGCGAAATTATCCTAGACGCCAGGGGAGAACCCTTCTTCGACCCAGAAGGGATTTCTCACCCCCGATCTGGCGAATGGGCCCCCCTCCCGGAGGTAGCCCAATATATTCAATACTGGGCCCGTAGGTCAGTAGATAAGAATAACCGCAGTAAGTTGAGGGCGGAGTGCCCCCGTCCCTGTATCCCGAAAAAGATGGTAGTCACCCCAGAGGTAGACCCAGTACTTCTCAGGTACCTTACCAAACAAGGTAAATACTCCAAAAAGGGGATTGAAAGATCCTTCCGATCTATTCAGGATAGAATCCTTGACCTGTTTGGCCCAGTCACCAAAATACTGAACATTGCCGAACAGGCCTCCTCCACGGGGACCCCTGTAGACCTGGACCAACTTAGAGGTTGGGCCCAGAGAACAGTGTGCCTACTAGGCTCCGCCAATACCATCTGCTCCACGGAGCGTCGCCGCTCCATACTGATGAGGTTAGACCCTCAATTGGCCCACCTCGCAGACTCAGAACCAGGCCCTTCAGCCGAAGGTATGCTTTTTGGTGATTCACTTATTAAGGACATTAATAAGATGGTAGGATTATACACCAGTTTGGACAAAGCCCAATCATCCCTGAAGAAATCAGGGTCAACCAAGGTTTTTCCTAGGGCCGGCAGAAACAGGGGCCGTTCTGCCGGTCGCTATTCCGCAGGCAGGCATTACTTTAGAGCTCCCGCTCAGTACAGCCAGGCTCCACAATCCTACCCAATCCCGGTGGCGCAACCAGCCCCCTTCTTTCCACCTCGCGGACGACCCTGGAGAGGACGCGGAGGGAGAGGCTACCACCGCTCAAGACCTAATACCGGTGAGTGTCACACACCCGAATCCTTGTCACATTCTCTTGGGGGGAAGGCTGAGACATTTTATCCACGCTTGGTCTGCGATTACGGCAGACGCCTGGATACTCAACACGGTGGCAGGATATCAGATAGAACTGTACTCCTTGCCAGAAATGAATGTAATGCCTCAACCCATCAAATTCTCAAACAAAAGTTCAACACTCATAGACCTAGAACTTCAGGCCCTTCTTACCAAACAGGCCGTGGTAGAGGTTCACCCTGTCTCCCCGGGGTTTCTCAGCAACCTCTTTCTAGTAAGAAAAAAGGATGGCGGATTTCGCCCCGTCATAAATCTAAGGACCCTCAACCAACATGTCGTCTACCGACATTTCAAGATGGAGGGGATCCACTATTTGAGAGACTTGTTACGCCCCGAGGACTGGCTGGTAAAGGTGGACTTGAAGGATGCCTACCTCACAGTCCCCATTCATCCTGCTTCCCAACACCTCCTGCGGTTCCTTTGGAGAGACAGGTTGTGGCAGTTCACTTGCCTCCCCTTCGGACTCTCCTCCGCCCCGTGGTGCTTCACCAAATTGTTGAAGCCGGTGGTGGCGGCCTTACGGAGCAGGGGCGTCCGGTTAATCATATACCTGGACGACCTCCTCATAATGGCCCGATCTCACCACCAAGCGATGACCCATGCCACCTGGACCGTCAGACTGCTCCAGGGACTAGGTTTCATCATCAATCACGAGAAATCCATCTTGACCCCTTCACAGGAGATGGAGTTTTTGGGGTTCTTAGTGGACACCAAACACTCTATACTTCGCTTACCCAAAGCCAAGCTAACTACTATCCGCAAGGAGATTCGTGCCATATTGTACAAACGGCGAGTATCTTTACGCGGTTTGGCCCGATTAGTAGGACTTTTATCGGCCTCTATTCAGGCCATCTTCCCGGCCCCCCTCCATTACCGAGCCCTTCAGAGACTCAAAGCGCTCCACCTGCGACAGGGTCTTCGCTATGCAGACGAAGTGCCTCTGGATGCAGAAGCGATAGTAGAATTGCGTTGGTGGTTGAGTCACGCCACCGATTGGAACGGGAAGACCATCTTCAGCTCCAATCCGGATTATATTATAGAATCGGATGCGAGTCGACACGGCTGGGGGGCTCGCTGCGGAACATCCACCACAGGAGGGACATGGTCCGCAGGGGAGTCCCTGCTTCATATCAATGCGTTGGAACTCATGGCGGCCTTCTTCGCCCTCAAGAGTCTCCTTCCGAACGCCTCCAATTGTTGCGTATTGCTGCGGATGGACAATGTGACCGCAGTCCAATACGTCAACCGCCTAGGAGGTTCCAGATCCAAAGCTCTGGCGAACCTGGCAAAAGAGTTCTGGCACTTCTGTCTGGAACGCAACGTCGTTCCTCTGGCGGAATACATCCCGGGGGCCTCGAACTTGATCGCGGACTGGAATTCCAGATACCTCACGGATTCCAGCGATTGGCGACTGGATCGGACGGTATTCCTTTCTCTGTTCCGGTTATGGGGTCCTCTCTCCGTGGACCTGTTCGCATCCCGCCTCAATTGCCAACTCCCTCGCTTTTACAGCTGGAGGCCGGACCCCGAAGCCCTGGCAGTAGATGCCCTTCGGCAGGCTTGGCCGCGAGGGACACACTATGCGTTCCCTCCCTTCTCCATGATCCTCAGACTCCTATTGCAGGTGGCAAACCTGCAAGCTTCAGTTGTGCTGATCACTCCTTGGTGGCCAACACAACCGTGGTTTCCCCTTCTCCTGGGAATGACCATAGATCTCCCCAGACTGCTTCCCCGGGTCCCTCACCTCCTCTCCAATCCTGCAGGAGAACCCCACCCTCTGATCGTGGATCACAACCTTCATCTCCTCGCTTGGCTGATTTCGGGGTGTCAGGCGCAGATTACGACCTTTCACGAACAGCTAGGGACCTTCTCGCCCTGGCCTGGGCCCCCGGGACTAGATCGGCATACCGATCAGCCTGGGGAACCTGGGTACGTTGGTGTGATCAACGGGAAATTGATCCCGTTCACGCACCTGTAGCAATGGTGGCTAACTACCTGGCAGATTCTTTCGCATCCGGGAGATCTTATAGCTCCATTAACGTGTACCGCTCTGCGATTTCGGCCTACCACTCCCCGGTAGATTCCCTTCCAGTGGGCAAACACCCGGTGGTGTGTCGTCTCCTACGAGGCGTTAGGTTCCAACGTCCCCCTCGCCCCAGATATCAAAGCACCTGGGATGTTTCCAGGGTATTGAACATGTTTTCTACATGGGAAGATAACGATGCTCTTCCGCTAAAACTGTTGTCCTTCAAGCTCACAGTCCTTTTATGCCTTGTCTCCATCAAACGCATATCCGATGTGAGAGCCCTGGACATATCCAGACGCCAATTCTCACCTCAGGGCGTACAGTTTTCAGTAGTTCGTAGAACAAAGACAGGGATACAATCTGTATTCTATCCCTTCTTCCCATCACATCCACGTTTATGCGTGGTTCGTTGTTTACAGACGTATGAATTACAGACGGCCCCGCTTCGGTCTCCGTCTCTATCCCAACTTCTTATTTCTTACGTCGGCCCACACCTGCCGGTTTCCTCGGCCACTCTGGCCAGATGGGTTAGATCCACCATGGGCTTGGCTGGGATTGACGTTACACGATTCGGTGCACATTCTTCCAGGGGTGCAATGGCCACGAAGGTAATCACCTCGGGAGGTTCGCTTTCGGATCTCCTGAGAGCGGCGGACTGGTCTTCCGAATCCACTTTCCGCCAATTCTACTTTAGACCGGAGGAACACGTATCTATGTCGGTTCTATAACTCGGTTGTTAATTAGATGTATATTTGATTGTTATTGTATCTATATCTATGTATGACTTTGAACTTGCATAAGATATGAGCCTCCTGTCTGATATATAAATTGAGATTTTCCTAGCTTGTGACGGAAAATATTAGTTATATGAAGACAGGAGGCGAGTATCTTCCCTCCCGACCCAACCCTATCATGGTCTTTTTTCTCATATTGTTCCAGGTTACTGAGGACCGCAACACGCGAGCCACGGGCTGAGCAATTTCCGGAGGAATCTCCTTTGTTGTCCCCGTTGGGATCTCTACTTACTCGATTCACCGAACCCAAATCGTTGATGGTCGGAAGACTAGTTGGAATTGAAGTTTGCGGTTTCAAGTCTTTGACAGTTCGCTCCAAGAAAGAGGAAGTGATTAAAAGGGCAGCCCCTTATATACTGGCAAGGACCACGTGATTGGCTGATAGGCCCAAGGGGCTGCTGGGACTTGTAGTTTGTTTTAAAAGTTCTTTTATTTTTACCAAAATCCACTAAAGTTGTATTTCTGCTGTGGGCATTATTAAAGGAAAGATAATGCATAAGATACTCGCCTCCTGTCTTCATATAACTAATATTTTCCGTCACAAGCTAGGAAAATCTCAATTTATATTTAATCTGTGACCATAGAATACATCTCAATAATCTAGCTTCACTGACAACCTAAATATTCTCTTTACTGATGTCTTTGGATTAGTCTTGGAGGTCACTGTGAAAAAATAAGCAGTAATAATGGAAAAACATGGCATTACATAAGGAAAATATTAGTCATTGCTTTGATAAATATTGTTGAGCCCACCGTACTGCTATTATTTGAATGGGCTGTCACTTCAGCACTGTTTAAACAATAGCATTAGAAACTAAAGAGGCCCATGGATTCATAAAGACTAGTAAAGAAGCCATTTGTTTAGTATTGAAGAACATTTTTAAGATTATATAATGCTATAAAAATGTATATATAAGTACAGTGACAGAGGCAAGCAAGAAAGCAGAATAAAGTGGTAGGAGAGGGAGAAGGAAGAAAGAGTGTAAGAGAGAGAGAAATAAGTGGTAGAGAAAAAGAAAAGAAGAGAAAGGGAGAGCGAGAGAAAGAAGTGCTAGAGAAAAAGAAAAGAAGAGAGAGATAGAGAGAGAGAAAGAGGGGGGAGAGAGAACAAGAGAAAGAGAGAGGGGAGCGAGAGGGGACGAGAGAAAGAGAGGTGTGGTACAGAAAAAGAAAAGAAGAGAGAGATAGATAGAGAGAAAGAGGGGGATAAAGAGAGAGAAAGAGGGGGAAGAGAGAGATGGGGAAGTGGTAGAGAAAAAAGAGAGAGAGAGAGAGGAAGGGAGAAGTGATAGAAAAAAAGAAAGGTAGAGATAGAGAGAAAGGAAGAGAGAGAGAGAGAGAGAGAGAGAGAGAGAGAGAGAGAGAGAGAGAGAGAGAGAGAGAGAGATGGTGGAGAAAAAGAAAATTAGAGAAAGAAAGAGCAAGAGAAGGAAGTGATATAGAAAAAAGGAAAGATAAAGGGAGAGTGAGAGAAAGAAGTGATAGAGAAAAAGAAAAGAAGAGAGAGCTGGAGAGAGAGAAACAGGAGGAAAGAGTGAGAGAAAGAGAGAGGGGAGAGAGAGGGGGTGAGAGAAAGAGAGGTGTGGTACAGAAAAAGAAAAGAATAGAGAGATAAATAGAGAGAAA
Organism: Rana temporaria; assembly: GCF_905171775.1. NCBI lineage: Eukaryota > Metazoa > Chordata > Amphibia > Anura > Ranidae > Rana > Rana temporaria. The sequence continues at coordinate 497,522,385 of NC_053489.1, forward strand.
GAGGGGGAGAGAGAGAGAGAGAAAGAGGGGGAAGAGAGGGGGAGGGGTAGAGAAAAAGAAGAGAGAAAAAGAGAGGGAGGGAGAAGTGATAGAGAAAAAGAAAGGTAGAGATAGAGAGAAAGGAAGAGAGAGAGAGTGAGAGAAAGAGAGAGAGAGAAGTGGTAGAGAAAAAGAAAAGAAGAGAAAGGGAGAGTGAGAGAAAGAAGTGATAGAGAAAAGGAAAATAAGAGAAGATAGAGAGAGAGAGAAAGGGGGTGAGGCAAGAGAAAGAGAGAGGGGGTGAGAGAAAGAGAGGTGTGGTACAGAAAAAGAAAATAAGAGAGAGATAGATAGAGAGAAAGAGAGGGAGAGGGGAAGAAGTGGTATAGAAAAAGAAAAGAAGAGAGAGAAAGAGAGGGAGGCAGAAGTGATAAAGAAAAAGAAAGGTAGAGATAGCGAGAAAGAGAGAAAAATAGAGAGATGGTAGAGAAAAAGAAAAGAAGAGAAAGGGAGAGCAAGAGAAGGAAGTGATAGAGAAAAAGAAGAGGGAGAGAGAGAGAGGGGGGGGGGGAGAGATACGTGGTACGGAAAAAGAAAAGAAGAGATCGAGGAGAGAGAGAGGGGGAGAGAGAAAGAGAGACGTTGTACAGAAAAATAAAAGAAGAGAGAGAGAGAGCCGCGAGAGAGCGACGAGAGAAAGAGGGGAGCGAGAGAGGGGGGAGAGAGAGAGGGGGGAAAGAGGGAGAGAGAAAGAAGTGGTAGTGAAAAATAAGAGAGAGAAAGAGACATAGAGAGAGGGGGAGAGGGAGAGAGAAAGAAGTGGTAGAGAAAAATAAGAGAGAGAAAGAGACAGAGAGAGAGGGGGAGGAGGGAGAGAGGAAGAAGTGGTGGTGAAAAGGAAGAGAGAGAAAGAGACAGGGAGAGAGGGGGAGGAGGGGGAGAGGAAGAAGTAGTAGCTAAAAGGAAGAGAGAGAAAGAGACAGAGAGAGGGGGGAGGAGGGAGAGAGGAAGAAGAGAGAGAAAGAGAGGAGAGAGAGAGGGGGGAGAGAGAGAGGGGAGAGAGAAAGATAGATGTGGTACAGAAAAATAAAAAAAGAGAGAGAGAGGGGGAGAGAGAAAGAGAGACGTGGTACAGAAAAAGAAGAGTGAGAGATATAGGGGGAGAGGGGGAGAGAGAAAGAGAGACGTGGTACAGAAGGAGAAAATAAGAGAGAGAGGGAGACATGAGAGAGAGGAGAGAGAGAGAGAGAGAGAGATAGAGAGAGTGAGAGGGGGAGAGGGAGAGAGAAAGAAGTGGTAGAGAAAAAAAAGAGAGTGAAGAGACAGAGAGAGAGGGGGAGGAGGGAGAGAGAAAGAAGTGGTAGAGAAAAAAAAGAAAGAGAGAGGGAAGAGAGAGGGGAAAGAGAAAGATAGATGTGGTACAGAAAAAGAAAATAAGAGAGAGAGAGGGGGAGAGAGAAAGAGAGACGTGGTACAGAAGAAGAAAAGAAGATAGAGAGGGAGACAAGAGAGAGAGTGAGAGTGAGAAAGAGCGAGAGGGGGGAGCGAGTGGGAGAGGGAGAGAGAAAGAAGAAGTGGTAGAGAAAAAAAAGAGGTGAGAGGGAGTGAGAGAATAAGATAGAGACAAAAGAAAGAGACATCATATCAGAATTAACAAATGAAAGGAAAGAGAAAGGGAAGAGGGGGGAGACGAAATGAGAAAGAAAACACATGGTACACTTATAATTAACATGAACACTCTTGCAGTGTGTATTACAACTATATGGCAACATAATGCCCATTTCATTCGTTGTTTGTCAGTTTGGAAAATTATGCAGTTCATTAATATGTGGTATGCTTTCTGACTAGGACAGATGTTAAACGTTTTATAAAATAGCCTTTGTAATGTTAGTAAAGCCATGTAATTAGGAAATGAAACAAAGCTTAAAAGAGATAACAAATATTTTGGTAAAATATTTCAGATAATGGTACTGTAAATAAGAATCCTAAGGGTGATAGACACATTAGTCAAAGGCACTTTTAAAAAGCCTTTGAAGGGATAAAATTAGAAGCTCCAAGGAATGTGATATCAGTTATTGCTGAAACAACTCAACTGCTAGATAGTAAACAGTGCTTTTAATAAGACTTTGAGAAAAGTTTTGCAGAGCAAAGCTGGACATTTAGAAGATCTTTGGAACTATCCCAGATCAGAGTTGAGTGAACACCTGGATGTTCGACGGGTTCGGCCGAACTTCGGAAAAAAGTCCGGGTTCGGGACCCGAACTTGACCCGAACTTGACCCCGAACCCAAACCCCATTGAAGTCAATGGGGACCCGAACTTTTGACTACTAAAATGTCTCTAAAACAATAATGGAAAGGGCTAGAGGGCTGCAAATGGCAGCAAAATGTTGGTAAGAGCGTGGCAAATACTCTGCAAATAAATGTGGATAGGGAAATAACTTAAAATAACATAAAACAAATAAAAATAAAAAAAACACTGCAAACACTGGAGGAAACACTGCAAAAATATTTTTTTGCCCAAAATGGGTGTTTGTTGAATAGAACAATAGAAGAACACTAGCTAAAGTGTTTATCTCACACGTACAGATATGGAAAAAAACTGCAAACACTGGAGGAAACACTGCAATTTTTTTTGCCCTAAATGGATGTTTTTTGAATAGCACAATAGAAGAAAGTATGTAAAGGGTGTATCTCACAGTAACATATGCAGTGCTGGTGTAATTTTATTTCTGAAGCAGGACTGACTCCTATATATTTCTGTTCCTATAAAAAGCACAATCAGGAACCTTTCCCTAAAGTATCTAATGCAGAGTATCTCACAGGAACATATGCAGCGCTGGTGTAATTTGATTTCTGAAGCAGGACAGTCTGACTCCTATATATTTCTCTCCCTACAAGCAGCAGCAGCAGCCTTTCCCTACCCTAACTAAAGCAGAGTGATGAGCTGTGCTATGTGCCTCTAGCTTATATAGAGGCTGGGTGACATGCTGGGTCACATGCTGCACTGGCCAATCACAGCCGTGCCATTAGTAGGCATGGCTGTGATGGCTTCTAGGTCACACAATTAAAACAAATGGTGATTAGCTGCCCTGCAGCGCGCCATTACATTGCCGAACACCGAACCCGAACTTACAGCAAATTGTTCGGGTTCGGGTCCGGGTATCAAAAACCCAAAAGTCCGGTACGAATCCAAACTTTACAGTTCGGGTTCACTCAACCCTATCCCAGATAGAAAGGATGGCTTTCCACAAATTTGTAGCAGTGTTGAATTTAAGTCTGTTAACTTGCTGCTTGTCTTCAACCATTAGTGGTCCAACCATTAGTATGCCTTCCAATGTGACCACAGATGTAGCTGACATGTCCGCTGGGATCATTTGGTCTGATGGCTGTACACACCATCAGACCAAATTCCCCATGGACAGACGACGTGGTGACGACGCGGTGACATGGCGGCGACGATGACGCGGCGACGTGCGCGAACCCGGAATTTCAATGCTTCCACGCATGCGTCGAATCACTTCGACACCATGCGCAGTTTCTCGGGCCAGCGGACATGTCCGATGAGTCGTACTGACCATCGGACATGTCCGACAGACAGGCTTCCAGTGGACATGTTTCTTAACATGCTAAGAAACATGTGTCCGCTGGAAACCTGTCCACTAGGCCGGAAAACTGTCCGGTCGGCCCTACACACGGTCGGATATGTCCGCGGAAACTGGTCCGACGGACCAGTTTCAGCGGACATGTTCGGTCGTGTGTATGAGGCCTCAGCAGTGAGCTGTCTGCTCTGCCCCCCCTGCACTGGAGCGCTGGGCTGTGAAGAGGATGTGAACAGTCGGCTCAGCTGAAAGGCTGAGCTGAGTGCCGGTCCAGGCATGTGGGCAGATCCCGACTTCATTATCGCAAACTTCCCTGAGCCTGGACTGACTCTGTGATATCAGCTGATAGCGGGCTTCAGCGGGCTACAAGTTTTGGCTGTACTTCTCCTTTAAAGTGGCTCTAAAGGTGCAAGATTTTTTACCTTAATGCATTTTATGCATTAAGGTAAAAAACCTTCTGGTGCAGTTCCCCCCCAGCCCCCCTTATACTTTCCTGAGCCACATCCCAATCCAGCAATGTGCATGAGAGCAGCGGCTCTCCTGGGTCTCTCTCTCTTCACTGGCCATTGGCTCCTGCTGCTGTCAATTACAGCTAGTGAGACAAAGAGGTGAGAGTGGGGATGGGGCTGAATGGACACACAGAGCGTGGCTTGGGAGCGGGCCTGCTAAGTCTGTTACAGTAACTTGCTGCTTGTCTTCAACCATTAGTGGTCCAACTATTAGTATGCCTTCCAATGTGACCACAGATGTAGCTGACTATTGTGGAAATACTCCCACAGCTTCTGGAGGGTCCAACCATTCAGTGTGGCAAGTTGTACACTTGCAGAGCATTTGAAGCGCAAGTTATAGTTGACACTTTTACAATTTGTAGCAAATTTGCGTGACAAGTCGCTAGCAAGATTCTACAGCACTGGTGATTCTACAGCAAGGATGTGAACTTGCTGCAATTGTGCAACAAACTTGTGGAGCCTGGCAATAGCTTACAAATCGTTTTCAAACTTGCAGCACAATTGCTTTCTATCTGGGATCATACATATTCTGCATAGAAGAGAAAGTTATATTGTTTGATCCGTAACAACTCCAGCAATATATATGCAGTATTCTATCTGAAGAACACTGTATTAATATGATCCAGTAAGTCACAATACTGAGCTGAAAAGCTCAAATCACTTGTTCAAGAGTATACCTACAGTACAAATACGGCACAGCAAAACAAAACAAATTAAACATCAAGTATGTATAATAATCATCAGTGTATAACTGTAATGCTGGATGTCTTAGTAATAATTACTGTAAGACAAGGATGATCTCCTTCTATTTTAGAAAGCAGGGTACATAATTAGGCTGTGGAAAAAAACTAAATAAAAAAACAAGGAAACATGTACTTATTGATAACTGGAAAAGTAAAACTGACACTCACCAATGGTTTGTCCAAATATTAGAACTCCATCCAGTATGATCACACATGCAGGTGACCATACTGAAAATATGCCCACAGCTTCTGGAGGGTCCATCCATTGGCATCTCTTTCACTGTGACCACACATGCAGGTGATAATACTGGAAATATGCTTACAGCTTTTGGAGGGTCCAACCATTAGTATGCCTTTCAATGTGACCACAGATGTAGCTGACTATTGTGGAAATATTCCCACAGCTTCTGGAGGGTCCAACCATTCAGTGTGACCACACATGCAGCTGATCATACTGGAAATATGCCCTGTTGTAGGACAGCAAATAGGAAGTGCTTTAATGTAAAAAAAAAAAACATAATTTATATAGTCCAGGGTAACATACACATGTAAATGATATATTTAGAAAATGTAAAATGGCAACAATAAGATCTCATGCACACTAAGCTCTTCTAAAAGTCTTTCTTCCGACAGGAGAAAATTAACATTAATACGCACCTAAAACTGCAATTTTCAAATGTGTTTAGGCATGCTTGGACACATTCAGGCACCTTAAGCACTTGGGGGTTCAGAATATACATTTATTCTGGCAATTGAATCGAATGAACGCTCAAGTACTAAACACGTTTAGGCACGCCCGGCGTTTTTTCTGCCCAAACACTACTCTACTGCCTGCAGCCTGCTTATGGGTAGAAAAAAATCTAACAACTGTAAAATGGGTGTTTGACAGCTGTAGTGTGCATGAGGCCTAAGAAGTATAGCAAATGCCGTTTTTACAGCACAGTACTGTGAACTCCAACACCAGCATTGTCATACGTTGTCATGGGTTGCCTTTTTTTACGTTACACAGTCTATTCAAAATGAATGGGCTCAAATGCACAGCATCTTATGCAAAAATGGGACGGGCTGGTGTGCTGTGCCACACATGCAAAGTGAGTTGCTCTAATGTGCATTACCCCAGTCCAGTGGTGTGAATGAATCTTAAAAAATAATTATGCGCTTTTTTCCCCCTCAGAATTATACTTACCTAGGTGGATGCAGCATCGGTTAAGACTGAGAATTGAATGATCAAACACCACTGATCGTTCAGTTCTCAGGGCTCTCTCAGGCCTCGTACAGACGAGCGGACATGTCCGATGAAAACGGTCCGCGGACCGTTTTCATCGGACATGTCCGCTGGGATCATTTGGTCTGATGGCTGTACACACCATCAGGCCAAATTCCCTGCGGACAGACGACGCGGTGACGATGCAGTGACGTGGCGCCGACGATGATGCGGCGACGTGCACGAACCCGGATGTTCAATGCTTCCACGCATGCTTCGAATCACTTCGACGCCATGCGCGGGTTCTCGGGCCAGCGGACATGTCCGATGAGTCATACTGACCATCGGACATGTCCGATGGACAGGCTTCCAGTGGACATGTTTCTTAGCATGCTAAGAAACATTTGTCTGCTGGAAACCTGTCCGCTAGGCCGGAAAACTGTCCGGTCGGCCCTACACACGGTCGGACATGTCAGCGGAAACTGGTCCGTGTGTACAAGGCCTCAGCAGTGAGCTGTCTGCTCTGCCCCCCCTGCACTGGAGCGCTGGGCTGTGAAGGGGATGTGAACAGTTGGCTCAGCTGAAAGGTGCCGGTCCAGGCATGTGGGCAGATCCCGACTTCATTATCGCAAACTTCCCTGAGCCTGGACTGACTCTGTGATATCAGCTGATAGCGGGCTTCAGCGGGCTACAAGTTTTGGCTGTACTTCTCCTTTAAAGTGGCTCTAAAGGTGCAAGATTTTTTACCTTAATGCATTTTATGCATTAAGGTAAAAAACCTTCTGGTGCAGTTGCCCCCCAGCCCCCCTTATACTTTCCTGAGCCACATCCCGATCCAGCAATGTGCATGAGAGCAGCGGCTCTCCTGGGTCTCTCTCTCTTTTCACTGGCCATTGGCTCCCACTGCTGTCAATTACAGCCAGTGAGACAAAGAGGTGAGAGTGGGGATGGGGCTGAATGGACACACAGAGCGTGGCTTGGGAGCGGGCCTGCTAAAATGCCCCCATATCAAAAAGGCACTCATCAGGGGGGAGGAGCCAGGACCACCGACAGGGGACACAAAACGAAGAGAATCAGGGCTTCTCTGTGCAAACTCATTGCATTGAGCAGGTAAGTATAATATGTTTGTTATTTTTTTTATTCTTTCATTTAGAATCACTTTAGGCTTTGTTGATTAATAAACAGAAACTTCACAACCAGATCTTCTGAATACAAATGTGCCAGTGTATACTGCTACTTTTAGTCTGCTGCCCCTGTTGGTGTTCTTTTACATTACATAACAGATGATGCAATTCCTTTTAGAAAATGTGTCCTGCTGTCACTCACAGAGCCTGACATATGTATATTAATACTTGCATGTCAGATATTGCCATATGAACTGCTGTCCATTTTGTTAATACTAAGGCTTTCTTTTAATCTGGCTGCCCTGAGGATGGCATTTTTGTCCCAGTAATCAGGCAAAAGTATTATTATGGGACAAGACAATTTACCGGGTGGAGGTCTACCAGGGATTATGTGGTTATTATAATAACAAAGCAATTTGATAGGTAATTCCAAGCAAACTCAACCAATAACCAGCTCTCTAAAGAATCAGCACTTTCTCAGGCAGACTGACCAATCTTGGGTTGTTTCTCCTCAGGCAATTTTCAAGATCATTGGTTTTGTCCTCTACTCCCTGGACTTTACTACCAAGAGAAGATAGTTTGAGGTGAAGGTGTTCATAATATCCTCTAAAGCATTAATGCACCTCTCCATACCAGCCACCCTCGCTTGTATCTTTTACATGTCCTGGCGCATTAAAGAGAGCTATCCAATTTAAACTCCTTCACTTACCCCATGAATTCTATGTGATTTAATGGTGTGGTTGTGAACATCTCAGACAGGGTTCACTTGGAACCTCTTTGTGATGCAGCAGAGCTGGTGGATGACAGAGAGAATAGATGAACCTCTGATAAAGAGGGCGTGGAGACATCAACTGCATTCTTGAATAGTTCAGGAGTAGTTACTGGAAAAAACTGTGGGGCAAAAGGAGTGGCAGATATTTTTGACAGGAGTGCGTGGTGATGCTCTTTCTTGCTGGTGGTAGTTTTCTGTGCCTGCCCATCTATCTGCAAGCAGAGGGGAGTAGAGAATTCTACCATAACCTGAAATAAGTGTCTGAGTGCAACATAGAGGCAGTTAGAGTGCAGGATAAGGCAGGATATTGGGGGAATGGTTCAGTGCTGCATTTGGAAACATCCGCTCACATTCCGTGCTAGGACCACCTTGCATGTAGCTGTTTAGAGTGCTGAAGTAGGTGTTTATCCAGGATACCTTTATAACTACACTACAGCTTTTATTATCTGTTTTCACTGCAGATTTATGCACAAAACTTAAAAGGTTACCATGACACGTTTCAGTAATTAATTGAACCATTCCTTTTTAACCAGTGTTACTGGCAGAGAAATAAGAATGAGCACAAAAAAACGTTCAAGAAAATTAGTACTTTGTTAGGATCTGCCCATGCTTTTTTAATTTTACATTCTGTGTCTTGCCATAAAAGCTGTTTGCCTTTTTTGTGAATTAAATAAAATATTAAATATTAAAAAAAAATCTGACATGTGAAAACGGTGTGCACTATATTTTTTTCCCCACCATGCATTAGTAAACATCAGTATTCATACATGGGTGATTTTAAAGCTTTATACAAATAGACCTCATTTACTTTGGGTATATTTCTATTTCTTTTTCAGAATACTGTAAATGCAATTTTTATAAAACCACTGAACTGAAGAATAAATGAGCACTACTAAAACAGTAGGTGCTAAGACTTAGATAGCTTATACTACAGTTAAAATACTCTTAGCAGTCAGAGAAGATTACCTGCAAATGAAACACTGCAGATACTTGAGTCAGGACTGAAAAATTAATTAAAACAAAATCATTCCACAGACTCCAGCTCCCATTTATAAAAGGATATCATTTCTCATCCTTAATTCTGTTAGAAAAACCAAGTTTTAGCACAGTAACCACAACAATACACATACAAGTATATGCTAAATATTTTTTTTTGCTTTACATTTGAGTATTAAAGGGAAACTAAAATAGTTTATGGTAATTTTTATCAAACTTTTTTTACACATTAATAAACTGATATTTACTTTTTTATTATTTGACAGATATTTATTTTAAAAATAAACATGTATTAAAGGGTGTACAGATGATATTGTGTTTGCAAAGCAAGCATGACTGTCCTATTAACCACTTCCCTACCAGGCCAATTCTGGCACTTCGCTCCTTCTTGTTAAAATCATAGGCCTGAATTCACGTAGAGCCGCGTAAAATTATGCGGGCGTAACGTATCTGATTTACGTTACGCCTCCACAACTTATACGGGCAAGTGCTGTATTCTTAAAGCACTTGCTCCGTAAGTTGCGGCGGCGTAGCTTAAATCGGCCGGCGTAAGCCCGCCTAATTCAAATTTGGATCAGGGGGGCGTGTTTTATGTAAAACTACTGTGACCCGACGTGATTGACGTTTTTGCGGAACGGCGCATGCGGCGTCCGTGGAATTTCCCAGTGTGCATTGCTCCAAAGTACGCCGCAAGGACGTCATTGGTTTCAACGTGAACGTAAATGACGTCCAGCCCCATTCACGGACGACTTACGCAAACGACGTAACTTTTTCAAATTTTGACGCGGGAACGATGGCCATACTTAACATTGGCTGGGCCTCATATAGCAGGGGCAACTTTACGCCGGGAAAAGCCTAACGTAAACGTCGTAACTTTACTGCGTCGGCCGCGCGTACGTTCGGGAATTCGCGTATCTAGCTAATTTGCATACTCGACGCGGAATTCGACGGAAGCGCCACTTAGCGGTAAAAAAAAATGCAGTTAAGATCCGACGGCGTAAGAGACTTACGCCTGTCGGATCTAATGGATATCTATGCGTAACTGATTCTAAGAATCAGACGCATAGATACGACGGGTCAGATTAGGACTTACGACGGCGTACATGGCGCTGCGCCGTCGTAAGTCCTTTGAGAATCTGGGCCATAATGTTTTTGATAGAAAATTACTCAGAACCCCCAAACATTATATATATATATATATATATATATATATATATATATATATATATATATATATATATATTTAGCAGACACCCTAGGGAATAAAGGGGGTAGGTCATTAAAATGTTTTATTTTGCATGGTATGTGCGCAATAATTTTTGGGGAAAAAAAGAAACGGTTTCATGAATTAAAAAAAAAAAAAACAGTAAAGTTAGCCCAATTTTTTTGTATAATGTGAAAGATGATGTTACGCCAAGTTAATTGATACCTGCAGTAACTTGTCACCACTTAAAATTGTGCACACTCATGGAATGACACCAAACTTTGGTACTTAAAAATCTCCATATGCAATGCTTTATTTTTTTTTACAGGTTTCCAGTTTAGAGTTACAGAGGAGGTCTAGTGCTAGAATTGTTGCACGCACTCTAATACATGCGGCGATACCTCACATGTGTGGTTTGATTACCGTTTACATGTATGGGCGGGAGTTACATGTGTGTTCGCTTCTGAGCGTGAGCTACCGGGGACAGGGGCGTTTTAATTTTTTTTTTGTTTTACTTTTTATTTTTACACTTTATTTTACATTTTTTTTTTATCACTTTTATTCCTATTACAAGGAATGTAAACATCCCTTGTAATAGGAATTGTTAGGGACAGGTCCTCTTTATGGAGAGATGCGGGATCAATAAGACCCTACATCTCTCCTTCAGGCTGGAAAGCATGAGATAAGGAAAAAAATTCACAGATCTCATGCTGACAGTCGCGATTGCGGCTTTGTTTACTTCCGGGTACCCGGGCGTGACGTCATAACATCATGCCTGGGCCTTCAACGCTCATAGAGATGACAGGAAATCTCTATGGACTCCATCTGACTCCGGGCCCCCGATGGCACGGGAGAGCCCGGAAAAGCACCGGATGGCATCGGGAGGGGGGGACGTCCCCTCCCATTGCCTTTAAGAATGATCAAGCGGCGGAACTGTCGATTTGATCTTTCTTATTGTGCGCAGAATCACTGGCAGAAGAGAAGGATATCTGAATGATGCCAGTAGCTGCAGGCATCATTCAGATATCCCCCTAAAGTCCAGGATGTCATATGACGTCCTACGGTAGGGAAATGGTTAAAAAGCTCAGCATAGGCTTTATAATTTCTAGTGTACTCACTAACAGTGAGGAAGAGTGCTTAAACAAAAAAATTGTTAGGAAGCTATAAGCTTTAGCACACAGGTGTCAAACCAGGGGCGGATGCAGAGTCTAGTCTCGGGAGGGGCACTGCCAGAAAATAAGTTTTGCAGGCAATTTATCGGAGAAATGACTGGTGTTGGTGCTTCAATCATCATGGCTCCATGGTTGTTATGGTGTCGGGATGATTGAAGGGCATTTTTTCTATCATTACATTGGAATATAAAAAAAAATAGTTCAACTCACCCTAATGCAGAATCAGTGGAAGTCTTGAATGTATCACCTGCCACCGTCGCCGGCCACCAGATGCTGATTGTCACTTGCCATGTCACCTGCCACAAATTGCAGATTGTCACTTGCCACGTAACCTGCCACACTTTGCGGATTGTCACCTGCCACCAGATGCCGATTGTCACTTGCCATGTCACTTTTCTGCTACAAGCTGTGGATTGTCACTTGCCACGTCACCAGCCAAAAGTTGCAGATTGTCACTTGTTGTGTCACTTGCTATATGTTGCAGATTGTCTTTTGCTGTGTCACTTGCCACGTCACCTTGCCACCAGATGAAGATTGTCACTTGCTGTGTCACTTGCCTGCTATAGCTACACGGTGCAGATTCTCACTTGCTGTGTCCCAGCGTGAGGGCAGGCAGCATAGAGATAATGTAATCTCTCAGCTGCACGTGGCTGCACAGTGAGGGCAGGAGAGCAGTGATGCAGGGCAGGCTTTGAGAGATGATGTCATCTCTTTGCTCCCCCACCTGTCTGCTCACCTGCTGACTGGCCTGTTTGGCCGCTCACTCGCCGACACACTGACTGATTCACCTGCCGTCCCTGCTAACTGATCCACCAACTCACCTGTAGGCCCCACTAACTGATTTGCCGGCATACCCGCCGGCTGATCCACATGCTGCCCCCGCCTGCTTGTCACTAATTTCTCAGGGGGGACAATTGCCCCGTTGCCCCCTGGATCTTCCCCTGTGTCAAACAAAAGGCCTGCAGGCCGAATCCAGCCTGTCAGGCCTTGCTAAGTGGCCTGAACAGTGGCCTCTGGCTGACACCTGTTTTTCTCACTGCCAAGTCTCCCAAAAGTAAACACCCACCCTCTTAGTCCTGCGAGCAGCGCAGGCTTGTGTCAGCGCATGCACGGCCCTTTGGTCTCCAAGGTGACAAGAATAAACTTCTCCCACTTGATCACTTCCTTAGTCCCTTCAGCGGTGCTGGTGTCCTGTTAGAAAGACGCTACCTATCAGAAAATGCGACTGAAGCATACTACGCATTCGCGATCCATTCCACAATGTTTTTCACACATTGTGTGTGATGGGTAGCAGCTTTCCGATAGAACATATTTTGACCACACAAGCGGGGTGAGCCGTGGCGGGAGCATGCACCAATTACAATTAGGATTGTAATACAGAACAGCAGATGACAATTAAAGATGTTTCTGAACTGTTGCAATAGAGAACATCAGAATCTTGCTCCAATTATTTGTTACAGCACCAATTCCAGAGGCACCAATGAGATTGTTCTCTATTGCAATCGTTCATAAACCTCTTTAATTGTTATCTGCTGTTCTGAATATGTTCTATCAGAAAGCCATTATCCATCACACACATTGAGTTGAACGCATTGTGGAACTCATCATGCATGCAAAGTAGGCCACTACGTCATTTTGGTTGCATTTTCTGATGTGTAGCGGCTTTCTGATAGAAATTGTGAGCTGAGTGCATGCGTGGTCTGTCGGTCTCCAAGGGGACAAGAATAAACATCTCCCGCTCTCTCTCCTCCTCAGTCCCTTCAGCGGTGCCGCCTTTTGTGAACTGAGCCCAGCAAAGCTGTCAGGAAACTCCACCGCTGATACATCTATGCGGGGCTCGACGGCTATGTTTTGTTTTGTTTTTTCATTCAGCGGGCTGAATCGTGAGGCTGTTTTTTTAGAGGGCTGTGGAGGAAAATGCGTGTAGAGGTGGTGGGATGGGAGGAATGTGATCGTTGCAGAGGTCAGAACCCAGGAGGAGGGGTGGAAATAAGATGTTGCACACTGTGCATAGCGTGCTCCTAAACCCTGCACTCTGTACACAACGTGCTCCTGAACCCTGCACTCTGTACGAAGCGCGCTCCTGAACCCTGCACTCTGTAGGCAGCACGTTCTTCAACCCTGCTTGCTCCTGAATCCTGAACTCTGTACACAGTGTGCTCCTGAACCCTGCACTCTGTACACAGTGTTCGCCTGAACTCTGTGCACAGCACTCTCCTGAACCCGACACTCTGTACTCAGCACGCTCCTGAACACAGCACTCTGTACGCAGTGAGCTCCTGAACCCGGTACTCTGTATGCAGCATGCCCCTAGAGTAAATACCTAGTCCTAGAGTAAATACCTAGTCCTAGTTCGGATGTGGCCCCTGATAAATTTGAGTTTGACACTCCTGCTTTAACATATGCATAAAAAATGTAAAAATCTGCAAGTGAAAGGGTTAAACACAAGGGAATTGGTCCTGTGTTTCCAGCTTTTAGCCTGGGCTCCTCACCCACCCAAACTTCCCTAGCAAGGAATTGCAGGTTTTACCTCACTGGTTTCCTCAATCTATGCAAAAAATGGTACTTGATAGCAGGTAAAACATTAGCTAAAGCTATACTGAAATTCATTTCACAAAGATCAAGGGGCAAAAACATGACTCAAGCCCAGTACACACGGCCCAGATTCTCGTCAGGGAAAAAACGTTGTTTTTCCTGACGAGATTCCTGGCAAGAATCCCTTGCCGGCCGAGTACAGACACACCATTTAAAAGAACCGCTGTTCTTTTGAATGGCACGAACGCAGTGATCAACTACGACTAGCATGCGCTCATCACATTCAATGCCGTCGCCGCCATCTTGCTTCACCCTACCTATGCCTTGGAAGCTACCGCGCATTCGACGAAGTCATTTTGAGCATGCGCAGGTTTCCATGGAGAGTTAAGTATACACACGTTCGGGTTTCTCGGCAGGAAAACACTGCTGAGAATCTCACAACGAGAAAATAGAGAACATATTTTCTATTTTTATCGTCTAGATTCTGGGCAGTTTTCTTGACGAGAAACCTCAAATCCTCGTACACACACACGGTTTACTCGGCAAGAAAGCTCTGCCGACAGTTTTCTTGCTGGTTCTTGCAGAGAAAACCGTGTGTGTGTTTCAGTCTGGTATTTACATACCAGATGGAATGTAGCAAAAGCAATGATTCATCCCTCTCACTCCATGACTCCTTAAGGCTCCAAGCAAAGTTTTAAGGATGCTACTTAAATAAAGACAACTAATAATCTATCTCATGTTAGTTAACCCATAGTGCTTTGGGAATTCCATTGTCACTCATTAAATGTTTATTTGTGGGAAAAAAAAGGTTTAACATAAAATAGCAGTTTATTTTAAACAAAACCATTACTGTATTCCTTTAATTGGGATGAGTTTTAGTACACGGCTCTTTGTAACTGTATCTGTACTTAGAGTTAATTTATTTTATAAGTCCTCTTATTCCTTGTGAAAAAGGTAAAAGGTCACATATACTGATCCTTTTTTCATTCTCAATTCATGCCCTATAACCAGCAGACATTATTACAGAAATTGGTTACATGTTGAAGGTAGGTTATTGTAATAAAGATATCTTTATTATGTGGCTAAACCAACCTATTAGCCAATTTTAACATAATAAAACAATTGTCACAAAGTAATTGTGTAGGCTAATGCGTAGGATGTATGGTTTTCATCCTTACACTACAGAATCAAATCATGATTTTCAAGAAAATAATGATCAATATCCATTAATCTCCATGTTACTAAATCCTCTGATTAGACTGCCATTGATCAAACAAAGAGTGAAAACAGCAATACCCTTGACAGGAAGATTAATGACCTGGTTATATCCAATTTACCTTTAACTCTGGATAGAAATAAGAAGGGGGAAAAAAAGATTTTTTTCAATCAAAGATACATTTACTGTGCAATTATTAAGGGCTGAAAGAAAACCTGTTCTCTTTGAAGAAATAAAAACTACACACAAAGCATTATATATTTCGATTTTTATGGTAATGCAGACTTCTTATTTTTTAGAAAAGTAAAAATGTTTAGATTTTTCCATGTTAATCAGTTAATATTTTACATGTCATTAATAATAATGTGCAACAATCTATGGTTTGCAGAACTTAATTATGTAATACATAATTTCAGATATTAGCAGTCTGGAAACTGAGAAATCCATACGTCCCAATATGTTCTGAGTGTGAATATTTCTGTAAGCTGCAGATGCCCTCAGCTTGCTGCCCCCTTTGAAATCTTTTTACTATAGGTCTATGTCTAAATTATCCTTACAGAAGTCTTCCACCTACCTACTACTACGCCACTTTGTGGCTAAGCTTCCCATTCATTTGAGCCTCTGGTAATTGAAATACTCTTAACACAATGAAATATCCTGACCACATGCTAACCGCAGAAGATTACTGTATATATCTGTATCCACGAGTGGTCATGATTATACCACTGACAGGAGGCCTACGTATAATAAACCCAATATACACTCACCGGTCACTTAATTAGGTACACCTTGCTAGTACCGGGTTGGACCCCATTTTGCCTTCAGAACTGCCTTAAGTCTTCGTGGCATAGATTCAACAATGTGTTGGAAACATTCCTCAGAGATTTTGGTCCACATTGACCTGATAACATTGCACAGTTGCTGCAGATTTGTCGGCTGCACATTCCATGATGAAAATCTTCCGTTCCACCATATCACAAAGATGCTGTATTGGATTGAGATCTGGGGAGTATGGAGGCCATTGGAGTACAGTGAACTCATTGTCATGTTTAAGAAACCAGTTTGAGATGATTTGAGCTTTGTGACACGGTGCATTATCCTGCTGGAAGTAGTCATCAGAAGATGGGGACATTGTAGTCATAAAGGAATGGACATGGTCAGCAACAATACTCAGGTAGGCTGTGGCATTTAAGCAATGCTCAATTGTTAATAAGGGGCCTGCACCATTACACCACCAGCCTGAACTGGTGATACAAGGCAGGATGGATCCATGCTTTCATGTTGTTTTTTCCAAATTCTGACCATCTGAATGTCACAGCTGAAATCAAGACTCATCAGACCAGGCAACATTTTTCCAATCTCTTATGGTCCAAATTTGGAAAGCCTGTGCGAATTGTAGCCTCAGTCTCCTGTTCGTATCTGACAGGAGTGGCACCCGGTGTGGTTTGTAGCCCATCTGCTCCCAGGTTCGATGTGTTATGCATTCAGAGATTGTATTCTGCATACCTTGGTTGTAATGAGTGGTTATTTGAGTTGCTGTTGCCTTTCTATCTTCTCAAACCAGTCTGCCCATTCTCCTCTGACCTCTGACATCAACAAGGCATTTTTGACCACACAACTGCTGCTCACTGGATATTTTCCCTTTTTCAGACCATTCTCTGTAAACTTTAGAGATGGTTGTGTGTGAAAATCCCAGTAGATCAGCAGTTTTTTTTAAATACTCAGACCAACCTGTCTGGCACCAACAATCGTGCCACGTTCATAGCCAATTAAATTCCATTTATTCCCCATTCTGATGCTTGGTTTGAACTTCAGTAAGTCATCTTCATCATGTCTAGATGTCTAAATGCATTAAAGCGGAGTTCCACCCAAAAGTGGAACTTCCGCTTAAACCACTCTTCACCCCCTTACATGCCACATTTGGCATGTAATTTTTGTGGGGGGTGAGGGGGGGGCTTCAGTAGGAGTGGGACTTCCTGTCCCACTTCCTCCTTCCTCCTTCCGCCCAGGTACCACTTAGGTGGCTCATCATATCGCCTAATGTGCCCCCTCCCTGTAGGTGATCACCTGGGACACGTGATCGCCTGTCCACTCAGGGAGCACTGCAATGAGTGCCCGGCCATGAAGCCTGAAAGCTGTCACGGCCGGGTGCCCACAATGGAGGCGCCGGCGGAGAGGAGGGGAGAGGAGCGAAACTCCTTGGCGGCGCTTCGCTGGACAATGGAACAGGTAAGTGTCTGTTTATTAAAAGCCAGCAGCTACACTTCTTGTAGCTGCTGACTTTTAATAAACATAAAAAAGGCTGAAACTCCCTTTAAGTTGCTGCCATATGATTGGCTGATTAGCAATTTGTATTACCAAGCAATTGAACACGTGTACCTATTAAAATGGTCAGTGAATGTATATATATTATTAATTTCAACTATGAATTGACTCATTTTGCTAGGGATTTTTTCAAGCACTACTGTATATAATTTATTTAGTTGGACCCAAAATCAACTGTACATTTGTAGCTAGGAAATATTACAAATTTCATCAATGGGCATAGTGCAGCACAGACACAGTATTGCTAAAGCATGGATAATATGCAGCCACATTTCACCTAATTACAATTGTTATGCTCATGTACTACTAAGGTTACAATCTTCAGACTGGTACTAAGCCATTACACATTCATGGTGGTAGTATGAGAAAACCAATTTCCTTAAGAAATACATGCAGGTGTAGGCTCTTTATAGGTCTGAAAGATACAGATTGATATTTATTTTTAGCATTTCTCTAATGTAGCAGGTGTGATTAATCTGACCTTAATACAATTCTTCAATAAGTTTTCTTGTTTCCTATTTAACAGCACTTTTTACTTAACAATTCTTTTGCTTTAATATGAGAAATACAGACACTGTAAACTTGAAGTTAGACTATGCATATAGAATTGATGTGAGCAATTTTATTATGTGTTACTTGATCAGACGTACAAACAGCTTATAGCACCTAAGTCATGTGTAATAACCATCCAACATCAAAAAGCAACAATCTTTTTGACTTTTACTATTACAGAAAGTGCTCTAAAGAAATGTAGTCACTGCAGGAACTCGAGCAGTAAGAACATGTGAAACAAGATACACTTAAACAAAGGATTCCAAAGCTTTCAGCAAAATGTCCAGGAGAAAAATAATCTCTTAGAAGCCAAGAAATACAGACAGCCCGCTGCTAATATCCATTCTGCTATGTTTAGTGGTCAAAGCTTTTGCAAAGTGATTTAGCATTCCAAGTAAATCAATGGATAAGTTGTTGTGCATGCTAAGTTTTTTGGGTTTCCAATGGTATTTTTTACATCTCTATTTTTTTTTTATTTACTTTTTGATGCAAAATACATGCATGGTACAACTGTACATTTGTGTTATTTTAAAGTAAGTCACCTTATATTTTAAAATTCATAGTCTACATATAGGACTGAAGATTACTCGAAACGTGGCTTTAGGTGGATTACCTTTCCTGTATACTATATAAACATATATATCTGTCAATACTTTACAAAGTACATTTCCATATAACTTGTATCAATGCCGGTCCTAGTAAAGCTTACTTTCCAATGTCCCTTACCAGCCATATATCATCACACATTCAATAATGTCAATTTAGGTCAAAGTCAACCAAGTACTGCTATGTTTCCAGATTGTTGGAGTGAACAGAAGTATCTACAGGGAATGAACAGTAATGATGATACACCACACTAGTTTTCCCAGTTAAGCCCTGCTGAGAGCACCAGTGCAATAATTATTAGATCATATCTTCTGGTGTCTATAAGCATGGCCACAGATAGATTATGGTGCCATCCTATTTGCTGTAAAGACAGACTATGCAAATACTACATAATTACATAGTTATTCTGATTGAAAAAAGGACACAAATTCATCCAGTTCAACCCCCCCCAAAAAAAAAAAAAGAAGAAACAAAAAATAAATAAAATGCACACACACACAAACACACACATAAACACAAATAGAAAACCTACACACAATCCTTTGCCTACAGTTGATCCAGAGGAAGGCAACAAAATTGTTTATTCAATATAACATAAGATGCATCCTCTTTGTCGGATATGTGAGTATGATAGGGGCTTTTATCAACAATTTATAATTATCTTCATCTAAATACCATATATACTCTGGTATAAGTCGACCCGAGTATAAGCCGAGGCCCTAATTTTACCACAAAAAACTGGGAGAACGTATTGACTCGAGTATAAACCTAGGGTGAGAATGCTGTAGCTACTGTAAGCGGGAAAAAAGGTTCAACAATGCTCATTTGCAGCTTCACTGTGCCCATTTGCACGCCTCGCTGTGCCCATTTTCAACCTCACTGTGCCCATTGTAACCTCACTGTGCCCATTGCAGACTTACTGTGCCAATTCTCACTGTGCCCATTCTGACTGTGCCCATTGTAGCCTTACTGTGCCCATTGCAGCCTTACTGTGCCCATTCTAACTGTGCCCATTGTAGCCTTACTGTGCCCATTCTCACTGTGCCCATTGTAGCCTTACTGTGCCCATTCTCACTGTGCCTATTGCAGCCTCAGTGTACCTGTATTCTTGACAGGCTGCACGCATCCATTTTTCAAAAGTTGCGGCTTCCTCCTGGTCCTGTTCCATTCTGTGATAGTCAGTGTACCTGTCGGGTCGCGGGCATCCATTTTTCAAAAGTCGCGGCTTCCTCCTGGTCCATGATAGGTGTTTGACACTGTGTTCCGCTACCGCCTATCACGGAGTTCCTCTCATCCTCAGACTCATTTTCCCAGCAGACACTGTGTTCAGTGTTCCCCCAATCACAGACCTTCTTTCATCCTCGGACAAGAGGATAGGCAGAACACTGAACACAGTGTCTGCTGGGAAAGTCCGAGGATGAGAGTACCTCCGTGATAGGCGGTAGTGGAACACAGTGTCAAACGCCTATCATGGACCAGGAGGAAGCCGCGACTTTTTAAAAATGGACACTCGCGACCCGACAGGTACACTGACTCGGCTTATACTCGGCTTATACTCGAGTATATACGGTAGATGTAAACCCACACATTCATCATGGCACAAGCAGAATGCACGCATGCACACAACTGTGGTCCCTAGCACACACCCCACATCCTCATCAAATTGGATTAGCCCAAGTCCACCAATCAGGACTTGGGAGCAGCATGCCACGACCAGGCTCCAATTATGTTGCTGTACATTCATACACCATTCAAACGGACCTGGGGATCACTTCTCCCTGGTCCTGGGCATCACTTCTCCCCAACAACCGAGGGTGACACCCCTTTCCTGGCAGGAATGTCACCCCCACATTCATACATCAGTCACACTGTAGCCTGCACTACTAACCGTGTGCTTGGGCTACAAAAAAATATAAAAACTCATAACCTGAGTATAATAGAAAAAAAAACATAAAAAAACACTCATAACCTGAGTCGAACATAAAAAAAAAAACTTAACGGCGCTTCCGTGCCCCACGCCTGCGGCGGCCCCGGCTCCTCATGGGAGACTCATGGGGGGGGGGGAATCAGGAGGAGAAGCATCCCCTGGTCTCTGCACACCTGGCGGCCTGCCCTCCAATGCCAGGGCAATGCGGGTGAGGACCACATTGTTGTCCTCCTGCAGCCTCACCCCCGCCTGGATGGCTGCCGTGTTGGCCCTGACAGCCTCTGTCAGCCTCACCCACACCTGCTGTGGTGGTCTGCAGATCAGCCATGCAGGTGACCACAGCTGAGGAATTGCATCCAACATCCTGCACAGATTCCTTTATGAAGGCCATGCTTTGGGCCATGTGGCCCATACTCCTCACAACCTCACCCAGATGGCGGATCTGGCGGGCCTGGTCCCTCCAGAGGTTTTCTGGCAGAACGTCTGCCACCCCCCTTGTCTTCCTGATCACCTTCCTGGGTCCTGATGTGGCTTGGGGCCTAGGTGAAGGGGAGACCCTTGGGGGGAAGCCCTGTTGGGGGAGGAGCGGGAGGGGCTACCACTGATGGTGGGTTGACTGGTGCCAGCAACAGGGGAAGACAACTCCTAATGGAGCCTCACCTCATTGCCACTGGTGACCTCCTCCTCCTCAACCACCTCATGAGGAGAGGTGTGGCCACTCCCTTCCACAGAGGACTCCGGGCTTGCCAGGTGGTCTGGCTCAGCCTGATGTCCGGGGGATGGTTTGGACTGGCCAGATGGCCCAGCACCCTCCTGCACATCTGTGGATGACACAAAACATTCACATGTTGGAGGATCCACACACTTGTCACATGTTCCCTTCCACCCCCACACATGCTACACACCAGATAGGAGATAAAACACACTTACCTGTCCTCAAGACCTCCTCAATGGAGTCAAAGCCAGGAACTCCCTCCACTTGATGCCTGTGGAGGCACTGGGCAACCACCCGCTCCTCAGCAGTGAGCGTCTCCGTAGTTGCTGGTCCCCCTCCAGTGCCCCTGGCATGAGTGGTCATCCTGGCCAGCTTACCTTTGACCACGTGCCGCAGATCGTTGATCTTTTTGAAAAAATCTCATTGGGGCTCCTGGTCTCACTCCCCAAAGCATTCACATCATCAGCAATCAGCGCCAGGATCTCCCTCCTCCTGGCCTGGGTGGTATTGGCACTCTCTTCCCCATAGAGATACCTATCATACTGGGCCATGGCCCTGATAATGATCGCCCTCTCCTGTGGGGAGAAATTAAGCTTTCTCTTCTTCCGAGCTGCTGACATGGTTCTAAAACAAACAGCTACAAACAAAAGAACAAAAGTACCTTGCTTCAGGGGGGGAAACAAGAGGATGTACTTTTGCACTGGACGGGCGCATGTCTGGGGGTATTTATACCCTGGGAGTATCTCACTAATTACGCTGGGCCTAGTTTGTATCTCACTGATTACGCCGGGCCGAGTTCTGAGCATGCGCAGAGAGGCGCTGAACATAGTCAGCATCATTGCGCATGCGCCGTCTGTTCAGCCCTTCATTTGCATGGGGTCACGGCTCATTTCAATGGAACACGCCCACTTCCTTCCTACTTTCAATTACGCCGGCTTACGCCTCGGAATTTACGTTGCGCCGGCACATCGTCGGGCGCAAATACTCTGAAGATACGGTACTTGCCTCTCTAAGTTGAGCCGGCGTAGCGGAAATGAGATGCGCTACGCCGGTCTATTTATGCGCCGATGTACGTGGATCTACCCCAAAGTGTTTATCTCACACGTTCAGATATGCAGGAAATGCACCAAAAAAAAATTATTTGCCCTAAATAAAAAATTGTTGAATAGCACAATAGAAAAACAGTATCTAAAGTGTGTATCTCACACGTACAGATATGCAGGAAACACTGCAAACACTGGAGGAAAAACTGTAAAATATTTTTTTTTTGCCCTAAATGGGTGTTTTTTGAATAGCACAATAGAAGAACACTAGCTAAAGTGTTTATCTCACACATACAGATATGGAGGCAACACTGCAAACACTGGAGGAAACACTGCAAAATATATTTGTTTGCCCTAAATGGGTGTTTTTTGAATAGAACAATAGAAGAACAGTAGCTAAAGTGTTTATCTCACACGTACAGATATGGAGGAAACACTGCAAACACTGAGGGAAACTGCAATTTTTTTTCCCTAAATGGATGTTTTTTGAATAGCACAATAGAAGAAAGGTATCTAAAGGGTGTATCTCACAGTAACATATGCAGTGCTGGTGTAATTTGATTTCTGAAGCAGGACTGACTCCTATATATTTCTCTCCCT
Organism: Rana temporaria; assembly: GCF_905171775.1. Lineage (NCBI taxonomy): Eukaryota > Metazoa > Chordata > Amphibia > Anura > Ranidae > Rana > Rana temporaria. The sequence continues at coordinate 497,545,207 of NC_053489.1, forward strand.
ACAAGCAAAACCAGGAACCTTTCCCTAAAGTATCCAATGCAGAGTATCTCACAGGAACATATGCAGTGCTGGTGTAATTTGATTTCTGAAGCAGGACTGACTCCTATATATTTCTCTCCCTACAAGCAAAACCAGGAACCTTTCCCTAAAGTATCTAATGCAGAGTATTTCACAGTAACATATGCAGTGCTGGTGTAATTTGATTTCTGAAGCAGGACTGACTCCTATATATTTCTCTCCCTACAAGCAAAACCAGGAACCTTTCCCTAAAGTATCCAATGCAGAGTATCTCACGGGAACATATGCAGTGCTGGTGTAATTTGATTTCTGAAGCAGGACTGACTCCTATATATTTCCCTCCCTACAAGCAAAACCAGGAACCTTTCCCTAAAGTATCTAATGCAGAGTATTTCACAGGAACATATGCAGTGCTGGTGTAATTTGATTTCTGAAGCAGGACAATCTGACTCCTATATATTTCTCTCTCTACAAGCACAATCAGGAACCTTTCCCTAAATTATCTAATGCAGAGTATCTCACAGGAACATATGCAGTGCTGGTGTAATTTGATTTCTGAAGCAGGACAGTCTGACTCCTATATATTTCTCTCCCTCAGAGCAGCAGCAGCAGCAGCAGCCTTTCCCTACCCTATCTAAAGCTGGGTCACATGCTGCACTGGCCAATCACAGCCATGCCATTAGTAGGCATGGCTGTGATGGCTTCTTGTTCACACGAGTAAAACAAATGGTGATTGGCTGCCCTGCAGCGCGCCATTACATTGCCGAACACCGAACCCGAACCCGAACTTACAGTAAATTGTTCGGGTTCGGGTCCGGGTACCAAAAACCCAAAAGTCCGGTACGAACCCAAACTTTACAGTTCGGGTTCGCTCAACCCTATTCAATAATGTATTTTTTACTGTCAGTGTAACCAAGCTGAGACTTGCAATATTGTAAATCTGGCAGATACATGAAGGATGTTGGTAGGTACTTAGGATTTCCTATAGGCCGAAGGATAATAAACAACTCTTAGGAAGACTTAAAAAATTGCTTTAATACAGTAGGAAGTTTGAGTCAACAATCTAAATTCAGTGGGATGGCATAACCAATATACTGTATATACTTATAGAAACATAAACTGAATAAGACCAGGACCCCAAAAAATGTATTATCCTAAAATGCTTTTGATTTTGGTATGATTGAAAATATCATAAAACAGTCAATAAATATGACAGTGGCCCAGATTCAAGAAGCAATTGCGCCTGTGTAACCATAGGTTACACAGCGCAATTGCTTACTTGCCCCGGCGTTACGAATGCTCCTGATTCAGGAACATCGTAACGCCGACTGCAGCCTAAAATCTGCGTGGCATAAGGCTCTTATGCTGCATTCTAGCGATGGCCGCTAGGTGGCGTTCCCGTTGTGCTCAGTGTATAGTATGCAAATTGCATACTAACACCGATTCACAACGTTGCGTGAGCCCTGCGTACGCAATTTACGTAGTTTGCGTACGTTGGGTTTCGCGTAAGGTTGCACATCCTAAAAGCAGGGGCAGCCAATGCTAAAGAATACCCGTCATTCCCGCGTCGTGAAATTTTAAATCTACGTTGTTTGCGTAAGTGATTCGTGAATGGCGCTGGACGCCATTCACGTTCACTTTGAAGCAAATGACGTCCTTGCGACGTCATTTGCCGCAATGCACGTCGGGAAAGTTTCCCGACGGAGCATGCGCTCTACGCTCGGCGCGGGAGCGCTCCTAATTTAAATGATTCCCGCCCCCTACGGGACGCCCCCTACGGGATCATTTACATTAGGCGCCCTTACGCAGGGCAAGTTTACACAGCGCACACGCAATTTACGGAGCTAATGCTCCGTGAATCGCGGGTAGCGCAGGAAATTTGCGGGGGCGCAGGGCAAAAACACTGCCCTGCGCCTCCGTAACTAAGGGGCAAATCTACCTGAATCCGGGCCAGTGAAATTAGGTCAGCCTCTGTTGAGAGGAAAAAGTCAAGCAGTTTATCCACTTGGCGACCGATGCATGGCTATATATGTCGGCAGAATGGCTCGCCTGGGCATATGGACGTATATATATGCCCACCGCAAGCTCAGTGAGTGTGACCACGGGTCCCGGGAACTCGATGTCTGCTGGGAGTGTAAACCAGCATTTCCCTGTTCTGCCTAGTGACAAGACACTGATCACAGCTCCCTGTGATCGGGAGCAGTGATCAGTGACGTGTCACATGTAGCCTATCCCCCCCTATGGTTAGAACACAACCCTAGGACACACTTAACCCCTTCAGCACCCCCTACTTGTTAACCCCTTCACTGCCAGTCACATTTACACAGTAATCAGTGCATTTTTATAGCACGGATGGCTGTATAAATGTGAATGATCCCAAAATAGCACCAAAAGTGTCTGATGTGTCGGCCATAATGTCGCAGTCGTGATAAAAATCGCTGATCACCGCCATTACTAGTAAAAAAAAAATATGAATAAAAATGCCATAAAACTATCCCCTATTTTGTAGACGCTATAACTTTTGCGCAAACCAATCAATAAACGCTTCTTGCGATTTTTTTTTCCCAAAAATATGTACAAGAAAATGTATCGGCCTAAACCAGACCTGGGCAAACTACGGCCCGCGGGCCGTATACGGCCCGGCGGACCTTTTAATCCGGCCCACCCCCGCTGCCGAAACCGCCGCCGCTGCCACGTTAATCACCGCGGCGGGGAACATTAGACAGCGTTCGTTTGAACAGCTGTTTTCCCCGCCGCGCATAGACACTCCCCCTTGGACGGATCTGTCCAATCGCGAGCAAGGGGGAGTCACATAGACACTCCCCCTTGCTCGCGATTGGACAGATCCGTCCAAGGGGGAGTGTCTATGCGCAGCGGGGAAAACGGCTGTTCAAACGAACGCTGTCTAATGTTCCCCGCCGCGGTGATAACAGTAGGCAGGGCCGGTGTAGCAGTAAGATCGGTATCCCAAGAAAATTGGCATCCCATGTAGCAACTGAGCATGTGCCGATTTCAGTCCATTGAAATCGAGCGCAGAGCTGCTGCACTACAACACAGCTGAGTCAGATTAACTCTGCACGCGCCGAGAGCTATTGCCGAGGAACACTGCATCAGGATGACCGCGGGGGACACAGTCTTGTATAGGCTACCTACGGGGGGGATCAGTCTGTATGTCCAGGGGGGGGCAGTCTGTATGTCATGGGGGGGCAGTCTGTATGTCACGGAGGGGGGGGGGGTGCAGCCACTTGTGCCAACACACGCAGCCACTTGTGCCAACACATGCAGCCACTTGTGCCAACACACGCAGCCACTGTGCCACCATAAATTGTCGCCACTGTGCCAATCACACGCAGCCACTGTTCCCAAACACAGCCACTGTGCCAATCACACGCAGCCACTGTGCCAATCACACGCAGCCACTGTTCCCAAACACAGCCACTGTGCCAATCACACGCAGCCACTGTGCCAATCACACGCAGCCACTGTGCCAATCACACGCAGCCACTGTGCCAATCACACGCAGCCACTGTGCCAATCACACGCAGCCACTGTGCCCATCACACGCAGCCACTGTGCCAATAACACGCAGCCACTCTGCCCATCACACGCAGCCACTCTGCCCATCACACGCAGCCACTGTGCCCATCACACGCAGCCACTGTGCCATCACACGCAGCCACTGTGCCAACACACGCAGTCACTGTGCCATCAATTGTTGCCACTGTGCCCATCACACGCAGCCACTGTGCCATCAATTGTCGCCACTGTGCCCATCAAACGCAACCACTGTGCCATCACACGCAACCACTGTGCCATCACACGCAGCCACTGTGCCATCACACGCAGCCACTGTGCCATCACATGCAGCCACTGTTTAATCAATTGTGGCTATTGATTAAACAGTGGCTGCCTGTCCCCAGCCTCTGTCCACCTCCTGTGTCATGTCCCCAGCGTCTGTCCCCCTCCTGTGTCATGTCCTCAGCCTCTGTCCCCCTCCTGTGTCATGTCCCCAGCATCTGTCCCCCTCCTGTGTCATGTCCCCAGCGTCTGTCCCCCTCCTGTGTCATGTCCCCAGCGTCTGTCCCACTCCTGTGCCATGTCCCCAGCCTCTGTCCCCCTCTTGTGTCATGTCCCCAGCCTCTGTCCCCCTCTTGTGTCATGTCCCCAGCCTCTGTCCCCCTCCTGTGTCATGTCCCCAGCCTCTGTCCCCCTCCTGTGCCATGTCCCCAGCCTCTGTCCCCCTCCTGTGTCATGTCCCCAGCCTCTGTCCCCCTCCTGTGTCATGTCCCCAGCCTCTGTCCCCCTCCTGTGCCATGTCCCCAGCCTCTGTCCCCCTCCTGTGTCATGTCCCCAGCCTCTGTCCCCCTCTTGTGCCACGTCCCCAGCCTCTGTCCCCCTCCTGTGCCACGTCCCCAGCCTCTGTCCCCCTCCTGTGCCACGTCCCCAGCCTCTGTCCCCCTCCTGTGCCACGTCCCCAGCCTCTGTCCCCCTCCTGTGCCACGTCCCCAGCCTCTGTCCCCCTCCTGTGCCACGTCCCCAGCCTCTGTCCCCTCCTGTGCCATGTCCCCAGCCTCTGTCCCCCTCCTGTGCCATGTCCCCAGCCTCTGTCCCCCTCCTGTGCCATGTCCCCAGCCTCTGTCCCCCTCCTGTGCCATGTCCTCAGCCTCTGTCCCCCTCCTGTGCCATGTCCCCAGCCTCTGTCCCCCTCCTGTGCCATGTCCCCAGCCTCTGTCCCCCTCCTGTGCCATGTCCCCAGCCTCTGTCCCCCTCCTGTGCCATGTCCCCAGCCTCTGTCCCCCTCCTGTGCCATGTCCCCAGCCTCTGTCCCCCTCCTGTGCCATGTCCCCAGCCTCTGTCCCCCTCCTGTGCCATGTCCATAACAAGTACTCGTACCAGTTTTCCAACAATGATATTTACTGCTTTTTATAAAGAAATACAATTGATTTTATGCAGTATTGAGTTTAGCCTTTTGGCCCGGCCCTCCAAAATATTTTTAGTTTCTCATGTGGCCCCATCGAAAAAATAATTGCCCACCCCTGGCCTAAACTGAGGAATTTTTGGGGGATATTTATTATAGCAAAAAGTAAAAAATATAGCTTTTTTTTTTAATTGTCGCTCTTTTTTTGTTTATAGCGCAAAAAATAAAAAACCGCAGAGATGATCAAATACCACCAAAAGGTAGCTCTATTTGTGGGAAAAAAGGACGTTCATTTTGTTTGTGAGCCACATCGCACGACCGCGCAATTGTCAGTTAAAGCAACGCAGTGCCGAATTGCAAAAAGTGCTCTGGTCTTTGGGCAGCCAAATGGTTCGGGGCTGAAGTCGTTAAGGTGCAGGTATGCAGCTCCAAGTCCATCAGTTCTGCAGCCAATAAAGATCGTTTTACTGGGAATGGTCCCAGCAGTGTGGGACAATCCAGGTAATTATTGAAAAGCCAACAGAGCTAGAAAGAGGGGGGGGGGGATGTCATGTGCTAGCAAAAAAAACCTGTTCTAAAATATTATTGTGGCAAAAGGTGTAGCTACAGTATGTTAGGCCATAAGGATAAGTGTGTGCTGATGGGCTTTATATGTAAGGACTGCTTGGTATTAGTAATGCAGCATTGTGTACTACTGTTTGAGAAATACCTACACAGGCATACTGAGGACAGAAGAAAGGAGTTTAGAGTAAGGTGATGGAACATTTGTAGAGCGTTAGACCCTTTATTGGTAAGTATTAGGGATGAGCCAAACACCCCATGCCCCCCCCCCCCCCCCCGGTTCGGTTCGCAGCAGAACATGCGAACAGGCAAAAAATGTGTTCGAACACGCAAACACCGTTAAAGTCTATGGGACACGAACGTGAAAAATCAAAAGTGCGCAAAAAAGGTTTTAAAAACTGAAGTTTTTTGGGGAGCAGTGATTTTAATAATGCTTAAAATGAAATAATAAAAGTGAAATATTCCTTTAAATTTCGTACCTGGGGGGTGTCTATAGTATGCCTGTAAAGTGGCACATTCTTCTCGCAGGTATAATGAATTGTCGGGTCCAGGCAATATAGATCAAAGTCATTGAAAAAAACGGCACCAAAATAAAAAAAATGCGTGGGGGTCCCCCCAAATTCCATACCAGGCCCTTCAAGTCTGGTATGGATATTAAAGGGAAGCCTGAGCCAAATAAAAAAAAAATGGCGTAGGGATCCCCCTCAAAATCCATACCAGACCCTTTAAGGGGAACCCCGTGCCAAAATAAAAAATGGCGTGGGGTTTCCCGCAAAAATCCATACCAGACCCTTATCCGAGCATGCAACCTGGCAGGAGGATGTCCCCATGTTGATAGGGACAAGGGCCTCATCCCCACAACCCTTGCCCGGTGGTTGTTGGGGTCTGCGGGCGGGGGGGCTTATCGGAATCTGGAAGCCCCCTTTAACAAAGGGGACCCCCAGATCCCGGCCCCCCTATGTGAATTGGTAACGGGGTACATTGTACCCCTACCAGTTCACCAAAAAAGTGACAAAAATGGTAATAAAAAAGTCCTTTAATTAAAAAGAAAATTCCAGCAAAGTAATCCTTCCATGACCCGACAATACACACCGCCACGATCGATTCTGCCTCCATGGGAGACGCCCGCCAAATGACGCGACAATTTGGGGCGGTTCATTTCCATCCGATTTCCCTATACAGGAGAGCAGAACTGTGTCTGTGTCTACTCTGCACAGTGAGCAGAAAAAAACAGGGGTGAACAGCAGCGCTAGATATGGTGATAACATAAAATTATATAGCAACTGGAATATAGGTATACTTAAAATGTGTGTGTGTGAGCAATACACATAATATTAAAACATTTGTTTAAAATATAATGTCCATAAATGATCCGAGATCTTGTATGATTAGCACCTGGAGCAGACATGGTCCTGTCACCCCCCTGTTTAGAGGGGATCAGTGGAGCCATCCCCTGCCAAACAAGCGGAATCCGCAAGACAGAGGCGCCTGTGTGAAAGGGGCCTTTCACTTGGAAGATCAGTGTGCTGCTCTTTCTCCTCCCTTAGCTCTTATGCAGCTGAGATTAGAGAGAATGTGATCACCTATAAAAAAAAAGAGAAAGAACAGGCATTTATAATGTTTTCTATCCTTCTAGGTGTAATAAAAACATAGATTACAACATCTGGAAACTTTTGTTAGCATGGTTCACTTCAATTGCTTTAGTAAGAAAGCCTTCTAGAGTGCAGAACAGTAGAAAGAATATTGGGCCAAAGCTGCAATCACAGGATGTGATATTACATCCAGCAGCAGCCACTGTATGTGACTAAGGGCCAACATAGCCACATAGTTGTAATTAAAATCATACTTAGAGATACTAGGGTTTTTGTTGTCATAAGCATGGAGAGATATTGGCCCGGATTCACAAAGCACTTGCGCCGACGACTCAGAAACTAAGATACGCCTGAAAATAGGCTTCATCTGACCACCCTCCTCCACTTCTCACAATCCCCTTCCCGTTTCTTTACTTTCTCCCCCCCCCCCCCACTTTCTCCCTCCCTCCCCCCCACTTCTTCTCTCCCTTATTTCTGTTTTTTCTCTTTCTTTCACATTTTACTCACTTTCAGTTGGGATGGTATCCACCATACTACACTACCTTTTGTAGCACACTGCATATATGCACCAACTATCCTCTACAAGTAATTTTTGGATAGTATCTGGACCTAATCTCTCTTTCAGGTCACAGTCTTCAATATCACTGCATGCACTGCGGAAGTTTCTTCACAAACCGATCCCCCTTCTCCTCCCCTTTTTTGCATATTTTCACATATACACACTCAACTTACTATATATTGTTGTGTTATCCAGGTCTGTTCTATTAGACCTGGTCATAATTTTTATGCACCTATCGTTCAACTGGGACCCGCTCTCTGGGAACAAGAGACCTTGTGCCTCTAGGTATGAGACATAATTGGACATAAAAATCCCCTTGGATATTACAGTATGTACCGGGCAGTCTTTTTACACAAAAGAACCCCGCCACTAATAACAAATTGTGTTGTTTTTAATATACCTGATGTTTGTTTTATGTTGTGTTTTTAGACCGTCTCCTGACGAAGCGAAAGCGAAACTAGTCGAGACTCGAGACTTATGGTCTCATGATTTCAATTGCTTCACCGATACCTACCCCGTCTGCTAAATGGGGATTGCACAACCGGTGACCTGATTGTGGTCAAGTTTGTATTTTTTGTAATGTCTGTATATTTTGTGTAATTTTATGCTTGTCTTGAATGTTTATTTGTTAATAAATACTTTCATAAATATGAATTATCCAGGTTTCTAAACCTAATTATTAAGTACCGATATAGTCCTCCCCGCCCACACTGCTTCATTGGAGTCTCGGGGTTTGTTGGGGAATCCTTGAGACCCCTCTATTTCTCTATTGAACTAGGACGATGGTACACCCCCTATCTATACTAATTATCGAAACAATAAAAAGGTTTTGATCATATTCATCTGACCAACGTAACTTGCCTACGTCAGCGTAGAGTGGGCGCATATTTACGCTGGACGTATTTTTCACTCTTATTAATTTTCGATTCACATATGCAAATGAGGGAGATACGCCGATTCACGAACTTACGTCCGTCCGATGCAGTGCGCGTAAAGTCATACGTCCGGCGTAAAGTTATGCCCCATAAAGGAGGTGTAACTCAGCAGCATCCATGCAAAGGGCTGCACCAGGGAACACAACCTGACGTATTTTACGTAGTTTACGCAGGACGTGAATATGATTAGGCGTAGGTTACGTCCACGCCGTAGGCAGTGATCCGACGTATCCTAGGCAGTTGTTCCGATGTGATTGTGAGCATGCGCACTGAGATGCGCCCACGGGACAGCGCATGCGCAGTTGGCGATTCATATCTGTCTGGCGCTCGGCCCATCATTTTCATGGGGTCACGCCTCATTAGCATGGCTCACGCCCATTTCCACTTACGCCGACTTACGCCTTGGAAACCCAGCGCAGATTTGGGAGGAAGTGCTTTATGAATTCAGTGCTTGCCTCTCTGCGCTGCGTCGGCGCCATTGTATCTAGAGATGCCCTTTCATTTTTATTGTCTTCATGACTCACATTCATGGGAGTTATGATAAATGATGGCATCACATTTTAAAATCATAAAGGGTTCCATGACTTTTTTTAGCAAATCACCATTGAGGTGTAAAAGCATATGAGTTACTGCAATGCTTGGTAACAAGTGTTCTGTGTGGTTGGTGTAATTATGATTGGCACCCATACACACCCTGCCAACAGACTTGTGTTGCAGTGTACTATAAAACTTGATAACAAGCTACCCATGTGATGTAGTGTGCTGCATTATAAAAAAATAGTGCTTGTGCCTTCTTTGGTGCATTTTGGTGCATTAGGCAACTAATTTAAATGTGTCTACTGCCTTAACACAATGGACATTAACACATGTTAATGCCTAACTCTGGGCAAATAAGGGGCTGTGCCAGATGCTTGTTTATGTCTAGGGGAACCATAAAAGGAGATATACTGTACATACCCAATCTTCCATTACAAATGTAAATTATAAGTGATATTCAGCATAGATTCAAAAAAGATTGAAGTTGTCAAACTATTTTTTTTTTCATAAGGAAGGAAGCAAAACTTAGACAAAGGAGTGGTTGTGGACAGGGCCTATCCTAGGGTCACAGACGCCTGGGTGCAGAAATATTTCTGGCGCCCCCACATGGGCATGGTCATCTTACTAACTTCTCCCCTTTACAAATGTTTCTATGGCTACGACTCAAACACAGAGATGCTCCCCTAAGAAGTCTTCATTAGTGTCCCCCATCAGAGTCCCCCCCAGCAGGTGTCCCCCATCAGAGCCCCCCACAGCAGGTGTCCCCCATCAGAGCCCCCCCCAGCAGGTGTCCCCCATCAGAGCCCCCCACAGCAGGTGTCCCCCATCAGAGCCCCCCCCACAGCAGGTGAACCCCATCAGAGCCCCCCACATCAGGTGTCCCCATAGATCAGTACTTGTCCAATAGATCCATGTAGGTAAGAGAGCTGCCGCTCCAGGTGAGCTCACTAGGGTAATTGATGTCCACTCAGAAGCAGATGGGTGCTGGCAATGCACAGGATCCAATAGATCCATGTAGCTTGGGAACGCTGGGAGCAGAAGCACATTACAGAGGGCGGGGCATACGTGGCATCTTTGGTTACTTGGAGGGTGGCACTCGGAGAGCATTTCTGGGAGTGCACGGGATGATTGGCAGCAGCTCAGCAGCTCTGGCCAACCCAGAAGCCTCTCATCACACCGCCTATGGGAAAAGAGCCAACACACGCAGGGGGGGCGGGGCAGACAGGAGACTGCTCCATGCACACCAGACAGAATTAATTAGTGGAGCCTAGTACCGGAACGTGTTCCAGTTGTAGGCGCTGCTGTGGTACCCAGCTCGGATTCCGGGGACAGCAACCGATACATGCGCTCCGCCTCTGGACAAAGAAAAGGAGGAGGGAGGGGAGCACTTTGGAGCTTCGGCCCCCCAACCTCTGCGGCGCCTGGGTGCGGAGCACCCTGTGCACCCTGCCTAGGATCGGCCCTGGCTGTGGATATAGAATTTTGACTGAGAGATCTCTGGGTGGCAATGCAATGTTAACCCTAAATTTACAAAAGTGCCAAGTCCCTATATTAGCTCAACGAATGCATTATTTGAGTGGATAAAGTATACTTGGACTTTGCAAAAGTGTTTAACGCAGTTCCCCACTCAGAGCTAATATGTCAATTAAGGTCTATATACTTAGAAAATACATTTTAACAAATAATAGAAAACTGGCCTAAAGACTGTATTCAGAGAGTAGTGATCAATAATTCAAACACCAAATGGTCTAAGGTTTTTAGAGGTGAAGCCCAAGGTTCAGTGTTGGGACCTTTACTTTATAACCTATCAATGATGTAGAGTTTGTGATTACAGTACCATTTCTGTGTCTATAGATGACACCAAAATTATATAGTAGAATAAAGTCTTTACATGATGTCTCTAATTCACAAGCAGACCTTTAATAATATGTAAACCCAACATTTCCTATTCCTGATATGTGCCAGCTGTACCATGTACTTGTATGAAAAAGTATCCTTTACTCTTTATATTGTTTCCTTTGTGTGAAATACCTGGTGTTCCTATTAGTCCCTATGCTTTTCTATCATTTTCTATCCAAATTTGATCACACAAGGCATGAGAGCACAGAGTGGTCAGGTTTATGGTTGTACTGGGGACTCAGCCTACTCTTCTGGAATGATCAGACTTGTTCTGACACACCCCTCTTGCACAGGCATTCACTGGGAAGATTACTGTGCTGTTGTTTCTCCTCTGCCAGTTCTCTGAGCCCCTCATGTAGTTGAGGGTATGTGATTACTGATAAAAAAAGGTATTTATAATGTGTTTTATATGTATACACAAATGTTTTGCCTTTCATTTCTATTTTAAAACTGAATATGTTGTTTTACACGATTAGGGTTTATATATACAACAATGCACTATTTGATTGGACAACTGGGTGGCAAATGAGGTTTAATATTAATTAATTTAAAGAGGAGATCCAAGCTCCCCCCTAAAAAAATGAATTCATCAGCTACAAATACTGTAGCTACTGTTGTCTTTTAATGTTAAGGCACTTTTTACCTGTCCAAGCGGTGTCCCCACCAGAGTTGACTCTTCAATTAGCTTGACTGAGGCTGCATTCACACTACAGCATTTTGAATTGCGGGCATGTTTGTCAAAGATCTGCACGCGATTTGATAGTGCCGAGGTGTGAATGCCAAAATGCGGGACTCGCATTCAAGATGGCATTCATTTGAATGACACCTCAAATCGCGGTGCGGGCCTGTTGCAATTGTTGCGTGGTAAAACGTGCTGCAATCGCGGCAACCAGTATCATGGAACACATGTTGACCAAAAATTTCCACGATTGCAGCACGTTTTATCATGCAACAATCGCGGCAGACCCACACCGTGATTTGAGGTATCATTCAAATGAATGGCATCTCGAATACGAGTCACGCTTTTGTCATTCACACCTCAGCGCTGTCAAATCGTGGGCTGATCCATGGCAAGTCTGCCTGCTATTAAAAACGCTGTAGTGTGAATGCAGCCTAAGGGAAACCGGCAGTGTAGCCTTGTGGTTTCCTACTGCACGTGCGCAAAGAGCGCTGAGCTTTGTGAATGGGCTGCAGTCTTGTGAAGTCCTGTGACATGTCCCAGAAGGCTGCAGGGGAAGGAGGGAGCCAAATTAAGCAGAGAGTGGGAGCGGGTATCTGTCAAAACCAGGTACCTGCTACCCCTTCCCCCAAAAGGTGCCATATGTGGCAGCGAAGGGGGGAGGAGGCAGACAAGCCGAAATTCCCATTTTGGGTGGAGCTCCACTTTAAAGTTTTGCACTTGAGGGCTATGAAAATGCATGTATCATACATTCTACGAGGAGTAGGGTGTGCTAGTGGACCTCATAGCAGTTACTTGGCATGCTATTAGTCTTTTTGCACCCTTGTTCATAATCTAAATTCTCTTGTTCAAAGTTATGGGGACTCATGTAGGGGAAAAACAATATGTAAATTCTTGCTTAGTGTAATATCCAAAAATGCATTTAAAAATAAATGTACATTTCAAAACGATAGATGTTAATTACAATTAAATGTATATGAGTAAAGACATTTTTTGGTTAGCCATATAATCTGAAACTTTAGTGGATAAAGCAAAATTGCACCATGTAATGACATAAATGTATTTGCCTGTATGGAGATCTTTCACCAGGAAAAAAAACATAACCTAAGCCTCTTTATACTTACCTAAAAAAATTACAGATTTTTTAGGAAGATTTAAGTTCATGGTGATTTGTCCCCCGCCCCCCCTATTTTAACCTGTCTATAAGCCATGTTTTTCTTCTTGCAAGATTCAGTAGCTGGAATTGTGGACGAGATGAAAAGATCTTATGCTCTTTGCAAAAGACTTGTGAAACAATCACATGTGGGGTTTTACATTCAAGTACACTAAAGGATCCCCGGAGAAAGGTATAGAGTTGGAAATTGCACTGGAATTTTAGTAAGGGAACTAAAAGAGAGGTACTCAGCCCCAAGGTGTGAAAATTGGCAAGCTTCCGTCATGGAAAAAACACAAGTAATAACAAGTGAAACTGAATAGGAGTTAAGCTTGGCTGCCAAGTACTGCAGTTCAACACCTCTGTTACTTTGGATTGCTAGAAACCATTTACGGCACCAATGTACTGCAATAGATATATTAATATATTGCATTATGCACATAGATATTCAAAATCACACATACACAAACACACACACTCTATATTCATATATACACATGATAAGTACTACATTACAGAGACATTGTACTGTATAATTCCCTTGTGACCATGCTGCAATATCGTTTGCAGACAGTTAAACACAGAGAAAGGGAACATGTTGCTAAAGTAATAAGTTAGTGGAAACGGTCTGCATTTAAACATCCCTTTGGGTTTGTGTGTTACTAGTTTTAGTATGTTTGTTCACTCCTAAGAAGCAAACCAAATTAATGTGTGATTGTATTGGCCTCCAGCAAAGTAGAATAAGACAAAAGACCTTAAAGGAAACAAATTAACTGAATTCTATGGTAACACCATACATTTTAAAACATAAGCCAGGCATGTCCAAAGTCCGGCCCGGGGGCTAATTGCGGCCCGCATTTCGGTTTAATGCAGCCCCACTGGTAATTCGGATATATATCTCTTTTGTAGCCCCCAACGAATCCCAGGGCGCCGCGCATTCCGAGGCTGCATTCATGTCAATGGTGAGACTGTATTCATGTCAATAGTGAGGCTGCATTCAGAGGCTGCGTTCATGGCACTGGTGAGGCTGCATTCATGGCACTGGTGAGGCTGCATTCATGGCAATGGTGAAGTTGTATTAATGGCAATAGTAAAGCTGCATTCATGGCAATGGTAAAGCCTTGTACACATGATCGGATGTCTGATGGAATCTAATCCGATGGAGTTTTTTGTCGGATATCTGAGGAAGCTGACTTTCATCAGTCTTGCCTACACACCATCGGTCAAAAATCCGACTGTGTCCAAACACAGTGATGTAAAACTCTATGATGTGCTGAGAAAAATTAAGTTCAATGCTTCCGGGCATGCGTCGACTTGATTCTGAGCATGCGTGGATTTTTGACCGATGGACTTCCACACAGACGATCGTTTTTTTCTTATCCATAGGAAAAATTTAAAACATGTTCTATTTTTTTCACCGATGGAAAACAAACCAATGGGGCCCATTGGTCCATCGGTCTGTTTTCATCGGACAAACTGATCGTGTGTACAGGGCTTTAGGCTGCATTCATGGCAATAATGAGGCTGCATTCATGGCAATGGTGAGACTGCATTCAGAGGCTGCATTCATGGCAATGGTGAGGCTGCAGATGGGCACTGATTAGACTGCATTGATGGGCACTGAGCCTTATTTTACTTCACAGTTCTTTATTTAAAAAAAAAGAAAAAAAAAAAATCCTGAAACGTCCCTCTTAAAGTGAAGGTGCATGTTATACGCCGATAAATACGGTATATCCAAATAACACTCCCTAGCTCATCCTTAGACTCTCCACCACACACAGCCACAAAGGCAAGAAAATTATTGTTGGGCAGTGAATTAGTTAATTTGCATTAAATGTTATTGGTTCAAAGAATGTCAGGTAAAATGATCAGCCCGCACGCATGTTCACTTTATCAAATCTGGCCCTGGCAAGCAATAGTTACTTTTTGACAATCTAATATGAGCTTACTTGAAAAATCTCTTTTACATAGTAACATAGTTACATAGTAGATGAGTTTGAAAAAAGACACAAGTCCATCAAGTACAACCTAAGTGTGTGATAATATGTCAGTATTACATTGTATAACCCTGTATGTTGTGGTCATTTAGGTGCTTATCTAATCATTTTTTTAAACTATCGATGCTCCCCGCTGAAACCACTGCCTGTGGAAGGAAATTCCACATCCTTGCCGCTCTTACACTAAAGAACGTTCTATGCAGTTTAAGGTTAAACCTCTTTTCTTCAAATTTTAATGAGTGGCCACGTGTCTTATTAAACTCCCTTTCACGGAAAAGTTGTATCCCTTATTGTGGGGTCACCAGTACGGTATTTGTAAATTGAAATCATATCCCCTCTCAAGCGTCTATTCTCCAGAAAGAATAAGTTCAGTGCTCGTAACCTTTCTTCATAACTAATGTCCTCTAGTCTCTTTATTAGTTTTGTTGCCCTTCTCTGTGCTCCATTTCCATCACTTTCATGTTGTGAATTTTTCCTGTCTGCTGGCCATCTCTTCTCACAACTTCCAGGATTACCTAAATTCTTTGCAGGTTCTCCTCTGTTGTTTACCTTCAATTTCTAAAGACTATATATCCCACAGTATTTTGCTGTGATTCCTGACTCCACCTCCTGAACATCATACTATTTTACTTTGTAAAAAGAAGGCAGGCTCTGTGACATGTGGGACACAGCAGTGCATACTGACAAGGCATAGTGATTACATGTCACAGAATTCAAGGAAGTTAATGTGTGGGGAACTTCACATAGTAAGTGCACAAACCGACTAAGAATAATTGAAATTCAATGTGGAAATCATTATATGATTTTTAATTTTGACCATTGATATGCTTTAAGTAAATTATGCGCACAATGAAATGTTTAAAGAATAATTATATTATTCAAATTGTTATAAAAGCAGGAAGATTAAGTAAATAGGTATAAATAAATCCATGTATACATGTCTAATTAGCCATCCTTGTTTTAGATCAATCACTTTAGTATTATTCTTCAGACCCGAGGCAAAGCTGTATTTGTGGAAAAAAAAAACATATTCGGCAATCCATTACCAGAGGAGGCATCATCCCACCATCAACCTATCTCCAACTCCATACCAGCTGAAATGTCAGTATGGTCGATGTGATTGGGTTGATGCATTTCACATGAACCCCCGCTTATTGAGAATCTTTAGGATAGACGTCAAATGTATCCACACATGATAACAATACATTGTTTAACCCTTTGCGTACTCGGCTTTCGGGGGTTATACCGGGATGATGCCCGCAGCTGCAGGCATCATCCCAGTATAATTTTTTAGAGCTGGCGATTGGCTTTCCAGGGATAACAACTGATGCAGCTGAAAGCCGCTCAGTTGTTATCCCGGAGGAGCGGGAGGGGACACCCCCCACCGCCTACGGCGCTCTTGCTGGGCCTCCTGTCCCACCGGGAGATCCGATCTGTGATCCGCCGCCTCCAGTGCCCAGCGAGAGACTGAAACGAAGCCGCGAATGGATTTGATTCAGTCACTTCAGTGTAAACACGGAAGCGACGTCATGATGTCACTTCCGGGTTACTCGGCTGCCAATGGTGCCAGTTTAAAAAAAATACACAGTATTCAGATTCGCCGTTTTCGGTGATCTGAATACTTTGAAGAGCAAAGGAGGGATTGGAGGTCTATTAGACCCCCAATCTCTCCATAAAGAGAACCTGTCCCCACCTATTACTGTCACAAGGGATGTGTACATTCCTTGTGTCAGCAATAATAGTGATCAAAATTAAAAAAAAAAAAAAAAAAATCGTATATTATTAAAATTAAATTAAATAAATAAGAAAAAAAAATGTTTAAGCTCTCTCGTCACCGCGTGCTTGCGCAACAAAGATAACGCATGCGGAAATTGCGCCTGCATATGTAAACGGTGTTCAAATCACACATATCGCTGTGAACATCAGAGCAATAATTATAGTCATAGACCTTCTCTGTAACTCTAACCTAGTAACCGTAAAAAAAATTTAAGCGTCGGCTATGGAGATTTTTAGGTATCGTAGTTTGTCACCATTCCACGAGTGCGTGCAATTATAAAGCATGACATGTTTGGTATCTATTTATTCAGCGTAACATCATCTTTCACATTATACAAACAAATTGGGCTAACTTTACTTTTTAATTTTTTTTTAATTCATGACATTTTTCCCAAAGAGTTACGTTTGAAACACTGCTGCACAAATACTGTGGAGTTCTAAGTAATTTTCGAGCAAAAAATACGGATTTTAACTTGTAAACACCAAGGGGCAGATCCTCAAAGATCTGCACCGGCGCAGCATATCTGAGATACGCTACGCCGTCGTAACTTACCTGGATTTGGTTTGAATCCAGAAAGAATTTGCGCCGTAAGTTACGGCGGCGTAGTGTATCTCTCGCGGCGTAAGGGTGCGGAATTCAAATGCGGCGAGTAGAGGGCGTGTTTCATTTAAATGAAGCGCGTCCCTGCGCCGAACGAACTGCGCATGCCCCGTCCGTCAAAACTCCCAGGGTGCATTGCTCCAAATGACGTCGCAAGGACGTCATTGTTTTCGACGTGAACGTAAATGGCGTCCAGCCCCATTCACGGACGACTTACGCTAATGACGTAAACATTTCAAAATTATACGCGGGAACGACGGCCATACTTAACATTGAGTACGCCACCATATAGCAGCTTTAACTATATGCTGGAAAAAGCCGAACGGAAACGACTTTAAAGAATGCGACGGCCGCTCGTACGTTCGTGGATCGTCGGAAATAGCTAATTTGCATACTCGACGCGGATTACGACGTGAACGCCACCCAGCGGCCGCCGGAAAATTGCATCTTAGATCCGACGGCGTACTAAGGCGTACGCCTGTCGGATCTAACACAGATGCCATCGCATCTTGTTTGGTGGATACCAAAACAAAGATACGACGCGCAAAATTTGAAATTACGTGGCGTATCAACAGATACGCCGGCGTAATTTCTTTGAGGATCTGCTCCCAAATGTCAAAACTAGGCTTAGTCATGAAAGGGTTAAAAATAAAAATAAGCAAAACATCAAATGAAAATCAATGACCAGAAAAGAACTCTCACATATCAGATAAGTCTAGAACTGTGTGGACTGCAACAGAGGAAACCCACACATAAATAGGTGAAAGTAAGTTTATTAAGGTAAATGCATATAAATGTGAATACACCACCAATACAGATTGAACCAACCAAACAACCAAACAGTGATAGTAAACCAACCAGCATATATAGCAAAGGCAGTACCAGAATCCTAGTCAAGCTAGGCCAAGATCATAAACAGGAGATCAGCAGATGGGGGGCCAGGAGTAAACAAACAGGGACAAGATGAAAGGAATCAGGCTGCAGGGAAATGATCCAGGGATACAAGGCTGCAGGGCAAGGATCCAGGGATACAGGAACAGATACAAACAGGTTCAGGATACAGGACACAGGAATCAGGGTTCAAGTTTAGGATAACAGGTAAACAGGCTGCAGGTCAGGGCACAAGGACAATACCAGGGCAAGGTGTGTGTGTGTGTGCACTTGCTGGGTATTTGTACTATTACCTGCTTACAAGCTCAGGTGATGCCTGACTGCAGAAGGTAAAATATGCTCCATACTGCCAGGATCCATCTGCTGGTGGACGCCAGTACTGCTGCCCAAAGATGGCATAACACCAGCAGGGAGAAGTTTCCCTGACAGTTCCAAACTGCCAGGAGACACCTGCTGGTGGACCTCAGTACTGCACGCCAAATGATATGTATTACCAGTGGATGGAACCTTTCCTGGCAAGAACGTTCCCTAAGAATATATTTCAGAAATCTAACACACACATAAAAAAGAAAAACAAGACAAACAAAACAAAAATAGATATTTTTTTCAATAAAGTATAATTTTTTATTTGTACAATTTTTTGGTGAGGTTAGATTTTTGTAATATACTGTATATACATTTGGATGTATCAATCATGCTTTTATTATTATGATTAGTACAATACAGAATGTATATAGCGAAAACCGTTTTTCACAGCACCTTACAACATGAGAACAGACAGTACAGTTACAATACAGTTCAATACAGGAGAAATCAGAGGGCCCTGCTCCTTCAAGCTAACAATCTAGAAGGGAGGGTCAAGTGATACAAAAGGGAATACTTAGTTACCCTCCTAGTTAGGTACTAGTAGATATAGGTACATTTTGTTTATTTTTGAGCTTCATTGTAATCATTGGAGCTGGGTAGATTGTTACAGGCTGTTCTAGTTTCTGCAGTTGCAGGCTACCCTGCTTCCCCCTGTTCTCCAGAGAGTTCTGGAACATAGTGGGCTGGAAGGAGTAGAATAAATAAATACTATGGGATCTGGAACAGCTAAGTTCTTCACTAGTGACAGAGTGACCCAGCCTGGAGAGAAATCCTGGGGAGAGAATGTTGCTGTGTGTGTGCTCTTTTGGTGAAGAGACTTCAGATCTGTTGGCTGGGGCTGTTTCCAGTTTGGGATCCCCCTGTGCTTAATGTTCACATGCTTCTCTTCTGAAGGCTTTTTTTTGTTTTTGGCAAGAGTAAACTATTGCTAGATAGTGCCTCAGCATGTTTGCACTAGTTCTGGAAATCCCAAGGCTCACCTTAATCACCAACCCAAGTTCTTCAAGCAATACAAACCACAAAAAGACACTGCCAGGTTACTGCAAGGAAAGACTGATAAAATACTGTGTATCCAGAAGGGAAGAGAACCTGCGACAAACAAGACCAGTTTGAGGTCGACACTACAAACACAACTAGAGATTCTGTTGGTAAGTACACATTTTTATTTTAGGTTTTGAAAAGAAAAAATGTGTACAAACTACAGGTTCAAGTGCCTATTAATACCAATGAAAGATATTTGTATTTAGGTAAGGTTGCCCCATCAACCTAGAAATAGTCAGTTCATGCATCGCAAATGCTAATAGTGAAAATACAACATTGCCAAGTATTAAAACTCTGCCTAAAACCTGTGTTAGTTTTGGGTAGAGTAAGGCAGAACTTGCTCTCGTGAAGGTTATTTTTGCTGTCTGATTCATTGGCAGGGATATCTCCCTCAACCCCAGGCATGGATTTTATAGCCAAGGCTCTGCTGGATCTTGAACATTTTGGTTCTTCTCTATGATCTCATTCTCCATGCATTCCTATGAAGAATGAGCAGCAATATATAGAGATTGTAGTACTTTAGAGAAATGACCTAGTATATTCTGCTTGTAGCAAAGCCCAATATATCTCATTGGCAGTGGGGGGGTTGAATCTGCCTTCAAGGATCACAGAAAACAGTGGGGGATCACACCGTGGCTAACTCCACCCAAATAAATAAATAAATAATAAAGTTGATTTGCACTTTAATTGCAGGGACATGGCTGGCGAAATAAATATTTGTTGTCCATGCCAACTGTTTTTGGAGTATATTACTGCCTTGAACTTTAAAGACGTATATTAGTTACAGAATGCCTATTGATTTGAAAAAAAATACAATGACCTTTTAACCTCGAACAGATTAAACATAAATATATAGAAAACAGATGTACATGAGGAAGGATCATGGTGCACAGTTGTTGTCTAAGTTAATTTCCCAGCAAATCCAAATGACTGTGGTATAGCAGGAGGAACTAGCCAGCCACAGGGCCCGGTGCCCATTGTTTCAAAGCAACGTTGTGATGCTACCCTTGGCTGAATAATCACTGGAACATTTGTTCAGTTCAGGCAACTTCCAGGAAAACAACATGGCCTACATTAACATTTCACTCAATTCATAAGGTTTTCATTTATTTATGTATACTAGTACGTTTAAGACATTTGCACAATTACAAAAATTAAAACACTAATCACTGACAGAAGAGTATGAATGACTGAGATGATATGACTGCAATCTGAAATAAAAGCACTACTGTAATGTAGCTTCATAATATTTATGTCTGTATATCGATAGAAAGTAAATTACAGATATTTGACATGAAACATCAAACTACAGCAACATAAAAATAAAGGGATGTGTATATCAGCTGTGCTGCATGGATAACATAATACAACTAGAATAATTTCAGCTATTATTTATGGAACCTCCAGAGGGCCAGTGCTCAGTAAAAGTAATGCGTGGTTTTACATAACTTTATCAGGGTGGAGCATGGAGGAATGAAGGAGAGCTTTAAACTGTCCCTATGTTAACTGTAAAATGGATGGGATGAATTCAGCTAGACCAACGTAGCACAAATGGTTCATTATACTCCACAGGCAATCTGACTGTTGGTATACATGGGCTATCACAGTACACTATGTGCCCAAAGCAAGCCAAACAAAGTATTGGCTACACACTGTGCTTTCATCTGATAGGGGCAAGATAAATTGAAGAGGCATTTTATAAAATACATATTTTGGTATAAAAAGGACATAATCTGAAACACCAAGCTTTAAATGCTATTAGATACATTTAGACTGATAGTATTTAGAGCACCAGATGTATTAAAATGAGTTGATTTATTTTTTTTTTCCTTCAGGAATACCTTCACGGTAAATAAATATAGTTTAAATTATAGTTTTTCACCTTTTAGTCAGGTAAATGTGTAATACTACAGATCAGTGTTGCCAACCATCAACATTTTTACTGGCAGCCACTTTTCTCCTGCCAGTAAACGCCAAGGTTGGCAAAATATGGCTGTGACGCTGGCCGACACCATCTGAGTGCCTGCTACAGTGTGTTCAGGCAGTGTGAACGGAGGACATGTCATATGATGTCATGGTGCAAAGGAGCTGAATGGAGCAGCCGGAGCCTCGTGTGCAGGTCTGCAGGACGGGAGAAGGCAAGCTGGGTGAGGGACTGTCAGTGCTGTTTGGACTGGAGTGGACTGAAGGGACCACCGGGTGTGGAGAGAGACTGTCACTGTGACTCAGGAGGGGACATGTCATGTGAGTGAGATGTCATCATCATCTGTGCTGCTGCATGTGTCCATGTGAGTGTCAATTTCAGGTGTGTGTGCCTGCCCATTCTAATTTGCTGCCCTTCTGAGTCCTGTCCCTGAGCTACTTACTTACTATATCGAAAATAATATTGCTAATCACATCGCTAATTGCATATTGTACTTGTTTGTATCAGAAATACTGAAATTTGTGCTTAAAACTACAATTGTGTAACTTTTGGAAATGCCGGTAAAGCCTTGGCTGGGTGTCATGTCAGTAAATTTCAATCTGGTAGGTTGGCAACACTGCTACAGATGCATATTTCACAAGAAAGCAGAGTTACATAGACATGTGTGATTAGGTTTGTTTAAAAATTTTTGGTGTCTGAAATTTTAATTTTTGGACATTCAGATGTAGGGAACAAATGTTAACAAATCCGATTTTTGCATTTTAAGGGAAACCCCTTACCAAATGTTTTTTTATTTTTTTAAATAGCGTGGGGTTCCCCACATAATCCATACCAAATGCTTAGGTCTGGTATGGATGTTCAGGGAAACCCCATGCCAAAATTAGAGAAAAAGTCTATACCAGACCCCTATCCAAGCATGCATCCTCCCCAAACCACCCCTCATGTTGCCTAGTATAGTTCAGGAAGGGGGGGCTCATCCTCCCTTTGCTGGGCTGCATGCTCGGATAAGGGTCTGGTATAGATTTTGGGGGGCCCCACACCATTTTTTTAAACATTTTTAGAGTGGGACTCCCTTTAAAATCCATACCAGACCTAAGGGTCTGGTATGGATTTTCGGGGGAGACCTCACACCATTTGTGTTTTAAATTTTGGCATGGGTTCCCTTTAAAATCCATACCAGATTTTTTTAAACTAGCATTTGTTTGTTTGCATTCTGCTAACAGCGTGGGAATTCCACTGAAAGCAGATGAGTCTTGGTTGTTAGGAACGAAGTGGCTGGCTGCCTGCTTTTTAGCGATATTCTGAATTAAACAAAAACAAATGACGAAGATACAACATCATGTCATTACCTTTAGTGTGAGAACACCTTTGATGTTGGCAGCTACTTTGCTAGTTTTTACATTCTTGGTTTGCACATTAGTATTCCACACTTACATGTCAAATGGTGTATTTTTTTTTTAAATCTGTTGCTTTACCTTTTAAATAGTGATATTAAGAAACCATATTATTTAGACTATGAGTGTATACATTCAGCAAAGTATATAAAGTAATGTATGTATAGTATATTGTACTGCACTGCATGTATAGTATAATGCATTGGTACATTGTGATTTAAAGGTTTAGGACTTAACCAACACTAATATCACTTTAATTTTACATTTTATTTGGTAACAATTGACTTTTGGGCAGAGTAAATGTATTAAAAACATAAATACTTTAACAAAATGAAAACAGAATCACATAATCTGCTCACTAAAATCTACTTTGTGAAGGCCTCATTAAGCAAATTGAACTACACTGATTGAAAATTGAATTATGCCTTTGACTAGGCACATTTAATGAATAAGCAATCTGTATGTTTGTAGGAAATTCCAGGGTTATAGTCCCAGAAGACTGTACTCGTGTCAAACTGTGTTATAGAAACGACTGCGCAAGCCACAAAATAATTCCGATACTGTATCCCTGTAAGGCCAGTTAATATTAAATAAAGAAAAGAACAATATGATCTTTATATTATTGCTTTGTTTGAACAATTTAATTATGCTTGTTACCATTTACAATAGCTTTTTATTCTTCAGTTATCATTTACACATCATACTTATGCAAAGGAAAAAGCAGTAGTAGAGAACACAAAAAGTAAATGTTTTGTATTGTGGCACCAAGCTAAAAAGGCTGATACGTCGGCGTACTTACTCTGTGGATCTGGCCCAAAGTATACTTTTACTGAAGACAATTTCATTGGTTTAAGGGTATTCTCTGGACTGGTACTATGCCACTCACTGATATCTGTCTTGCATATGTAGCACTACCCCTGAAGGAGCTGCTGGTGTATATTTTGGGTAGTACATTACCTCTATTCTCGCTGTCCAGGGTAAAAGGAGAGTCCAAAGAATTTAAATTTTTACCTCTTTTCTCTTTGGGTTTATTTTGGAGAACTTTAGTAGAAAAGAGGTGTGAGGGGTGGAAGGGTAGGTAGGTTCAGGTGCACAGTCACAAAGTAAGGAAACACTCCAGTTTCCAGCAAACAGTTCTCGTCGCCACTCTAGCCAGAGTGGGTATTGCTCACCCGGATAGGTCCCTCTCACTGGCCCAGCAGCCGGGATGAAGGGTTGTGGGGATGAGGCCCTTGTCCCCATCAACATGGGGACATGGTGCTTTGAGGGGTCACAGACCCCCAAAGCATCCTCCCAATGTTGAGGGCATGTGGCCTGGTACGGTTCAGGAGGGGGAGGGGGCGCTCTCTCGTCCCCCCTCTTTTCCTGCGGCCTGCCAGGTTGCGTGCTCAGATGAAGGGTCTGGTATGGATTATTGGGGGGAACTTCACGCCATTTTTTTATTTGGGGTGGAGTGCCCCTTAAAATCCATACCAGACCTGAAGGATCTGGTATGGATATTTGGGGGAACCCCACATAATTTTTTTTTAGATTTGACGTGGGGTTCCCCTTAACCACTTGACAACTGGGCACTTAAACACCCTTAATAACCAGACCAATTTTCAGCTTTCGGTGCTCTCACATTTTGAATGACAATAACTCAGTCATACAACACTGTAACCAAATGAAATTTTTGTCCTTTTTTCCCACAAATAGAGCTTTCTTTTGGTGGTATTTGATCACCTCTGCGGTTTTTATTTTTTCCGCTAATAATGAAAAAAGAACAAAAATTTTGTAAAAAAATGAATTTTTTTTCATTTCTATTATAAAATTTTGCAAAAAATGAATTTTTCTTCATAAATTTGGCCTAAAATGTATACTGCTACATATCTTTGGTAAAAAAAAAAAAAAATTGGGTTATTATTTAGTCTGGGTGAAAGTTATAGGGTCTACAAGCTATGGTACCAATTACTGAAAATTGATCAATTTGATCACACCCGATGTACTGACAGCCTCTCTCATTTCTTGAGACCCTAACATGCCAGAAAAGTACAAATACCCCCCAAATGACCCCTTTTTGGAAAGAAGACATTCCAAGGTATTTAGAAAGAGGCATGGTGAGTTTTTAGAAGTTGTAATTTTTTCCCACAATTCTTTGCAAAATCAAGATTTTTTTTTTTTTTTTTTTTTTCACAAAATGTTCATATTCGCCGGTTATTTCTCACACACAGCATATGCATAACACTAATTACACCCCAAAACACATTCTGCTATTCCTCCCGAGTATGCCGATACCAAATGTGTGAGACTTTTACACAGCGTGGCCACATACAGAGGCCCGACATGCAGGGAGCACCATCAGGCGTTCTGGAGCACCGAGACCAATTCTGACATTTCTCTCCTACATGGAAAAATCATCATTTATTTGCTAGAAAATTGCATAGAACCCCAAAACATTATATATGCTTTTTTAGCAAAAACCCTAGAGAATACAATGGCGGTCGTTGCAACTTTTTATCGCGCACGTTATTTTCGCAGCAATTGTTCGAATGCGTTTTTTTTGGAAATAAAACGGTTTTGTGCTTTTAAAAAAAAAAAAAACATTAAAGTTAGCCCAATGTTTTTGCATAATATGAAAGATGAAGTTACGCCGAGTCAATAGATACCCAACATGTCACCCTTCAATATTGCACACGCTTGTGGAATGGCGCCAAACTTCGCTACTTAAAAATCCCCATAGGCGACGCTTTAAATATTTTTACTGGTTACATCTTTTTAGTTGGAGAAGAGCTCTAGGGCCAAAAGTATTGCTCTTGCTCCAACGTTCGCAGCGATACCTCACATGTGTGGTTTGAACACCGTTTTCATATGTGGGCGGGACTTACGTGTGCAGTCGCTTCTGTATACGAGCACGCAGGAACAGGGGCGCTTTAAAAAAATATATATTTTTATTGTTTATTTCACTTTATTTATTTTAGTTTGATACGTTTTTCCCCAAAAATAAATGTTTTGATCACTTTTATTCCTATTACAAGGAATGTAAACATCCCTTGTAATAGGAATATAGCATGACAGGTCCTCTTTACAGTGAGATGTGGGGTCAATAAGACCCCACATCTCACCTCTAGGCTGGGAAGCCTGAAAAAAAATAAAAAAAAATAAAACGATCCTGGTTTCGATCGTAGCGGTGAGTCAGAAGAGGCACCAGAGGGAGAAGGGAGGGGAGACGTCCCCTTTCGCCTCCCGTAAGAACGATCAAGAGGCGGAACAGCCGACATGATTGTTCTTACGGTGTAGGGAATCGCCG
Organism: Rana temporaria; assembly: GCF_905171775.1. Taxonomy (NCBI): domain Eukaryota; kingdom Metazoa; phylum Chordata; class Amphibia; order Anura; family Ranidae; genus Rana; species Rana temporaria. The sequence goes on from NC_053489.1 coordinate 497,571,334, forward strand.
GCTGAAAAAAATGATATCTGAATGATGTCTGTAGCTGCAGGCATCATTCAGATATCCCTGCACAAAGTCAAGGACGTCATGACGGCCGGCGGGCGGGAAGTGGTTAAAACGCATTTTTTCCCCAGAGTATTTTCTGGGTACTGCAGAGTATTAGCCGGGGTATTGCAGAGTATTGGTGTTGGGGTATTGCAGAGTATTGGTGCGGGGGTATTGCAGAGTATTGGTGCGGGGGTATTGCAGAGTATTGGTGCGGGGGTATTGCAGAGTAATTGCGCAGAGTAATTGTGCAGGGGTATTGCAGAGTATTGCCGGGGAGCAATGCAGAGTATTGCCGGGGAGCAATGCAGAGTATTGCCGGGGAGCAATGCAGAGTATTGCCGGGGAGCAATGCAGAGTATTGCCAGGGAGTAATGCAGAGTATTGCCGGGGAGTAATGCAGAGTATTGCGCAGGGGGGTATGCAGAGTATTGCGCAGGGGGGTATGCAGAGTATTGCGCAGGGGGTGGTATGCAGAGTATTGCGCAGGGGGGTATGCAGAGTATTGCGCAGGAGGGTATGCAGAGTATTTCGCAGGGGGGTATGCAGAGTATTGCGCAGGGGGGTATGCAGAGTATTGTGCAGGGGGGTATGCAGAGTATTGCGAAGGGGGGTATGCAGAGTATTGCGCAGGGGAGGTATGCAGAGTATTGCGCAGGGGGGGTATGCAGAGTATTGCGCAGGGGGGGTATGCAGAGTATTTCGCAGGGGGGTATGCAGAGTATTTCGCAGGTGGGGGTATGCAGAGTATTTCGTAGGGGGGGTATGCAGAGTATTGCGCAGGGGGGTATGCAGAGTATTGCGCAGGGGGGGTATGCAGAGTATTGCGCAGGGGGGGTATGCAGAGTATTGCGCAGGGGGGTATGCAGAGTATTGCGCAGGGGGTATGCAGAGTATTGCGCAGGGGGGTATGCAGAGTATTGCGCAGGGGGGTATGCAGAGTATTGCGCAGGGGGGTATGCAGAGTATTGCGCAGGGGGGTATGCAGAGTATTGCCGGGGGTATGCAGAGTATTGCCGGGGGGTATTGCAGAGTGTATTGCACAGTATTGCAGAGTATTGTAGGGGGTATGCAGAGTATTGCAGAGTATTGTAGGGGGTATGCAGAGTATTGCAGAGTATTGTAGGGGGTATGCAGAGTATTGCAGAGTATTGTAGGGGGTATGCAGAGTATTGCAGAGTATTGTAGGGGGTATGCAGAGTATTGCAGAGTATTGTAGGGGGTATGCAGAGTATTGCAGAGTATTGTAGGGGGTATGCAGAGTATTGTAGGGGGGGTATTGCAGGGGGTTTCAGGGATGGCTGAGCAGGGATGGATGGATCTGTGACTGCAATAGTCACAGATCCATCCACAGCGCTGCTGACACCCGCGCTCCCCCCTCTCACACTGTACCGCTCGGTACAGAGAGAGGAGGGAGGAACCGGCGTCATCAAAAGACGCCGGTTTGTTTACATGTGATCGCTCCGTCATTGGACGGAGCGATCACATGGTAAACGGCCGCTATCAGCGGCCGTTTACCGCGATTCGTGATCGGCCGGGTCCTCTGGACCCGGCGGTCACGGATGTTCCCGTGTGCGCGTCCCAGGGGACGCGCGGGAGACGGACTCTGGGAGGACGTACATTGACGCCCTCCTAGAGTTAACCACCCGCCCTGTAGACGTATATTGTCTATAGGGCGGTTACCAAGTGGTTAATATCCAGACGAGACCTGAAGGGCATGGTCAATGATTTTGGGGGGACCCCCACGCATTTTTTTCTCAACTTTTCTCTGTATTGCCGGGGGCCCAACAATTCATTATAGCTGCGAGTGGTTTTAAATTATTTTTTTCCTTCAGAAATGACACTTTGTGTAGAGACAGTTCTAAGAACGGGAAACAAGCACTGCTTTACAGGCATACTTTACACACCCCCTAGGTACGAAATTTAAAGGAATAAAACGCCCGTCTTTAAAACTTTTTTTTGCATCGACCCAGGTCCCCAAAAACTTTTTATGACAATAACTTGCAAATAAGCCTTTAAAATGAGCACTTTAGATTTCTCCTATAGACTTTACTGGGTGTTCCGCGGCTTTTAGAATTCGCCGCAAACACCCCAAATTGTTTTGACTCGAACTCGAAGCTCATCCCTACCAGTGAGGAGAGAGCAGATATGAGCCAAGCCGCACTCTGTGTGTCAATTGATACACAGTGTATGGTTGGGGAGTGAGCCCACATAAGTGCCCCCAAAGCAAGCAGCTTGATTAATTTGTTGTCTCAGCATGTTTGCAGTGATTGCTATGATTTCATGACATTATACTATACCACTTTCTGCATATCTTAAAGAATTTCTCCAATTCATCATTGTTTTTACAGTTATTGCTCATATGCCTTTTTTTATTCATTGATTTATCTTTTAGTATTCTAAAACAAATGAGTCTTGCACCTTGGATGCCTACTGACACCACTACTACAATTGTTTTCCTTAGCATAGTACGGTGGTCACCTGGCAACATGACTGATCCCATTTTCCTTATTTTTGACACAGAAATATTTATCCAATGTAGACTTTCAATTATTGTCCACAAATAATACATTTATGAATTAATCTTGGAAGTTTAGCATTGCAATAAGGCAGGCTTAGTATACAAAAAAGGTGATTCCTTGTTGTATGAACCAAATATTAATTTATATAAACACAATTTCAAGAAAAAAGCTTCTGATTACATGCGCCTGTACATCTCTAGTTACAGGCGCATATAATACGCACAGACAGTTTTGTGTTTAGAACTTGAGGAGTGTTTTAGAGAGGCTGTAAGAATTACATTTTCCCACACATATGGTGTGAATGCTTTATTGCATATATAATATACAATAGTTTAGGGATCCTAATAAAACAAGTTATTGGTTTTCCAATTAAGCTCACATCATAAATAGATTTAATGAACCAATCTTTAATACATTTACATGTGTTAAGAGAGCTATACAAACCTCTGATATAGGCTTACAGGTGAGAATTTGGGGGAAAAAAGCAAACAATTTTCTTAATTAAATCCCAAACTTCTCGTCTGTAGCTTACAGTTCATGGATCTTTTTCTTGAACTTTACTAAAGTAGAGTCTAAATTTAATATTTTTGGCGGTGCAAACACATATTTTGAATGTTTTAAAATGTAGTTTTATTTTTCTGGACAATAGAATAACAACATTTTATAATGGAGAAAAGCATAACAATACAACAGCAACAGAACTGCTAACTATAGGCACTAGGATAGGATGGTAAAATACCATGTAAAGGAAAATAACTATTTATTAAAACAACACAAGAGAAAATGGGTTATGATGAAAGAAGAAAAAAAAAACTGGGAAAGGGGTTTAATTTTGGGGGTGATATTTCCAAGGCACAAATAGAGTTTACAGCTTATCTACTGAGCAGATCTGAACACCTCTGTACCTTTGCATCTATGAGCCCTTTCTTTCCTCTTACAATGTAGAAAGGGGAGGAAAGAGGTTCTAAAAAATGAATGAGTAATTCATTAGTTTCTGATTAAAATACAGATTATGGCAGTAGCAGCACCAGCAAGTAACGTTTTTTTAAACACTTTCACCCCCAACCCCCCCCCCCCCTTCGATACTGCTGATCCCCATACTGTCTCTTCAGTAACATTATATTAACCCTTCACCTCCTTTATTCTGCACATCTATACATTAATCCCCTTATCTCAATCTTTCACTGTATTTGACCTGTACATTAACCCCTTTACCACCTTACCCCACTGTGTATGTGTATGATCTGTATGCTCTGTGTCTAGTACTGTACACCACTAGTACATGTTTCTTAATTTTAAAAACGTTGTTGCAAAAAATTAGATCACCTATGAATATCTACATTTAAAAAGGGGGTAATTTAGGGATAATTTAGGGAATGTCCACCCTGCTCTGTCCACAGACATTTTTTTCCAGATCTTTGTTTTATTTTCCTTTATTTATGTACTATATATATATATAGGGCTCTCAGTTCCACCACCTCTGGCTCAGACCCTTTGGTGTCTGCTCACCACAATAACTTGTAAACACAGAAGTCTGGTTTCTGTGTTAAGAAAATGACAGCTCTGCACTCTGTGTGTAACCCCCCCTGGACTCTGCACTCTGTATGTAATGCAATCCTGGTATTTAATGCACTTTTAAGACCCTTCTACTGTTTGTGAAATCTGAATGGGGTCGAGGTTGAGTTCTTGCACCTATTTTCTGAGAAAAAAAGCTCTGTATATATATATATATATATATATATATATATACACACACACACACATAAACATATATACAGTGGGGCAAAAAAGTATTTAGTCAGCCACCAATTGTGCAAGTTCTCCCACTTAAAAAGATGAGAGGCCTGTAATTGTCATCATAGGTATACCTCAACTATGAGAGACAAAAATGTGGAAACAAATCCAGACAATCACATTGTCTGATTTGGAAAGAATTTATTTGCAAATTATGGTGGAAAATAAGTATTTGGTCAATATCAAAAGTTAATCTCAATACTTTGTTATATATCCTTTGTTGGCAGAGGTCAAACGCTTTCTGTAAGTCTTCACAAGGTTGTCACACTGTTGCTGGTATGTTGGCCCATTCCTCCATGCAGATCTTGTCTAGAGTAGTGATGTTTTGGGGCTGTCGCTTGGCAACACAGACTTTCAACTCCTTCCAAAGGTTTTATATGGGGTTGAGATCTGGAGACTGGCTAGGCCACTCCAGGACCTTGAAATGCTTCTTATGAAGCCACTCCTTCGTTGCCCAGGCGGTGTGTTTGGGATCATTGTCATGCCGAAAGACCCAGCCATGTTTCATCTTCAATGCCCTTGCTGATGGGAGGAGGTTTGCACTCAAAATCTCACGATACATGGCCCCATTCATTCTTTTATGTACACGGATCAGTCGCCCTGTTCCCTTTGCAGAGAAAAACCCCCAAAGCATGATGTTGCCACCCCTATGCTTCACAGTAGGTATGGTGTTCTTTGGTTGCAACTCAGCATTCTCTCTCCTCCAAACACAATGAGTTGTGTTTCTACCAAACATCTGATTGCATCTGACCATATGAAATTCTCCCAGTCCTCCTCTGGATCATCCAAATGCTCTCTAGCAAACCTCAGACGGGCCCGGACATGTACTGGCTTAAGCAAGGGGACAAGTCTGAGACTGAAGGATCTGAGTTCCTGGTGGAGTAGTGTGTTACTGATGGTAGCCTTTGTTACATTGGTCCCAGCTCTCTGTAGGTCATTCACTAGGTCCCCTCCGTGTGGTTCTGGGATTTTTGCTTACCGTTCTTGTGATCATTTTGACCCCACGGGGTGAGATCTTGAGTGGAGCCCCAGATCGAGGGAGATTATCAGTGGTGTTGTATGTCTTCCATTTTCTAATTATTGCTCCCACAGTTGATTGCTGCTTGCACCTATTGCAGATTCAGTCTTCTCAGCCTGGTGCACGTCTACAATTTTGTTTCTGGTGTCCTTCGACAGCTCTTTGGTCTTCACCATAGTGGAGTTTGGAGTGTGACTGTTTGAGGTTGTGGACAGGTGTCTTTTATACTGATAACAAGTTCAAACAGGTGCTACTAATACAGGTAATGAGTGGAGGACAGAGGAACCTCTTAAAGAAGAACATATATGTCTGTGAGAGCCAGAAATCTTGCTTGTTTGTAGGTGACCAAATACTTATTTCCCACCATAATTTGCAAATAAGTTCTTTCCAAATCAGACAATGTGATTTTCTGGATTTGTTTCCACATTTTGTCTCTCATAGTTGAGGTATACCTATGATGACAATTACAGGCCTCTCTCATCTTTTTAAGTAGGAGAACTTGCACAATTGGTGGCTGACTAAATACTTTTTTGCCCACTGTATATATATATATTTGTGCTCATAAACTTACATACCCTGGCAGAATTTATGATATCTTGGCCATTTTTCAGAGAATATTAATGACAACACAAAAACTTTTCTTTCACTCATGGTTAGTGTTTGGCTGAAGCAATTTATTATCAATCAACTGTGTTTACTGTTTTTAAGTCATAATGACAACATAAACTACCCAAATGACCCTGATCAAAAGTTTACACATCCCAGTTCGTAATACTGTGCATTGCCCCCTTTAAAATCAATGACAGCTTGAAGTCTTTTGTGGTATTTGTGGATGAGGCTCTTTATCTTCTCAGATAGTAAAACTGCCCATTAGTCTGGGCAAAAAGCATCCAGTTCCTGTAAATTCTTGGGCTGTCTTGCATGAACTGCATGTTTGATATCTCCCCAGAGTGGCTCAATGATATTGAGGTCAGGAGACTGAGATGGCCACTCCAGAACCTTCACTTGATTTTGCTGTAGCCAATGACAGGTTGGCTTGGCCTTGTGTTTTGGATCATTGTCATGTTGGAATATCCAAGTATGTCCCATGTGCAGCTTCCTGGCTGATGAATGCAAATATTCCTACAGTATTTTTTGATAAGATACTGCATTCATTTTGCCATCAATTTTGACCACATTTCCTGTGCCTTTGTAACTCACACATCCCCAAAACATCAGCGATCCACCTCCGCGTTTCACAGTGGGAATGGTGTACCTTTCATCATAGGCCTTGTTGACTCCTCTCCAAATGTAGCGTTTATGGTTGTGGCCAAAAAGATGAATTTTGGTCTCATCACTCCAAATGACTTTGTGCCAGAAGGTTTGAGGCTTGTCTCTGTGTTGTTTGGTGTATTGTAAGTGAGATACTTTGCAGAATTTACATAGTAATGGCTTTCTTCTGGTAAATTGACCATGCAACTCTTCAAGTGCCTCCTTATTGTGTATCTTGAAACATTATTATTTAATTTCTTCAGTTTTTCAAAAAATTGTGACAACAATTTTCAAAAAACTTGCCATTTCTCTTACTAAATAGTAAATACCTCAGACTGTCCACTTTCCTAAAAAGGGGTACTTGTACTGTCCTGGCATTTTAAGGGCCTCAAGATTCAAGAAATGTACATCAGGATTGATTCATTTTAAAAATAGACAGTGTATACAGTACCATAGTTTGTAGACACTATAACTTTTGCACAAACCAATTAATATACACGTATTGGGTTATTTTTCTTCAACAAAAACATGTAGCAGAATACGAAAATGGGGGGGGGGACATGAGGCGGGACTTTGCATGAGGCACACGGAAGCAAGTAAACACATTGGATAAAAGACAGCCTTTAATTGGTTTGTATTGTCATATAGTTACATTTTTGTTACATTTCTGAATTTCATGCATGTTGCTATGAATCAAGATTACTTTAAGCAGCTGTATTAGAACCAAATATTGCATAGTATTAAGTATTCCAACAAGGAATTAACATATGTATTAACTGATACATGGAGTATGAGAGTATAAATAAATCAAATTGCAGTTAATATCTGTATAGATTAATGACCATATTGAAATGTCAAAAGAATATAAGGGAGGATAGAAATTGATACAAGGAACGTCCAGAGCAGATAAATAAATAGTTAGATGTGTCAGTAGTTGTAAGCTCTACGCGTTTCAGGGCCTTACAGCCACTCATCAGGAGAAAAACCATAGTTATTATCTAGAAGTAAGGAGAACAGTCATATTGTCATGGTCTAAGGAATACTGGAGACATGTGGACAAGTATAAAACATGAGGACCCCTCTAATCATCACATATACACTTAACCCACTGACTTACATGTGCATCTGCGCAATAGTGGCGTGGCCACAAAAGTAACAGGCCGGCCATAAATGTCACAAACAGGAACTGAGGGGGCCTGGCGAGGCAACAGCAGCCGACACAGGCAAACACCCACAGAGGGTCAAAGTGTATAGGGTGGCATGCGTGTACACTGGATGAAAAGACCCCAAATAGGGAGACCTATGTGACAAAAAGAGAGTAAGAAAAAACAATAAGCTGTTAACGTAAATAATGAGGAGAAAGGAACTGCCGCTCCAGGTGAGTGCACTAAGCAATCAGTGTCCTCTCAGAAGCGTGGGTGCAGGCAATGCACGGAGCAAAAACTTGAAGAAAAGATTGGACAGCCGCACTTCCACAAAATCCTTAAAAAGGTTGCCTTTAATGGTAAAAATGGAAACAGCACTACAAATCACAGCAGACAGTGGGGTATATAGCTGATGCGTTTCGCACTGTAATGTCAGTGCTTAGTCATATAGTCAGCTATGACTAAGCGCTGACATTACAGTGCGAAGCGCGTCAGCTATATACCCCACTGTCTGCTGTGATTTGTAGTGCTGTTTCCATTTTTACCATTAAAGGCAACCTTTTTAAGGATTTTGTGGAAGTGCGGCTGCTGTCCAATCCAATTCAAGTTTTTAATGTAAATAATGGATGGGTGAATGTGGAGTGTAGTGAAAGGATGAGGTGCAAAGTGGAAGAAAATAAAGGGGATCAGAATAGGTGAGAAAAGGAGATAAGGGCGCAAGAGGGAGCGGGAGATAGAGACAAGCCAAATAATGTGTGGATGGTGAAAAGGGGTAAATATCTGTAGCAGAATACTGGAAGCGAAAGTGCAGTGGTGCATGTTGATCCTTGGTAGGACGTGGTATAAAAAAGTATAGGTGTGAGACCCAACAAAGGGGAAGGGGCATATAGGCAGTGCCGCCACGGCCCAACCCCCAAACGTCACGCCGGAGCACAGAGGGGGGAACAGAGGTATGATGGCAGTTGGAGATAACTCCTGGTGAGGCGATCCTGAGGACCGCAACCTGGTACTAAGATGCAGCTAAACCCATTTCCATCATCAGAAGCTCTGGTGAACATTGGATAGTACCTAGTCTCTGCACCTCAGGTAAGCCTGCATTATTTGTCAGTGTGACCTGCTTGTGTATCAATCCTGGTGGTTGGTGGGAGTTCCTCTACTGCTATAGCTACTGTTCTCTGAGCTGGACCCCTGACCATGACACTGTAATTGGCTGCACAGTGATGACATAAATGGGATAATGTCCAACCGGCCCCTAATTGTCAGTAGTTGACTGTGAGCTTTTGTGTTTTGGTGTTGTAAAGGGGTTAATGGGTTTGAGAAGGGTTGAATAAAGTAAAATAAAACGTTTTCACTTGACTTTGCATAATTTCTCATTTTTGCTTAGATAGTTTATATGCAAATTATGACATTATGACATTTCATACTTTTATACATATCTCCTAGGAAACGACAGTAGAGGTAAAGACATGAGAGCTGCTTTCTGCTTGGGGATTTGCAAAGCTGGTTCTGTGAGGCTATGCCTTCATCTGCTCTTATTCTGATTGATTGTGAGCTGATCTAAGGGAAAAGCTGGGACTAAAGACTAAAGCACCTTGTGATGGTGAGGGCAGTGAGAAGTTTGGAGTGCTGGAAGGGGGGGGGGGGGTCTGGGCTCCCAGTGGTAAGTAGGTATCCTGTCAAGTAGGATGGATTTAAGCTGGGTACACACAAAGAGGTGTTTTTTAGTCCAACAGGTAGGTTGAACAAAGAAAAAAATGACTGATTTCCACATCATCACAAGTGATGTTGATGTAGGGATTTCCCCCGCTGAGACATTGTATTCTGACAGGGGGACTCCTCCCTGCCCCAGCCATAATATGCTGATTAGCTCTTTGAATGCAAGAGCTGTTCAGATGCTGGTTTACCAGCATGCCCATTAGACATAATCTGTACACACAGACCAAAAGTCAGGCGGTTTCTGCTAAATCAGCCAATTTGCAGCTTGTGCATTCCTGGGCTTTACTTATGTATTGTAGAAATTGGGACAGTTGGAAGGATCCCTATGCATGAACTACTTATGGGTCTCCCAATCAATTACTGCTCAAGTACATACACTTGTACAGATACAGAGTGTACATATGTATACTTAGCTCCATACAGGAAGTCCCCCAGGTAACAAACAAGATTCTGTAGGTTTGTTCTTAAGTTGAATTTGTTGAATTTGTATTTAAGTGGGAACAGGTAAAAAAAATGTATCAAATTTAATTCCAGCCTAAAAAATTTTTTTTAAAGCTTTTTGGATAGCATAGGGAAGGGTTAACACCCTTGTAATATTTATGTTGCTGTCTGTGCCCATGTTCAGAAGATTTCACCTTACTTTCTGTTGCTGTGGCAATTGGATTTTGAAAAATGTGGGTTGTCCTAGAAACTAGGATTGGTGATAAAGCTTCAGTGGAGACACGTTTTCCCATAATAACTCTTACAGGAGTGAATTTCCCTTCCCTGGGGTAGATTTCCTCATACTTCCTGTTGTCTCCTTCCACCTGTAAGTAGGAGTCATACGTAAGTTAGATGTAACTCAGGGACTGCCTGTATACTGGAGAATAGTATTTGTAACTAAGAATTCTCCATTGATCCCTGATATGCAGTTAGAGTCAGACAGTAAACAGCCCCTTGATCCAGTCCAAATTCTGTCAAGAGAAAATGGTAGAAACATTCTGCATATTTCAGTTCTAGTATAAACAGGTAATAAAGAAGGTTCTTGCTGCCAAATACCACTTGCACCTAAAAAACAGGAACCTGGTTTGAGCATTGTGAATAATTCCTCCTGCTTCTCTTCTGCACTGGAAGTAAGAACTTTCCATGTCAAAATGACACTGGCAGAGGGCCCTTGCATCTATCTCACCATCATCTAATATAAATAAGCTCCTAAGTCCCAGAGGTCATTTGTGTAGTGAGTGTGAGTACAAGAACATACAAGAACATACATACATACTACAAAGGATTTGAAGGTTTGATAACAATTCGGGTTGATTTATTAAAGTAAAATAGGCTGTTCACTTTGCAAAATAAGTTGTCCTTGTATGAGCCTTGTAAGTGTTTAGTAAATGTTGCACTATTTCACTTTGCAAAGAATACCCACTCATGTGCAAGAAAAATTGTAAAAACTGCATTTTTGCTTGCACGTGGTTTTATGATGGAAGTCAGTATAAATTCACCTCATTCAATAAGCTCGGGGGATAATTCCCTTGCAAAGTGCATCTTATTTTGCAAAATGACTAGTCTATTTGCATTCAGTAAATCAACCCCACTGTGTCAGGGTCATGTTTTTATTGAGCCAAGACTACCTTTAGGTGCATGTGAGCATCGGTACTAGAACTTTCTAATAATGGGACGGAAACAAGGACTGTCTTGCCTTACTTCTCTGAACTAGGCCTTACTACCTATATCCTAAAAAACATGTTCTTTGTTACATTTTGCATAGCATACTATGGTGGCCCTTCATTATGTGCTGTATGGGTGCCCCTTGAAAAACAACTGCTTTCTCCCCCTGTCTAGTGTCCTTGTAATAACACATACAATGGGTTTATGATTTTTAGAAAATGAACAAAATCCATGACTTGTTGAGTTATTTCATTGTACTATTTTACCTTGGTTTTCTGTAGATGAATTATTTACTACTATTGCTGAATTTATTGCTAGCAAATATTGTAATAACTATGAAAAATATTTCTATAATGGAATACCAAAAAGAGTTATTGAACAGAGTAATTTTCATTCCTAGTTTCTACGAGAATTACGTTTTCCTCAATTATTTATGCACCTTTTTGGCAGAATTCATAGGGCACAATAAGTACTATATTTTATAAACGAACCACTAAAGTTCACTGTGTTTATTACCCATGTTCTAGAATCTTATGATAAATTTAGATTTGTTTTACTGGTTAAGATTGTTTAATATCATATTCCCCTGTCGATGGTTCTAAGAGAGCATTTTTTTCCAGTAAAGAAAAGGTGCATTGCTAATGTTATATGCATTTCAATATACAAAGACTTTTGCAGTCAGTCATGTTGTCATTGGATTTAAAAGCTTGTTTATCTGAGTCTCTGTTGGAAAACAAGGGCTTTGCGCCAAATAAAAAATGAAAACCAAGTTTACTGGCTAATCATCAAGTTCAGACAGCCAGAAATCTCCCCAAATAAATTATTTTTTGCAGATTTTTGGACAACTTTAAAAAATGCATGTCAAAGCATGTGCAATTGTTGAGAATATTAAATATTTTAATACGCTAATGGATCACCATTAAAGAACTGAAAGAATAAATCAATGCAGATGAATGACTTTTTCTGACCTTTTGGAATAACCAACAAAGTAGAAGAATTACATAAATCATTGTCATGTAAACTTCTGCATTATTTTTGAGTTATGCAGTGCCCAGAATGTAAAGCAATTATTACTTTTTTTTGTCTTAGATTTCTTTTTCAAAACCTACCCAAGGCTTACATTGTCATGTGTTTAAACTTGAATTGTTACATTTATTGTGAGGGCATTCTCTGTATTTAAAACAGTTTTTTAAACTGTCTGAAACTTAACAGCTTGAAAGGTATACATGACTATTATCTTCTGTTTCTGATTAATGCTTTATTCCAAACACGTCATATGGCTTTCTCTAGAAGATGGGGTTGAAATGCCTTTTAATGTTCACTCAATTAAAAAGTCATTGCCTTGAAATAGACATATAGGAGACACTATGCATAAATAGTGTATCCAAAGATAACTAAAAATGTGGGCAAAATGCCATTTAATTAGAAAACTACACTACTGCTAGGGATTTATGCTGCAGATATTCTTATGTTTCCAATGCAAAAAAACAAAAAACAAACACTATGTTGATTGGTAGCCATAGACCATAGGATCCAAGAGACTTATGGTGCCTTGACTTTTGGTACATGCAAATCGGGCTCAGAGGCTGGTCAAGTGCAGCCAAGGGAAGAAAGTTTTTTTAGTGCTTTTAGAGATTTATTTTTGCTTTTCAACGATCATTTACATAATTGTCCTGATTAACTCCCAGATTTGTGCACTCCGCTATGCATCAAAGTCACACAAACAAGCTAACCTTAAACTCAGTTTTAATGTATCCCAATTAAGTAATGGCTTGCCCACAATACAATTGTGATCTAAGCGTTGTAAACATCTTTAGATGTACATACCATAAAATAGTAATACCACATTATGTGAGTGGGGCTATCATTTAACCACTTGAAGGTTACCTCCTTCATGACCTGGTAATATTTTGCTATTTAGCACTGTGCTACTTTAACTGCCATTGCATGGTCATACAACACTGTAAGCAAATACATTTTTTTCCCCACACAAATGCAGATTTCTTTTGGAGGTATTTTTTCCCCTATATAAATAAAAAAAAGATCAACAATTTTGAAAAAAAAAATATAGTTTCTGATGGACTCAGTGGCTGCACCGCTCAGCACCCAAGGGGCGCACTATTATGCATATGCAGGTACTGTATGTGATTGTGCCTGTATATGCCACCCATCTGCAGTAAAAATTACTGTAGGCAGCTCGGGAAGTGGTTAAACCTCAAAGCAGAGTGCCTGTCTGTGTGTAAACAGCTCTCAATGTCACTTATCAAACATTTACACTATTGTATATATATGTATGGCGCCCACATAACGTATCTAGCCTGTTTAATTATTGTTATGTGTATGGACAGCAATAGCAGATCTTTTCACATTTATAAGTGTAATTTTTTTTAGTGTTTGAATTTTGAGATGTCTAGAGAGATATTTTTCTCATATTATTCTATTGACTAAAAACTGGTAACATAAGGCCATATTCATTTTTCAGTAATATCTGGCTGGATTGACATCTAATGCTTTCGGTTCTACTAACCACAGGAATGCCTAATTGCTGCAACCTGTCTTGTTTCTGTTTTTACAGGTGACTGTTGTTTCTTCTCTACCATGCCATGTAATGTATCTGTGAAGTATTAAATACAGAACAGTGTGATTTTTACTGTTCCTTGGCGTGCATCAGTTTAAAATGCACCTTGATATGTTAATAGAATGTTGTATAATGCATGAGAAATAAGTTACTGCAGATGTGACCTATCGTAATTGCTGTGTCATAACGATAGGAATGTAGGTAGTTCATTTGCAAATCTACAGAAAATAATTGAGAAATCATGCAGATTACGCAGCAAAAAATAATAATATTTTTTTTTATATATGTGTGTGTATATATATATATATTCCAGGAGACTTGCTCAAATGGTAGCTGTGTGACAGGAAGGCACCAAAAAATAAAATATCTTAAAGGGGTCAGCCTTATTTTTAGCATGAAGCAAAATAAAAAGTCCCTTTTTAGTGTCCATGCTGTAGGCTTTCATTCAACCAGTCCTAGTCTTGAATCCTTCAAGTGTTTCTCACACAAAACAACAGCAAAACACATTCAGGGGAATTCGCAAAAACTAGTACTTAGTTAAAAAAAAAAAAAAAAGAAGTAACTAGCCCCAGATTTGTGTATACAGACATACTGTATATGTAAAACTGACAGAACTGACAAAAAAATTAAATGTAACCAAATTTTTGGTCAGGGAAATGTAGTTAATAATAAAATTAATTTAATAAAATGTAGAATATCATGAAACCTATGTTTTCTAAAGTGTATTAGAAACAAATTAATATAAATTAAGAATTATTAAAAGTACATCTTCAAACTTTTAATATTAACTTTGTTAATACTATATTAATACTATATTAATCATTAAACTATATTGGTAGTCATTGAAGACCCCTAAATGGTGGTCATTGTAGAGTTCTCCTACATTCATGGTTAGAAGTTTAGTGCACTCTTAGGGCCAGATTCACAAAGCACTTGCGCAGACTTAACTCGAGATGCGCGGCGTAATTGAAAGATGCGCTGCGCGCATTTTTGCGCCTGATACTCAAAACGAGTTACGCCTGAAATCCATTTTTTTCCGTCCTACCTAAAAAAATTACACCGGCGCTTCTTCGAGCGCAAAATACGCTAGACACACCGCTGTTTTGATAGGCAAAGATGCAAATGAGGGAGATAAGGCGATCCACAAAATTAAGTGTGTGCAGCGTAGATTACGCCCTGTGCTCTTCTGTTAGTTTCATGGTGTAAAATTACACTTTATAAAAGGTGCCCTAACTTTACACCTGCCGTGTAAATGTCAGCTAAAGCAACACCATTAAGGAAGAGCTGAGCACACACACTTGCAGGACAACAATCTGTATGCCAACATGCCAGGGGCATCCATGCGCATAGCTAGACTAGTGACTTTAGTAACCGAGGGTACCCCCTCTTCTGAGGGAACAGCAGTCAGGAGACGCCTCGCAGAATGCATCTTTGCACAGTAAACACACACATTAATTATGTCACAATGAGAATGCATGAATGCACACCCACTGTGGTCCCTAGCACAGACACATCACATGCACATCTAATTGGATTAGATCCAAGTACCCCCCAATGGTACTTGGGAGCAGTAACGCCACGCCACGGCTCCAATTATGTCACTGTGCATTCATACACCATTCACGTGGACCTGGGATCACTTCTCCCTGGTCCTGGGGATCCCTACTCCACCAAAACTGAGGGTGACACCCTTATTTAATCAGGAATGCCACCCCCACATGCATACATCATTCACACACATTAAACAAATCATAAGTACAATATAACAAAAAAAAAAAAGTACCCCCAAAAATTAACGGCGGCGGCGTAAGCTACGCCTGGGCCGCCCATGGGCACGGCCACGGCCAACCAGAGGAGCCTCCTGGGGGGGTGTGAGCAGGGGAAGGAGGATCATCCTGGGGGGGGGTGTGAGCAGGGGAAGGAGGATCCTCCTGGGGGGGGTGTGAGCAGGGAAAGGAGGATCCTCCTGGGGGGGTGTGAGCAGGGGAAGGAGGAGCCTCCCCTGGTGACTGTCCTCTTGCTGGCCTGCCCTCTAAGGCCACTGCTATCCTGGTGAGACAGATTGTGAGGGCAGCCGTATCGGCCTGGCCAGCCCGGGTATTGTCCTGGACAGCCTGGGTCAGGGCACTCACCTCCTGGGCCACGCCTGTTGTGACCCTGCAGGTCACACAAGCATGTGATGACCGCCAAGGAGTTTGTGGCCCCATCAGTGAGTGACTCCTTCATTGAACCCAGGCTGACCTCCATCTGGCTCAGAGTCTGCTTGATCTGAGCCAGATTGCGGGTCTGCCGGACATTGTCCCTATGCAGACTGGCCGACAGACGCTCGGCCACCCCCCTGGTCTCATGGGTCGCCATCCTGCCTGCAGCCGTGTCTTGTGGCCTGGGAGGAGGGGAGAGAGAGACCCTTGTGGGTTGAGGCCTGTTGGGGGAGGAGTGGGAGGGACTACCCCTGATGGTGGCCTGACTGCTGCCAGCCTCAGGGGTAGCCTCACGGGTCAACAAATTCGAGGCCAAAAGGACATGCCTGGCAATGTCCATATCTTCATCCTCCACCCCCTGATCCTCCTCCCCCTCAACCTCCTCATGAGGGGAGGTGTGGCCACTCCCCTCCCCTGGGGACTCCTGCCCTTCTTGGGTCTCCTCAGCAGCCTCTTGTCCTGGGGATGGTGCATCCTGGCCTGATGGCCCAGCAACCTCCTGGCCTGATGGGCCAGCAATCTCCTGGCCATCTGTGGAGGACACAAAACTATCACAGGTTGGAGGATCCACACACTTGGCACACCTTCTCTTCCCCCACCCACACATGCTAATCACCTGATAGAAAAAGCCAAAACTTACCTGTCCTCACAGGAGAATCAGATTGATAGCCAGGCAGGCCCACCACCTGCTGTGGGTGGAAACACCGGGCCACTGCCCATTCCTCCTCACTCAGCCTGAGCCGCAGGGTGCGACTCCTCCAGTGCCCCTGGCATGGGCATTGATCTTGGCCATCTTCTCACGGACCAGGCTCTTAAGATCATTTATCTTCTTTTGTATCCCACTGGGGGTCCTCGTCTCCCCCCCCCCGCCGCATTGATCTGATCCGTGATTTTCTGGATCATCTCTGTCCTCCTGGCAAGTATCTGCTTCTCGATGCTCGAAAAATTGAGCTTCCTGCGCTTCGGTGCCATAATACCCACCACTCAGCAACAACAACAAACAAACACAAATACTCACACAACAAACAAACAAAAATACTCACACAACAAACAAACAAAAATACTCACACAACAAACAAACACAAAAATACTCACACAACAAACAAACACAAAGATCAAACCACACAAGCAGACAGCTACTACAAATTCAAAAACAAACTCAGAAAAAACACACTGAAAATACACTCAGAAAAAAAACAATCAGAAAAAACAAACAGAAATTACAATCAGAAAAAACACACAACTACTACACTCTACTACTCCTCCAAATCTTTTAACTAACACGAAACTCACCAACACACACCAACAGACGACAGAGCAGAAGCAACTTGCTCTAGGAAAGGGGAACACAGGGATGTACTTTTGCAAGGGAAGTGTGTTTGTGTGGGGCTATTTATATACAGGGCGATTCTCAAACTAAGTACACTTGGCCTTTTTCCTATCTCACTGATTGCGCCGAGCCAAGTTCTGCACATGCCCAGTGAGGTGCTGATTCGTGCGCGCATGCGCAGTACGGCCAGCACTTCATTTGCATGGGGTCACGGCTCATTACAATGGAGCACGCCCACTTCCTTCCCACGTTCAATAACCCCGCCTTACGCCTCGTGATTTAAGTTACGCTTGCGCAATTTGGGCCGCAAATGCGCTGTGGATACGGCACTTACAACAAAAAATTAAGGTGCCGGAACTTAAATGACATACGTTTTGAGTAACTTAATTTGCGCCGCTGGTTGTGAATCTGGCCCTTAGTTTGGTGGTCAGTGAAGTGCCCACTTATTCTGGTGGTTATTGTAGTGCACCCTTTCATGGAGGTTGGTGAAGTGTCCCTCTCTATAGGTGTCAGAGGTGAAGTGCCCACTCATATTGGTATTGGTCAGTAGAGAAGTGCCTCATTTTGGTGAATATACTGTATATTGATGAGTGGAGAATCACCACTTACATCAACCGTGAGGAAATGGTCTTTTACATCAGTGATAATTGAAGTAGTCCCCCCCTTACATTGGTGATCACAGGAAATGTGCCCCTTATATAGGTGGTAAGTATAGATGTGTTCTCTTATATTAGAGATCAATGGTGACATGCTCCCTTAGATTGGTGGTCTGTGGTAAAGTGTCCCTTAAATTGGTGGTCAGCAGCAAAGTGCCTCTTTATATTGGTGGCCAGTGCAGTGTCATTTTACATTGGTGATCAGTGTAGTCCTCTTATTGTGGTGGTCAATGTAGTGACCTGCTAAATTTGTGGTCAGTGGTTAAATCTCCTCTTACATTGTTTCTCTGTGGTAAAATGTCATCCTACACTGATGGTCACTGCATAAGTGTCTTCTTACTTTTGTTGTCAGTAGTTAAGTGCCCCCTTAAGGTGGTTTTCAGTGGTAAAGTTGTCCCTGACATTAAAACTAGGTAAACAGGTACCCTTGTATGTTGGTGGCCTGTGGTGAAGTCCCCCCCTCTACATAGGTTTGATAACAGATGTTCATAGACCAGTGCTAATAACACATAAATATCAGAAAATCAACATGGAAGTTAGACTGCTTGTATTTTTAGACAAAAAGATCTACAGTGACATCCTCCTTGCTCCCTCAATACAGATTTCCTCTAATTATAACATATTTCTGACTAGGGTAGTTGCATATGTGAAGTCTGAGTGTCTAATTGGCTTTGTAAATTAATTTTCCCTGTAATTGTACTGGATAGCATTTCAAATACATCCTGCGAAGTGTATAGGGCATCCTATGGTGTTCTTCATGGTTTCTCACATGCTCATTCTGAGGAATTTATATCCGTTTCACATTCAATCTCCTTTGTCTAAGCAGCTTGAACATGTTACAAGACCTGCTGATTTTTAATGAGAGGACTCTGCTAGGTGCTAGGCTCTGCAAAAAAGGATTGTGACAATAGCAATGGGTTTTAGCATTTTTAGCAAACAAAAAAAGGATGATGGCTAATGTTACTTTAATATGACTACAATGGCAAAGATAATTATTATTATCACTATATATTTATATATACATGTATATATAGTACAGACCAAAAGTTTGGACACACCTTCTCATTCAAAGAGTTTTCTTTATTTTCATGACTATGAAAATTGTAGATTCACACTGAAGGCATTAAAACTATGAATTAACACATGTGGAATTATACATAACAAACAAGTGTGAAACAACAGAAAATATATTTCATATTGTAAGTTCTTCAAAGTAGCCATCTTTTGCTTTGATTACTGCTTTGCACACTCTTGGCATTCTCTTGATGAGCTTCAAGAGGTAGTCACCTGGCGCAGCACCCCATCACTCTCCTTCTTGGTCAAATAGCCCTTACACAGCCTGGAGGTGTGTTTGGGGTCATTGTCCTGTTGAAAAATAAATGATGGTCCAACTAAACGCAAACCGGATGGAATAGCATGCCGCTGCAAGATGCTGTGGTAGCCATGCTGGTTCAGTATGCCTTCAATTTTGAATAAACCCCCAACAGTGTCACCAGCAAAGCACCCCCACACCATCACACCTCCTCCTCCATGCTTCACGATGGGAACCAGGCATGTAGAGTCCATCCGTTCACCTTTTCTGCGTCGCACAAAGACACGGGGGTTGGAACCAAAGATCTCAAGTTTGGACTCATCAGACCAAAGCACAGATTTCCACTGGTCTAATGTCCATTCCTTGTGTTCTTTAGCCCAAACAAGTCTCTTCTGCTTGTTGCCTTTCTTTAGCAGTGGTTTCCTAGCAGATATTCTACCATGAAGGCCTGATTCACACAGTCTCCTCTTACCAGTTCTAGAGATGTGTCTGCTGCAAAAGGTGGCTACTTTGAAGAACCTAGAATATGAAATATATTTTCAGTTGTTTCACACTTTTTTGTTATGTATAATTCCACATGTGTTAATTCATAGTTTTGATGCCTTCAGTGTGAATCTACAATTTTCATAGTCATGAAAATAAAGAAAACTCTTTGAATGAGAAGGTGTGTCCAAACTTTTGGTCTGTACTGTATATATATATATATATATATATATATATATATATTATATATCTTGACTGACTCGGTAGCAGCATGTGAAATTTAAGGTTGATCAAGCCTGCGTGTTCCTGTTTTGTCCTAATTGCCAAATGAGCTAGCAAGTAGCATCCCTTAACTGGCTGGAATAAATTTGTGACTGTTCCACCTGTTGCTCCCCAGGTGAAAACACCACTTTTTGGATCTTTGTGTGGGTGTTATGGCTGGCATTTGGGATTGTTGCCTTACTAAATACAGATCTGTTCACATAGGTGATAGCATAGCTCTTCAGTTTTCTGGCATGCAGCTGCTACCTGACTTAATGCGTTTTATTGCCCAATAGCATGCAGACATGGCTTCTGATTTATCCTGGCTAATACTTCCCTGGGTCTAATGAAGCCTGTTATAAAGGCTAGAACACTTCCTGGTTTTCAAAGTGGCTTTTTGAAGTGTAACTCCAATTTTGTTAAAAAAAAAAGTCTCTTTCACTTCAATGAGGCTGGACAATATTATTATTATTATTATTATACAGGATTTATATAGCGCCAACAGTTTGCCCAGCGCTTAAATATGACAGTGGTGTGATACATCAAGAAGCAGGTCGTTACCCTGCAGCTTGCGTCTACTACTGAAGTAGAGTTAATTGTGACCTGGGCAAATAGGAACCTTTCCAACATTTTGGCGATCTGTAAGCTGAGAATTCAAAACTTTCAGAAGGACTCTATATTTTAGTGTAACAATTGGTTGAGCTATTCTTACATCTATTTATACTGTCCCTGAGCAGGATTCCAGAGTTTGATCTGCTCATATCTCTTTACAGTTGCAAGCTGGAGAACTTTTCTCAAGGGTGTCCAAGCTCACAAGTCCTGGGAGTGGATGGCATGACAAATCAGTTTAGAGGAGATTTTGTAAGCCATATGCCTTTCTTCCAGTCCTCACTATATATAGATTTATGACTACTGTTAAAAACAATGGAAATCAAGGCCTTGGTTTCCTTTTCTGCTTCAAACTCAGTTATTGGGACCTCTCCTCTCTTGTTCATCTCTACCCAGTTAATGTTCTGGTTCTTGTGAGGAAAAGAATAACTAGCTGGCATTTCTCTATGCTGATGCCTATACTCTAGGAAGATGGTGCAATTATATAGTTATAACAGGATTTGAGTTAATTTCCAACAGTTATGGCTGCTTCTAATCTCTCTTGCTTCAATTCTTAGATCCACTACATTCTGTCAGAAACCATGAATCAGACCGAGACAGAAGTACAGTTAAATCACACTTGTTTAACTGGTTGCCGACCAGCCGTCGTCGTTTTACGGCGGCAGGTCGGCTCCCCTGCGCGAGAGCACGTAGCTATACGTCGGCTCTCGTGCAGGCCACTCGCGGCTCCCGTGCTTGTACCCGGCGGGCGGGATCGCCGCTGGGCACACGCGATCGCTTGTTACAGAGCGAGGACCGGGAGCTGTGTGTGTAAACACACAGCTCCTGGTCCTGTCAGGGAGAGAAATGCTAATCTTCTGTTCATACAATGTATGAACAGAAGATCAGTAATTTCCCCATGTCAGTCCAACCCCCCTACAGTTAGAACACACCCAGGGAACATACTTAACCCCTTCCCTACCCCCTAGTGTTAACCCCTTCACTGCCAGTGGCATTTTTATAGTAATCCAATGCATTTTTATAGCACTGATCGCTATAAAAATGCCAATGGTCCAAAAAATTTGTCAAAAGTGTCCGAAGTGTCTGCCATAATGTCGCAGTACTGAAAAAAATCGCTGATCGCCGCCATTACTAGTAAAAAAAAAAATTTTATAAAAATGCCATAAAACTATCCCCTATTTGTAAACGCTATAACTTTTGCGCAAACCAATCAATAAACATTTATTGCGATTTTTTTTACGTAAAATATGTAGAAGAATACGTATCGGCCTAAACTGAGGGAAAAAAATGTTTTTTTTTATATATTTTTGGGGGATATTTATTATAGCAAAATGTAAAAAATATTCATTATTTTCAAAAATGTTGCTCTATTTTTGTTTATTGAGCAAAAACTAAAAACCGCAGAGGTGATCAAATACCACCAAAAGAAGGCTCTATTTGTGGATAAAAAAGGACACCAATTTTGTTCGGGAGCCACGTCGCACGACCGCGCAATTGTCAGTTAAAGCGACGCAGTGCCGAAACACAAAAAGTGCTCTGGTCTTTGACCAGCAATATGGTCCGGGGGTTAAGTGGTTAATAATAATAAAAATAAATAGAACAAACATAGTCAAAACAAAGCCAAAGTTCGGTAACTGGAACGAATAGTCAGACAAGCCAGGAAGTCAGGAAGCCAGGGACCAGCATACTTCAGAACAGGCCAGGATATCAGGAAACCAGAGATTCAGCATAGTGGAACAGCAAGCAGAGGGGACGTCAGCTAAGCAAGTCTTTAACAGGCACGCAGGAGAGAGTATCTGTGATGTTGACCAGGTGAAGCAGAGAAGATCTGAGCTGAACGGCTTAAGTAAGCAGGACTGACGAGCAGAATATCATCAACAAGTGATTCACTGTGGAGACCTAGGAGCTGGCAATTAATCGACAGCTGAGTGGCCAGTTTAGAGAAGGAAGAGCTGAGCCCAGCCCTGACACATTCTTACAGACCAGCTTGGTTAGACTTATCTTCAGCTAGTGTACAGTGAAAATCTCTGCACTCACAGTCTTCTCCAATGTCTTATGGGGGAGTTACCCTTTACTCAGGCAAATCTTTAATGGGGTGCTACATGTTAGATTCCAGCAAGCTCCAAGACTCCCAAAGTAGGATTTATTGCTTACTCTGGGCTTCCTCGCCATCTCCAGATTAACTCACTTTCAATCCAGTTCAAGCAAAGAATGATTCATGGAGACATCATCTCTAATGGCTATCACCCCAGCCAGAAAGTTTACCAGGATCAGGGCCTTAGGCTAAGAGGGACCCTAAAATTCTACCCAGTCCAGGTAGTGCTTATGTACATACTATGATGCAATTCATAGTGGCTTAGCATCCCATGATAACAATAAATGTATTATCTCTACATGCAGGGTTACTAAGGAGAACCAGTTCAATTGGCTTAACGTTGGTTATAATTTAAGCTTACAAAGCTTTGTTTAGAGAGTTGGAGGGAAGGAAACATTATCCAGAATCAATGCAGGATTGATTGGGTCAAAGGCTTGGCTCTTACGAAAGCAATGACAACAAATACACCTGGGAGTATGTGGACTTCTTGGGCTCTCTGTCATGGGGTGTCAGAAGTAATTGTGAGGTGTCAATGTGGTCCTTCACTAATACCTGTTCGGCTCACTGTGGTCTTTTTCTTGATTTTTGGCCTTGAAGTTTCTGCTATCTAGAACTGATTAAAGCATTACTTTTTCTGAATCCCACCCTTGTTTGTGGTAGTAATTTCCTATTCCTATGCTGCAATGTAGTTAATCAGGAAAGGCAAAGAATGTTATCAAACACTTAGGCCTCATACACACGATAGGTTAACCAGAGGACAACGGTCTGAAGGACCGTTGTCCTAGGTTAACCTATGAAGCTGACTGATGGTCCGTCGTGCATACACACCATCAGTTAAAAAAACGATCGTGTCAGAACGCGGTGACGTAAAACACGACGCGCTGAAAAAAACAAAGTTCAATGCTTCCAAGCATGCGTCGACTTGATTCTGAGCATGCACAGGTTTTTAACAAATGGTTTTGCATACTAACGATCGGTTTTGACCTATCGGTTAGCAATCTATCGGCTAAATTTTAAAGCAAGTTTGCTTTTTTTTAACCAAAGGTTAAATAACCTATGGGGCCCACACACGGTCGGTTTTGACCGATGAAAATGGTCCGTCAGACCATTGTCCTCTGGTTAACCTATCGTGTGTACGAGGCCTTACAGTCACTTTTCTTTCCTGATTAACTCCGTGGCAGCATAGAATCCTTCCCAATTTGTTTGAGCAGTTTAGTTACAGAAAATGTGGACTGGAAAAGCTTCAAATGTTATGGGAGAGAGGTCGTATGGGGTAGGAGTGAGGGAGGAGTTTACCTGTTCTTATGCTGCCTTGGAGTTAATCAGGAAAGAAAAATTATGGACAGTATTTCATAACAATTTTCAGTTTTAAATACAACTTAGTAGATATATATATTCTGTATATATACTTTTTTTTTAAGAACTGGAAAACCTGTTGTCTGTCATATCCTCTTGGGAAGATTGATCTCACTAGGCTCATACTGTAGTCAATGGAAATAAAATCTCTCCAGTGAGAACATGGGCAGTAAAAAATATGTAATTAAACTGTATTTGAAGCGCTAAAAAATGAATCTATCTTATGATGGGTAACAGTATCTCAGGATGTGCAAAAAGAATATGACACAAAAATAAACAACACATAACAAAACAGAATGCAAATACTCACACAGAGAATATTAATGTAGATTCTTGTTTTACTCAAATAAGTAAAAAAAAATGATGTTATAATGCAGGATGCAATCTGTCGAGTGTAAACAAGGGCTTTAACAAATAAATAACCTGCACGTTCCACTTTAAATATTTAAAAAATTAAAACCCTGCTTATGTGTTATTAGAATGTTTTTTGACCACTGGCCCAGAATCTCATCATCTGGTCTGCAGCTTTGTTTTCCACTGAGATGTGAGAAGCTGTTCAAGTTATAGCGATAGGGAACTATAATGTAGCAATTAGAGGTGAACAAATAGCTTCTACTGAACAAAGGATCAGAGGGATTCTGACATACCTGAATATTTTTCTGTTGTAAACTAAATTGGTAAAGATGGCCAGATGACCTCTGCACTGAGCATATACAGGGATACAAGCCTCTGAATTCTGGTCACATGTACAGCAATTGTGACCAATTTCGATTAAGTTTCAATTGCAAAATTGACCAAAAGGATAAGTTCAACCTACAACCATGAAATGATTCAGGCCTTGTACACACGATCAGTCCAAACTGATGAAAATGGACTGATGGTCTGATGGTCTGATGGACTGATGGTCTGATGTGCCTACACACCATCAGTTCAAAATCCGATCGAGTCCAGCGCGGTGACGTAAAACACAACGACGTGCTGAAAAAAATGAAGTTTAATGCTTCCAAGCATGCGTCAACTTGATTCTGAGCATGCGTGGGTTTTGAACCGATGCTTTTGCGTATTAACCATCGGTTTTGACCGATCGGTCATCAGTCCATCAGTCCGATTTTAAAGCAAGTAACTTTGGACTGAAGGACAAAAGTCTGATGGGCCATACACACAGTAGGTTTGGACTGATGAAACTGAACCTCAGTCCGTTTTCATCAGTTTGGACTGATCGTGTGTACAGGGCCTTAGTGTTGATGCTGGGTACCACTATCTATGTCGTCAATTGGTTAACTCCTCTAATGTCAGGGGGGCATTAAGGCACTTACGATCATTACTAGAGGAAGGATATTTTCAGGGGAGCCAGAAAGTCTCTAAGTTGGTTCAACTGATAATTGACCTTTTTAGGGATACAAAAGGTGGGACTTCAAAAGGTGGCAAAAAAATTAAACAACCTGTATATAAAAAATATAAATTTTATTAAATAAACATTTCTTTAACCGCTTCAGCCCTGGAAGATTTTACCCCCTTTCTGACTAGAGCACTTTTTACAATTTGCCACTGCATTGCATTAACTGACAATTGCGCGGTCATGCAATGCTGTACCCCAATACAATTTGTGTGTGTTTTTCCCCCACAAATAGAGCTTTCTTTTGGTGGTATTTGATCACCTCTGTGGTTTGAATTTTTTGTGCTATAAACAAAAAAAGTGACAATTTTGAAAAAAATATTAAAAAAACATATTATTTACTTTTTGCAATATTAAATATCCCCATTTAAAAAGAAAATGTTCGTCAGTTTAGGCCGATATATATACTTCTACATATTTTTAGTAAAGAAAATCACAATAAGCGTGTATTGATTGGTTTGTGCAAAAGTTATAGCGTCTATGGCATTTTTTATGGCATTTTTTTTTTGCTAGATCTCACATTTTACTAGACCCTAGATCTCACATTTTACTAGAGCCTAGATCTCACATTACCAATAGCCGACCACCGTGTGATCACAGGCATGAGAGCCAGAATGGGGATGTGTGTGTGTGTGTAAACACACACATCTCCATTCTGTCAGGAGAGGAGAGACAGATCGTCTGTTCCTACTACTGTAATTAGGAATAGCAATCTGGCTCCTCCTTTAGTCAGTCACATCCCCCCACAGCTAGAAACACACACGAGAGAACACTCTGTGTACTGAGCCCTCAGTTTCTGTACCTCCACGGAATAATCCAAATAGAATGAAACTTTGGGTCCATTGACATCAATATTACCCCTTGTTCAGATGAAAGTCATGATTTTATCTCTATCCCGATAACGTAGCAGCTTCAGAATGAGTGGGCATGGACAATATCCTATGTGCACGCTCAACAGAAAAAAAATTTGAAAAGTTGTTTATCACAGACTTTCAAAAGCCATTGCTTAATAAATTATGTGGGGTTGCTTTCCTCCGTGCGCTCTGGGAGGCCAAGCATCTGTACTGTACATTGTTCCTAAGGAGTCTGTTTTCGAGGTAATCTATGTGGTTAGAATAGCAGTTTGATTGGAGCCCCACTGCCTTGAGGTCATGGTGCATAGGGGCTAATTCATCCTCAATATTACTGACACAGCCCTCTACAGCAGATGTGTGCTCCCGCACATTCTGCATGTCATGGCATATAATAGTGACCTCCTCACGTAGGTATTGGAATTGATTAGACAGGGTAGACAAAGTAGTACTAGAAACACATCTTTTTATTTTTTATTTTGGCTGTAAAATAAATGAACAACTGGTAGCCTATGTGCGCAGCCGCTTCCAAAAGAAGAAAGAAACATAAGTGTATAAAAATGTGCATAGAAATATATCACGTAATATTTTGTATAGTGTGGTAATGAACATATTGTCACGTATGCCGTCAATCTGGTTTTCTCATTGCTAAAAGAAAGTCATTTGTACATCCTCATGGACGCAACACAGCTCATTAATGGCAAAGTCTCTGTACTCAAACTTCTATCAGAGTCTGTCTAGTGAAACACATCTTTTAGTTTTGGCTCTCCCATATGAGCAGGCTTTATGCACTCAGTGGTAGCAGCCTGGGCTCCCTCTTCCACCTCACACTCACTCTCCCAGTCTGTGTGCCCATCACTCCCCTGTACCTCTGTGTGAGCAGAAGCTGAAGTCTGCATGGGGATTTCAGGCTTCTCCAGGACAGGCGCGAGATGCACGGGGACGGAGCCCGGTGAGAAATTCAAAAAGTGCAAAATACATAACACATACCGTACACTGTAACCTTACAGATTACATTACTGTATCAGATTATTTCACCTCCTTTTTGTCCCTAGTGGTCTGCCCAGTGCCCTGCGTGTAGTTTTTATTTTATAAATGCAGTTTTTTCTGCCTGGAAACTGAAGAATGTCCATAGCAACCAAAAAGTGTCCATTTACATCAAAAGCCATTTTAGACCAGCTAGAAGACAGCGATAGTAAATTAGAACACTTGCAGGATTAATCGATAGTGAATCGTGGGAAAGTTTGTCATCAGACACTGAAAGTGACAACAGTGACAATTCTGCAACTGAGCAAATTTCTGTGTTTTTGATTTGATTACATTATTGAATACATTTTATTATTATTTTTGATAATTATTTATAGTTACTTATTATATTATTATAATTTATTATTTAATGTTTCAAACTTTATCATACCCGGGATGTCTACTAGACTCTTGTTTGGACAGATTTAAGTGTGTTATTCCTAAGAATTACAGGCCTACAATATAAAACACCAAATTTCCATGCAAAACAATGTACTGCTTTCAGCATCAAACATTTGACATAATCATACCGCCAGGTATTTCCCTATGTTTTTCTTTTTTTTTTAAATGCTACAACCACAGAAAAATACTAATTTGATCTGCCAGAAATCCAGTGAGCTCCTACAAAGTGTAATTGCCTATAAGTAAATTTAAAGTATAAAATGTGCATTCATGCTGAAAAAATATTACATCAAAAATTCTTCACATAAGGTAACCACAGTAACATTCAAGCCTGTAAAAGTATATTTGGACCAGTTCAACCAAAATTTACTAATTAGTTCCATTCTATATGAATATACATTTTTGTAATACACATTTATAAAGCCATATCCAAAGCTGTGACTTTGATTTGAAGTCCAAAACGGAATTCACCCAAGCATCTAATTCTACATTTAAATCTACTGGAATGCGTGCTGGTATGAACCATTCATAAGTGATAATACCTATTTGCTCTCCATCACTACATCTAATTATGTGTAATAAAACCAGATTTACAGTGTATGAAGGATGACATGAAACCAACAAGGACCTATATTTCAGGAACAGAAGTCACTTACATTAGGTTGTGAAAATTTATTTTTTCCATTACAAATACTTATTCGCTGAACAGATTTGAGCTGATTTAGGGCATGTTTACGCTTGCACTGGCCTCTGAAAAGAGATTTGCTGTAGATATCATTTATGATTGGAGGCTGGGAGGTGATTTGATGCCTCCCTACCACCTGTTTTAACTCTGTAAAGCCTGTACCACTGTTTGCATTGCAGGCGTTTTACTTAAATGGGTAGATTTTGGCAG
This sequence comes from Rana temporaria, assembly GCF_905171775.1. Lineage (NCBI taxonomy): Eukaryota > Metazoa > Chordata > Amphibia > Anura > Ranidae > Rana > Rana temporaria. Next base: position 497,599,914 of record NC_053489.1, read on the forward strand.
TGGTACTGCGTGCCGTACACATAAGAGTGCATCATTTTTCCCACCCCCGTGATGATTTTGCATGTGTACAACCCTCTCCGGTCACCATGTTAGATAAAGGGTGGGCGTGAAACTGCAGTTCAACCAGCTATTTTTACAGCCCCCTCAATCACAAGTGTAAACTAGACCTTATTGACCAGTGCTGAATATTCTGCAGATATATTCACCTGAACTGCTGATATACTGTAAAAAAAAAGTAAACGCCAGAGATCTTTATCCCCCCTCCCTTTTATTTCCCCTCTACTATGCCTCCTCTACTCTTTACTCTTCTTTTCCCTGTTGACACCTAAGGCCTTGTACACACGGTCGGACCAAACCGATGAGAATGGTCCGACAGACCGTTTTCATCGGTTCACCGCCAAAGTGGCTTGATGGTCTGATGTGCGTACACACCATCGTTCCAAAAACCGACCGGGTCAGAATGCGGTGACGTCAAACACACACGTGCTGAATAAAACAAAGTTCAATGCTTCCAAGCATGCACCGACTTGATTCTGAGCATGCGTGGGTTTTGAACTGATGCTTTCTGTACTAACCATCGGTTTGGACCGATCGGGCAGCGGGCCATCAGTTCGGTTTTGAAGCATGTTTTAAAATTTTGGACCGAAGGAAAACAGACCGATGGGCTATACACATGGTCGGTTTGGACCAATGAAACTGAACCTCGGTCCATTCTCATCGGTTTTGTCCGACCGTGTGTACGGGGCCTCAGGTGTCGTTCACTGCTTTTTTTTATTATTTTTTTAAAGATAAAAATTCCCTTGGTTGCATGATCCATTGGTACTGCTCCAGTGAAACCAGGATCGAGAGCCACACTTTATAAAGGGTATACTGTTTAGGCTTAGTCCATTGAAATACAACGGCTCAGTACCTGCCAATTAGGGACACATTTGCTTCACCCTTCTGGTGCACTTTCTCGTCCCTTATTTTTCTTATTCAATGGTACACATATGTATAATAATACAAACCCCCTACTTGGTTTGGAGGTTCCCTCCGCTATTTAGGCAGGATATAGCTGTTGTGGAGACTTTAGACCGCAGTCTCCTGTTTTCTTATAACACTAAATTAGAACCTTGCCTGTTATCCCATTAATGTACATTGACCTTTCTTTATTGATGTGTTTTTATCATTGCCTATCCCTATATAACGTTGGTTGACGTGTGTTATCATGCCATTTTGTACAATTTGCATACCTTAAATAACTATAAAAAAAAAGTAAAGTAATAACTGGGTACAATTTTACACTGGATGCAATAATTTGTGAAGATGTGTAATTGGTTATCGCTAGGGTGTTTCTCATTCTGCAGAAAGACTTAGCAGTACCAGTATGCCAGTAATATTAAAAAGATTTATGAACTGTAGCGTTCCCATTTAATCACCGTGTTTAGACGCAGGCACTATAACATAATTTCCAGCAACTCCCTAAGTTCCTGGACACTCCCAAGAAAAATAAGTTTCTAAACTTCCTTCCCTCAGAAGCTCAGAGAGGTCACACCTGTTAAGGCAGAGATAGTTGTGCAGGTGATCTGCAGGCAGATAAACAGCCCTCCACTTTCAGAACCGGCGTGCCAGCAGCTGGGATAAAACCTAATAGTATGCTGCTTGTCCAAAAGATCCAGCCACTGGTGGGAGCACCTCCTCAATTGCAAGAAAAGTATTCCAGTTCCAGTGGGGTGGTGCTTTATTCTTGGGACTTGGATCCTTCCAGTTGTTCATCTGTGTTATCAGAGCTACCCTGGACTTCAGTGAGATGGATGCTGAGGATAGTTGCAACTAGAGACTTTCAACTGTTATAGAGACTGTACTTTGCAGCCACATATTACTCTGATTGAGCCAGAGACAATACTGTAAAGAGTAAATGTTTGTTCAGCCCTCTTAATGTGGAAATAAAACATTTCAATCAACATTAACTGTTTTTAATCTATATACTGCTAGCATTAGCGAAGAGATAGGAAGGTATATTATATTTTCAAATTTTAACCATTTTTTTATTTGCTTCCTGGTTTCTGGCCTAGGCCAAAATGATATCACACATCACATGAGTCTTCGTGCGCATTTTTGTCTTTCATCTGGAGAAGAGGTGAAGGGGCTTTCTCAGCTGAGCAAACCTTCCCTCATGCATGCCTGAGACAAGGACAGATGGACTCCAGGAAGTAAATGCTACATAAATCGTCTGCCCCTATGCTAGAAATGCTATGGGTGTGTTTTACAAAATGATTTCTCAACAAAATAAAGCATGGAGAGATGGATGGGTGAGCTTGCTTTGAATATTAACCACTTCCAGCCCAAGGACGTCATATGACATCCTGGACTTTCAGTGGGGATATCCACAGGCATCATTCAGATATCCATCTCTTCAGCCGATGAATTCCTTCAAAATAAGATTGATCATAGCAGTGGTTACGCCGCTTGATCATTCTTATAGGCGGCGGGAGGGGACACCCCCCCCTCCCGCCACCATCCAGTGCTTCTCCGGGCTCTCCTTTGCCATCGGAGACCCGACCCAGCCTTAGGCTGGGTTCACACTACTACACTACTTTCATCCTACTTTGCTCTGCTACATCGGTCCTACATTTATCCTACATTGGTCCTACATCCATCCTAATTTCATGAACAGGATACTACTTTGGTCCGACTTCAATGATATTCAATGGGCCTGAAGAAGGATCAATGTAGGACCAAAAGTAGTACAGGGAGCATTTTCAAAGTCGGACCGACTTGTGTAGGACGCTACAAGACGCTCTCATAGGAAAACATTGAACACAATATTGAAGACAATATTCAGGAATATGTTGCATGGCGTTTAATGAACCTATAGCAAAACAATGTAGGCAAGAGGGCCAGCAGTAACAAAACACTGCTCTGTTAAAGGGGTTGTAAAGGTTCGTCTTTTATTTTCTAAATACCTGTAGGTTCCTTTAAGCTAGTGCATTGTTGGTTCACTTACCTTTTCCTTCCATTTCCCTTCTAAATGTTTTTTTCTTGTGTGTTTGAATTTCTCACTTCCTGTTTCTCCTCAGTAAGCTTTCCACCATTATCCGAGCAGTGTAAAGTCATTTAGAACAGCTTACTGAACACCTTACTGAGGAGGAACAGGAAGTGAGAAATTCAGACAAAGAAAACAAAGAAAAAAAATATTTAGAAGGGAAATCAAAGGAAAGGGTAAGTGAACCAACAATGCACTAGCTTAAAGGAACCAATTTAGAAAATAAAAAAAGAACCTTTACAACCCCTTTAACAGAGCAGTGTTTTGTTACTGCTGGCTCTCTTGCTAGCCTAATTTCTGAACTTGTTTTTTGTAGATGTTTTGGTTTATATTGTATATATTGTATGGGTTGTTACCAAAATGTGGTGAAAATGTCATGTCAATAGCACCTTTAGAAATATATTTACCTAGAAAAATGGTGATGTGTTAAATACATATTTTACCTGCTGAATAAACAGTGGGCCGGATTCAGAAAGAAGATAGTATCTCCTGATACGCCGTCGTATCTCTGAGTCCGGCCGTCGTATCTATGCGCCTGATTCATAGAATCAGGTTACGCATAGATATGCCTAAGATCCGACAGGTGTAAGTGACTTACACCGTCGGATCTTAGGCTGCAATTCCAGGCCGGCCGCTAGGTGGCGCTTCCGTGTGTTTTACTCGTTGACTATGCAAATGAGCATTTACGCCGATTCAGAAACGAACGACCGCCCATCGCTTTTTTTTACGTCGTTTGCGTTCGGCTTTTTCCGGCGGAAAGTTACCCCTGCTATATGAGGGGTAAATGCGGCGTATCCTATGTTAAGTATGGCCGTCGTTCCCGTGCCAAGTTTTGAATTTTTTACGTCGTTTGCGTAAGTCGTTTGCGAATGCGGCCGGATGTAATTTACGTTAACGTCGAAACCAATGACGTCTTTGCAACGTCATTTGGAGCAATGCACGCTGGGAAAATTTGCGGACGGCGCATGTGCTGTTCGATCGTCACGGGGACGTGCCTGATTTAACTTGTACACGCCCCCTAGCAGCGGTAAATGAATTCCGCCGGGGGATTTACGATACGCCGCCGCAACTTTAGAGGCAAGTGCTTTCTGAATAAAGCACTTGGTTCAAAAAATTGGGGCGGCGTAACGTAAATCAGATAGGTTACGCGGATCTAAAGATCCGCTAACCTATCTGAATCTAGCCCAGTATGTAGAATGATGACAGACATATAACTGTACCCTTGATGTTATTGCACATGCACTACACCAGATAACTAAGTCTGTGATGCAGTGTGCGTGTGTGTAGTGAATACCTTAATGTATGAGTTTATATGCTGCTCTTTTTATTTTATTTTACCCTGTCCCTTCTTGTCTGGAATTCTATAGCTAGTTTTAGCTAGTTTAGGGCTCAATAACTAGAAGTTCCAGGGCCACACCACAGTTTCTGCTGGTAAGAATCTGCATTCAAGGCAGACTGAACAATGATTGGAGGATATCCCTATCAACGATCACTGCTTGATCTTGTAATGTGACGTCACACAGCGCCGGCTGGTCCAGGAGCAATGCGCGGCTGCCCGCACTGCCCAGTGGGACGCTGTAGCTAGGCTTGGAGGCTTTGAGATACACCTTACATCGCTCATAGGTTTCTGGAGTACATTCAACTACACAGGTCGGGAGAGGAGGCGTTATTGGTGGTGTTAATGTGAGAATCTTGCTCCCTTTGTGAGTTCAATATTTCTATTTTGATTTCAATCATTAAAAAAAAAAAAATCACACTAGGGTAGCTGTGCACTCTCCTTCTCTTTGTGTGTTTTAGATTGTCATAAGAGAAGGAGGAAAAGCCTCCTTGCCAAATGTACAGGAAACTATTATAGAATTGTAGCACTACCCCCGAAGGAGCTGCTGGTTTAGATTTTGGGTGGCACGTTACCTCTATTCTCGCTGTCCAGGGTGAAAGTAGAGTCTAAAGAATTTCCACACACAATGTACCTCTTTTCTCTTTGGGTTTATTTTGAAGAACTTTAGTAGAAAAGAGGAGTAAGGGGTGGAAGGGAAGGTAGGTTCAGGTGCACAGTCACAAAGTAAGGAAACACTCCTGTTTCCGGCAAACAGTTCTCGTTGCCACTCTAGCCAGAGTGGGTATTGCTCACCCAGATAAGACCCTCTCACTGGCCTAGCAGCCGGGATGACGCACTAAATAAAGTACAGTCTCTGCCACAGACCTTCCTTTCTCTGTGAGATATTTTGTTCCGGAATCCTCTGCCACAGGATTCAGCACCCGGATCTCTTTAGCTTTTCTCTATAGAACCTTTAGACCCGACAGGCGATACTGTCAGGCCTCTCGGTGTACAGTGCATCCTTGGATGAAGCTTCCAGGCCTTCTCCTAAGGTACCAGTCACTTGCATGGTCCTTACCAGGATAGGTCCTCCCCTGGTCTCCTTCATCAAGTGGCTTCTTCCCGCAGGACGGACAGCACAGGATCACCTCTGCGATACGGGCCCCAATCAGACAACTGGGCCCACCAGACGCAGACGCAGCCCCGGGTCAATGTGGTCCCAGAGCTAGAATTCACAACATGCACCCGAGGCGCGAACGGACCAATGGCGTCTTTCCCTTAAGTACCCCTCCCCAGCATGCACAGCGGGGTAGCCACTCCCACTAATTTGTTGCTTAGGGGGACACTCAATGTACCATGACCTGACTGCTGCCACCTTTGGCCTAGGGTGGTAATAACACCCCCAGGTGATCAATGATGGATCACTCCCAGCACAGCCATGGCTAGAACAGAGGCTAAATTGCCTTTAATCATAATGGTCTGAGCCAAATAACAGCTCAGACCCCCATTAAATTAGAGGCAGCGCCTGTTCATCAGGAGCAGGGCGCTACAGAATAAACAACGGTTACTGACAAGACTGTATGAAAAACTGTATCTATGTATTTTTCTATCTATCTATCTATCTATCTATCTATCTATCTATCTATCTATCTATCTATCTATCTATCTATCTATCTATCCATGTATGCAGAGCTTTTTTTCTCAAAAAATAGGGGCAGGAACTCAACCACGACCGGTTCAGATTTCACAAACAGTAGAAGGGGCATTAAATACCAGAATTGCATTAAATACAGAGTGCAGAGTTCAGGGGGTTACAAAGCTGTTACTTATAAACACAGAAACCAGACTTCTGTGTTTACAAGTGATTGTGGTGAGCAGGCACCAAAGGGTCTGAGCCAGAGGTGGTGGAACTGAGTTCCCCCAAGTTCCCCCTGAAAAAAAGCCCTGCATGTATGTAAATACTATAACTGTTTATTTTTCACAAACATTTTATTTTTATAGTTCACAGTTTATATCTGTGAATGCATTTTTCACAAACATTTTTTTTTATAATTCAGCTTGTATTTATGAATGAAGTCTATTAGCAGTGTTATTTTAGCATAAACCACTTTTTGTGTACCAGCATGGCTACCCTTCTCTTCAGTGTCTGGAATAATACATTAAATTAGACTTTCAGTAAAAATAAAACAGCTCGATTATTATAAACTAGATGGAAATATTTAAATAGAATTCACACAGTGCTCTTAGCAGAGATCGTTGTCAGAGTGTACGACCGCTACAGCGAGAGCAACATGTCGCATGTATGTTCTGGCACTGCTACAAGGTTGCAATCTGGGTGCCCTGTCATTAAGGAAACAACTTTCTTTTCCTGTTGGGCTCATTTTTTTGGTATAAAATACAAAACAAAATGAATGAAGGAAATACTGTAGGAAGTTACATGACATTTGAGAACTGCCAAGAGGCCAGTGTTTGCCTGCATACAATTACAGGAAGACATTGCTACTTTTACAGCCAAGCTTAATCGTGCATACATAACGTGAAAGAAGAAATAAAATCTATGTATTGTCAGAGCTAAACAAATACACTTAAATAGAAATAGTTCATCCATGAATGTAAAATGAAGTACTATTAAATGTTCAGAATTTATTGGTCCTTAAAACTCAACTCTTAACATGATTACTTTCACAGGTTCCAGCAGGGAAGGACCTTGATGTCCTGCAGACATTCAGTACTTCAATCTTCTGTAAATCAGTTTGTTTACATGCTGGAGGGTATGCAGCTCCAGCTGTACTTCCTGGCTACTCTGGATGTATGCATCATTCACAAAATGGTGTCTGGGGTCATGTATTATGTGAATGGTAAGAAAGTGAGGAAAAAGTGTTGGGGTCTATGAGACCTGAAATCCTACATCTGTATTTGCCAGGACGTAAATTGGGAGCTGTACTTCCTCTAGTAGGTAAACCAGGGTTTCTCAACTACGTCCGAGATGAAGCTACGCCATTGAGTACGGCGAAACGCGTTGACGTCATCACCCGGCGCCTGTCACGTGACGCATCCCTTGCGTGTAACGGACGGAGGTATCGTTGGACTGAAGAGCCATGGACGGCTCATGAGCCTCAATCATTGAGCAGCATCAAGCGGTACAAAGGAGTATAGCACAGCAGCCATCTACACTCGGCATACCCGCCTACTCTCAGGCATATCATTGGCGGACTACGCTACCAACTACTGCCAGCACGGCCAGCATTGCATAGATAACTTTGGACACCGACATACACAGGTCTGTATCGTCACACAATCTACTTTAGCCTGATGAACAAGACGACGGACTGGTAATGTACAGACCACAAGTTAAATCAACTAACCTTTACTGCTTCTAACAGACTGCTTGCTCTACACCACTTATATCCATGGGACTGACTATGTATGTCTAAAATAATCCAAACCAACTAACCCCTATTGCTTCTGCTGACTTTAATCAATGGACTTCATATGAACCAGTTTACTATGATTGTTCCCATTCAGACGCATCCTTGCTGCTCAGCCTCAACTGCTTGAACTACCTCACTGCCGCCCTTACTCATGGACTAGTACCACCCCAATTTGGCATAATTAGATCCATTTATTGACTAGTCCTTATACTTCGCTGCTCTTCTTTCCTATTAACCCTCCCCGCATTGGGTCCAGCCACCAGCATAGACACTAATTGGCTGAATCCAGTCAGGGCCATCAGAACATTGTGTCTGAATAATTTAGGCCCCCTAATTTAGGAGCCAAACAATTTCTCGTGGCTGAACCCAGATACGTCTGGACAGTGTCATCATGGTGTGTTGTTTGTTGTGAGTCTTGTTTGTAATAATTGTTCATGGCAATTGCTTCCTTAACATGGCTGCATTTTTTCATATTGTTCATCCATGACTGTACTTTTTTATTTCACTTTTTGATACTACATTAAATCCCCTTTTTTGTATCAAACACTATAGATCGATTATTTGTTGCTATTGGTAACCCCTTTTGGGCCTTCCCTTAGGCCACTCCCCTTTCCCCCCATCCCTTCCTTTTTTGTCCTGTCCTTAGGACCCACTAATAGGCCGGATTTTAAAGGGATTGTATAGGTTATTTTTTTTCTTCTAAACAACAAACATGTTATACTTACCTCCTCTGTGCAAGGGTTTCACACAGAGTGGCCCCGATCCTCTTCTTCTGTGGTCCGCCAGCAGTGCTCCTGGCTCCTGCTTATCTCGAGTGCCCACACGGAGAGACGCTTTCCATGAGGCAATCACTGAGCAGCAAATGATATCACCTGTGATGTATTTCAGATATCTTGCAAACCTGGCCTGTTAGTGGGACCTGAGGACAGGATTTGAGAACTGCTGACATTGTAAACTAACCAATTTCTAGAAGAGTTGATGGTGGCTTCACATGTGGACTCTCTGATCAGAAGTGCATTCTTTGATCAAAAGTGCGAGTTAAAAACCAGGATTTGGCTATCATTTGCTTCTGCTTGCAGATTTGTTTTTTCCCCTCTTTTTCTCTGACACTTTTAAAACAGCTTTTTTTTCTTTTTCCTTTCTGCTAATTAAGGGGAGGGTTTAATTGTTCACAGGTGTGTGTTTGTTCACAGGTCTTCACAGGTGAGTATTAAAGTGGCTGTACAAGCTCCCAGAGGAGCTGGCTCCCAGTTGATGGTGGCTTCACATGTGGACTCTCTGATCAGAAGTGCATTCTTTGATCAAAAGTGCGAGTTAAAAACCAGGAGTTTGAAACAGGAGGTAAGACAGGAGTCTTCATTATTTTTTTCAATCACTGATCCAGAACAAGCTTGCAGCTAATAAAGTTGGAACTCTTGCTATATAGATTCAGCGGTGCAGCAGACGTTCTCATCTTAGTCTGCTCACCCCAGGGATAGTGAGAGCAGGACGCTCTCAAACGAGTCGGCTCTCCCCAGGGATAGTGCAGCCAGGCAGGGTCCACCACACCCCCCTAGCCAATTGATCCAGGGTTGCACCGATCGCCGTTAAGGGGTCAGGAAGGAATTTTTTCCCCCGATCGCTGCAGATTGGCACAGCACGCCTGGGGTTTTTCGCCTTCCTCTGGACCAATCGGGGAGAGAAGACTCAACGAGTGACGGCTCACTTGGACAGTCTTCCACCCATCACGTCCGGCGTCTCGCGGCTCTTCCCGCATCCGCGCCAGACCAGGCCTCATTCGCGGCCGCCGCAATTAGGAAAGACTGATGACAATGTGACTGGCGACAATGGCTAATCTGCGATACTCTGCGCACTCTATTCGGGGTCTGAGACAATTCGCAACAGCATTACCAGCCGTCACCAAAAAGGCCTTAAAAATAGAGCAACTTTTGAGATTCGATCGACGATCGACCATCAAAAATTTTAACTATTTAACCCAGCTCGAGCACATATCATGTGCTTTGATCAACACAAGATCGGCAGTAAAACACCGATTAGAAATCCACGATTTCTTACTACAAAACGATCTAGACTGCCTCTTTATTACAGAAAGCTGGCTCTCAGACGACTGCAACACCATTCTCGGAGAATTGGTGCCAGAAAACTATCGCATTATAACGGAAAACAGAATAGGGCAAAGAGGAGGAGGCCTGGCGGTGATCCACAAGAATCGCATTACAATCACTAAGCCAGCCCTTCAAAATCCTCTTCCATTCATGGAAACCCTTACTCTTCAACTTCAAACTTCCCCCCAGGAGACTGTTCACATTCTCCTCTGCTATAGGCCACCTGGGCCAAAATCGCAGTTTTTGCCATCATTAACGGAGTTTATATCCACTTATACCCTTAACAGCAAACACCTTTTGCTGCTCGGGGACTTTAATCTGTGGGCCAACTCCGCACAGGATCCCATTGCGGACGCCTGCATTGATCACCTGGAGGGATTAGGGCTACAGCAACTTATATGCGGGCCAACACATGCTTCAGGTCACACACTCGACCTAATTTTCAGACAAAATCTGAAAATAAGCATTTTAGAAAATGAACCATTGCCATGGACAGACCACCATGCAATTAATTTCATAATCTCCAAAATTCCCCCAGTGATAAAAGCACCCAAGCCGGTGACAATACACTGGGCTAGATCTCAGAAGAAGCTCCATTCGGAACTCTTCAAATCTACCTTGGGAAACAGAATCAAAACAATCCATCCACATCAAACAGCCGCAGATACACTGGATGCCATAAACGCAGCCCTGCTACAGTCAGCCGATTTAGTAGCACCGAAACGCAAAGCCTGCATCCGAAAAAGAAAGTCCGGCTGGTTCAACAACCAGCTGTCGCTTCTGAAGCAAGAGCGCAGAAGGGCGGAAGCCGCCTGGAAAAGAAGTCCTGCAGAGGATAACCTCATCATCTACAAGGCAATAACAACACGATATCATAAAGAAATCTTCAAAGCCAAGAAACATCATTTTTCTATGGCGATTAACAGCGCCCTAAACCGCCCCCGCGAACTCTTCAAGATGGTCACCCAGACCATGAACCCAGGATGTCTTGAAGTCCCCAACTCAGACACCCAAGAGTTCTGCAATGAACTATCGGATTTCTTCATCAACAAAATTGAAAGAATCCGGGAAAGCATCATGCAAAACAATACCCCCCTCAACCCCACCGTCAATCAACCACAAAACACCCACAGAAACGCTCTACAATCAACAAAGTTCACTCTGGAACCGATCTCCATCGATACCACAAAAAATATCATTGGTGCTTTGCGGAACAGCACATCGCCCAATGATATCATCCCCACCAAACTGCTGAAGGAATGTGCCGACATCCTGGCACCACCCATCACACAGCTTATAAACCAGTCATTTAAGGAAGGCACAGTGCCATCCCTGTTGAAAGAGGGCACAATCCAGCCCATCTTGAAAAAACCTAACCTGGATCCCAAGGACCCAACTCACCGCCGTCCCATAACAGGCCTAAATGTTCTCTCCAAGATAATGGAGAAAGTAGTGGTACAACAGCTGCAACAGCATCTAGATACCCACAATCTACTGGATCCATTACAATCAGGCTTCCGTCCCGGACACGGGACAGAAACGGCCTTACTCAAAATATGGGACGATGCCCTCGAGGCCGCAGACGAAGGAGAATCTTGTCTCCTGATTCTGCTGGACCTAAGCGCAGCCTTTGACACGGTAGACCACAAACTGTTACTGATGCGACTAGCCAAGGTAGCAGAAGTCGCAGAAGGTGATTTACCATGGTTTTCTTCCTTTCTTGAAAACCGATCACAAACAGTTAAATTGGGTTGTTTCACGTCGGAAAAGCGCACGGTGTCATGTGGAGTCCCCCAAGGATCCCCCCTGTCACCGGTGCTTTTCAACATCTATCTTCGCCCTCTCTTTGATATTATCAGTAGCCAAGAACTACTCTATCACTCTTATGCAGACGATACGCAACTGTATTTTCGCATCTGCAACAAAAAGGATCATCATCTCAGTTTAGAGAAATGTCTCTCTTTGATAGAAAACTGGATGACTAAGAGTTATCTTAAACTCAACAGTTCAAAAACAGAACTCCTTATGTTTCACGCCAGCCAAAAGAGTCAACTGGCAACAACCTGGACACCCCCGCCCATTCTGGGCCAAATCATCACCCCTAGCTCCAAAGTCAAAAGTCTTGGGGTCATCTTCGACACCTTCATGACAATGGACGCACAAATAGGGTCAGTAGTCAGCGGAGCGCACCATCTGTTGCGCCTACTACGCAGACTTATTCCATTTATCCCCAAAGAAGACGTAGCAGTCGTGGTGGGAACAATCGTGAATTCCAGACTGGACTATGCAAATGCCCTTTACCTCGGACTCCCAAAGTACCAAATCTCTCGTCTGCAAGTCGTACAAAATACGGCCGCCAGACTTGTGACTGGGAAAAAAAAATGGGAATCAATCTCACCTTCGTTGAGAACCCTTCACTGGCTGCCAGTAAAAGACAGAATTGCATTTAAAGCACTCTGCCTGACACATAAGTGCATCCATGGGAAGGCTCCGCAATATCTTTGCGACAAGATAGAACCTCACAATTCGAATCGCGTTCTGCGATCCACCGACCAAAATCTGGTCAGGGTACCAAAAACCAAATACAAGTCCAAAGGAGAAAGAAGGTTTGCTTTTCAGGGTCCTAGACTATGGAACGCTTTACCAACCAGCATTCGGTTGGAGGAAAACCGCCTGACTTTTAGAAGACGAATCAAAACTCTGCTCTTTTGATGTCATGAGACACGAACAACTAGCGCCCAGAAGCGATTCAGTTCGCATGCGCCGCGCTTTATAAGTTTTTCATTCATTCATTCATTCAAGATAGAGCTATGCCTGCATGAAAGTGAGGTCCTCCCAAGCATTGTTTGCCTGTTGGAAACCTGTGAAGATAATCATTCCTGTAGTTGAACTTTAAGGGAAACCGATAGTCCATTTATGCATTACATACTATATTTACTGTATACCGTATTATTTTACTATTTATTGTAGCTAATTTTATGGTGACTTTTTGTTTTACTTGCCTGTGATGGCATAGGGTTAATTTACTAAAGAATTTGAGAGTCCTCACACAATAAATTGTTTGGATATTCATTTTCATTATCCAGTCATGTGATGGTGAAATTAGTAAACAAGAATTTGTTTTCCACTTGATTTTTCACGCAATTTAGTGTGTTAAGATTCTCAACTCCATTAATAAATAAACCTTCATATATCAATTATTGTGAATCGGCTGTTTTTTAACTCTCAAATTTAGGTCCTGCTTGTTTCTCAAGCGGGAAGTTTTTGGTGTTGATCCAGGAGTAGGCCTATACTTTCAGGCTACTTTCACATGTAGCGGAGTCTGCTCCAACCAACAAGGGACCAGTGAGCAGATCCTCTGCTGATCAGAGAAAAACAGGATGGATGTCACATCTGTGCCCATCCAGTGTATGACCAGCAGACATGGGCAGACCCCTGTCAGCTGTATGGGTGGCTGAATGTACAGTGCCTTGAAAAAGTATATATACCCCTTAAAATGTTCCAAATTGTGTCAGGTCACAACCAAAAACGTCAATGTACTCTATTAGGATTTTATGTGATAGACCAACACAAAGTGGCACATAATTGTGAAGTAGAAGGAAAATGATAAAAGGCTTTTAATTTTCTTTTTACAAATAAATATTCTAAAAAGTGTGGCGTGCATTTGTATTCAGCCCTCTCTGATACCCCTAACTAAAATCTAGAGTAACAAATTGCCTTCAGAAGTCACCTAATTAGTAAATAGAGTGCACCTGTGTTTAATTTAATCTCAGTATAAATACAGCTGATCTGTGAAGCCCTCAGAGATTTGTTAGTGAACCTTAGTGAACACACAGCATCATGAAGGCCAAAGAACACACCAGACAGGTCAGGGATTAAATTGTGGAGAAGTTTAAAGCATTGTTAGGTTATAAAAAATCCCAAGTTTTAAACATCTCACAGAGCACTGTTCAATCCATCATCTGAAAATGGAAAGAGTATGACACAACTGCAAATCTACCAAGACATGGCCGTCCACCTAAACTAACAGGCTGGGCAAGGAAAGCATTAATCAGAGAAGCAGCCAAATGGCCCATGGTAACTCTGGAGGAGCTTCAGAGATCCACAGCTCAGGTGGGAGAATCTGTCCACAGGACAACTATTAGGCCCCGTACACACGGTCGGACAAAACCGATGAGAATGGACCGAGGTCCAAAATTTTAAAACATGCTTCAAAACCCGAACCAATGGATCGCTGCCCGATCGGTTCAAACCGATGGTTAGTACAGAAAAGCATTGTTTCAAAACCCGCGCATGCTCAGAATCAAGTCGACGCATACTTGGAAAGCATTGAACTTCATTTTATTCAGCACGTCGTGTGTTTGACGTTACCGCGTTCTGACCCGATCGGTTTTTGGAACGATGGTGTGTACGCACATCAGACCATCAGGCCACTTCAGCGGTGAACCGATGAAAACGGTCCGTCGGACTATTCTCATCGGTTTGGAACGACCGTGTGTACGGGGCCTGAGTCGTGCGCTCCACAAATCTGTGGCAAGAAGAAAGCCATTGTTGAAAGAAAACCATAATAAGTCCAGTTTGCAGTTTGCGAGAAGCCATGTTGGGGACACAGCAAACATGTGGAAGAAGGTGCTCTGGTCAGATGAGACCAAAATTTTACTTTTTGGCCTAAAAGCAAAACGCTATGCATGGCAGAAAAATAACACTGCACATCACCCTGAACACACATCCCCACCATGAAACATGGTGGTGGCAGCATCATGTTGTGGGGATGCTTTTCTTCAGCAGGAACAGGAAAGCCGGTTGGAGTTGATGGGAAGGTGGATGGAGCCAAATACAGGGCAACCTGTTAGGCCCCATACACACGATAGAATCCATCCGCTGAAATTTATCCGCGGATCGGTTTCAGCGGATCGGCGGATTTATCTGTTGGTCCGCTGGAACGTACACACTAGCGCATAAAAATCCCCGCGAACCAGAACGTATGCAACGTAAACCACGTAAGACGTCACTATAAAGGGGAAGACCAAAGTCAACGGCGCCGCCCTCTGTTCCGCTTTTGCTAGTTCCGTGTTACCGCGTGCTAGTGAAGGTTTGGTTAGAGCCGATTCGTGCTTTTCAGTCTCCGCGTCTTGACAGTAGGTATTCTCGGGTTCAGTGCGTTTGCTTGCGGGTTCGCAGTTGGCATTCGGGCACAGGCTTTCAGCACGTTTCTGCGTACTGTGCGCTCGTATCTGTTTGTCGTGCGTTCTTAGCAGGTTGTGCTTGATTTGGGGGTGCTTTCTGTTGGAGTGTGTTCTTGACTGACCAGCCGGCCGGTTTGAAGCCATGATGGAGCAGCAGCGTCGATTCTCGCGAATTGGTGCTGGTTATGGGATTGCTTATGGCCATGTCCAGCGAACCAGTTGTTTGGCCAGGAACAGTGGGAGGAGGCGTTTCTGGGCCAAAAATTGGTTGCGCCAGTGTGACCAGTTTTCTCATATGCCTCTGCTTAGGGAACTCCAGGAGAATAATCCTGATGACTTTAGGAATTTTCTCCGCATGACGGACCCCGTATTCAACCGTCTGCTGGAACTTCTGTCCCCCTATATCACGAGGCAGGACACTGTGATGCGCCAAGCCATCATGGCCGAGCAGAGGCTTATTGCCACGTTGCGGTACCTGGCGACTGGGAGGAGCCTGCAGGACCTCAAGTTCTCGACAGGCATCTCTCCCCAGTCGCTTGGGGTCATCATACCGGAGACGTGTACTGCCATCATCAGAGTTCTGCAGGAGGAGTATCTTAAGGTAAGTTTCCTCATGTTAACATCACAATGTTTTTTTTTTAAATGTGTGAGAAAGTCTAATATTTTTTTATTCCCTAATAACCATGATATTGTAATATGCTGTGTGTTGGATGTTCCCTTTTCTCCCCATGCATGTTGTTAACCTTTATACATGTTTGTTTTGGGCCTACCTGCATATTTTGTCCTTACCCACCATAAACCTGTCCAGCATGCTTTCCTAGGCCCAAACCCACCTAGCCAATTTTTGGGTGATTTTTTGGCTAATCCATTGTAGCTCTGCCCCCCCTCCTCCCCCCGAAAATTGTTTATTGCTCTATCATCAGAGGGATGTGCAGTCTGATAATTAAGTGGGCCTATATTTTAGAAAAAAAATACTCACTTCACAATGCTTGTAGGAAATGTGAATCCTGTTGTTGATGTTGCACAATGATGGTTTTTGTATTTTGTTTGCAATGTTTATGTGCCAAAGTACTAAATCTCTTTATTTGTTTGTCCCCACAGCTACCCTCCACACCACAGGAATGGCAGTCTGTGGCTTCCCAATTTGCCCAGCGTTGTGATTTTCCGAACTGCGGTGGAGCAATAGATGGGAAACACGTCCGCATAGTCCCCCCACCCCAACTACAAGGGTTTTCATAGTATCGTGTTGATGGCAGTGGTGTCAGCACAGTATGAGTTTCTATATGTGGACGTGGGGAAGAACGGCCGGCTGTCTGATGGGGGAGTGTTCTCACGGACTGAATTCTATGATCGTCTACAAACTGGTGGTCTGGCATTGCCACCAGATGAAGATAATGTGGAAGGACTTCCGTTTGTGTTCCTAGTGGACGAAGCTTTCGGGCTTGGACCTCACCTAATGCGGCCTTTTCCCCAGAGGACCCTCACCTCAGAGAGGAGGGTGTTTAATTATCGGTTGGCCAGGGCTCGGAGGGTAGTCGAGAATGCCTTTGGGATCCTCTCCAACCGGTTCCGCCTTTTCCTGACAGCGATACACTTGGCGGAATATAAATTGAACACCATTGTATTTGCCTGCTGCATTTTGCACAACTTTTTACGCAGGCACTCCCAGACGTACCTACCCGACAGCGTTTCTGAGGCAAGACTACTCTCAGATCCTCTCCCTGGGCTGGACACTGGTCGCGCTGGCTTTGCCACCCAATCAGCTCGTGAGGTACGCGACAAATATGTTGAGTACTTCATGGGTCGGGGGGCCATTTCTATGCCAGATCATATTTCTTTCTAATTCGGCCCCCAAAAGAAAGAAATATTCACAGAACAAATAAATAATTAGACCATTGGACTTTATACAGTTGTTTGTCATTACTGCTTTTTCTCTTTTTATCTGTCTTCCTGGTTCTCACCAAAAATAGTGCACTTCTAGTGCCAAATGTAGGGTTCAGGTTTTAGTAAATAAACACAATTGCACATTATTCACTCATCTCCAAACTGGGTATTCAGCATATAAAAGAATAAAGCCACTCATTTTTAGGATTTTGGAAAAGCTTTTTTTATTTTCAGCTTTTTCATTTTCCTTGATTTTTCAAAAGATTTTTAGTAACAAACATGCCAACATTTTTAGTTTGCAAGGCTTTTAATTTTTGGTTTTGTGTGTTTTTTCATATTTTTTTTTTTTTGTCCAAACAATGTTTTTTTAATTTTTTGGTGTTCACAAACAATGTAGTACAATTGTACCATTTTTCACACAAATATTCTATTTCCCAAATGTTTATTTTGTCTTATTTTTTTATATTTTTTTTTCCCAAAATATGTTTGAGATTTTTTATCTCTTTATTTTTTACTAAATTTTTTTTGGAATTATTATCAAAAATATTGCTAACATTTTTTTAATATATTTGTTAACCAAATTTTTTAATTTTTTATTTTTTTTTATATTTTTTTCGTACATTTTTTTTTAAATTTTGAATAATTATTTTATAATTTATTTTTTTTGTTTTTTATTTTAAAAAAAAAAGATTGGTAACATTTTTTGGATAGATTTGTTACCCAATTCTTTTTTTTAAAAAAAGTTTTATTTTCAAAATGTTTTATTTAAATTTTTTTGGATTTTTCAGGCTTGTTGATTGTAAGCCAGTTTTTTGCTTGAAAAATTATAACATGTAAAAAAAATTTAAAAGACAAATGTGTCACTTTTACATTCACAATAACAGTCATGGTGAAATTTCACACTGGAACACGCCAAAATTTGAAGATGCACACATTCAGTGCAATGTCAGTCCTAAAACATAGAAACACAGACAAAGGGCGACATGTGCTATCTGCCATCATGGGTGTTCAATGTCTGTGTTTTGTGGGAGCAAACCCTTCCTCGAAAACTAATTGAGAATCGAGGAGGGGGTTGTACCCACAAAGCACAGATATTCGATATTCTGTGATGGCAGATAGCACATGTTGACACACTGTGTGTGCATCTTCAAATTTTGGCGTGTTGCTGAGTCAAAAATTAAAACAGGTTGGGGGATGGGCGGGGGGGGGGGGGTGTTCAGTCTTTGACACGGCCCATCATGTCAATGATGTTTTTATAGTTTTGTTCTATAATCAGCATTCTTTGCCGCATAGTGTCCAGCTCGGTGCAGCACTCCACAATTACATTTCTCACATTCTGTTCCATGAGAACCATCTGTTGCCGCATATTCTCCATTTCACTGCTGCACTCCATCACTTGCTGGATAATTATTCCCGCACTTGCGCGAGAAAAATGCGGAACAGCATCTTCATCCCCTACAAAATGAATCTAAAATATAAAATTAACAATTTTACCGGCCTATCTACATCTAGGGTTGCCACCTCATCCCTTTAAACCAGAACACATATTAATTACACAGGTTCTGTGGCTGATTAAAAGGTGGTAATTTAACTCACCTGGTGCCAAATCTGCATTACATTAGCCACAGAACATGTGTAATCCATATGTGTTCGGGATTAAAGGGATGAGGTGGCAACCCTATCTACATCTGTTTTGCCCTATAAAGCTGGGGTGACACTGACCTGATGGTGTGCGAATTTCCTCCTCCTCCACCACTTCGCCATCTTCAATAACTCCTCCTTCTTGAACCACTTCCCCCTCATCCTCCACGACTCCTCCTTCTTCTTCTTCCATCAATCCACCATCTTCAAATTCACCAAAATCATCTTGTTCAAATTCATCTTCATCCTCCACAACTACCAAATTTAAAATGACTCCATCCTCCTCTCTTCCTTCCTCCTCTCTTCCTTCCACCTCCTCCTCCACATCCTCCTCTCTTCCTTCCTCCTCCTCCTCCACATCCTCCTCTCTTCCTTCCTCCTCCTCCACATCCTCCTCTCTTCCTTCCTCCTCCTCCTCCACATCCTCCTCTCTTCCTTCCTCCTCCTCCACATGGCCAGATGGCAGATTCCGGGCGTGTCTGGCCCTCTCTGCCTCCTCGAAATGCTGGCGTCTTCTTTCCCCTATAAATAACACAAAAACAATATGTTTACTCATCAGCACACAGATATTGTAGAGCAGAAATCGCACACATTGCATAGAAGTTTAGAGGCTTTAATTGATTATTTTTTTGTGTCTTATCACCCCAAACCTACATTTTTGGATGACTTCTAGGCCAAGCTCTGATTCAGTCCCTTTTTAGCGAAGTGACACACATGGATGTCCCCCCCTTAAAATTTGGAGCTGAGACCATACACATTTTAGTGTAATATTTTGGGGGAGACACAGGTGCTCTGCATTACAGATATGAAAACACCTGCTTAGTAGCACTGTTTGCATTTCCCATTCTAGGATTCAAATTTTACAAAACTATATTTTTACACAATGTTTACAAACAATGTTTTTGGCCAGAGAGGCATGTCCAGGTGTGTTGTTCCTGGGCCAACATCGTATTTGTGAGAAGCAATCTGATGTGAACGAGGTTTCCTATTAACACTCGTTGGCCAAGCAAATGATATTATTAAAAAATATAATATAAAAAATTATTAAAAAAAACATTTCAACATGTGTTCAGAAGTACAACCAGGCCAATGATACAGATGTAGAAATGTACCTGACCAAACATTAAACTAATAAAATTGTCCCCCCCCACAAACAAAAAAAAAACTTACTTTTTTTGAGGATTTTTTTTATTTTCCTCAATTGATGTGGCTCACGGAGTTTCAAGTCGGACCACCGCTTCCGTAGCTGCTCCTTGGACCTGGTGATCCCGAACATCCTCTGCATTCTCCTTGCCACCTTCTCCATAATTTTCCCCTTCCTGCGGTTTGGGGTCTTGTATGGCCCATATTGCCCATCATAGTCCTTCCTCCGCATTATTTCGACCAGCTCCACCATTTCGGCAAAAGACATATTAGTGGCCTTATAACGTTTTGGCCGGGATCGCGACGTTCCTGCCTCTGTCACTTCACTTGCGGCCTGAGAGCTCCGTGCACGCTTGAGTGACATCGCCATCTTTCCTTCCCACAGAGATTAGGGGCGTGGAAAAGAGGAAATGTCCCGTCATGGGCGGGGACGAGGGCGGCGGTTCATGCATACGCGGAGTGTAGAGAATGAATAAGACGTGATTACGTAGGTTACGCGGAGATTATTCGCTCGTTTCACAGAAGTAACATAGTTCACGCGGAGTCTATTAAAGGGAACCTACGTGATTACGTAGGTAACGCGGAGATTATTAGAACATTTGACAGAAGTTACACAGTTAACGCCATATTTTTTGAGTTAACATTGATTGGGGGGCATGGCGAAGGTGACGAAGGCGGTGTGTCACGCACACGCGGAGTGTATAAAAGGGAACCCACATGATTACTTAGGTTACGCGGAGATTATTTAATCGTGCTTCACGAGGAGCTAGAGATAATAAGGTAAGAAATTACAACATGGGATCAGCAGAGGCCTAGAAACTTGAGAGCCATGGGATTGGGGTTTTGTCTGTTGTTTGCACCCTTTTAACACTACTTATGTTTCTTGTGTCCCCAAAACGGTATTTACTTCTCACAATGCTTTCACACATCACTTAAATCTAGATGTGAAGAATGCTCTACCTATTTGTACTTTTTGCCAGGTGTATTGTGATCATGCAAGTATTGTTCTGTGTTGGTTGGCCAGAGGTTATTAGGAAGTGTATTTATATGTCAGGAATGATGAGGGGCATGCTAGGTACACATGAAATAGTGCCTTGAGGAATGGTCAAAATAGTAAAAATTGTGGATGGTTCTAGATTACACGTATTTAGCAAACTTATTTCAAAAAGGGTCTGCATGTGAACTCATTTTTGGTCACAACAATGGGGCAGAGCTGGCCAGCATTTTAGCTGCAGGAGACACTGTGTTTGCATAGTACTTGATAAATCTGGGGCCACATATTATTACAATGTGAATGCTGTGCATTTTTTAATGCTTATTTATTTTTGTTTTAACAGTGTTAAGCTTGAAAATTGCCAAAGCAAATTAGAATAAACCATGGACCAGATCGTGGGTAAAGAAATTATTGCTCGCCTAATAGAAAAGTTTAGGGAAATGCCCCTACTTTGGGATACAAAACATCCCCACTATTCGAAGCGGGACCGACGAACGGCATCACTTGATGAGATTGCTACATATATGCAGACATGGGTTCCCGGCTGCACAGGCGAGATGGTCAAGAAGAAAATGAACAACCTGAGGGCCGCATACCGAACCAAAAGAAGAGAACTACGTGAACAAAGATCAGGAGCAGCAGCAAGCGAGTCCACGGAGCCCAGTCTGTGGTACTACCAAGAGCTGGAGTTTTTGGGGGATCAAATGGAGGGCCGGCAATCAATGTCAAGCCTTCCTTCCAGCCGGCATCGCAGCAGACCTTCCATGGATCACCACAGCCAGGAGGAGTACAGTGAGGGGCTGGCTGGCATGCATCAAAATCTGCGACTCTCCACTTCTTCTGAGGTAGAGTATTTTTCTAAAAATTTTTGGGCTGCTAATTCTTGTTTGTTTATTGAGTTGATATTGTAATCCCAAAAGAAAAAATGGCCTAGAAAAGTCATGGGCATAAAAATAGGGGTCATGGATGCCAAGTGCAGGGATCAGAAGGAGAGTCTATTCAAGTTTAAAGTAAGATAAAACAAACCAGTCTAGAGCATGAAAATGTGTGTGATTTGCTTGTGCCAAATTGTAAAATATGTCCCTTTTTTTGCCACAGGAAGAGCAGCCATGATTTTTCGGCTACTAATGCGGAGATGCATGCCAACCAGAAGGAAGGGGTCAGTGGCAGCCAGGAGGAGGAGGCTGGGCCCAGCACCAGTCAGCAGGGCCCCAGGCCCAGGGTCAGCACCACCAGGCAAGTCCCTCCCCCCGGGTCAGGCAAGCAGGCCTAATGAGGCGCAGGAGGCAAGTGGAGGATGAGAGCCTCGAGATGATAAGGGAGGCTAGCGCCTTAACCACTTAAGGACCGCCTCATGTACATATACGTCAGCAGAATGGCACAGGCAGGCACATCCACGTATATATACGTGCCCTGCTTGACGTGGGTCGGGGGTCCGATCGGGACACCCCCCGGTACATGCGGCGGTCCCCGTGGCTTCAGGAGCGATCCGGGACGACGGCGCGGCTATTCGTTTATAGCCGCTCCGTCGCGATCGCTCCCCGGAGCTGAAGAACGGGGAGAGCCGTGTGTAAACACGGCTTCCCCGTGCTTCACTGTGTCGGCGCATCGATCGCGTCATCTCATTTATAGGGAAGACACGATCGATGACGTCATTCCTACAGCCACACCCCCCTACACTAGTAAACACATACACAGTGATCCCTAAATGTTACAGCGCCCCCTGTGTTTAACTCCCAAACTGCAACTGTCATTTTCACAATAAAGAATGCAATTTAAATGCATTTTTTGCTGTGAAAATGACAATTGTCCCAAAAATGTGTCAAAATTGTCCGAAGTGTCCGCCATAATGTCGCAGTCACGAAAAAAATCGCTGATCGCCGCCATTAGTAGTAAAAAAAATAAAATAAATAAAAATGCAAAAAAACTATCCCCTATTTTGTAAACACTATAAATTTTGCACAAACCAACCGATAAACGATTATTGCGATTTCTTTTACCAAAAATAGGTAGAAGAATACGTATCGGCCTAAACTGAGGAAAAAAAATGTTATATATGTTTTTGGGGGATATTTATTATAGCAAAAAGTAAAAAATATTGCATTTTTTTCAAAATTGTCGCTCTATTTTTGTTTATAGCGCAAAAAATAAAAACTGCAGAGGTGATCAAATACCACCAAAAGAAAGCTCTATTTGTGGGGAAAAAAAGACGCCAATTTTGTTTGGGAGCCACGTCGCACGACCGCGCAATTGTCTGTTAAAGCGACGCAGTCCCGAACTGTAAAAACCCCTTGGGTCTTTAGGCAGCATTTTGGTCCGGGGCTTAAGTGGTTAATGAGGGCCCCCCTCAACCCCACTGAGGCCTACAGTGCCTACGTGGCACACGAAATGTCACAAGCGGGGGAGGCCGATCAGAGGCGTGCCAAGGACCTGTTTAACCAGGTCCTTTTATGGATGCACCAGGGCTGGCTGACCAATGACACTGAGCTGAGTGACCCGGCCCATCCTGCCCAACACCTGCTAACTCCTCCTGCTGCCACATCATCCCCACCTGCAAGGGGCCGTGGATGGGTCCGTGGAAGATCTGCTGCAATGCAGGCTGCAAGGAGGGTTACAAGGAACAGGAGAAGATGATTCCCGGCCTTCCATTTGATCCCCCAAAAACTTTGGTCTTTTTGGACTACCACAGCCTGGGCTCCATAGGCTCACTTGCTGCTGCTCCTGGTTTTTGTTTTTGTGGTTGTTCTTTTTAGTTCTCTGTATGTGGTCCTCAAGGTTTGCCATTTTCTCCTTGACTATGTTGCCTGTGCAGTCTGGAACACAAGTCTGCATGTATGTTGCTATCTCATCAAGTGCTGCCGTTCTAGGTAATTTATTTTTGTTTATGGCCAAAATAAATGGTTATTTGATTTACTGAAATACCTTGTCTATTGTGTTTTAATACTGTGGTGATTAGGCATGAAACATTTTAGCAAATAATATGTGTCATTTAGAAAGGACACCAACTCCTTGGGGGGGGGGGGGTACATTTGGCGTACCAACTTGGTAAAACAAAAAAGGAAAAACACACGCCAAAATAAAATGGTGACATAACTTGACAAAAAAAAAATGTGCAAGAAAAAACAATGGTGACATAAATTGCACAAAAAAAACAAAAAAACAAAAAAAATGCAAGAAAAAACAATGGTGACATAACTTGACAAAAAAAAAAAAAAAAAATGTGCAAGAAAAAACAATGGTGACATAAATTGCACAAAAAAAATAAATTAAAAAAATGTGCAAGAAAAAACAATGGTGACATAAATTGCACAAAAAAACAAAAAAACTAAAAAATGCAAGAAAAAACAATGGTGACATAAATTGCACAAAAAATTTTTTTTTTAAAAAATGTGCAAGAAAAAACAATGGGGACATAAATTGCAAAAAAAAAAAAAAAGAAACAACATTAAATAAAAAAAAAATAACAGAAACATAGACATGTGGAGGACAAAAAGAAAGTTCCAACATCTGGATAGATAGCATCAGCAAGAGAACGGGTTTATTCTAGCAAGAGAACGCCGAAAAAACAAGAGGCAATAAACGACACACTAGATATTTAAAAGGACGAATGTGCCATATCACAAACAAACAAGAGTTTTACCTGAACGAGTGCTCCCATCCCCTTATTTTGTCTGAGCATGCGCGGGGTTTTTATCCGCGGATATTGTGTACTAACCAACGGATCTGTCCGTCGGATAGATTCGCAGCGGATAGATTTGTTTAGCATTTTAGCAAATATTCGATCTGCTGAAAAGCGAGTCGACGGATAAATATCCGCGGAAAAGTATCCGCTGGAACATACACACCATAAGATCTATCCGCTGAAACCCATTCGCTGGGATTTTTCAGCGGATGGATTCTATCGTGTGTATGGGGCCTTAGAGTCTGCAAAAGACTTGAGACTGGGGCAGAGGTTCACCTTCCAGCAGGACAACAACCCTAAATATACAACAAGAGCTACAATGGAATGGTTTAGATCAAAGCATATGAAGTCCAGACCTAAATCCAATTGAGAATTTGTGGCAAGACTTAAAATTGCTGTTCACAGATGCTCTCCACCCAATCTGACAGAGCTTGAGCTATTTTGCAAAGGAGAATGGGCACAAATTTTCCTTGCTAGATGTGCAAAGCTGGTAGAGACATCCCAAAAAATACTTGCAGCTGTTTTTGCAGCGAAAGGTGGTTCTACAAAGTATTGACTCAGGGGGCTTGAATACAAATGCACGCCACACTTTTTACATATTTATTTGAAAAAAAAATTGAAAACCAATTATCATTTTCCTTTAACATCACAATTATGTGCCACTTTCTGTTGGCCTATCACATAAAATACATTTACGTTTTTGGTTGTAACATGACAAAATTTGGAAAATTTCTAGGGTATATGAATATCTTTTCAAGACACTGTAAATGGACTCTGCTGTTCATTTACAGAAGAAGATTTTCACCGCTCCAGGTGAGCCCTATAGACAATCAGGGATGGTCGGATTACCAAGGTGCTGGCAATGCACGTAGCAGTAGCAATAGGAGGAAGGAGATGGACAGCCGCACTCCGAAATAACTTTTCAAAAAAGTTGTCTTTTATTTTCAAGCAGGAACATGCATAATCACCACAACCATAAACCAGGACAGCCGACTAGTTTCGCACTCTTGCTAGTGCTTAATCATGGCTAACTAACTTTCCCTAAATAGCTTCCTTTACCTTAGTGCAGTCCTTCACTTACCTCATCCTTCGATTTTGCTTTTAAATGTCCTTATTTCTTCTGAGAAATCCTCACTTCCAGTTCTTCTGTCTGTAACTACACACAGTAATGGAAGGCTTTCTCCCTGGTGTGGAGAAAGCCTCTTAAGGGGGGAGGGGGCGAGCAGGAGTGTCAGGACGCCCACTAACACACAGCTCCTTTCTCTATCTGCAAAGTAGAGAGTGTTCTGCCTTGCCTGCTCGCCCCCTCCCCACTCAAGAGGCTTTCTCCACACCAGGGAGAAAGCTTCGCATTACGGTGTGTAGTTACAGACAGAAGAACAGGAAGTAAGGATTTCTCAGAAGGAATAAGGACATTTAAAAACAAAATCGAAGGATGAGGTAAGTGAAGGAGGACTGCACTAAGGTAAAGGAAGCTATTTAGGCAAAAAATGTTTTACCTTTACAACCCCTTTAACCTTTTTGCTGCTGGAGAATTTTTTTTAATTTTCTGCACACACCAAAAAGTACGTAGTAGTATTTTTTGCTACCTAAAACCCCGAAAAACATGACATATTTTCTGAAAGCAGAGGACCTATAGAGTAAAAAAATGGTGGGTGCAAATGTTTATGTTGCAGGATATTAGCACAACTGCATAGGAAACCTATATTTTCAGTAAAAATGCAGTAACATTAGAAAAACACAAAAAAAACGTTTTTTTTTTTTTGTTAAGCAAAAACTATGACTGCCAATATTGTCCATAAGAAGGCTCATCAGTAGGGATGAGCCAAACCCCCCCCCCCCCAAGTTTGGTTCTCACCATAACATGCGAACAGGCGAAAAATTTGTGCGAACACGCAAACACTAATAAAGTCTATGGGACATGAACATGAAAAATCAAAGGTTATAATTTTAAAGGCTTATATGCAAGTTATTACAATAAAAAGTGTATGGGGACACGGGTACTGCCCCAGGAGACATGTATCAATGCAAAAAAAAATTCCGTTTTTTTTTTCAGGAGCAGTGATTTTAATAATGCTTAAAGTGAAACAATAAAAATAAAATATATTCCTTTAAATTCTTTAGTCTGTCTGTAAAGTAGAACATATTTCCCATGTATATAACAGTACCACAGCAAAATTAAATTTCTAAAGTAAAAAAAAAAAATAGCTTACGGCTGTAATGTCTTGCTGGATCCCGGCAATATACATAAAAAAAATCATTGAAAAACACTCCATGTCAAAATATAAAAAAAATCAATACCAGACCCTTATCCAAGAATACAACCTGGCAAGTCACAGGAAAAGGGGGGACCTCATTAACACTACTCTTGCCCGGTGGTTGTGGAGGTCTGAGGTCTTTAATAAGGGGCCCCCAGATTCTGCCCCCCCTATGTGAATAGGTATCGGGTAGTGAAAATGACAGCAGACAGTTTTTAACAAATCCTTTGGGAGGCGTCCCGCTGAATGCTGTCTTTGGCAGCTGTTATATAGGCTAAGGCGGGGCCACCCGGTGATGTAAACGAGTGACATGCCCCCTTCTGACATCATGTGACAGAGGGGGTGGGGTCACCCTTTTATGTCACCAGGTGGCCCTGCTCTTGACAATATAACAACTGTCAAGACAAGACGGCTGTCGGTGGGACACCTTCCATGGAGTCAGAGTTTTCCTCTTTTTTTTCTCTGTGAATGTCAGAAGCTGTGATAGATGATGGATTTACATTGTGGGACACTTTTTTAATAAAGGAATTGTCAAAAACTGTCTGCTGTCTTTTTTTACACTTTTTGGTGAATAGGTAGGGGTCTGGGTGCCCTTGTTAGAGGGTGCCTCCATATTCCAATAAGCCCAACCGCAGATGCCCACAACCACCGGGCAAGGGTTGTGGAGATGAGGCCCTGCACTGACTGAATGTGGAGTCTACACTGATTATCTAGTCTACACTAAATGTAGAGTATAGGCTGTATATATATACTAACTAACCTGCCTAATGTCTCTTCATTCATAATTACACTATATAAGCCTGCCGATCTCGCAGTGCATTATGGGGCGTTCCGAAGGGCAAGAGTTTGCCCGTGAATAGGGATGAGCTTCGTGTTCGAGTCAAACTCACGTTCGACTCGAACATCGTATGTACGAACGTTACGGGCCTTTTGTGCCAAATTCGAGTGGCGTGTCACGGCCCATAATTCACTGCGGCATTGAAGTGCATTGCTGGCTGATGATTGGCCAAGCATGCACTATGACCCGCATGCTTTGCCAATCACAGCTTGCAAAAAAATGGAGAGCCATAATTGGCCAAAGCCAGGATGGCTTTGGCCAATTATGGCTCAGGGGGATTAGTACACGCCCCCACACTATAAAAGGCCACCTTCAGGTTGGCCTTGTGTAGTGTGTTGCGGTGGTTAAGAGGAGACAGAGAGAGAGTGTAATTTTTTTGTAGGTAGATAGAGCAGGCAGGCAGGCTAGCCAGTTAAAGTTACAGGGCCAGATTCACAAAGAGATACGACGGTGTATCTACAGATACACCATCGTATCTCTGACGTAAACTGGTCCTATCTATGCGCCTGATTCATAGAATCAGATACGCATAGATAGGGCTTAGATCTGACAGGTGTAACTGTGTTACACTGTCGGATCTTTTTTTCGATTTAAAAATGGCGCCGGGGTCGTTCCCGCTGTTTTACGATAAATAATATGTAAATCAGCGAGATACGCAAATTCACGAACGTACGCGGACCCGACGCAGTCTTCTTACGACGTTTCCGTAGCGGCGTACCCGTCGTATACTTACCCCTGCTTTCATCAGGCGCAGCCAATGTTAAGTATAGCCGACGTTCCCGCATCGAATTAAAAAATTTTAACGTCGTTTGCGTAAGTCGTTTTAGAATACGGATGGACGTCGTTTACGTAAGCGTCGAAACCACTGACGTCCTAGCGACGTCAGTGGGAGCAATGCACGCCGGGAAATTCCCAGGACGGCGCATGCGCATTTAAATCGGCGTGGGAACGCGCCTGATTTAAGTAGTACACTCCCCTAGCCGCGGAATTTGAATTCCGCCGGGGGATTTAGGATCCGCCAACGCAAGTTTGGAGGTAAGTGGTTTGTGAATTAGCCACTTGCCTCCTAAACTTGCGGGAGCGGATCTTAATTCACGTAGAACGAGCGGATCTATAGATCCGCTGCGCTACGTGAATCTGGCCCACAGTGTGTGGAAGATATATATGCATCCCAGGTGTTGTATATATATTTATACACTGTATAGTTTAGCTAGATCCGCTCTTCCTAGTTTTCTGACAGGCAGGCAGGTGATTGTGCTAGCTGCAGTATTCTCACGTGGTGTACTGTCTGTGTCCTCTGCAGTTTGCACCTAAAGCTACGTGGTGTGTGTACTGTCCGTGTCCTCTGCGCATTGTGCACCTAACGTAAAGCTGGTGTTTCTCATATTTACTCCTAAAAGCAGAGATCTTTTCATATTAATACTACAGGCAGGGTATATTGCTGCAAGTACTTTCACATGTGCACCTAAAGCTATGTGGTGTGTGTACTGTCTGTGTCCTCTGCAGTGTGCACCTAAAGCTACGTGGTGTGTGTACTGTCTGTGTCCTCTGCAGTGTTCACTTAAAGCTACGTGGTGTGTGTACTGTCCGTGTCCTCTGCATATTGTGCACCTAACGTAAAGCTGGTGTTTCTCATATTTACTCCTAGAAGCAGAGATCTTCTCATATTAATACTACAGGCAGGGTATATTGCTGCAAGTACTTTCACTTGGTGTACTGTCTGTGTCCTCTGCAGTGTGCACCTAAAGCTACGTGTGGTGTGTACTGTCTGTGTCCTCTGCACATTGTGCACCTAACGTAAAGCTGGTGTTTCTCATATTTCACAGCAGGGCCCATTCCTGTGCCCACCAAGAGTAACTGTGAGGGCTTACAGAGTTGTGGCACCAGCACCCCCACCACCACCAACAAAGGCCCAATTTTTCTGCCCCTTTTCAACAGGGGCATGTAATTACAATTCTTGATCTAATAATTCACAGCAGGGCCCATTCCTGCGCCCACCAAGAGCTTACATTGATACATGTTCCCTGGGGCAAGACCCGGGTTCTCAAACCCGTTTTACGACAATAACTTGCATATTAGGCTTTAAAATTAGCACTTTTGAATTCGAACGTTTGAGTCCCATAGACTTCAATGGGGTTCTAAATGTTTGCGCGAACGTTCGGTTCGTTCGAAGGTTCTGGTGCGAACCGAACAGGTGGGTTTTCGGCTCATCCCTACCCGTGAACGCCCCATAATGTTTGGTATTCGCGACCTGGAGAACACCCGGTGTTCGAGTCGAACATACGCTGGCTGCTTCAGCCCTGGAGGGCCCTTAAAGTGGAGGTTCACCCAAAAAAAAAAATGTTAACATTAGATTGAGGCTAATTACGGGAAGCAGAATCGGGTGTTTTTTTTTTAAATCAATGCAGTACTAACCGTTTTAGAGATAGATGTTCTCCGTGGCTTCCGGGTATGGGCTGCGGGGACTGGGCGTTCCTATTTGATTGACAGCCTTCCGACCGTCGCATACAGCGCGTCACGAATCACTGTAACTGTACTAATGACACTGGGAGGGACGGAGTTAACATCAGGGGTGATCAAAGAGCTAAATGTGTTCCCTGGGAGTGCTTGCTAACTGTGTGGGGATGCTCTGACTGGGTAAAGACCGAGACCTGAGTTCTTGCTTAGCAAAAACATAAGGGGGCAGATCCACATACCTCTGCGCCGGGCGCAGCATATCTAAGATACACTACGCCGCCGTAACTTTATTCTTTTCTTTCGAATCCTCAAAGAATTTGCGCCGTAAGTTACGTCGGCATAGTGTATCTTTGGCAGCGTAATGGCGCGGAATTCAAATGGATGTAATGGGGGCGTGTTTTATGTCAATACGTCGTGACCCAACGTAAATTACGTTTTTTTTAACTGCGCATGCGCCATCCATGGGGGTATCCCAGTGCGCATTCTTGAAATTAACCCAGAACACGAAGGTGACGTCATTCTACGTAAATACCTATTCGCGAACGACTTACGCAAACGACGTAAAAGATTCCAAAATTGTACGCGGGAACGACGGCCATACTTAACATTGAGTACGCCACCATATAGCAGCTTTAACTATATGCCGGAAAAAGCAGAACGCAAACGACGTAAACAAAATGCGCCGGCCGGACGTACGTTCGTGGATCGCCGTAACTAGCTAATTTGCATACTCAACGCAGAATTCGACGGAAACGCCACCTAGCGGCCGCCGAAACATTGCAGCTTAGATCCGACGGCGTACTAAGATGTACGCCTGTCGGATCTAGCCGAGATGCCGTCATATCTTGTTTTGAGGATACAAAACAAAGATACAACGCGCAAAATTTGAAATTACGCGGCGTATCAAGAGATACGCCGGCGTAATATCTTTGTGGTTATGCCCCAAGATCTCCATCTTCTTCCCTGGCAAAACGGCGATCTGCCTTATTTACATAGGCAGATGTGTACACTTTAGGTCTAGAAGCAATTTTCCACATTATTATTTAGATTGTTGTTCTGCCTCGCTCAAGAATAATCGCCGGTCGTGGGCATACATCGGGTCTGCCGGACTCGCTGATTGGCTCCTTCTCTGTCCATTAAGCACGCGATCAGGTCTCCGGCAGCACACAGGTACAGGTACGTGATTTTGTGCAATATAGACACTTTGCCACAGTACAAGTAAATTATGCGGTCGGCAAGTGGTTTCAAAAAGGTAAAATACTTAAATCAGGGATTGATGTTGGTTAGTATCAGGGTCAAGTTCACTGTCAGGCCAAAGGTCATGGTCACAACGCGCACCATTGTCTTTTGGCCCTACTACATGTTACAAACAATGTATAATGTACACATATTTGGTATTGCTACTAATGTCAGGAGTATGAGAATTTATTTTCTTTTTCTTTTTGTGATGAGTCATAGAAATGGCAGGAAATACAGAGCATTTTTATGTTTTACTATTTTGAGCCAGTTTCCTTTCATAGTAAAAAATCTGAAGATATCCATTAAGATTTAACATCAAGTGAAGGACCAATTTATCCTGAAAAAAAAAACAAGGTACATGGATACACTAAGTGGTAGTGATGATTTGTATAGTTTTACTAATACATTCCAAAACTACATTCAGGCATTAAGATTTGTTTTACCTTCAAGCATTACGGGGTTATAGCCTCTCATTGTTGGCAGTAAAACAATATAAACATGTGATATTTAATTATTTTTTACATGTGAATAAAAATGGATCTGAGCTGAAAGTCAAATGATATGGAATAATACTAAACTGTTTAATGTATTTTTAACATGTGTAAAGATGTATAGTATGTAACATAAATTCATAAAATTCATAAGGAAAGAGGTGACGTGCTTGCAGTAGTCCTAACAGTCTCAAGATGTTTACATCTACTTTAGAGTCAAGTGGTGTCATCTGTTCGAATCTAAAAAAGAACAAAGTAGTAAACCTTGTGTATCACTTGTGCCTTGTGCTTTGCACATTACCTTACCCTCTTGTAGTAATGCCTTAAGCACCTAATCTAAACAGTAACTCGCTTTGAATATATATCTTCTATAGCTCAGTTGACGTCATTTACTTTGTATACAGGAGGGTTTTGTGAACCATCCATCTTCCATTATTTCTGCTCAGCTTATTTCCATTTACTTCTGCTCACCTTACTAGGTTATAAATGAATGGTTTAGTTCTTTTTTTTTTTTCAAACAAGCCTTTTCTGTCAGCATTAATGATAATTTAGTTAGGAAAGTGACATGGAAGAATTCCACATGGTTGCCATATTGCCTGGGTATCTGTTTCTCATTGATGATTTGTTCTTGGTGATGTCAACTCTTAGTGGACATGTGATACAGCTCTAGGAAAAACAGCCTGATTTGGAGACATGGCTTTTCGAAGACTCTTGTCTCTGGTGAGATTGATGATGAAAATAAAACTTACAACCACAGTCTCTGACTGGAAATATAAGATAAACATCACGAAGCAACCCTTAACCTAGCTAATTTAACTAAATTTAACAAAACATTTAAAAATTGATTTGAACAAAAAAATGTAACTGTTGTAAAAAGAAGTGCCTAGAGACATGTCCAAGTTATATACAACTTTTACAGTGTCCAGAGATAAAACTGGAGGTAGCAAGCAAAGGAGAAAGGCGTATTGTATTTGGCATGTGCAGCTGCAAACTGCAATGTCCTCCACAATTAAGATCATAAGCCCTTTTCTAAAGAAAACCAGAAGGACAGATCAAGTAAGTTGTTTATTTTCCATTGGCCACCAGATGACTACTGAATTTTATGTGATTGAACTTTGAACTTCTTTGCAACCCTGACTTGCGTCCTCTGGTGATGTGCTGTCATTTGATAGTTTTTGCTTTTAGGGGCTGTCAAAGTCAATGTAAAACCATTAGATATTGCATTACAATCTTTTGAAGAGATGTAACAAGGTAATATAAGTTACACCATACTGTATTAGACTGACTTGCTTAAGTAACTTGACAGCCTAAAATAAATTGACCTATTTATGCCGTGTGTATTCCTATTAATTAGACATGTGCCCTGCCGAAAAATGTGTTCGTTTTCGTTTCATTTGTTTTTGTTTTTTTCATTTTTCGGGTCATTAGTTATGATCGCAATTTGGAAATTCCAAAATTCGTAAATTTGAAAATTCGCAAATTTCCGAAATTCGAAAACCTGAAAATAAGAAAGAAAATCTGAAAATTCAAAAAAATAGCTAACTAACTAATAATGACTAACTATTAAATTATAGGTATTGGAATTTCCTTTCAAATTTGGCTGTTAGTGAACGTAACGAATAAGAATGTATCCAAAGTTACGAATTATCCAAAATAACGAATGCCGCATCTAAACAAGTGGAATGGAACAAATTAATAATAAATGATAATAATAATAAAATGTTTTTATTATTATTATTATTATTATTATTATTATTATTGTTATTTATTATTATTAATTTGCTACAATCCATTAGTTTAGGTACAAGATTCATTATTTTGGATAATTCCTAACTTCAAAATAAATTTGTAGTCGTTGCGTTCACTAAAAGACAAATTTGAAAGGAAATTTGTATACCTATTATTTAATAGTTATTATTAGTTAGTGGTGCGCTGGCAGGACGGTAAAAAAAGTCCTGCAAGCCGCATCTTTGATGGGCAGCGCCACCATTTTTCGGCAACTAACAGGGGTTAATGGCACCCCGCTAGTGGTCAAATAGCGCTGCAAAAACAACGGTAAAGTGCCGCTCAAAATAGAGGCGCTTTATCACCGACGCCCCCACCGCCTCAGTGTGAGGCCTCGTACACACGACCGAGGAACTCGGCGGGCGAAACACATCGTTTTGCTCGTCGAGTTCCTTGTTAGGCTGTCGAGGAACTTGACGTGCCAATTTTCTCCATTCCCGTCGAGGAAAAAGAGAACATGCTCTCTTTGTGGCTCGACGAGTTCCTCGACAGTTTGCTCGTCTAAAAATGTACACACGACCGGTTTACTCGGCAAAAAAAAAAACAGCAAGTTTCTTGCTGGTTTTTGCCGAGAAACTCGGTCGTGTGTACGAGGCCTGAAAGAAGCCTAAATTAGTGCAAACAAGAAGCTTGCCAATAATGTTTCTAATTCCATATTGCATGCCAAATTATTTTTGTCATATAGGGGTTTACTAACATTGGAGCACTCAGAATCTGGTGCAGCTGCGCACGGTAGCCAATCAGCTTCTAACTTCAGCTTATACAATGAAGCTTTGACAATAAAGCCTGGAAGCTCATTGGTTTCTATTCAGAGCTTCAGCAGATTTTGCACTCTCCAGTTCTAGTAAATAACCCCCATCGTGTGTAAAGTCTTATAATTATAAAAAAAAATTGGGGCAATTTTTAAGATAAAGTATAGTGTACGTGTAGCTCTTTCATAATTATGTTGTTTTTTGGGGGGTAAAATGGAAAATATGCTGGTATGGTTACTAAGGGAAGATTAGGTTATTCAATACTTTCTACAATACAATCCACTCTGTTGTTTGCTTAAAGCTGTTGAGATAGGACATCTACCACACAGGAGTGTTCTAATGCCCTGTACACACGATCAATTCGTCTGATGAAAACGGACCGATGGACCGTTTTCATCGGACGAACCGATCGTTTGTGGGCCCCATCAGTTTTTTCCCCATCGGTGAAAAAAATAGAACCTGTTTTAAAATTTTCGTATGGTTTAAAAACCGATAGAAAAAAACAATCGTCTGTCGGGAAATCCATCGGTCAAAAATCCACGCATGCGCAGAATCAAGTCAACGCATGCCCCGAAGCATTGAACTTAATTTTTCTCAGCACTTCGTAGTGTTTTACATCACCGCGTTGGACACGATCGGATTTTTAACCGATGGTGTGTAGGCAACACTGATGAAAGTCAGCTTCATCGGATATCTGATGAAAAAATCCATTGGTTCGTTTTCATCAGATGAACCAATCGTGTGTACAGGGCATACGGTTTTGGCTGGAGTTAAAAGTTGAATGCCACTTGCCACTTTTTAAGGAGGACTATAGCATAATTTGGTAATGCTTACAGTGAGGTTGTAAAAATTAAGTATCTCAAATGAACCCGTTACCCATTACGCTTAGACTAATCTTCTAGTTCTTCCATAGTAGCAAAATGTATGGAGGCACAACAAGTAAAGTTTGCTTTGTACTTGACATCTCTAATAGCTGCTAACACCTTCTTGAGTGGCAGAACAAAGTAAAGCTTTAAGCATCCCTATCAGGGATGGACTGGCCATAGGGACTACAGGGAGTTTCCCGGTGGGCCGATGGCTCAGTGGGCCGTTCTTTAAAACAGAGATGCTGCTTGGAGGACTTTTTTAACG
Organism: Rana temporaria; assembly: GCF_905171775.1. Classification (NCBI taxonomy): domain Eukaryota; kingdom Metazoa; phylum Chordata; class Amphibia; order Anura; family Ranidae; genus Rana; species Rana temporaria. Next base: position 497,635,274 of record NC_053489.1, read on the forward strand.
CCCTGGCAGCGCCCCAGTGTGAAAGCACTCGGGCTTTCACAATGGGACTGCAGCGGAAGTGTTTTTCAGTCGCTTTACAGGCGCCCAAAAGCGCCTAAAAAACGCCTCAGTGTAAAAAGGGGTCCTACACTCACCCCCTCTCTTTTACACTCACTCTCTTTTTCTTACACTCACCCCCTCTCCCTCAACCCTCCCTCTCTCTCTCTCATTCCCCTCTCTCTCACCCTCTCATGATATACAATAATGGATGTAGGGGCCTTTTGGTGGGCGTGATTTTTCCGGGGGGGGGGTTGGGGCTGCATTTTATTGAATTAAAGTGGGCCGGTCTGGATGAAGTCCAGGGCCGAATTTTTGTCCCAGTCCAGCCCTGATCCCTATCTTACTCCTTCAATACAAGATGTTTAGTACACAAAAATACAGGGTCTCTTTAAGCAACATACTACATTATAAGTATATGCCATAGGGGCACAACAACATATTTTACAAGCAGAAAAGCCTTAAATAAAACAGACTTTTACTTTTAAGATTCAAGGCCTATTACTTTAAGTTTACACAAGGTAATTGTTCCCAGAAATACAAGGAAATGAACATTTCTAAAGATGACAAAGACATGTCATTAAACTGTTATTTTAATTGCATTATACTATAAAATCAAACTTTACCCCCCTGATTATGGTATTTATTTTACAGGCTGCTCAGGGCAATATAATAAGATGTGTGTCACATGTAAAAACTGGAGAAGAAGTCAAAATATGGAAAGAAAGAGGAGTGCCAGCAAAAACAAAAACACGCTCATAGTTTTACATACACTATATTTGCTGTTGTCTCTATGGCAGCAAAAATACAGAGTCTAGGCTAAGTGTTGAAAATAAAGGTTTAGCTTGGACTACTGCTCCATTCCTATGAAATACACTAATATATTCAAAACTAAAAGGCATGCTATTAAAATACAGTTTTTTTTGGATGCACTAAAGTCGGGCATTCTTTGTCTAATGACCTGTGCTTAAACTAATATGAAAGTAAAGGAGCTTTTTAAACTGTTTTCATTTAACTTCTCTAATTTAAATAGTAAGCAATCATCAAAATCTGAGGCACAGTCTAAACATGTCAAATATTTTTAATTCATTTGAAACACTATAACTAGTGTAATAAATTATTGTAGTGTGGAACCCTATAGACTTTTTCTGACTTTATGTGGCAGTGGAGTTAAATCCTTAAAGTGTTACTAAAACTAAAAACGTTTTTTTTTTTAACTTTAATGCATTGGTAAAAATACGTTTTCAATTTCCCTGTGCCCCCCCCCCCCCCCCCATGTGAAGAGTAAGAGAGGGAAGAATAGATCAGTGCTGTGCACGGCTGCATCTATTCGCCCCTTACTTCTTCTTCTCACAGTATCTGAGAAGCAGCAGGAGCCTTTGGTTCTTGCTGCTGTCAATCAAATGCAGTGAAGAGGAAGTGAGTGGTGGGCCTACTGTAGGATCTGCTGTGTAAGTCTATGGAGCGTGGCAGGTCGGGAGCGCGCAGACTACATTTCTCCCCATAGCAAGCGGCTGGCTATGGTTGCCCTAAAAAGAAGAGGAGGAGCCAAGATCGCCGCCAGGGACACAGAAGAAGAGGATCGGGCCACTCTGTGCAATACCACTGCACAGAGCAGGTATGTAAAGCATGTTGGTTATTTTAATAACTGAGGTAAGGCCTGTCCTAAAATACAGAGAAAACATTTAATTTTCTGCAACAGGCAAAAGCCAGCTACATATGACTGTAATTTCTTTTGAAAAGTGATGTGGATGTATTAAAAGGGACAGCTACCAAAATGTAAAGCATTAAGGATGTAATGGAGACCAATCTAACAGGAGTCATTAGCCTAAAAATAAAGGCCATCAATACAACCTCCATCACTATTAGAGCAAAGAAAACATTTTTTGGGGGGGACTTTGAATGAGACGCATGTTGCCATGCGTCTTCATCCCTAAATCTGGTACATAGTGGGGGTTTCTGGACTTTGAATGAGGTATTGTGATGGGACTCATCAAGTAAAACCAGGTAATAAGCGATGTGTTTATTGTTTAAAACACACAACAATGACATGTCCTTGGGAATCACTTTCATGTTCCCTATCTTGCTATGGACTCCTGGTACAGACAATTATGCTGGCCCAATTGCTCCAGTACATACACCTCCATAAGCTGCTAACATGTAGGTAGTAGAGGAGACTATCACATTTCTACTTTCTCTACTTTATATCATTGCTTCCTCTTATTGGGTCGCATGATCAGAAATGTTATATGATATGTTTATGTCTTTCTACAGATTTTATATTATTATGCCATCCCCCCTGAAGAGTGGCTATATTGCCATGAAACGTGCTGGTATTACAATGATGCGTTTGTTTTATACTTATAGGCCACTACCTTGTATTCTCAGGATTCTTTCAACATTTTTTCAACAATATTATGTACGATTTAACAATTATATGCAGATGGTTTGTAGGATGCTGTTCATGTGTTTACTATAATCTATATATCCACTGCTGAATTTTTGTGTGTTTTAGACAAAAAACACATCGCTTATTACCTGGTTTTACTTGTTAAGTCCCATCACAATACCTCATTCAAAGTCCCAAAACCCCACTCTATGGGGCAGATCCTCAGAGCGAGTATGCCGGCGTATCTACTGATACGCCGGCGTACTTTCAAATTTCCCCCCTTCGTATGTTTGGTTTGAAACCTCAAACCAAGATACGACGGCATCTGGGTTAGATCCGACAGGTGTACGTCCTCGTACGCCTTCGGATCTAAAATGCAATACTTCGGCGTCCGCTGGGTGGCGTTCACATCGTTTTCCGCATCAGGTATGCAAATGAGCTATTTCCGACGATCCACGAACATACGCGTGGCCGTCGCATTCTCTTACGTCGTCTCTAGTCTGCTTTTTCCGGCGTATAGTTAAAGCTGCTGTTTTGCGGCGTATAGTTAGACTTGCCATGTTAAGTATGGCCGTCGTTCCGGCATCAAAATTTGAATTATTTTTTTGCGTAAGTTGTCCGTGAATCGGGATGGACGTAATTCATGTCTAAGTTAAAAAAAATGACGTTGTTGCGACGTCATTTAGCGCAATGCATGGCGGGAAATTTAGAAACGGAGCATGCACAGTTCATTCGGCGCGGGGATGCACTTCATTTAAATGAAACACGCCCCCTAATCGCCGATTTGAATTCCGCCGCCAGAGATACACTACGCCGCCGTAATTTATGGCGCAAATTCTTTGGGGATTCGAACCGGCCAAAAGTAAGTTACAGCGGCGTAGCGTATCTCTGATACGCTGTGCCCATCTATTTCTATGTGAATCTGTCCCTATGTTTTCAAGAGTGAGGGCCACTTAAGCAGCTTGGTAATCGGTCACAATGAGTTGCGCGGGTGGTTGATGCAGAGTGGACATGGACACAGCCCACTGTACTCTATGGGCCCTCCGATATGATCTGCCCAGATAGTAGAAATGAATCCCATTCTCTTTTTTTTTTAGCAGATTGGAGTTAGGCGGGTGTAAACAGACACAAGTTCATAGAGATGAATGGAGAATGATCGCGTAAAAAGAGACCTAAGGCTACTTTCACACTGATGCACTGCGCTTTACCCACACACCGAGGGAGCAGCGCAGTGCACCTGTGGCTTTCCTTTCTTTATTTTTTTATGATGATTTTTGATTTAATGCATAGTTAAATTATAACAGGGTTTTATACTTGCCCTGAGTTTCATTTTAAGATGTTAGCTTTCTATGTGACAGAGTTATCACATTCAGAGAAAATGCATTTGTCACATTTTGCACTAAAATCATCCCGCTGTTTACTCTTTTATCCACGGTCAAGTGGAAATGACTCATGTAAAACAAAACAGCTACTTCTGCTTTGGGTCAGATTTTATTAGGGGCTGAAATTTCACAGGTTTTCCTTTTTGAAAAATTAGGTTTCAGATGGCGACTGGTTTTCTTAGCAGATTTGCTTTGTAAATCTATTTTCCAGTGACTTGGAAATGCCTGCTCTAGTATTAAGTTTCCTTTCTTTAAGAAACCATGAAGTTACAGCACTGTTTCATGAGGAAACTTTTTTTTACATCCCTTGTCATTCTCTCACACTGAAGTAATCACAAAGGCATTTCAGGAAATGCAGCAATTAGGAACAAGTTTAATTTGTCTACCATTTTTTTGTTCAAGCTTTTTTTTTGCTATTATATTAAAAAAAAACAAAATTCCTATAGCAAAGGAAAATAGGCTGGAAATGGACATTCGAATTGTTGTATATAAATGCGCCATTACCTTTGAGATGTAGCTGTTAGTGTTGGTATGTTCTTGTACTCTCTCCCTGTTAGAGCAGAAAGGTCATCGTGGGATAGGATGGTCTTGGAGGTCGTCCTGCATCCTGTATGAACTCAGGATTGACAATAGACACTGGGCCATATCCACAAAAGAGATACTCCGGCGTAAGCCGTCGTATCTCTGGTTCTAACTTTGGAACTGATCCTCAGAAGCAGTTTTCCTAAGTTAGGCAGAAGATCCGACATCTGTAAGGGACTTACACTGCCGGATCTTAGGATGCAGTACCGCATCCGCCACTGGGGGCATTTTGAGTCGAAATGCCTCTTCTAGTATGCAAATTAGCACTTAGGGCGATCCTCAAAGCTTTTGTGCCTAGTTTTTTCGCCGTAAGTGTTAGTTTGCCTGGTGTAAAACTAGGGCTGCTTTTACAAAGTGTAAAGTTAGTCACACCTTGTAAAGGCCCATTCAAGCGACGGCATTTGGTATGCATTCCCAAGGGAGAACTCCACGGCAATTTGTAAAATCCAAACCGGCATGGGTTCCCCCCCAGGAGCATACCAGGCCCGTAGGTCTGTTATGGGTTGTAAGGAGACCCCCCCTCCGCCGAAAAATCGACGTAGGGGGTCCCCCTACAATCCATACCAGACCCGTATCCAAAGCACGCTACCCGGCCGGCCAGGAAGGGAGTGGGGACGAGCGAGCGCCCCTCCTGCGCTCCTGGGGGGGAACCCATGCCGTTTTTTTCTTTGAAAATTGGCATGGAGTTCTCCCTCTCAGGAATGCATGCCGAACGACGCTGTCATTTTTTTTTATAATTATTTGTTTTCCCGGCGCGTCTTTTTTTTTCACCCGTCGCAAATTTAGTGTCCCGTCGCAATCCACAAAGCCGCCCGGCGTCAATTACGTTTGCGCGCTGCACGTCGGGAAAATGACGTCACACGCATGCGCAGTACGGCCGGCGCGGGAGCGCGCCTCATTTAAATTGTAAACGCCCCCCGGAGAGGAGGAACGCCTTACGACGGCGGCACTTAAGTTACACGGCTTGAAATTTTTACGTAAGTGCTTTGTGGATCAGGCACTTAGGTAAAAACTTTAAGTCAGTGTAACTTAACTGCTGAAAGTTAAGTTACGCCGCCTGGCTGAGGATTTGGCCCACTGTGTTGGAGCTGCTGTGACAAAAGTGTGAATTAAACAAGCTTCAGTTTTCTCTTAAGTAATCCTGAAAGTGCTTTTATAATGTGAGAGTTTATGAATGACTTTCGTTAAATGTATTTTTGTAAATGTAAGCAGTGTAAGTACCTGCATTTGATCTAGCATCAATCTCTTGCTGTCTCTTTTCATCAGGATTGGAGTGTGAGAGGGACTTGCAGCAGAAGGAGCATGCTGCTAGTTTGAGAACGTTTGAGAGTAGGGTACATGACTATGCTACTTCTGCTTTTACTGGCAGGGGCAGATCTATTACATGAGCGCCGGGAACTGCCGTGAGATATGGTGAAGAAGGTACAGTGTTTTGTTAATGAAACACAGAGTCAGGGGGGGGGGCACTCTATTAGGATACAGAACAGATAGTGTATATTACTGAAAGTGGGTTAACAACCACTTTAAAGTGTTAATAAGCCCACAACAGTAAAATCACTCTGTATATGCAGTAAAGCATGCTTGTTATATGCACTGTGGAACCTAAGGGGTTAATCCTCTGCATACTGTAAAAAGGCTGTTTGATCCTGTCTTCTCGGATCCTCCCCTTCTTCCACTGACTCCAGAACATTTCCTGATAAGACAGAGACTTTAGAGTCACTCTGCACATGTTCAGTTTGGTGTGTATTGCAAGAAATTGTCCAGACAGAGGGTCAGGGGTCCTGTATCCTGATAGGACAGCTCAGTGCAGAATGAAAACTCCTCCTACAAGCTTTACTAGGAACTGATAGAAGTGACAAGACTTCTATATACTGCTGATGAGAAAACATACTTAGCAGTTTCTATTTACTAAAATAATTACATTTTCATGTTATGTGTACTGTGGGAGACCAGATATAGCGAATGCAGGGTCCTGGGTTTAGTAAAACTTTAATGATGCAGAGAGAGCTTGGGAATAAAAGCGAAGTGAATAGTAAATTAAAGTGAATATTACATCAAAAACGTATCCTTTTAGGAGCTATTAATATTTATCTTGATAATTTTGGCTACTTAAATTGTCAAAAATGAACCCTGATAGGAAAAGGATAGGCTCATCATTATAATAAGTGTAATGCCACATACACACGCCCGTTTTTAATGTCATAGACAAAAACAACGTTTTTCTCAACGTGATTCTTGTCACGCCTGCCTTGCATACACACGATCGTTAAAAAAAAATGCTCGAGCAAAGTGCGGTGACGTACAACACGTACGATGGGACTATAAAGGGGAAGTACCATTGGAATGGCGCAACCCTTTGGGCTGATTATGCTAATTTCCCATCTCATAACTTGCTTCTGAGCATGCATGTTTTTTTCCCCATTGTTAAAGCGTACACATGACCGTTTTTCACGTCGAGAAAAACTGCGACATGAAAAACTACGAGAAAAAATAGAGCATGTTCTAAATTTTTAATGGCTATTTTTCGCGACGAGAAAAATGCTCTGGAGCCTACATGCGATCGTTTTTAGCGACCAATTAAAAAAAAAGATTTTTTTTTCGTCATGAAAAACGGTCGTGTGTACGCGGCTTTAGGCTCTTTTACAATGTCCATTGGCGATTGGTTCTCTTTAAACAGTTTTGGTTACATTTTAGATGAACAACAAAGACATGGATGAATGTTTGAGATTGGTTTGAATTTTACAAATTTATTAAATTGTTTTTTTATTTTGCGGTACTCAGATACTGTTATGTTCCACTTTAACTTGCCTGTCAACAATGCTGTATACAGTCAAGTATAGCCATTGATGTTACTGGGTATCAGCGATAGCAGACTACATGTATTCCTTGGGAGCTTTGGGTCCTAGGTGCCCACTTGAATTGCCCAATTTTTTTTTTAAATCAAATATATATTTTTTATTATTATTAAATATACATACAAATATGTCAAGTTAATACATGGAGTATCACAAATAGGAAAAAACACAGAACAAATAAACCTTGCACCTCTCAGACTAAAATAGCTTAGCATACAAAAAAACAAAACTTCATAAAGACGTAGATACATTTTACACTTCAAGTTGATCACCTCTAATATCGATCATTAAACTGTGGCAGCTTCCTCTATACTGCATCAAGTTATCTTTCTATCACGCACTAATTTCTTCTCTTCTACTCCTCACTTCTCTACTTCTACTCCTTGCTCCCATCTCCTCTACCTCACTCCTCTTCACTAAGTAAACCATCATATAGTTGATTACTAGGATCTATCCAGCATGACCATATTTTACCAAATCTTTGGGGTGTACCTCTAAGCTCATATGTTAATTTTTCTCTTTTAAGTATATAATTACGTTTCTCAACCCATTGTTTATGGGTTGGAGGGTCAGCAGATGACCATTTTTGTAAAATAACTGTACGTGCTAAATATAGGGGTCTTATCCACATAGTATGCATCTCTACTGGTAAAGTTCCATCAGAAATTATCCCCAGTAGTGCAAGTTTAGGCGTTCCTATTATCTCAGTGGTGTATAATACATTTAAGGTTACAAATATATTTTCCCAATAACGATGAAGCTTTGGGCATTGTCAGAGCATGTGTATAATGGAACCAGTACACAAAGAGCATCATGGGCATAGAGGTGCCCAATTATAATCTACTACTGGCTTCATTCAGAAAGATATGAAAAAGCTGAGCACCAAGGTGTCTTTTCTGGGGCATTTTTTTCAGTTGTTGGTGGCCTCATCTGTAGAAAGGTTAAAGCGGTTGTTACCCTAAAAAGAGATAAAAAATGTGATCCTGTTCCTTTAAAGCTTTAATAGCAGCACAGTGCTTAAAATACCTGGCTGATCCTGCCTAATGCTGCCCTCCCCTCTGTTAACTGATCACATTTATCATGGCTGCTGATCCATATTACTGTGGTAAGTTTACCTGCCTCCGCCAGCCCACTGTTTCTCCTCTCTTTCTGCCTGTCAGCTAGTCTCTGCTGATCTACTCCCCTCCCCTCCCCTCCTGCTGCTATAATAACTTAGTTTTTTTAATAGAATCCTCTGTGTTCAATTAAAGTGTTTGTTAAGGCATATATAATTGTCTATGCCAGCCCCTCTATTAGAGGCTGGCATAGCACGCTGTGTACATTTTATTTAAAAATTTGAGCTGTAAATACTGTATATCAGCTGTTTTAAGGCCGGTCTCATCGGCCACTTTCCAGCTCTGACAGATGTCTTCTGTGGGAGAGGCCATGATCTCCATCTGACATCAGAGGGAGAGGCCATGATCTCCCTCTGACGTCAGAGGGAGATCACGTGGCCGCTCGTCTCCTCCGCAGAAGACACCCATCGAAGCTGGAAAGAGTCACGTGACGGGCCTGAAGACAGCTTATGTACAGTATTTACAGTGCTCATTTTAAAGTTAAAACGTACACAGGGTGCTATGCCAGCCTCTAATAGAGAAGATGGCAGTGTCAAAATTTAGATTTTAAGAATACAATAATAGCGGCAGGGGGAGTGGTAGGCCCTGGAGAAAGACAAAGAGGCGCTGACAAGGAGGAAGGAGGGGGTGAGGGGGAGAGAGGTCCGCTGTCTGGAGTGTAGACACCTGCTTGGCTCTTACACCCACCCTAGGTCGGGTCTCCATGATCCCATCATTGGATGCCACACAGGCTCCCTTGGCCAGGTGCTTGGTTGGGCTCTGGCCCAACCCTTGGCTTTTGCACCTCATCTCTGGTTCTACTTTTGTATTGTTTATTGACATTGACGTTATTATACATTGTGCTGTATGTCTGTTAATGCCTTGAGCCTCCCTCAACCCCCTGACCCCTTATTTTCCTCCCCGTTCGCTCTTTTCCCCTTTTCCTTTCTCCTTCCCTTACCAACTGTTATAGCTATAGTTGTATAGTGGGCGAGGCTTCAACCCGTGCGCCTACAGTCCCTTTTCCTCCCATTTTTCCCTCTGGAGCTTCTGTTGATATTATAATAGCATCTATGTGTCCCGCCTAGTAGCCTACATCTTTAGGATGCCTTTCAGTCTTTCACTAAAGGTGTGTTCTTTATGATTCTTGACCTTTGTATCTCCCATCTTTCTCTTCTGCTATTTTTCCCTTTTTTTCCTTTTCCCCTAAGGTCTCAGGACCCATCGGACTGTCCGGAAGCTGGCTCACAGTGCAATGGCTGACATCCGGCTTGGCTGTTGAGTGTCTCAATCCTCCCCCACCATGGCCACCGCCCCATTTAAAATATACTCCCACAACATTAATGGTTTAAATTCCCCTATCAAGTGGTCCAATGTTTTCCATCACCTTAGATCTCAACATATAGATGTGCTGTGTCTTCAGAAGACCAAGTTTGCCCGGTCTTCTGCTCCAAGGTATCTGTCTCCACATTTTACCACGTTTTACACGGCCCCAGCCACTGAGAAACATAAAGGAGTTTTGATTGCCTTTCGTCGCAATCTCCCTTTTACCACCCTTTGCAGCTACAACTCTTCTGGGAAGGCTGTCCACAAGGTTTAGGAGTGTGTCTATGGGAATGTTTGACCATTCTTTCAGAAGCGCATTTGTTAGCTCAGGCAATGATGTTGGATGAGACCTGGCTCGCACTCTCCGCTCTAATTGATCCCAAAGGTGTTCTATTGGGTTGAGGTCAGGACTTTGTGCAGACCAGTCAAGTTTCCCCATCCCAAACTTGCTCATCTACACTATATTGCCAAAAGTATTGGGCCACCCCTCCATGGTTGTACATGATGTGCGGACATGATGCTATGCAACCTCAGAAGAAATGATATCCCCTGTCGCATTCTGTAAATCAGTCCATGCTGCAACTGCTCCACAACCATGTGCATTGCATGCAATTGCAGCACAGCGGTGCTGCATTTAGGGAGTTAAAACAAACAGTGGGGAGGTGACATACTGTATCACTTCATCAACGCCTGTCAAATGCCTCTGAAAGGCAATCAGCATAGATAACATTCCAAAGGTGTGGCGATCATTTCCAATATTGTGAACGATACCTAAAAAAGCAGTTCAGCTAGCTTAGAAAAGCAGTTCTGCTTGTACAGGGTAGAGCTCAGGATCAAAAGTAAGGTACACACATACATGCATATAAACATACAGTACATACAGCAGATGTGTACATACATGCATACACACACATACGTATACACACAAACACCCACATACTGTACAAACATACATACACTACATTACAATTTTACCTACAGCATTAGTGTATATTTTTTGGTGTTACATATTTTGTATTTAAGTTCCCTAATATTAATGAAAATAATTGCCATGTGGAGAGGGGGTCAAATTCACAAAGCATGCCACACATTCCCTATTGTTGTATTTATTTTTACATTTTAACTTACTGTTCAAAGGAAAACATCATGAGCTGTAGATATAGTCATATAGGCCCAGATTCACAGAGGGTTGGGCGCACATTACGCCGCCATAACGCAAACACCGTACGCCACGCTGACGCAGCACAGAGAGGCAAGCATGTAATTCAGTTAGCCAGTGCTCCCAACGCTGCTTCAGCATGGCGTAGGTTTCGAAGGCGCAGGTCGGGGTAGGTGGAAGTGGGCTTGACCCATGCAAACCCATGCAAATGAGGCGTGACCCCATGCAAATGATGGGCCGAGGACCAGACAAGTACGTTTAACGAACTGCGCATGCGCCGTGACGTGGATGCATCCCCCTGCGCAGGCTCACAACCACGTCGGAACAACTGCCTAAGATACGCCGGATCACTGCGTACGCCATGAAGGTAGGTAGGTTACCTACGCCCAGCCAGACACACGTCCAATGTAAAATAAGCCGGCTTGGCCGGCTTGTGTTCCCTGGTGCAGACCTTTGCATGTCTGCTGCTGGGTTGCACCTCCTTTATGGGGCTTAACTTTACGCCAGACGTACAACTTACGCGCACCTCTCGTAGCCTGCGGCGGGTGCACGCAGGTTCGTGAATCGCCGTATTTCCCTCATTTGCACGTTTGAATGGCTAATCAATGGGAACGGCACCATGCTCCCAACCTAAATGTACGCCCACTCTACGCCGGCATAAGCAAGATACGTCGGCGGGGTGTTACCTGGTTTTAGGCGCATCTCCGTTTGTGGGTCTTGCGCACAGATACGACGGCGCACATTTGCACTTACATCGGCGTAACTTGTTATAGTCATATATATCATGTATAGTTTTACCAGGGGTTTTCAGAGGCCTGAATCTTATATCTTAAAGCGATATTAAAGCCTTGTTATTATTTTCTAAAATAACAAACATGTTATACTTACCTGGTCTGTGCAGCAGTTGTGCACAGAGCAGCCCAAAATCTCTGCTTCTCAGATCCCCTGCCAGCGCTCCTGGCCCTTCTCTCCTTTTGGGTGCCTCTACAGCAAGCAGGTTGCTGTGGGGGCACCCAAGCAGGTGCGCTCCTGAACCGTGGCTTTGTGTGTCCATTTACACATTTAGCAGCAGCAAGGTCCCACCCCCTCATCTCCTGATTGTCCCACTGGCTGTGATTGAGAGCAGTGGGAGTGAATGGCTCCCACTGCTGCCAAAAGCCAATTAGGAGTGTGAGTCCTCGGAGAGGTAAGGCTCTTGTGGATATCGCAGGATTGAGAGGGGACTAAGGTAAGTATTAGGGAGGGCTGGGAGCCTGCGGCACGCAGATGTTTTTTTTTTTTACCTTCATGCATAAAATGCAGAAAGGTAAAAAACCTTTACAACCACTGTGCCTTTACAACCACTTTAAGATCCCATCACATTTTAGGAGACATTAATTTCAGAATCCATAAAATTTCTATTTGAAATAGCTCACTGAATTGTTCTCGTAACTCTAAACAGATCACGTTTTCATTAGTATTAGTGTACCCAGAAAAAAAACATGGGTAAGAAACTTGTTCCGAGTACCAAAGGGATTGTCAATTTTTATTATTTCACAAAAAGAAACCCCTAAATCAGCTACCGCTGTTTTTTCCAGAAACACTGCATTCGTTTACTAGTCAACATGGAACGCCAATGTGTGGTCTCACATAACTGAAAAACACAATACCTGCTGCAACACGCTGCTATTATTTCTAAATAGTCCCTATTTACGATGTGTGTTTCATTTTGAAAGCGATCATGTCTTAATGCCTGGGAAAATTATATTTTGGATATTATTACTTTATGAAATATTTAAATGTTTTCTAAACTTTCCCATCATTACACATTAATAAAAGCAAATATTTTGTAACAGGCTGCAACACACTTTTGTGTTTTGTACCACAATATGAACTGAAAAATTCTTAGTAGTGGATAAGTATACAAAGCTGTTCATTAGCTTATTTACTGTGGATATTACTAGAGTAATTATTTATGTCTCTGGTAGAAACCTGATGATTAACATACACAAAATTACATTATCCTTAGCTAACCCAAATAGTATTTTCTCTGAGTCTTGACAGCTTTCAAAACAGCACTTCATTACAAGATCCAGAGCCAGCCCAGATGTGATTGATACCTGGATTTTTCTTACCAGACGTACCACTTTGTTTTGAAAACCAAAATATATTATATGTCAGAAGAAACAAATGTGCATTAGGTCAGTTTTTACTAAAGCAAATGATGCGTAATAAATAGGGAATATTGTCTAGTACCTGGTCTTGGAGAACAGCTGACTGCCTGAAGCAGATTGGAACACTCGCTTCATTGACTTAAATTAGCATTATTAGCCATAAATAAAATGCATTCGCCAATGAAATGCAATGAGATACCATTATTAGCGCATTTGTTTGTTTTTTTGTCAAAGGATTAAGCTTAGCATTAAGTTATCAGTCTATCAAGTTCAAGTACAAAAAAAAAAATACTTGGGGCCAGATTCAGGTACAAGTTACGACGGCGTATCTCCAGATACACCGTCGTAATTCTGAGTGTGCGGCATCGTATCTATGCGCCCGAATCAGTTACGCATAGATTTCCCTAAGATCCGACCGGCGTAAGTCTCTTACGCCGTCGTATCTTAGTTGCACATTTACGCTGGTGGCGCTTCCGTATATTTACGCGTCGAATATGCAAATTAGGTAGATACGCTGATTCAGAAACGTACGTGCGCCCGGCGCATTTTTTTACGTCGTTTACATAAGGCTTTTTCCGGCGTATAGTTACCCCTGCTCTATGAGGCGTAGCCAATGTTAAGTATGGATATCGGGCCAGCGTCAAATTTTTTACGCTTTACGTCGTTTGCGTAAGTCGTTTGAGAATAAGGCTGTGCGTAAGTTACGTTCACGTCGATAGAATTGACTATTTGCGGCGTAATTTGGAGCATGCACACTGGGATACGTTCACGGACTGCGTAAAAAGCGTCATTTACTTGGGGTCACGAGTAATTAGCATAAAACACGCCCACCTCTTCCAGATTTGAATTAGGCGGGCTTACGCTGGCACAGTTACACTACGCCGCTGTAACTTACAGCACAAGTTCTTTCTGAATACGGGACCTGCCGCTGTATGTTACGGCGGCGTAGTGTATCTGAGATACGCTACGCCTGCCTAAAAATAGGCAGATCTCTCTGAAACCGGGCCTTGGATTTTTAGAAACCCTACATAATCCAAGCTAAAAGACAGCTTGCACCTTTCAAAGCCAAAATAATACCTCTAAAACTGATACCCTAGTTTGGTTAGGGACCATTGAGTTAAACCTAACACCTGCCTCTTTGGCAAGAAAGTTGCCTTCCTAATACTGGCAGTGGCTATGGTCCTTCACCGTGGCCTTGGTGAGATCGCATGTCTAACAATATGGTCATTTTTTATAGGTATAAATAGAGAATTTAGATTGAGCCAATAAACCTTTGGCTTTTACCCAAATCACTGAAGCTTCTCATAGGCTTGTGGTACATTTGCCTTGACAGCTTTGAAGTAATATAGACTGCTCACCTTCAGATTTGCATATTCATCTTTGGCCAGATGCATGACTCCTCTTTGCATGCACAAGGAGACTTGTACTTAAATTATTTCAGTGTCAGCACACAAACAATAATGCTTGTAAGATTTAAGCATTTATTCAGGTAAAAATATATTCAAAATAATCCTTTTATACATTTAGGTTTGGTTGATGCACAGTCCCTGTGGCTGCGTTTGCTCATGTACAGCAGCCCATTCATGTGAATGGTCTGCTGAATCCACTGAAAACACAGGGCCAGATCCTCAAAAGTGATACGCCGGCGTAACTGCTGTTACGCCGTCGTATCCCTGTTTCTAACTTTGGAACTGATCCACAGAATCAGTTTTCCATAGTTAGGCAGAAGATCCGACATGTGTAAGGGACTTACACTGCCGGATCTTAGGATGCAGTACCGCATCCGCCGCTGGGGGCATTTCGTTTCGAAATGCCGCCTCGGGTATGCAAATTAGCACTTACGGAGATCCACGAAGCTTTTCAGCTTTGTTTTTTCTCCGTAAGTATTAGTTTGCAAACGCAAAATTAGGGCTGCTTTTACAAAGTGTAAACTGTTTACACCATGTAAAAGCAGACCCTTCTGTCCAGCGACGCAATTTTTTTTTTGTTTTGAATTTTTTTTTCCCGCCGTATCTTTTTTTTTTCCCGACGCAACTTTATTGACCCGCTGCGATCCACAAAGCTCGGCGTAACGTAATTTCGCGCTATGCACATCGGGAAAATGACGTCACGAGCATGCGCATTACGGCCGGCGCGGGAGCGCGCCTAATTTAAATGGGAATCGCCCCCATGAAAAGAGGAACGCCTTGCGCCAGCGGAATTTACGTTACACAGCCAAAAATTTCTAGGTAAGTGCTTTGTGGATCGGGCACTTAGGTAGAAATTTTAAGGCAGTGTAACTTAAATGGGAAAATTTACGTTACGCCGGATCTTTGTGGATTACCCCCACAGGTCCCTGAACCTTTTCAGAAAACACGGCCACATGGAAACTGCATAGTGCAGTGCGGTTTACAGTGCATGGGTTGCCATTAGGATTAATGATCTCTTGAGCAGCAGCATGTTTTTCTCTGCTGGTGGTTGCAAGTGCAGTAACAGGTGTGGTCCTGCAGCATCAGCCACCTACACAAGTGTAAACCTAGCCTTATGCCGCGTACACACCATCGTTTTCTGCGATGGAAAAAAATGTAATTTTCAAAAACGTCAATTTAATTGACCGTGTGTGGGCAAAAACGTCGTTTTATGTCTTCTAAAAAACGACAGAAAAAAATTGAAGCATGCTTCAATTTTATGTGTCGTTTTTGGCCGACGTCGTTTTCTGTGTTCTAAACATTGACCGTGTGTACGTAAAAACGTCGATTTAAGCCCGCGCATGCTCAGAAGCAAGTTAGGAGACGGCAGCGCTCATTCATGTAAAACGACTGTTCAGAATGGAATCAGCACATTCGTTAAGGTGTTTTTCAGCTTATAGACAAGAAAACGAAATTTAAAGCACAGTCACTGAAAATCACGAATCGTATCTCACCAAACTTTTACTAACACGCAGCAACACGATATCAGCAAAAGAGGCCGTCTTCCGCATGGAAACGACCCTTTATAGTGACGTCGTGCGTGATTGACGGAACTGCGCTGTGCTAGAGCGTTGTGAAAAAGCGATGGTGTGTATGCTACGTCGTTGTTCAAATTGAAGTTTGAAAAATGACGTTTTTTTAAAGCACATAAAGCGTCGCATTTTTCCATCGCAGAAAACGATGGTGTGTACGCGGCATTAGACTGTTGAGAATCATCAAAGAATCTTGTTTGTGCAAAGAAATACCAAGTTCTAAAAAATATAAAGACCACTCGTAATTCCTCAACTGGATTTGTTCGGTAATATGGGAGAAATTTTACAGTGTATCTAAATTACTAGTTTATATAATTGAGAGAACATACCCCAACAATTATACCTACATGAGTAACTTAGTCATCTTAATCCAGCCACTATGATTTCATTACCGTAATTATTTCATGCTAGATGTTAACCAAACTAAAACTGAAGGTGTACTGTTGTAAAGTTGCAAAAATTGCATAATATGTCAGGGACAGATGGTATTGAAGACTCACGACTGTTCAGGGATCTGTGTTCCAGGTTGACCCTTTCACATACTTATCTGCAGCAGTGGCATAGTGTGGGTTGTCAGCATCCCGGGGCAAGGCAAGTAATTTGCGCCCCCCTTAACCGGCAGACTTTTAGCACTCCCCGAGACCTGTCCCTTCCTACAATAGTATTGACCAGCCTGATTCCTACACTGACCACTACACTAACCTACCTGATTCATATACTCACCACTACACTGACCAACCTGATTCCTATACTGACAACTATACTACACTGACCAATCTGATTGTTATACTGACCACTATACTACACTGACGTCTATACTGACCACTACACTATACTGACTTACCTGATTCCTATACTGACCACTATACTACACTGACCACTTTACTATACTGTCCACTACACTGACCCACCTGATTCATATACCGACCATTACACTAAACTGACCTACCTGATTCCTATACTGACCACTACACTACACTGACCATTATACTACACTGACCACTATACTACACTACACACACCACTATACTAACCACTATACTACACTGACCACTATACTGACCACTACACTACACTACACTGACCACTATACTGACCACTATACTGACCACTATACTACACTGACCACTACACTACACTGACTACTATACTGACCACTATACTACACTGACCACTATACTGACCACTACACTACACTGACCACTATACTGAACACTACACTATACTGACCACTATACTACACCGACCACTACACTACACTGACCACTACGCTGACCACTATACTGACCACTATACTACACTGACCACTACACTGACCACTATATTGAAAACTACACTATACTGACCACTATACTAGACTGACCACTATACTACACTGACCACTATACTAGACTGACCACTACACTACACTGACCACTAAACTACACTGACCACTATACTGAACACTATACTATACTGACCACTATACTATACTGACCACTACACTACACTGACCACTATACTACACTGACCACTATACTACACTGACCACTATACTGACCACTACACTACACTACACTGACCACTATACTACACTGACCACTATACTGAATACTATACTACACTGACCATTATACTGACCTACCTGATTCCTATACTGATCACTACACTATACTGACCACTACACTGACCACTATACTACACTGACCACTATACTACACTGATCACTATATGGACCACTACACTACACTACCCTGACCACTATACTAACCACTATACTACAATGACCACTATACTGATCACTATACTACACTGACCACTACACTATACTGACCTATCTGATTCCTATACTGACCACTACACTATACTGACCACTATACTGACCACTACACTACATTGACCACTATACTAACCAGGCCCGAACTGGGACAAAAAATAGGCCCGGGCATATTTAGACAGAGCAGCCTAATTATTCAGGGATGGGGTGTGTCGACATTTGCTGGGGTAGCTGGTGTCGGTCCTCCACACTGTAATGTGCAGGGACACTGTGATATAGAGAGTAGTGTTGAGCGGAATACGCCATATTCGATTTCGCGATATATCACAAATATATAGCCGAATATTCGTGAAATATTCGCTAAAACCGAATATTCGTGATATTTTATCAAAAAAATGTTTTTGCAAAATTTCGCTAATGCGAAACTGATTGCGAAATTTTGAAACATTCAATTTCACCTGCCCTTTGGAAAAAGTGTGGTTTTACATAATGGACCCTGCAACTAACAAGGTATTAATAAAATAAATACATTATTATATAGATTTGAGGGTTTACTTTGACCAATTTGTATATTGATTAGTTTAATAAATATTGAATAACCATAGATTTGGAAAATACAAGTAAACCGTTTACGTTGACATCTCTTAAATGTCTTTATGTTAAACAGTTATTATTCTCATTAAAGAGGTGAAATGCAAATGATGATGACACGGGACAAAAGATGGAAAATTCTTTGAAAGATGTGATACACTGGAAAAACGCACATAAACACTCCACTCTCTCCTATGACAACTGTGGTAGGAGAGCTCTGATTGGCTCTGATGCAAAAGAAGGGCGGAGAAAGTATTCGCGAATATTCGGAAATCGAATATTCGCGATTGCGAATATTCAGCAACATAAAAGGATCGCCTCAGCTTAGCTACTCGGCCCAGGGTCTCTAATCATACCAGCAATGCTTTTAGACGTCGATGGAGATCACTAGGATGTGATCTGTTTTAAAAATAAAATTGAAAAAATACGAATATTCGGAATAGCGAATATTGGCCGCGAAATTTGAGTTATTCGCGAATATTCGAATATGCCATATTCGTAACGAATATTCGCAATGCGAATATTCGTGAGCAACACTAATAGAGAGGACTGCACTGTAAAGGGGCACTGCAATGATTACAGTTCCCCTTTACAGTGCAATCCCCTTTTTATCACAGTGTCCCAGTCCTATTGTGACCATATAATTCTAGTACCCCTATTGTGCCCACACTGCCCAGTGACACTGACCTGCTCTCTCTCTGGTGATTCGGGTACAGCGTGGCTCTCTCTGGTGGTGCGGGTACAGCGTGGCTCTCTCTCTGGTGGTGCGGGTTCAGCGCGGCTCTCTCTGGTGGTGCGGGTACAACATGGCTTTTGTGTCTCTCTGGTGGTGCGGGTACAGCGTGGCTCTCTTTGGTGGTGCCGGTACAGCGTGGCTTTTGTGGCTCTCTCTGGTGGTGCGGGTACAGCGTGGCTCTCTCTGGTGGTGCGGGTACAGCATGGCTTTTGTGGCTCTCTCTGGTGATGCGGGTACAGTATGGCTCTCTTTGGTGGTGTGGGTACAGCATGGCTCTCTCTGGTGGTGCGGGTACAGCGTGTCTCTGGTGGTGTGGGTACAACATGGCTTTTGTGGCGCTCTCTGTTGTGCGGGTATAGCGTGGCTCTCTGGTGGTGTGGGTACAGCATGGCTAACGTGGCTCTCTCTGGTGGTGCGGGTATAGCGTGGCTCTCTCTAGTGATTTGGGTACAGCATTGCTAACGTGGCTCTCTCTGGTGGTGCGGGTACAGCGTGACTCTCTCTGGTGGTGTGGGTACAGCATGGCTTTCGTGGCTCTCTTTCTGGTGGTGCGGGTAGAGCGTAGCTCTCTCTGGTGGTGTGGGTAAAGCATGGCTCTGTCTGGTGATGTTGGGGCTATTAGTTCCCCCAGCACAGTCCTCTTTCTTTTTCCATGTCTCCTGTAGCTGCTACAGTGTACCACTGACTCCTTACCTTTT
This sequence comes from Rana temporaria, assembly GCF_905171775.1. Taxonomy (NCBI): domain Eukaryota; kingdom Metazoa; phylum Chordata; class Amphibia; order Anura; family Ranidae; genus Rana; species Rana temporaria. The sequence goes on from NC_053489.1 coordinate 497,655,011, forward strand.
TTCCGGGTTTTCTTTTTTTCCCCAGCAGAGTGCATGCTGGAGACTATAGTCTGCTCCCTGCTGAAAAAAACTGGACCACCTATCTCTGGGACTACATTTCCCATGAGGCCCTCTATTTTTTTCTGATTGGACCATCGCTATGGCCAATGGGGAGGGAAGAAGAACGGGCAGGAAAGACTTCTTTTCCCCTGCTGCCGACATGAAAAGGAGAGGGGGGGGGGAGCGGGGGAAACATCGAGACAGCAGACTGCAGCTCTCCCCACCTTATCCCACCTGTGCGGACGCTCATTGCTGGACAAGGAGGAGTGGAGAGTGGAACTATCAGCGGGGGCCAGCAACACCAACATGAGTCTCATGATCACAAGGGAGAACCTTCTTTTCTTTGGAGGAGGAAGAGAAGATGGCGGTGTCCCAAAATCCATTTCTGTCTTCCCCGCGCTTCGCCATGTTCAGACTCCGGCACCCTGTGATTGGGCAGTGGGGCTGGCCTGTTAATGGTCGCAGTTGCTCCTGATGTTCCGCCTTCGCTCAATCACAGGGTGCAGGAGACTGAAAATGGGTGGAGGCGGGACTCCAGGATCTACCGCGATCGTGGACAGGCTAGCCCCGCCGCTGCACATGACCCCATACGCCCAATCACAGGGCGCCTGAGAGTGAACATGGGTGCAATGCATGGGGACACAGGAAAATACATTTAGGAGGAGGCAGTCACTGTGACACATACTGGCAGGCGCCCCCCTAAATGTTGCGCCCGGTGCTGTGGCACCCCCCACGCTATGCCAGTGATCTGCAGAGTTTGTCAATATACAGGTTTGGTATTCTTTGCTACACTGAACTTTACATATAATGCTGCCAACTCCTCAATCTATTTCAAAATACACAGATATGCAATGTGTGTTAAAAAGCCTTCTGAGCTACAGTATTTTTGACACTCCAATCACAAACTGAAAGACAATATTACTTTGTGTGTTATGTTCCCTTCCTTGTTTGATGGACTAGTGTTTTGTCTTGACTTTATAGTTGTTTAACAAATGCCCCGTTTGAAACACAACAAACTTAAATTTATTCTATTAAGCTTGGAATCTTTCCCTTAGAATCCGTGTTGTTACCATGTCAACTTGATGTTGTAGAGTTTTGGGAACCCCTGTTTGTGTTCCAGCAGGTGGTGGATGTCAAAAAATAGATGCTGGTCTGTGTGTAGATTTCTTATACACTTTTTATTAAAAAGACACCCCGATACTAACCCACCCCTTCTGCTCCACTCAGCTCTCTGCCACCGTGCCCAGACATTTGTTGCCATTTCCAGCACCGGATGCCAGATGTTTTTGCATTTTTGTGTTGACTAACCTACCTAAAAAACTGTGCTTCCTCTATGTTTATTTGCCTATTTCTATCCCCTGTGTGGGATTTATATGCTCAACTTGTACTTTGTTAGAATGTTATTCTCAATAAAAACTATTGTACCAGAAAAGACACTTCTATTTTGACTTTGACTTTGTTATACAGTAAAATCAGGGTAATTTGCCCCTGAACCAATGACCTGCTGTTTTTGACACTGAATGGTTCTCCTCTTCCACGTATGGGTTAGCTATAATGAGAGACATTGGTACACACATGTTACACCCATGTTTTTTTTTTGTAGAACTCTCATGTTGACATTGAATATCATTATTTATATGAATTAGATCATTATATATGAAACCTACCTTACATTTTATTAATTTCTCTTCCTGCCTTTGTATACTCTCCAGATTGCCTTTCCGACAGTACAATGACCAAGACTGTTCTCCACATTCAATATTTGGCAAGCAGGGGTATGTAGTTATCTACAAGTGTATATAGAGGTAGTCCTCAAATAACCCCAATTCCATCACCCATTTATCAAAAGAATAACCCCAACCAAAAGAAGTCTGTTCCTGAAAGACTTTATCAAACCTTCTTATCTTCAGGTTTTCTAAGTTATTGCCCACACAAGGCAACACTGATTCCTCTGCTGGATCTTAATTTGTAGTTTTCTATCCTCGTGGTCCCTTCTCAACCTGCTCTTGCTACTATGGCTCCTGAAAGAGCCTACCATGACAAGACGCAATGTCACACTTTGATTTCTCATCTCTCCTCCCCTGCCTTGATCAACAGATGGTATCAGTTGTGTGTGGAATCTGACAGTTGGATTGCTTATTGAGGGTTTGAAGTTATTTGGGTGGAAGGAAAGGGGCAGGGGGATCATTTGATTTTTTTTAAGTAATCCAAGGTATAAAATGGTGTTATTAGTTTGGGCTTAGTAAAATTAGAATGTCAAGACTTTATAGAAGAAAAAATGCAAACATCAGAAATTACTGTAGCTTGCATAGCACCTATAAATACTTGTAACCTAATATATTGCACATGAATATTTGTGCTTTGTTTGCCAAATAATATAATGGTTAAGGTCATCGAAACATCCATAATATTTTACTATGCTATTAGCCTGCGAGAGATGTACTTAACTCCAAGATATTAAATATTTATCATTCTAGCACAAAATTACTTGCTATAGATTAATAGCTCAGGAACATATCTGAACAGTTGATATCATTACTACTTTGAAAGACTGCATTCAAATTTGGCCCAACAGATATTTTGATCCTGGATTCTTGTTAAAAGTTACTTTTTTTTCATTAAGAAATAGCATTTGCTGTTAATAATTATTGCAATTTATGCAATCATTGTAAAGTAAGTTACAGGTCACGTTATAAAATCCTGATCCAAGTCATTTTCTATAAAATGTAAGAGGGCCTACATATGGAATTTTCAGTTTAAGGTGAAACTAATTTTGGCAAGAACCTTGACCAAATTATTATATGCTAACTTTAAAATAGACTAACTCTTGATCATTTTTGGTAAAGTCTTCATTCAGAATACAATAAATGTTCACCTCAAACCACTTACCCCTATTAAAAATAGGCATTAAATATTTTAACTATGAAAACCTATCATATTCTTAAATTAGGCCTCTTACAATCCTAGTGCATATCACTGATGTTTTGTTTTGATCAATATTAAGGTTTTCCATGTCCTGGAATTTTTTTTAAATACATTGAAGGCAATTGGATAGATTTGGAGCAAAGGAGCAGGCAGGTAGATGAAATATGCAAGGGAGCAAGCAGGCAGATGGAGAAGAAAAAACAGCCCTACCTAACAGTAGGGATGAGCCTGATGAACTTACGTTTGACTCGAACATCGGGTGTTTGCCGAATACCAAACATTATGGGGTGTTCGCGGGAAATTTGAGCGCCTGCGGAACGCCCCATAATGAACGTTAATGCACTGCGAGATCACAGTGCATTGACGGCTGCTGAATGGCTAAAGCATGCACCTGACCTGCATGATTTGGCCATTCACAGCGCACTCTGCTGTGAGTGTGAGATCCATGATTGGCCAAAGGCAGGGTGCCTTTGGCCAATCATAGCTCAGGGGGCTGAGTCCAAGCCCCACACTATGTAAGGCTGCTTACATGTCAGCCATACATAGCTTTATGAATGAGAGCAGCAAAATTACATTTGTAAAGGAAAAAATGTAATTTAAAACTGCTTGCAGCTGTAACTCATCCCGGTCATATACATAAAAATCATTGCAGAAAACAACATGGGTCCCTCCCCCCCAGTCCATTACCAAGCCCTTTGGGTCTGGTATGGATATTAAGGGGAACCCTGCGCCAAAAAAAAACAAAAAAAAACACATGCCTTCAACATGGGGAGGGTGTTTTGGGGTCCCCTCAAAACACCTTGTCCCCATGTTGATGGGAACAAGGGCCTCTTCCCCACAACCCTTGCCTAGTGGTTGTGGGGGCCTGCGGGTGTGGGCTTACAAAAATCTGGAAGTCCCCTTTAAGAACGGGACCTCCAGATCCTAGCCCCCCCCCCCATGTGAATGGGTATCGGTTACATTGTACCCCTACACATTCACCAAAAAAGTGTCCCGCTATGTAACTTCGAGGACAGTGCCGACAACTCAAGAAGAAAATAACAAAACAAAAACTCTGCCTCTTTTTTTTTTTTAATAAGGGACTGTCTACTGTCATATTTACCACTTTGACACTTTTTTTGGTGAATGTGTAGGGGTACAATGGACCCATACCATTTTTTTCAAAGATCTATATTGCCAGGATTCGACAATACATTACATCCGCGAACAGTTTTAAATTACATTTGTTCCTTTAGAAATGTCATTTTGCTGTGGTACTGTTCTAAACAAGGGAAATATGCGCTTTACAGGCAGTCTAAGGACACCCCCAGGCATGATATTTAAAGTAATATTTCATTTTTATTGTTTATATGTTTCACTTTAAACATTATTAAAATCACTGCTCCTGAACAAAACGTAAATTTTTGGAACTATAGAACACTATTGCAGATTGCAGATTTTTTGTGCACTGGTACGCTGGTACAGATTTTCATGGGACACTGGTAAAATGGAACGGTTTTTTTTTTGTGCACTGTTAAATCTGTTCATGGGACACTGTGACAGATGTTTTGTGCACTGGTACAGATGTTCAGTGGGTACTTGGACAGATGTTCATGGGACAGGGACAGTGGTGCTTGATGTACTGTGTGGGGATAGCTGCAGTCTGTGTGATCTGTGACATCTCTCTGTGTAAAATTATCAGTTACACAGAGAGTTGGGTACATCCACTCAGAACTGGGAAGCTCCCACCCCACCAATGTACATAAAGCTGTTAATAAATCAACTACCACCCATCTCTAAACTCCTGAGTTCATAACAGTGCAAAGCAACATAGTACTGTCATTGTTTTATAGCATAAGCGCTAGCAGGTTAGCAACTGTCACACTCCAGGATATCTCTGAAGTGTTAGACTGGGCAGGTAAATAAGGATTCTCTATAAGTAACAAGTAAAGCCAGCTATAAATGGATCAAAATGTGTCTAATTCAGCAACAACCAGCTGAATTTTGATCCATCTATGGATAGGTTGGTCTCTCGATGGACTTCTGTACAACAAGCCCTGTCAGTGCCATCCACTATAGCCGACAACCCTGTTTATTGTATTTTTATGATGGGGAAGTCTCTATGTCCCACTGTCAGAATACAATAGCTCATTGAGAGGGATACCCCCATTGACACTGAGTATATTGATGGGGGAATCTAATCATTATTTGTTGTTCAACTTACTGGTTGAATGAAAAAAAACATCATCTATGGCCTGACTAAGTAATAAGACTGCTTAAAACCCAACTCGGGGTGAGCTAACCCATCCATCTAACAAGTTAGTACAAAAAAAAGTGTTAAAATAAAATAAAATGTGTATAAAATAAAGAATACATTTTTTTTAAAACGCCTCATCCCACAGTGCTTATGCACAAATGTGAATGCATATGTTAATTCCGCACGCATATGTAAACGTTAATTGCACCACACATGTGAGGTATTGTTGCGAACATAAGAGCAAGAGCAGTAATTCTAGCACCAGACCGTCTGTGCAACTCTAAACTGGTAAACTGTAAAGGCGTTTAAACCGTCGCCTATGGAGAATTTTAAGCACTGCAGTTTGCTGCCGTTCCATGGACAGACGCAATTTTAAAGCGTGACATGTTAGGTATCTATTTACATCATCTTTCACATAATACATATTATATATTATACAAAAAAAATAAGCTATCTTTAATGGAGTTTTTTTTTTTAATTCATAAAAGTAATTTTTTTTCAAAGAAATTGCTTTTGAAAAACGGCTGCCCAAATAACGTGTGACACAAAAAAGATGCAACACCCACCATTTTATTCTATAAAGTCTCTACTAAAATAAAATAGTTATAAGTAATTTTCTAGCAAAAAAAAAGTAGATTTTTACATGTAGGAGCGAAGTGTCAGAAATGGCCCGAGTACAAAGTGCTTAAATGTTTTTGAAAAATGTGTTTAAACTACGTTTTAGTGTAGTTATAGTCCCGTGTCATTTTTTGTCTTACATTGATGGGTTCCTATGTTATAGGTGCAGCTTTTAGTGTCATGGCTGACCGATTCTCCTATGTCCATGTATACTTAACTAGCTTGTCCCTGTTTGCTATAAGACCAGGTAACTTATTGTTCCGGGTCATATATCATCCAGTCCATGCCTCATAATTTTCTCTACGTGGCATCACAAATGTGGGAGTGAAAAACACATCTCTTCCCTTCTTTGTTCTGCCTGTTTGAGGTTTATTGACCAAAACTGGAGAGTGCAAAATCTGGTGCAGCTGCGCAAGGTTGCTCCTGCTAATAGTAGGGGCAGCCAATGCTAAAGTATAGCCGCCCTTCCCGCTCGTGAAATTTAAATTTCACGTCGTTTACGTAAGTGATTCGTGAATGGCGCTGGACGCCATTCACGTTCACTTAGAAGCAAATGACGTCCTTGCGACGTCATTTGCCGCAATGCACGTCGGGAAAGTTTCCCGACGGAGCATGCGCTGTTCGCTCGGCGCGGGAGCGCGCCTAATTTAAATGATTCCCGCCCCCGCGGGATCATTTACATTAGGCGCCCTTACGCCGGGCTAATTAGCATAGCGCCCGCGCAATTTACGGAGCTACTGCTCCGTGAATCGCGGGCAAATCGAAATATTTGCGTGGGCGCAGAGCAAAAATCGTTGCCCTTTGCCCACGCAAATATTGCGCGGATCTACCTGAATCTGGGCCAGTGAGTGCTGCTGATTTCCTAAAATTATTTATTATATCATTTAAATTAATCATCTGTATACTGTAAATGAACTGCAATCTGGCTGGTACATCTGGCTGGTGTATCCTGTCAGAATGCAAATGAACCATACAATTTGGCACCGCCCCCCCCCCCCCCCCCAGTCAGCTGCTTAGAATAAGAATCCTCTCGATAGTAATAAGTGTGCAGATATTAGTAATATCTGGAATAATTTGTTCTTCTCAGAAACACACAGGGCCAGAGGGGGGTAACTATGTCTGTGACCTTTGCTGCAGCCATATCCAGAGGGAATGGAGAAGTCAGCCAGCAAATTATACAGAAGATACATAATCTGCTGATGGTGGAGGGGTGTGCCATGCATGTTATACAGAAGACTTATCTATGTCACCTGCATGATAGATGAGTGACACACGACTCACGATTGGCACTTTACAATGGAACAATTTAGCATTATTGATAATCGAGGCAAAGCTGTCCCCTGCAAACGTCAGCTAATTCACAAAGAAGAGGTGATGTAAAAAAAAATATGTTTAGCCTTTTTTTTTTGGGGGGGGGGGGGGGTCAGGTGGGTGCAGGTAACAGGTCTTACCTAAAGAACAAAATTGTCTAGAACTGGCTCTATATATATATATATATATATATATATATATATATATATATATATATATATATATATATATATATATATATATATATATATATATATATATAACTTTAATATTTAATGTAAATAATGCAAAGCTGAAATAATATCCGTTTAATGTTCTACTTTAATTAAAAAAAAAACACTTGGAAATGTTTAAGTAGCCATTGGAACTAAGGGCCAAATCCACAGAAGAGATACTCCGGCGTAAGCCGTCGTATCTCTGGTTCTAACTTTGGAACTGATCCTCAGAAGCAGTTTTCCTAAGTTAGGCAGAAGATCCGACATCTGTAAGGGACTTACACTGCCGGATCTTAGGATGCAGTACCGCATCCGCCACTGGGGGCATTTCGAGTCGAAATGCCTCTGCTAGTATGCAAATTAGCACTTAGGGCGATCCTCAAAGCTTTTGTGCCTAGTTTTTTCGCCGTAAGTGTTAGTTTGCCTGGTGTAAAACTAGGGCTGCTTTTACAAAGTGTAAAGTTAGTCACACCTTGTAAAGGCCCATTCAAGCGACGGCATTTGGTATGCATTCCCGAGGGAGAACTCCACGGCAATTTGTAAATTCCAAACCGGCATGGGTTCCCCCCCAGGAGCATACCAGGCCCGTAGGTCTGTTATGGGTTGTAAGGAGACCCCCCCTCCGCCGAAAAATTGACGTAGGGGGTCCCCCTACAATCCATACCAGACCCGTATCCAAAGCACGCTACCCGGCTGGTCAGGAATGGGAGTGGGGACGAGCGAGCGTCCCCCCCCTCCTGAGCCGTGCCTGGCCGCATGCCCTCAACATGGGGGGGTTGGGTGCTCTGGGGCAGGGGGGCGCACTGCGGGCCCCCCCACCCCAGAGCACCCTGTCCCCATGTTGATGAGGACAGGACCTCTTCCCGACAACCCTTGCCATTGGTTGTCGGGGTATGCGGGCGGAGGCTTATCGGAATCTGGGAGTCCCCTTTAATAAGGGGGCCCCCAGATACCGGCCCCCCACCCTAAGTGAATGGATATGGGGTACATCGTACCCCTATCCATTCACCTGTAGGCAAAAAGTAAAAGTTAATAAACACACAACACAAGGCTTTTTAAAATATTTTATTATTCTGCTCCGGATGCCCCCCCTGTCTTCGTTATTAGCTCAATTACCAGGGGGGGCTTCTTCTTCCACTCTCCGGGGGTCTTCTTCCACTCTCCGGGGGTCTTCTCCGCTCTCCGGGGGGGGTTTCTTCTTCCGCTCTCCGGGGGGGGCTTCTCCGCTCTCCGGTGGGCTTCTTCCATCTTCTCCCCTCTTCCGCTCTTGACTCGGCGAACCCCGGTTCTTCTGCAGCTCTCCGGTGCCTTCTTCTTCAGCGCTGGCTGCCTGCTATGTTTGTGTGTTAGCTCAATTAGTAACAGGCAGCCGGCGCGGTCTTCTGTGACGTCATCTTCTCTTCTGTTCTTCTCCCCTCTTCCGATGTTGCCTCGTCGCCTGTTGTCGCTGTAATGATGGAAGCGCGCCTTGCATCACATTTATATAGGCATCACCGTCCCATCATGCTCCGGTAGGTACCCACGTGGTGGGTGCACGTGGGTAGGCACCCACCACGTGGGTACCTGCCGGAGCATGATGGGACGGTGATGCCTATATAAATGGGATGCAAGGCGCGCTTCCATCATTACAGCGACAACAGGCGACGAGGCAACATCGGAAGAAAGGAAGAGAAGACCCTGACGCCACAGAAGACCGCGCCGGCTGCCTGTTTGAAATCGAGCTAACACACAAACATAGCAGGCAGCCAGCGCTGAAGAAGAAGGCACCGGAGAGCTGCAGAAGAACCGGGGTTCGCCGAGTCAAGAGCGGAAGAGGGGAGAAGATGGAAGAAGCCCACCGGAGAGCGGAGAAGCCCCCCCCCGGAGAGCGGAAGAAGAAACCCCCCCCGGAGAGCGGAGAAGACCCCCGGAGAGTGGAAGAAGACCCCCGGAGAGTGGAAGAAGAAGCCCCCCCTGGTAATTGAGCTAATAACAAAGACAGGGGGGGCATCCGGAGCAGAATAATAAAATATTTTAAAAAGCCTTGTGTTGTGTGTTTATTAACTTTTACTTTTTGCCTACAGGTGAATGGATAGGGGTACGATGTACCCCATATCCATTCACTTAGGGTGGGGGGCCGGTATCTGGGGGCCCCCTTATTAAAGGGGACTCCCAGATTCCGATAAGCCTCCGCCCGCATACCCCGACAACCAATGGCAAGGGTTGTCGGGAAGAGGTCCTGTCCTCATCAACATGGGGACAGGGTGCTCTGGGGTGGGGGGGCCCGCAGTGCGCCCCCCTGCCCCAGAGCACCCAACCCCCCCATGTTGAGGGCATGCGGCCTGGCACGGCTCAGGAGGGGGGGGGACGCTCGCTCGTCCCCACTCCCATTCCTGACCGGCCGGGTAGCGTGCTTTGGATACGGGTCTGGTATGGATTGTAGGGGGACCCCCTACGTCGATTTTGCGGCGGAGGGGGGTCTCCTTACAACCCATAACAGACCTAAGGGCCTGGTATGCTCCTGGGGGGGGAACCCATGCCGTTTTTTTCGTTGAAAGATGGCATGGAGTTCTCCCTCTCAGGAATGCATGCCGAGCGACGCTGTCATTTTTTTTGTACATTATTTGTTTTCCCGGCGCGTCTTTTTTTCACCCGTCGCAACTTTAGTGTCCCGTCGCAATCCACAAAGCCGCCCGGCGTCAATTACGTTCGCGCGATGCACGTCGGGAAAATGACGTCACACGCATGCGCAGTACGGCCGGCGCGGGAGCGCGCCTCATTTAAATTGTAAACGCCCCCCGGAGAGGAGGAACGCCTTACGACGGCGGCACTTAACTTACACGGCTTGAAATTTTTACGTAAGTGCTTTGTGGATCAGGCACTTAGGTAAAAACTTTAAGTCAGTGTAACTTAACTGCTGAAAGTTAAGTTACGCCGCCTGGCTGAGGATTTGGCCCTAAGGGCCAGATCCACAAAAACCTGGCGTAACTTAAAAAATCCCATTTAAGTTACACTGCCTTAAAGTTTCTACCTAAGTGCCTGATCCACAAAGCACTTATCTAGAAATTTCAGGCTGTGTAACTAAAATTCCGCCGGCGCAAGGCGTTCCTATTCAAATGGGGCGAGTCCCATTTAAATGAGGCGCGCTCCCGCGCCGGCCGTACTGCGCATGCGCGAAGTTACGTTACGCCGAGTTTTGAGGATCGCGACGGCTTAAAAAAGTTGCGTCGGGGAAAAAAAAAAAAAAAATTACAGCGTCGCTCGGCATGCATTCCTGAGAGGGAGAACTCCATGCCAATTTTCAAAGAAAAAACCGGCATGGGTTCACCCCCAGGAGTATACCAGGCCCTAAGGTCTGGTATGGGTTGTAAGGAGACCCCCCTACGCCGAAAAATCGACGTAGGGGGTCCCCCTACAATCCATACCAGACCCGTATCCAAAGCACGCTACCCGGCCGGTCAGGAATGGGAGTGGGGACGAGCGAGCGCCCCCCCCCCTCCTGAGCCGTGCCAGGCCGCATGCCCTCAACATGGGGGGGTTGGGTGCTCTGGGGCAGGGGGGCGCACTACGGGCCCCCCCACCCCAGAGCACCCTGTCCCCATGTTGATGAGGACAGGACCTCTTCCCGACAACCCGTGCCGTTGGTTGTCGGGGTCTGCGGGCGGAGGCTTATCGGAATCTGGGAGTCCCCTTTAATAAGGGGGCCCCCAGATACCGGCCCCCCACCCTAAGTGAATGGATATGGGGTACATCGTACCCCTATCCATTCACCTGTAGGCAAAAAGTAAAAGTTAATAAACACACAACACAAGGCTTTTTAAAATATTTTATTATTCTGCTCCGGATGCCCCCCCTGTCTTCGTTATTAGCTCAATTAGCAGGGGGGGCTTCTTCTTCCGCTCTCCGGGGGTCTTCCACTCTCCGGGGGTCTTCTCCACTCTCCGGGGGGGCTTCTCCGGACTCCGGGGGGCTTCTTCCATCTTCTCCCCTCTTCCGCTGTTGACTCGGCGAACCCCGGTTCTTCTGCAGATGTCCGGTGCCTTCTTCTTCAGCGCTGGCTGCCTGCTATGTTTGTGTGTTAGCTCGATTAGTAACAGGCAGCCGGCGCGGTCTTCTGTGGCGTCAGGGTCTTCTCTTCCTTTCTTCCGATGTTGCCTCGTCGCCTGTTGTCGCTGTAATGATGGAAGCGCGCCTTGCATCCCATTTATATAGGCATCACCGTCCCATCATGCTCCGGTAGGTACCCACGTGGTGGGTGCACGTGGGTAGGCACCCACCACGTGGGTACCTGCCGGAGCATGATGGGACGGTGATGCCTATATAAATGGGATGCAAGGCGCGCTTCCATCATTACAGCGACAAGAGGCGACGAGGCAACATCGGAAGAAAGGAAGAGAAGACCCTGACGCCACAGAAGACCGCGCTGGCTGCCTGTTAGAAATTGAGCTAACACACAAACATAGCAGGCAGCCAGCGCTGAAGAAGAAGGCACCGGACATCTGCAGAAGAACCGGGGTTCGCCGAGTCAACAGCGGAAGAGGGGAGAAGATGGAAGAAGCCCCCCCCGGAGTCCGGAGAAGCCCCCCCCGGAGTCCGGAGAAGACCCCCGGAGAGTGGAAGACCCCCGGAGAGCGGAAGAAGAAGCCCCCCCTGCTAATTGAGCTAATAACGAAGACAGGGGGGGCATCCGGAGCAGAATAATAAAATATTTTAAAAAGCCTTGTGTTGTGTGTTTATTAACTTTTACTTTTTGCCTACAGGTGAATGGATAGGGGTACGATGTACCCCATATCCATTCACTTAGGGTGGGGGGCCGGTATCTGGGGGCCCCCTTATTAAAGGGGACTCCCAGATTCCGATAAGCCTCCGCCCGCAGACCCCGACAACCAACGGCAAGGGTTGTCGGGAAGAGGTCCTGTCCTCATCAACATGGGGACAGGGTGCTCTGGGGTGGGGGGGCCCGTAGTGCGCCCCCCTGCCCCAGAGCACCCAACCCCCCCATGTTGAGGGCATGCGGCCTGGCACGGATCAGGAGGGGGGGGGGGGCGCTCGCTCATCCCCACTCCCATTCCTGACCGGCCGGGTAGCGTGCTTTGGATACGGGTCTGGTATGGATTGTAGGGGGACCCCCTACGTCGATTTTTCGGCGTAGGGGGGGTCCCCTTACAACCCATACCAGACCTAAGGGCCTGGTATGCTCCTGGGGGGGAACCCATGCCGGTTTTGTTTTTACAAATTGCCGTGGAGTTCTCCCTCGGGAAAGCATACCAAATGCCGTCGCTGGAATGGGCTTTTACAAGGTGTGACTAGTTTACACTTTGTAGAACCAGCCCTAATTTTACACTTGCAAAATAACACTTACGGCGCAAAAAGGAAGCTGGAAAGCTTTGTGGATCGCCTTAAGTGCTAATTTGCATACTAGCAACGGCATTTCGACTCGAAATGCCCCCAGCGGCGGATGCGGTACTGCATCCTAAGATTCGGCAGTGTAATTCAATTACACATGCCGGATCTTCTGCCTAACTTTGGAAAAAGCCTTTTGAGGATCGTTTCCAAAGTTACACACAGACTGAACAGCAGTTTAGTCGGAGTATCTCTTTTGTGGATCTGGCCCCATATACCGATAGCCAGTCCCAAATTTTATTTAAGGATCTCTCAACTTTGGTCTTTTTAGTTGATCAATATGTTTCTAGCACTTATCTATGCATCTCTAGGCAAAATAGTCTGATAACATAGAAAATTACTAAATAGAGTGTGCAAAAAATGAAATAAAGAAGATCATATAGAAAAACAGTAATCATAAAAAAAATATTATGGTATGCCAACAAAGAAAACAAATCATGGCACCTAACAGACAAGCTTACATATCCACAAACCTCACAATGATATCTAGAATAAAGGAATATCATTTTAAAGCTAACTTAAAGTATATGTAAACACTCACCTTGTAAAACAACCAATTCCATTTAAAATAGAAATGAAAAGCAAAACATAATTTTATATATATATATATATATATATATATATATATATATATATATATATATATATATATATATACTGGCCCAGATTCAAAGAGCAATTGTGCCTGCATAACCATAGTTATGCAGCGCAATTGCTTACTTGCCCCGGCGTAACGACTTCTCCTGATCCAGAGAGCTTATCTTAGGCTGCATTCTTACGCAGGCCGCTAGGTGGCGTTCCTGTTGTGGTCAGTGTATAGTATGCAAATTGCATACTAACGCCGATTCACAACGTTACGCGAGCCCTGCATACGCAGTTTACGTCGTTTGCGTACGTCGGGTTTCGCGTAAGGCTGCACATGCTAAAAGCAGGGGCAGCCAATGCTAAGTATACCCGTCGTTCCCGCGTCGCGAAATTTGAAATTTACGTAGTTTGCGTAAGTGAATCGTGAATGGCGCTGGACGCCCTTCACGTTCACTTTGAAGCAAATGACGTCATTGCGACGTCATTTACCGCAATGCACGTCGGGAAAGTTTCCCGACGGAGCATGCGCTCTACGCTCGGTGCGGGAACGTGCCTAATTTAAATGATTCCCGCCCCCTACGGGATCATTTACATTAGGCGCCCTTACGCAGGGCATTTTTGAAGAGCGCCCACACAAATTACGTGGCTACTGCTTCATGAATGAAGTGTAGCGCAAATAATTTGCATAGGCGCAGGGTAAAAAGGGTACACTGCGCCTCCGTAAGGAGCGCGCAGCTGTACCTGAATCTACCCCACTGTATAGTATATAGCATAGTATAGTATATACAGTACAGCTAGAAAACTGTGACCACACTGTGCTCTTATGCTTTGTCTGATCAGTTTTTAATAGGAAAGCAGAGAGACTGGCAGGGACACCAGGGATCTCACACAAAGGAAGTGATACAAAGCGAATAGGATGCTTTTTTTTTTTTCAGACACATATTGGGAATATGAAATGCTGGATTTACATATTCTTTAATGAGCATCTGAAACATATCACTATTTTAAAAATGCTTTACATAGAAACCTGTAAGTGCAAGCTGCAAATTAATATTAAATGGTCAATTATCTTAACTGGTTTTACACTTGAAGAAAATCCTTATTTTTAAAGCTAGGGTGAATTATGGGCTATGTCAAGCTGAGTGAAAAGAAGGGAAGTAAAAACAATCATTTAAACATGCTGACTATAATAAATGTAAATACTGTATTTCACACTACAGACCAAATTGCTCCTCAGGCAACATTCATAGCACCAACAGCTTAAATCCATAGGGCACACAATGATTTGTTTGTTATGCTTCCGAGTGGGCCCTAAGGCCAGTGTGGCTTTGGTCTTTGCACTGCGATTTAACAGGCAGCTATGAAACAAATAATTAGAAGCATCTGAGTTTAATGATAGAACTATGAAAAAAGCAAAGCAGACTCAGCTGGCTTGGTTTGAGTTAGCAAGAATGTAGAAACACCATAGAGCGCGTCAAAGAAAGAACTCTGGGCATTGTTTTGGTAAGGAACATTCAAATGGTTCAATGACCTCCAGATGTTACCATAACTGTAGAGAATTATGGTTTATATTTGCCATATAAGAGAATACTTTGATAGAAATATGTTAGCTAAAAGGCCTTAAGCAAAAGCAAATTATTTAGGTTAATGCAGTCTTTTTGTTTTAGGTTTATTAACACATTTAGGTTGTGACAACATTAATGCAAAAGCAAGCAATATCCTGTTTGTATGTACAGTACTGTATACACGTGTTCACACCAGAACATTGTGTTGACATGCATATACATGTGGTTTCAATGAGCTGCACCATTTGACAATGGAAAAATGCTGGTTAATGTGCCAAAATGGCAGCTTGAAGATTTAAAAAACAAAAAATCAAAAAATAGTTTACAAAGTGTCTGGTGTGAAAGAGCTATAAAATATAATTGGAAATATATTTTATGTAAAAATGTCACAAATAATTGTCAAACATTTTTAGATTTTTCTATTCCATATACTGTATATCATAGTCCCCAAACTATGGGTGCAAACCAGCCTCTGCTTTAAGAAGGCTGTGTATGCTGGGTTTTCTTATTGCTAAGGGAGCAGCTACAGGTATATGCAGATTAGCATTGAATGTCAGGCACTGGAATGCGGAGCACTCGAGAACCTTGCAATGTAACAGGCGTCAGGTGGATTTATATTCTTCCAAAAGGTATCCGTATAGGAGTTAGGAGTAAACAAAGGTAGCCCCTGTGCTACCTGTGTGCAAAGTGTTTTGTAGATACAGTACAATATGATGAGCCAACTAAAATAAATAAATGTGTAAATAATATCAAGCAAGTTGTTGCAACACCTAATGTGTTCCCACAGTGAATAAACACTAAGAGCTAGATTCAGGTACAGCGGCGTACCTTTTGGCCGGGGTAGCGCATCTCATATGCGCTACGCCGGCGTAAATCTGGGAGCCCAGAACGGTATTCAGCAAGATCTGGCGCCGTACGTTGCTCAGGCGTAGGGTAAATAGGCAGGCGTAAGCCCGCCTAATTTAAATGTGTAAGGTAGTGGGCGTGTTGTATACAAAGTAGCCGTGACCCCATGTAAAAATTTTCACAAATGAACGGCGCATGCTCAGTCACGTTGCATATACTCCCTAAGATACGTCGGCTCACTGCTTTCGACGTGAATGTAACCTACGCACAGCCCCATTCACGTACCACTTACGTAAATGACGTAAAATTCGACGGCTGTTCCGACGTCCATACTTTAACATTGGCTGCGCCTCATATAGCAGGGGTAACGTTACGCCGGACGTAAGCCTTGCGTAAACGGCGTAGCGGGCGCAAGTACATTCGTGAATCAGCGTATCTAGGTCATTTACATATTCTATGCGTAAATCTATGGAAGCGACCCTAGTGGCCAGCGTAAATATGCACCCTAGATACGACGGCGTACTAACACTTACGTCGGTCAGAGGAAACTATAATTCAGGCGTATCTAGCTACCAGAATGGCACGCATAGATACGACGGCCCATCTTTCTACTTACGCGGCGTATCTATAAATACGCCAACATAAACCTATGCTGAATCTAGCTCAAAGTGTCATATCTTAGCCATACCCTCAGTTATTTACATAAATTCAATATTAAATGAGATATATATACCTTACTCAAAAAAATTAAAGGAACACTTTTGAATCAGAACGGCTGGGATATTGATCTGGTCAGTTAAGTAGCAGAGGGGGAGGGGTGTATACAGAGGGGGTTGTTCAGTTTCAGCTGCTTTTCTGTTAATTTAAATTAACAACAGGTGCACTAGATGGGCAACAGTGAGACGACCTCAAAACAGGAATGTTTTTTTTCAGGTGGAGGTGTCTGACATTTTTTTCCCTACTCATTTTTTCTGACTGTTTTTCACTAGTTTTGCATTTGGCTAGGGTCAGTGTCACTACTGGTAGCACAAGGTGATACTTGGACCCTATAAAGGTTGCACAGGCAGTCCAACTCCTCCAGGATGGCACATCAATACGTGTCATTGCCAGAATGTTTGCCGTGTCTTCCAGCACAGTCTAAGGCCGAGTACTCACGGCAGGACATGTCCGATGAAAACGGTCTGCAGACCGTTTCCATCGGACATGTCTGGCCGGGGACTGCCCGGGGACTTCTGTTCGATGGCTATACACACCATCGAACAGAAGCCCGCGCGTAAACATTACGCGGGGCGTGTCCGCGGTGTCGCCGCGTCGATGACGCGGTGTCGCCGCGACAATGACGCGGCGACGTGGGCGGGCCGCCTTAAAAATGCTTCCACGCATGCGTCGAAGTCATTCGACGCATGCGAGGGATGCGGGCGGCAGGACATGTACGGTAGGTCTGTACAGACGACCGTACATGTCCGGGCGGACAGGTTTCCAGCGGACTGTTTTAAAACAAGTCCGGGAAACAGTTGTCCGCTGGAAACCTGTCCGATCCGTCCCAAAATGGTCCGCTCGGGCCAACACACGGCCAAACATGTCTGCTGAAACTGGTCTGCGGACCAGTTTCAGCAGACATGTTTGGTCGTGAGTACGGGGCCTCAAGAGCATGGAGGAGATTCCAGGAGACAGGCAGTTACTCTAGGAGAGCTGGACAGAGCCGTAGAAGGTCCTTAAACCATCAGCAGGGCCAGTATCTTTTCCTTTGTGCAAGGAGGAACAGGATGAGCACTGCCAGAGCCCTACAAAATGACCTCCAGCAGGCCACTAGTGTGAATGTCTCTGACCAAACATTCATGGGGGTGGCCTGAGGGCCCGACATCCTCTAGTGTGCTGTGTGCTCACTGCTGGACACTGTGGAGCTCGATTGGCATTTTCCCTTGAACATCAGAATCGGCAGGTCCACCACTGGTGCCCCATGCTTTTCACAGATAAGAGCATATGTGAGGCCTTGTACACACGACCAGACATGTCCGATGAAAATGGTCCGCGGACCATTTTCATCGGACATGTCTGCTGGGAGGTTTTGGTCTGATGTGTGTACACATCATCAGACCAAAATCCCCGCGGACAGAGAACACGGTGACGTAGAAGACACCGACGTTCTCTGACACGGAAGTTCAATGCTTCCATGCATGCGTCAAATCAATTCGACGCATGCGCGGGATTTCGGGCCGCTGGTTATACGTCATAACCAGCGGACATGTCCGATGAGTCGTACTAACCATCGGACATGTCCGACGGACATGGTTCCAGCGGACAAGTTTCTTAGCATGCTAAGAAACTTTTGTCTGCTGGAAACCTGTCCGCTAGGCCAGGAAACATGTCCGCTAGGCCCTACACACGGTCGGACATGTTCACGGAAACTGGTCCACGGACCAGTTTCAGCGGACATGTTCGGTCGTGTGTACGAGGCCTGACAGACGTGAAAGGGTCTGAAGAAGCTACAGAGAACTTTATGCTGCCTGTAACATTGTTCAGCATGACCGGTTTGGTGGTGGGTCAGTGATGGTCTGAGAGGCATATCCATGGAGGGACGCACAGACCTCTACAGGCTACAAAATTACACCCTGACTGCCATTAGGTTCCCGGGATGAAATCCTTGGACCCATTGTCAGACCTACGCTGGTGCGGTGTGCCCTGGGTTCCTCCTGGTGCACGACAATACCCAGCCTCATGTGGCGGGAGGATGAAGAAATTGATACCATTGAATGGCCCCCATGCTCACCTGACCTAAATCCAAAAGAACACCTCTGGGACATTATGTTTTGGTCCATCTGATGCCACCAGGTTGTACCTCAGTCTGTTCAGGAGCTCAGTGATGCTCTGGTCCAGATATGGGAGGAAATATCTCAGGACACCATCCGTTTTCTCATTAGGAGCATGCCCTGATGTTGTCAGGCATGCATACAAGCACTTGGGGGGCCATACAAACTACTGAGGACCATTTTGAGTTGTTGCAATGAAATTTCAGCAAAATGGACTAGCTGCATATTTTTTTCACTTTGATTTTCAGGGTGTCTTCAGCTCCTCTCTGCCGAATCTCCTCTAATCTATCCTGTTTTGCTACCCGGCTTACCTGCTTTCTTCCCCCGCTGGCTGCTGGAGGGTCCCCCGAGTATACCCTTCTACGGCCCGGTACACGTCTGATGTCTGCCCGATCCGCAGACAGAATGGCCCAACAAAATGGCACTCAGGCCCAGCGCACGGCCAAGGAGAAACACCGGGAGGGAGCGGAGAAACTTTTCTCCATGGCGCTGGCTGCAGACCCCAATGCTCAATCCGAGGTGCATGGGGAGTCGCCCGGTGGCTTGTCTGATGTCGATGACACGGTTCCCCTGGAGGATGGAGGCGGATCGGGGTTTCCATGGAGCGCAGTGAGTACTCCTGATGGCAGCTCTACTAGGATGCAAGCACTAACCAGCCCTGCCTCAGATGGTGAACCCTCACTCAGAGACATTTTTGCAGCCTTAAACACATGCAATACTTCTCTAGCTGGCCTGACTGCTGATATTAAGGGAGTGAAGGCAGAAATATCCTTTATGAGACAGGATGCACAAAAATTGAGGGAGAGGATCTCTGCAGTGGAGGGGAGGGTGAGCTCCATTGAGGATGACATGGCTCCCATGCAGAGGGATCTCACATACAACAACCATCTCCTCACACAGCACTCATCTCGTTTAGAGGAATTGGAGAATAGGATGAGAATAAGGCTGGTTGGGCTGCCTGAGAGAGCAGAGAGGAAGAATCCTGTAGAATTTATTGAGAACTGGCTGGTGGCTGCGTTTGGCAAGGAGGTGTTTACTCTATTATTTTCTGTGGAAAGGGCGCACAGAGTACCTGCTAGGCCTCCCCTGCCGGGGGGGTTCTCTTCAAGTTACTTCACTATAAGGACAGAGATGCTATACTTCACAATTCCAGGATTAAACCAGAGGCCATGAAAGTTGACAACGCCCAAATCTCTTTTTTTCCTGATTTTTCTGCTGAGCTGCAGAAGCAACGTGCAAAATTCCTTGATGTTAAACGTCGCCTTAGAGCCCTGGATGTAAAGTATGCTATGTTGTACCCCTCGAAACTTAGAGTGGAAGCGCTGGGCTCAGTTCACTTTTTTGATCTACCATCTGTGGCCGCACAATGGACGGACCGGGAGGAACAGTCGATCCGGGAAGGTCGCAACCGCCGCCGTGCTCCTCCTGATGGGTGATGTACTGTTCAAATTATATTGTTATGGCTCCTTTATTTCTACTTGCCAAGGCGGAGAAGCTGCTGATGTATGGACCTTTTTCTAACACCAGGGCTACTTGTTCTAGCTGTTGAGAAGTTTGGATGCTTATGTGCGCTTTCACTGTTGCCCTCATGATGGTCTGGTCCAAACCTCCCTTTGCCTTGTGGCACACAAGTTTGGCCATGTTGGCCTGTTATCTGATTTTATTTTTGTTTTTTTTTTACTTTTTTGAAGGCTCCACCGTGGGATCACCACCACCGACACCCCGAATGCTGCTTAGGGCCGCTGGCCTTCCCATGACTTATTTGCCTGCCTACCCTATGTTATGCCTTATATGGGGACTGCCGCCAGTGCCTTGTGACTGTATGTTGCTCTGCCTTTATTTAGTTTCATCTAATGGAATAATGCAAATTTTTTCTCTAGGCCCCGTACTCACGACCAAACATGTCTGCTGAAACTGGTCCGCAGACCAGTTTCAGCAGACATGTTTGGCCGTGTGTTGGCCCGAGCGGACCATTTTCGGGCGGACAGGTTTCCAGCGGACAACTGTTTCCTGGACTTGCTTTAAAACAGTCCGCTGGAAACTTGTCCGCCCGGACATGTACGGTCGTCTGTACAGACCTACCGTACATGTCCTGCCGTCCGCCATCCCTCGCATGCGTCGAATGACTTCGACGCATGCGTGGAAACATTTTAAAGGCAGGCCGCCCATGTCGCTGCGTCATTGTCGCGGCGACACCGCGGACACACCCCGCGTATTGTTTACGCGCGGACTTCTGTTCGATGGTGTGTATAGCCATCGAACAGAAGTCCCCGGGCAGTCCCCGGGCAGACATGTCCGATGAAAACGGTCCGCGGACCGGTTTCATCGGACATGTTTGCTCGTGAGTACTCGGCCTAGGCCTACTCTACTACCTTACCTTACGGTGCTATGAGTATACCAGGGTTATCCTTCATTTGAAGTCTTGTGTAGTGCAATGTCTAAGATAACCAAAATGATGTCCTGGAATGTCAGGGGTTTGAACAATCCTGTCAAACGCTTGGCAGTACTCCGTACGGTCAAGCGGGTGAATGCGGATATCATTTGTTTGCAGGAGACTCACCTCTCCCCGACCTCTACACCCCAATTTGCCGTGAGACAGTTCCGTCACCAATACCATGCTACTTTTTCGGTGTACTCGACAGGGGTGAGCCTTCTGGTTAGACAGGGGGACAGATTCTCATAGAATCGGCGGCGTAGTGTAAGCCATTTACACCACGCCACTGCAGCTTACTGGAGCAAGTGCCGTATTCTCCAAGCACTTGCTCCGTAATTTGCGGCGGCGTAGTGTAAATGGCACGGCGTATGGCCGCGTAATTCAAAGGGGGCGGCTTGTATTCAAATTAAGCGCGCCCCCGCGCCGATCGAACTGCGCATGCGCCGGGCGGAAAAATAGCCCAGTGCGCATGCTCCAGCTCACGACAGAAAACGTCAATGACGCCGACGTGAGCGTCATTGACGTAAAGTCATATTCGCGGATGAGTTAGTAAAACGATGTAACCGCCGGAAAAAGACGACGCTGACCCGACGCCATGCTTAACATGGCATACGGCGGACTGGCGTGAGGTTACCCCTCATATAGCAGGGGTAACCTTACGCTTATGGAAACGACAAATTCGTTCTGGAATCGGCGTATCAGGCTCATTTGCATAGTCAAATGAGAACTGAGCGTAAACTCCACCTAGCTGCCAGCGTCGAATTACATCTAAGATCCGACGGTGTAAGTGACTTACCCCTGTCGGATCTACGCCGTATCTATGCGAAAATGATTCTAGGAATCAGACGCATAGATACCCGGGGCCAAAAACAGAGATACGACGCTGTTTCCTGAGATACACCGTCGTATCACTTCTGAGAATCTAGCCCCCGGTGTGCAATTTTCAGCTCTAGAAGTAAAGATTGATCAGGATGGTCGATATGTTTTTATTTTGTGTTCCCTTTACGGGACTAAATGTATTCTTGCAGGGATGTATATTCCTCCTCCTTTCTCGGCTAGTACCCTGAAGGTATTGACAGATTTTATTGTCCGCTTCCTGGGTATTCCGGTATCAGTGATTGGAGATTTCAATAATTATCTAGACCATACTAAGGATAGGCTCTCTGTTTGAGGGGGGATGGGGTGCAGAGACGGAGTGGGCCTACTCCGTTTGCCCGATTGCTGCTAGAAATGGGCCTAACAGATGTAATCCAGATGCAAAAATGTATTCATGTCAATCTGCTTCTGTAGGGGGTTTGTCCAGAATTGATTTGGGGCTGGGGAATGACCTGCTCCTGCCACTGTTAGACTCCTCACAATATCATCCCCGACAGGTCTCAGATCACTCCCCTCTGTTGATAGATATTCGATTTGGGGCATGCAGGGGTAACATCCTCTGGAAACTTAACCCTTTTTGGCTCTCACTTATCCCGGACCCTGACCCCATACCGGAACTCCTTACAACTTTTTGTAGGCATAACTTAGATTCTGCGGCGCTGGATGTGGTCTGGGAGACGACTAAAGCGTTTTTAAGGGGACAGTTTATCAGAGTAATTTCACGGGTTAAAACCTCTACCAAGGAGTGGGAGACGTTGGTTTTGGAGGAGGCGCATTCTTCAGAGGCCAGATATGTTGCTGACCCCTCTGACGATACGAAACGTACGTGGCTAGCAGCTCAATCTATGCTTAAAGACTTGCCTCTGCAATTGGCTGAGAATAAACACTTTTTTTTACAACAAAGCAATTTTGAGGAGGGTGAGAACACAGGACATATGTTAGCACTATTGGCCAGATCACAGCAGTCGTCCTCACATATTGTGTCTATACTTGATGCCAGTGGGACACCCTGTTACTCTACTCAAGCCATCACTGATGTTCTTAAACATTTTTTTCAGGATGTTTATTCATCCAAGGTCAGGCCTACCCAAGATGACATTTGTGCGTTTCTGGATAGATACCCCTTGCCATGCTTGTCCACTTCGGACTCTGCCCTGCTCAATGCTCCTCTGACCGAGGAGGAATTACTGGAAGCCCTGGCTCATGCAAAAAATGGTCGGGCTCCTGGAGCGGATGGGTTACCGTCAGAGGTGTACAAACGTTATGCAACTCAACTCCTCCCAATCCTCCTTAAAGTCTACAACCATGCCTTTGAAACAGGGACTCTCCCTTCATCTATGAATGAGGCCCTTATTGTGGTTCTGTTGAAACCCGGCAAGGATGCCCTGTCACCGGACTCGTATAGACCAATTTCGCTGCTTACATTTGATGTTAAACTCCTGGCCAGAATATTGGCAAATAGATTGGCTAGTTGTATCCAAAAAGTGATACATAAGGATCAATCCGGGTTTATTCCTCTGAGATCTACGTCCCAGAATTTACGTAGACTTTTTCTAAATTTGCAGGTCCCCACGGACAATACGGGCAATAGGGCGGTTCTATCTTTGGACACTGCTAAAGCGTTCGACAGTGTGGAATGGCTCTATCTCTGGGAGGTATTGACTAAGTTTGGGGTGGGTCCCTCATTTCTTAAATGGGTTCAATTGCTGTACAGTTCCCCGACGGCGAGACTGCGCATTAATGGTGATGTGTCAGACTCCTTCCATCTTGCTAGGGGCACTCGTCAGGGGTGGCCGTTGTCGCCCCTGTTGTTTGCTCTGGCTCTAGAGCCTCTGGCTGTACATATTAGAGAGTAGCAGGACATAGTGGGGTTTCACAGAGGGCCAAGGAAGGATGTTGTCTCCCTTTACGCGGATGACACATTGATTTATCTGGGAGACACGGTTGGGTCTCTACAGAATGTAATGGGCCTGATGGCCGAATTCGGTCGGCTATCGGGTTTCAGTATTAATTGAAATAAGTCGGTACTCATGCCCTTGGACCCTCTGCCGGGTCCCCTGCCTGACTGCGCGAAAGACATTGCCGTGGTTGACGGACACAGCCCAGCAGGATGACGCGGCTGGAGCTTTGACATTTCTTATATACCCCTCTGACGCACCCTCTGCTATGTCACTGGGGAAGCCCAGTCTTCCCCCTTGCATCAGAGGGGGCAGGGTCACGTGATGGGTGGCCCCGCCTCCCCTATATAAGAAATGTCAAAGCTCCAGCCGCGTCATTCCGCTGGGCTGTGTCTGGCGGAGAGAGGCGGCCTCTGATGCTGTGCTCTGGAGCTCTAGATGCCTGAAGATCTTCTCATTGCTGGACCAGAGAGGAGATCACCCGTCGCTGCATACAGACAACGTTGGAGCAGGAAGCCGGGACCGAGTGGATTACTATTGCTGGATTTTTTTTATTTATTTTTTATTAATAAAGAACTTTTTTCTACGGTGTGTGTGTGTTTTTTCCAACTATTTACACTACCTTTGTGAAATGGTAGGGGTACAATGTATCCCATTACCAATTCACATGGGGGGGCAGGATCTGGGGGTCCCCTTTGTTAAAGAGGTCTTCCAGATTCTGATAAGCCCCCCGTCCGCAGACCCCCACAACCACCGTGCAAGGGTTGTGGGGATGAGGCCCTTGTCCCCATCAACATGGGGACATCCTCCCCATGTTGAGGGCATGTGGCCTGGTACGGTTCAGGAGAGGGGGGCCGAACTCTGTCACCCCTCTTTTCTGCGGCCGGCCAGGTAAGGGGTCTGGTGTGGATTTTTGGGGGAACTCCACGCCATTTTTTTTTCAATTTGGGGTGGAATTCCCCTTAAAATCCACACCAGACCTGAAGGGCCTGGAATGGATATTTGGGGGGAACCCCACGTAATTTATTTTTTTAAATTGACGGCGGGGTTCCCCTTAATATCCATTCCAGACCTGAAGGGCCTGGTAATTGAATTTGGGGGACCCCCACACATTTTTTTTTTTTTTATGAATGAATTCTCTCTGAATTGCCAGAGCCGACAATTCATTATAGCCGCAAGTCAATTTTAAATGTATTTTTTTCTTTCAGAAATGACACTGTGCAGGGACAGTTCTAAGTACAGGAAACATGCGCTATTTCACATGCTAACTTTACACCCCCCTAGGTACGAAATTTAAAGGAATATTTAACTTTTATTGTTTCACTTTTAGCATTATTAAATTCACTGCTCCCGAAAAAACGGCCATTTTTAAAACTTTTTTTTGCATTGATACATGTCCCCTAGGGCAGGACCCAGGTCTCCAAACACTTTTTAGGACAATAACTTGCATATTAGCCTTTTAAAATTAGCACTTTAGATTTCAAACGTTCGAGTCCCATAGACTTTAATAGAGTTCTAAAGTTCACACGAACGTTTGGTGTGTTCGCAAGTTCTGGTGTGAACCGAACAGGGGGGTGTTCGGCTCATCCCTAACGCTCACAAAGCTGGAGAAGTCTATAAGAAGATAGCAAAGCGGAGTGTAATTAGGAAATTGCAGTCATCAGCAACAGTGAAAGTTAAAGCAAGATCTGGAAGACCAAGAAAAATATCAGACAGAACAGCTCGCAGGATTGTGAGAAAAGCAATTCAAAACCCACGTTTGACTGAAAGATCTGGCAGACACTGGAGTTGTGGTACACTATTCCACTATAAAGAGATACTTGTACAAATATGGTCTTCATGGAAGAGTCATCAGAAGAAAATCTCTTCTACGTCCTCACCACAAAAATCAGCGTTTGAACTTTGCAAATGAACATATAGACAAGCCTGATGCATTTTGGAAACAAGTTCTGTGGACCGATGAGGTTAAAATATAACTTTTTGGCCAGAATGAGCAAAGGTACGTTTGGAGAAGAAAGGGCACAGAATTTTATGAAAAGAACATCTGTCCAACTGTTAAGCATGGGGGTGGATCAATCATGCTTTGGGGTTGTATTGCAGCCAGTGGCACAGGGAACATTTCACTAGTAGAAGGAAAAATGGATTCAATAAAATTTCAGCAAATTTTGGATGGTAACTTGATGCCATCTGTGAAAAAGCTGAAGTTAAAGAGAGGATGGCTTCTACAAATGGATAATGATCCTAAACACACCTCAAAATCCACAGGGGGATTACATCAAGAGGCGTAAACGGAAGGTTTTGCCATGGCCTTCACAATCTCCTGACCTCAACATAATTGAAAAGAGCAGTGCGTGACAGACAGCCCAGAAATCTCAAAGAACTGGAAGACTTTTGTAAGGAAGAATAGGCAAAGATACCTCAAACATTAATTTTTGCAGACGCCATTTTTTTGTTTTCTGTAATATTGAAAGTGTAAATGATGGAAATAAAATCTAACTTTTTTGACATATTATAAGAATGTCTAATCTGTAATTTGATGCCTTTTGGAGACTTTTCCATCTTTCCTTGGCTTCGTTATGCACATTAATACAAATTTTTACCTCGGGTGCCCAAACTTTCGATCCCCACTGTATAGTTGGCTTTACCATTGCATTTTTTCGCTCTATGTAAAGTTGTACCACACTCCCCATATTGCTAACCACTGTACAAGGAGGATGGAGGCTGAAAAAAACATTTGTAGGCTCCATAGGTGTCACTGGGAGGAGCATTGGTCCAATTAAAAACTACAACACTGGATGACCTCAGCAGCCATCTTTGGCGTGGGCAAATAGCAGTGCCCCACTGTGGTTGGCGTGCAGTTGCAAAGTCTATAGAGTAGGGGCAAAATTCACGCCGTTTAGGAACAGAATACTTAGCCCTAGGGAAAGGTTCATTTTTATGAATGGCTGACTTGGGACTCCACGGTCCATTCTACTAAATTTCTGGACCACAGTGCTTTGATCTAGAACCTGTACAGTTATTATATCCACCACCCCCTCTCAGAAGCTCCTAATGTAAGATCTATTTAAGAGACTACCTTGATGCTGGATTCCAGCCATTGTGTGTTAACATTGCTAAACTGTCCACACCTGTGTTGCCTGTGTCCCTTGTGTCTCTGCTTCCATATGGTTTGGAACTATCAAGCCATGTACTTTATCACTGTTACTGCAGACACAATACCAAGTCCTGGTGTTTGAGATTGTTGTACATGTTGTTGTCTGTTACCTTCAACCTAACCAAATAATCACTGTACAACCCACCATTGGAATTTGTGTGCCATTCTTCCCACTGGAATGCCAACCACATGGCCCCACCCACTCACTCATTTTATGTGGTCTGTTATGCTATTTAGAAATGTAACATTGGATGACCTAGTATTGATATGACATAGTTTCTGAAGCAGATTTTAAATATTATTAAGTCCTGTGTGTATGTTTTAAAACATGTAATCCAGGGAGCTGCGGTGGCTCAACGCGATTGGCACTGTGCTGACAAGCCATTCACCTCTGCAGCTAGAGGTTCGGATCCCGGTCTCGGCTTCATGTGAATTGAGTTTGGTGGTCTCAGCCCGGCTCCCGGTGGGTGTGCTATGCAAGGTAAGCCTGTGCTTAGTACGCCCACCCCCCTCCCACAAAAACCACCACACCTACACACGCACTCTAAATTGGGTTAACACACGCACTTTGACCACGCGGTCTCTAAAAGAGAGGTGAAGGACTAACGGGGCTGGTTGAGCGGGCTAATCCTCTCACTCCCTTATAGGGAGTCCCTCTGCCCCGTTGGGCTTCAAAGCGGAGCAGGTAGGGCGGGTTGTGTGGGAGGACCCCCCCACACACCTGCCATTGCCACCCGGGGCATGGAGAAAGATGGCAGATTGCCTCTGGGGGAGGCCTGCCTACTCCCAACTCCTGCAGTCCAGCTCCTCTCTCGAGTACACGCACAAAATACACTTTAAAAAAAAAAAAAAAAACATGTAATCCATTCTGAATCTACAAAAAAATTAAAAACATAGCTGTGCAGTAAACTAAAACATACTTTTTGCAGTATACTGGACCACTTGCTTTTTAAAATTGAATAGGCTGCAGCATTTACTTTTTGAGTATTACAGTAAATAGGGCTGGTAAAATACTAGCTTGGAGACTGCACCCCGCTGTAAGCTAAGCTCATTTGTTTGGTGAAACTACTTATTCACATTATTATTGATTTCATGAAAACTGTCCCCTAGTAATATGTCATGATCAATTACTTACAATGGAATTACTCCACACAATTTTAATTCATTTAGTTTGGACAAAACTGTGACTGAATAGAGATGAAAAATCAGCTCAATGATGAGATAATCTCCTTGCTCCCTCTTCCAATCAGCAAGCTCCATGTGCTAAAATTTACAGCATGTTACAATGCCATAAAGCCTCATTGGCTAGCAGTGCTACCTCTTTCTTACCCAGTCTAAATGTTAAAGTGCAGTAGATTACGTTGGGCTAAAAAAGCGATATAGTGACTATATGAAGCTACACTTGGTATAAGTACATAACTGGAGTCAAATGGATTATTTTATATCTGCTTACACTTACATTTTAAAGCAGACCTGCACTCAAAAATTAACGTTTCCTGCAATCTGATACTTACCACTCAAGATTTCTTTTAAAAAGCTGACCTTTTTATGATTTTTTATTAGCTTTTTTTATTTTTTACCTGGCCCTGGCCTCTGTTGACATTCTTGCCTAGGCAAGAATTATGATTCATTCTCTGCTGCTTCCTGGGATTCTGATATTAGATATCCCAGGAGACATTACTCTCCATTTATGTAAACAGAATGGAAGATCTGGCACATGCACAGAGATCTGGTAACATGTCATTGAGGGGTCGGCTGCAGGAACTAGGAAGAGACTGCCAGTTACCCATAATGTAAACAATGAAGATGACAGTACAGGACAGGACCTGAAGTAGGAGAGTGGGACATAAGAATAAGGCAACGCTGGATCCTTTGAACTTATATTATTACAGCATAAGAAGAACATCATAGGAAAGGGACAAGAAAAAAATATTTAATTGGAAAGGTGAAGTTACCCTTTAATTAATGCTACTATTTAATATACCTGTATTTATCGGCGTATAACACGCAAAGGCGTATAACACGCACCCTAACTTTAGGAGAGAAGTTTCAGGAATTAAACTTTCCACAGCCCCCTGCGTATAACACGCAGGCACAGTGTACCCTCTATTTTCAGGGTAAAAAAGTGAGTGTTATATGCCAATAAATACAGTAAGCATTATTATCTCTGCATACAACTTTTTTTTTATTTATTTTTTTAAAGGAAAAGGGTGACTTTTTATCTCATCAGCAACAAAAGATGCTGATGAGATACAAATTCACCCTTTTCCTTTTAAAGATAAATAAAAATAAATTGTCTGCAGAGATAATAATGCTTATTTGAAATAGTAGTTTGTTTCCCACTGTCCTGTGCAGAATAATAAAGTAAGAAAGTTTATTTGTTTAATCTAAGTGTCAGGTAGTTGAGCTTTTCTCCTTTTTCTTAAGTATATTTCCACTATTGCACATCTGTGTAACATTCTCTATGCATTGAATTCCAGTTTAACAAATATCCAGACCAGGTGCAACAAATTAGCCCATTTGCACTTGTGAAAAGATCTGTGACCCATGGAGGGAGCTATCAGTCTCACACATCTGTCATAGTGGGTTTCCATGTTTGCATAGTGTATTTTGCATATACTGCTTTAAGCTATTAATGTCTTACTAGCATTTCCTTTGTGCACATGATATGATTTTGCATTGACAAACTCAGTTTCCTTCCTACTTTGTTTCTGTTACTTTTTTCTCTTAGTAGGGACAGCACCATAAAAATATATTTTGTCTCCAGGTTCTTTTCTTGTCATCTGCTGCTCTAGATACCACACACCAAGACATCTCCAAACCTCTCTTAAAGCGTATCTAAACCCAAAATGTAATATATTGCACTTTACCATCCTTAAATGTGATGGCCATATACATTTTCTTGTTTAGGTATTTTCTTTTATTTATTTTTTCTGGTGATACAGCTATTACGTATGTTATTTTTAACAGACCAAGATGTCCAGCAAAAGTGAAAGTTTGAGGGTTGAGGCAAAGCATTTAATACAGACAGGGATGTATAGAGTGTAAAACGTTTTTCCCCTAAAGGAAAAAAAAAAACGTAGCTGTAACTGCTTATAACATATTAGCTAGAGTTCAGCTTTAATTTGTTAGTCAAGTCCATGCATATTTACTAGTGCATTTAACATTGCCCTCTTCATAGGTTGACAATGCTGCTTTCCAAGGGTCCAATGCTGCAGTCCAGGTAGTGCAGCCACAACATTTAAGGCTTGATGAGTTTCAATTGATGCATTTTTTGGGTTTACATAGGCTTTAATTCCACAAAAGACATGCTTTATTTTAGCCCATTCTTCAAATTACACTTGGATTAGGAGATTATTTCATGTTTATGCCCTCTCCCAAACCTGTGCATATTCCTTTTGTCTTGATAGAAGTAACAATTATTCAGGTTTTATTTTGTCAGTGAATGCTTTTGTTTGCTGATGAGGTCTTATAACAAGCATGTCATGTTTTATGACCCATACACACCATCCGAAAATCGGACAACAGATTGTCCGATTTGTTTTTTGCATGCTAGTCACATATCGAAAATGGAAAGGTTACTAAGGTAACGAAAAATCCCGTACGACAGAATACAAACTCGGATGTGAATCGTACGATCTGGTGTCATGCTAGAAAAATTTCCGTGCTTGTCCAATCAGATTATATCGGATGAACTGTCATAATCGACTCACAAAAAATGCATTCTAACAATCCGATTATCATACGATCGTTTTTAAAGCAGTATTTTTTGTTCGATTTTTGGATTGTGTGTACAGGCCATTAGACACCTTAAGGAAATTATAATGTCTTGAAGTCAATGGTATTCATTTTTAATTTACAAACTTTTACAAACATTCAACAAATGCCAAATGATTCACATGGCTTTGAGATTATCCAAAGAGACAATTTAACCATACCAGCCTGCCTTGTACAAAGCTGTATGAATTTTTTTTTCCACAAACAAATTTTGCCTAAGCAGTGTTGAATGGAGTGATTTTATCACAAAATATTTATTTTTGACAATTTGTATTGAAATTATCCACACATGTTGATGTGTGGATAATTTCAATACAAATTGTCAAAAATAAATATTTTGTGATAAAATCACTCCATTCATCCCTAATAAATTCCCATGGAAGAAGTACAGTGGCGGGAATAGGTCTAAGATCGAAACAAAAGACTACATTAAAGGCTGTTGTCATGGTGGAGTTGCATGCTCAGGCTATTACAACTCACTTTAGCTATCTGAGTCTTCTAATGGGTCTTAAAGATAAATAGTAATTTGTGCAACCAGTTGACAGACATAGCTAGGTACGTACCACTGCTGGCAGCTTTTTATGGGGAAGACAGTAGAAGTCAGACAAAGTTTCCTAAACTGTTCAATTGTGTCTTCCCTTGACAAGCCTCAGCTGAAAGAGTCTGTTGGTATCTCAAATAAATAATGTAAGTAGGCATATTTAAAGTATAAGTTCACCCTTGGTCACCTTTTTGTATGTACCAATATCAGCATTATGAACTTCTTTTCAAAAAAATTAAATAGCATTTAAACTACACACGCTTACCTCACAATTGTTATGGATGTTTAAACACACTGCTTGATTACTTCTGCCTTACTTCCTGGACAGGCTTTAGGTAATGACACAGGAAGGAGTTAACACACCTGGCATCATCTACCCTCAGCTGGTCAACTCCTTTCTCTGTCATGACCTAAAGCAGGGGTGCCCAACCAGTGGCCAGAGCCCTCTGATGTGGCCAGCAACCTCCTGCTCTGGGATGGAATGAAATAGATTAGAATACTGTTATTAAAGGTAAGTTTATTACTAAAATCAGTGTATATATGGGCAAATCTGTTCTGCAGTGGTTACTGGACTGCTTTCAAACGGATCCACAGGTGCAGAGGAGTGCACCTGTGGGTTACCTGCACTGAGCCATAGACTTATATTACCTGCAAGTTTGGTGTGCTTTCTGAAAAAATTGCACCACACCTACAGGATATAATAGAAGTCTATGGCAATGTGCAGCTAACCTGCAGGAAAGCCAGAGGTGAACTGTGCTGCAACCGTGATGCAGGTAAACAACCGTGCATCAGTGTGAAAGCAGCCTTAGGCCTCTTTCACATGGTCAGTCCATGGTCACCAAATCAGACCCTCCATTCACCTCTAAGGAGTGGAAGATGTAAATGAACTTGTGTCTATTTACAAATGCCTACCTCCAATCCAATCCGCAAAAAAAAAGAGAGAGCCGAGTGTGCTGCCATCCACCCGCTCCGCTCATTGTGGCCCGCGACCGGTTACCAAGCTGCTTAAGTGGCCCTTGCTCTTCAAAAGGTTGGGCACCCCTGACCTAAAGTCTTAGCAGGAAGTAAGGCAGAAGTAATCGAGAAGTGTTTTGAAACCATAAAGACAGTAAGGTAAGTGTGTGTAGATTAAATGGAAAGCAGTTTTTTTTTTTTTTGCAAAAGAAGTACATTAATGCAATATTGGTACATAGGAGAGCTGGAATTTAGAAACAAAAATAAATAAAAAAGTGTACAAAGGTGAACTTAGCTTTTAGGGGGGCATTTGGAAACAGAAAAAAATGCAGTACAACTACAACCATGAAATCATGCACAGCTAGCATCACATTCCTACTGTCAGAATGTTTGAATGTAGTTCTTTAGCAAATTATAAGAAAACAATAATGCTTAAATAGTTAGCTGACATTTTAGTTGTTTAATATATATATATATATATATATATATATATATATATATATATATATATATATATATATATATATATATATATATATATATTTTAAACAGGGAATTGCCATTTGTGTATTTCCATTATCTGACATGTTCTATATAAGTGCATATTTACAGCAAAATATGTATTAACACATTTAATGTTTGATGAGCCTAGTAAAAATGTAGCTAAAACTGAATGGAAAACTATGCAAAAAAAATAAAAAAAACTGATTTTCTTTAGAAATGATTTTAAGAAGGAAGAAAATACGCCTTTCTTCATATGTGGAAAAGGAATTGTCAGGAGGATACAACCATTTACAGCTTCTGTGGTTTCAGTCAAGGACTGAAGATTTGGTGTGATGAATGGTTTCTGTCTTAAAGTAGAGATTATAGAATGCAGAGCAGTTATAGTTTTTCCCAGAAAGCACAATAGAGACTATGTTTCAAACTCAGGAAATGTGTGCCTTACAGCGCATCAAAAATTCTTATTACATCAGGTAATGTTAGCATCAAATGTAAGAAAGCTGTATATCTTTATTTCGTTTTCTTTACATTTGACACAGATCTATTTGCCAGATCATCTTGACACACTCTCTTTTATTCCATCCATGAGAAACCTGATTGAAAAGCAAACATTCATTGATGCATAAGTGTGATGATTCCCACGTTTGGAATGTTTCTGGGAATAGTGGTAGGTTAGAGCAGTGTTTCTCAACCTTTTTTCAGTCAAGGTTCCCTTTAAGCATTATGGACAATCTCAAGGGACCTTTTAAGCATTATGGACAATCTCAAGGGACCCTTTAAAAATGATTGGCAGTCTCGAGGCACCCAATTCTAAAATGTAAAAATGATTCTAATAGTTTTACATAATGCAGCAACATCCACACATGTACGACACCCAACATTAGAGGTAATTTATTCTTCCAAAGCAATAACACTTTTAAAAACTGGTACTGACTAGTATTCAAATGTTTCTTTTCTCCCTCAGTTTTTCTCCATCACTTAGTTAATGTGACCCCAACACTGATGTAAAGGAGCAGGGGAAGATCAAACAAGTATGCTATGCAGACGACTGACCACCTCTTTATCAACGAATGGTGCACAATGACAACCTGTGGCTTTGTGTAAATAAAAGGCAGGCTTCATCCACATGCAGGCTTGTATACAATTTGTGGGTAATTTCTTGGTAATTTGCCAAGGCGCCCCTGAAGAAACCTCAAGGCACCACAGGGTACTGGAATATCACTAAGTCCATCACTTGAGAAATAGGTTGAATAAATACGCTTTGTTTGTTTACTTGTTTCACCTTTTTGAAGTTTATTGCAACTCTCTGTTACTTGGTCAACAGCCTACTCTTCATAACAAGGAACCAAATTAGAACAAATCAGATAATTTTCTTGAATTGAGTTTGAAGATTATTTATCGTGAGCAGATCAGCAGCTGATATTTGGTCATCAGAGTGGTATGTGTTTAAATAATCAAAGCAAGCTAACAACATCATTCTAATAAAAATGCAAAAGGGAATAGCAAAGAAAAAAGACAGTATTTAAAAAAAAAAAAAAAAAAATAGTACAATAAATGTAATCAGTTTCTGACTAAGCTGTTCACTGAAAATACAAAGATGGAAAGTCGTAGGTCATCAAACAAGCGGGCAAAAAAGCAGGAAAAAAAAAATACTGACAAGTAGCTAGTTTAAAAGGTGATAAAATAAGGCAAAAGTTATGTGCCCATAGCTGAACAAGAGACCAGACAAACTCTATAAAATAATGAAGCATAATTTGCACAAAAAAATATGCAAAAAATACGATTCACGTAGAACTGCGGCGGCGTAACGTATCGTAGATACGTTACACCGCCGCAAGTTTTCATCGCAAGTGCCTGATTCACAAAGCACTTGCAATGAAAACCTACGCTGGCGGCCTCCGGCGTAAGCCCGCATAATTTAAAGGGGCGTGTGCCATTTAAATTAGGCACGCTCCCGCGCCGGACCTACTGCGCATGCTCCGTTTCGAAATTCCCGCCGTGCATTGCGCGAACTGATGTAATTTTTTCGAACGGCGATGTGCGTAGCGCAATTCCGTATTCCCGGACGTCTTACGCAAAGGACGTGAATTTTTAAATTTCGACGCGGGAACGACGGCCATACTTTATACAGCACATACGTGTGCTGTGTAAAGTTAAGGCACCCAAAACGACGACTAAATTTGCGACAGGAAACTAGACTAGCAGCGACGTAGCGAACGCGAAAAACCATCATGGATCGCCGTAACTCCTAATTTGCATATCCGACGCTGGTTTATGACGCGAACTCCCCCCAGCGGCGGCCGCAGTATTGCATCTTAAGATCCGACAGTGTAAAACAATTACACCTGTCGGATCTTAGGGCTATTTATGCGTAACTGATTCTATGAATCAGTCGCATAGATACTCTGAGAGATACGACGGAGTATCTGAGATACGACGGAGTATCTCGGCTGTGAATCTGGCCCTGTATTTCTAGGCATTGGATGCAGATGAGTATCAAATTTCAAATGTCCTAGTTGTTGGAGTGGCTTTCTATCTGTGGTCATAATGTACTCCCAAATGGAAAAGGTGAGATAGGTATTGTCAAGAAAAGCAATATACAGTACAACAATAAAATGGGTGTAGACAAAACAATGCGTTCAACATTCAGGGTGCTACACTACAAATGACCAAACGCAATATTCCCCATGCACACCTTCCTGAAAATGGCTGTTTAGTAATACTGGGTGCTATAATGACCACAGGCTGAAAACCATAAACATTTAGAGTGAAGAAATGTCATCAGCACACCAAGGATTCCTCAAAAGGATCCAAAACTTTATTTTTGTGGTCATAGTACACATACAGCAATGTTTCGGATACAGGCAGGGCCCCTTCGTCAGGCAGGTGACACTTTGTCACACTTGTGCTGATGAAACTTCTTCACTTTGCATTATATATGACCACACACTAACGTGTACTAGCTTAGTATGTTTTATCACACTGGGTGTGAGGTATATTTTGGATATTGTTAAAAAAAGCATCTAAAAGTTATTAAATTTAAGATCCTTAGCTTACCTTAAACAAAGCCATTACAAGAGCCATTTGGTTGGTCTTGCACAAAAAAAATAAAAAAATATGGCTGAATTTAGGTAAAGTGCATGACGTAGGCACGGTTGCTCTGAAACAACACAGAAATGTTCAGTAAAAACTAATTGTGGCAGGTATAAGAGACCGTATACATGGAAAAACTGTCTTCAGAGTACATGTAACCAGATGTAGGAGGAGAATTTGTATTTTAAAATAAATATTTCCAGGATCAAAAACAATGGTGAAGGTGGAGACACAGAAAGCAATACAAATCTCACATAAGTTCTCACTCTTCCGCATTCTATTCAATAGTTTCACATATAAGATACAATCCATCAGGGAAATGGAGAATATATGCCCCCAACACAGCCCAGAAAAAAATATACGCGACTCTCTTTGCCAAACTAGCTCCCTACAGATCCTCACCTCTATTATTATGTGGAGATTTCAATGATGTTGTTGACCCGGCTCTTGATACCTCTAATACTTCGAGATGCAGGCCTTCCGCATTATCTGCACTACTCCAAAGAGAAGATACCTTTTTTTCTTCCCCTCATCAGTCTTACTCTCGGATTGACCTATTTGTTACTGATAAGCACCTACTCCAATCCATTACTGATTCCCAAATTGGAACAATATCTTGGTCTGACCACGCGCCAGTCAAAACTAAATTAACATCCTTTCCCAAACTCCTAGACACACGATCTGGAGACTAAACACCTCCCTTCTTAACAACTCTGCATTTGAGACTCAAATAAGATCCGAGATTGAGAATTATTTCCAATACAATGTAGATTCTGTAGCCGATCATGCTATTACATGGAATGCCCATAAAGCTTGCCTGCAAGGTTTATTTATAAAGCTTAGAGCCCGTGCTAAGAGAATACATTCTTCTACCACTGAATCCCTCCTAAAGTGAATCCGCACCCTAGAAACAGAGAACAAGCAATCTCCTTCCAAGGATGCTTACTTAAAACTAAAAGATCTTAGGCCCAGATTCACAAAGGAGATACGACGGAGTATCTCAGATACTCCATCGTATCTCTCAGAGTATCTATGCGACTGATTCATAGAATCAGTTACGCATAGATATCCCTAAGATCCGATAGGTGTAATTGTTTTACACTGTCGG
Organism: Rana temporaria; assembly: GCF_905171775.1. NCBI lineage: Eukaryota > Metazoa > Chordata > Amphibia > Anura > Ranidae > Rana > Rana temporaria. The sequence goes on from NC_053489.1 coordinate 497,691,879, forward strand.
ATCTTAGGATGCAGTACCGCGGCCGCCGCTGGGGGGAGTTTGCGTCGTAAACCAGCGTCGGGTATGCAAATTAGGAGTTACGGCAATCCACAACGGTTTTTCGCGTTCGCTACGTCGCCGCTAGTCTAGTTTCCCGTCGCAAAGTTAGTCGTCGTTTTGGGTGCCTTAACTTTAGTCAGCAAACGTATTGCTGTCTAAAGTATGGCCGTTGTTCCCGCGTCTAAATTTAAAATTTCACGTCGTTTGCGTAACACGTCTGGGAATACGTAAGTACGCTACGCACGTCGCCGATCGCAAAAATGACATCAGTTCGCGCAAAGCACGGCAGGAGTTATGAAACATAGCATGCGCAGTAGGTCCGGCGCGGGAGCGCGCCTAATTTAAATTGTAACCGCCCATTTGATTTGGACCGCCTTGCGCCGGACGTATTTACGATACACCGCCGCAAGTTTCCAGGTAAGTGCTTTGTGGATCGGGCACTAAAACTGAAAACTTGCGGCGGTGTAACGTAAACAGTTTACGTTACACGGGTGAAATTGTACCTGAATCTGGCCCTTAGATCTCAACTTAGTGATCACCTTAGGAAAAATTTTGATTTTTACATTAAACGCCTTAAACTACAATCGTACATTGCAGCCAATAAACCTGGTGCCTATATGGCTAAACAATTTAAAAAACAACTTTCTAATAAAAGAATTGCGTTTCTCACTAGCTCCCAAGGTCAACGTATTAAAAATCCATTGGATATCGTTTGGTAATTTTTTATGTCAAGCTCTATAACCTCACAGAAAATGAGCATCCCCCCCCCCCTCCTTGCCCTCTATCTCCCCAGAACAACTTGATCTTCTTGCAGAACCTTTTTCGCCTGCTGAAATCCCTAAGCTCATCAAACATTTACCCCTACACAAAGCCCCAGGACCTGATGGACTCCCTAATGAGCATTACAAACGCTTTGCTGAATTACTGCTCCCCATCTTTGCAACACTTATAATCAGTTTACAACTACAGGTAACATTCCAAAGGAATCCCTTGATGCATTGGTGATCACCATTCCTAAACCAGGGAAAGCAACAGATAATCCCGCTAACAACCGCCCAATATCTCTCTTAAATACAGACACTAAAATGAATGCTAAACTCCCAGCACAGCGCCTTGCAAATGTCATTCCACTGATTATACATCCAGACCAGGTTGGCTTTGTGCCAGGATGGCAGGCTTCAGATGGTACCAGAAGGTTTATCGACCTACAATGGGCAGAGCATAGTCGAACGCCTTCTCTCTTCCTATCGTTGGATGCAGAGAAGGCGTTCAATAGCGTTTATTGGCCCTACATGGAAGCGGTCTTCTGCAAGTTTGGTGTATTGGGAACCTTCCTGTCAGCTATACTAAGTTTATACGCTCATCCAACAGCACGCGTATGGACTTCAGGTGTTATATCCAGCCCATTAAAAATCACCAATGGCACTAGACAGGGCTGCCCACTGTCCCCCCTGATTTTTGCCATGATAATGGAACCGTTTGTGCAGGCCATTAGATCAAACCCATTGATATCAGGTATAAAAATTGGAGATGTTGACCACAAAATTGGTCTTTACGCTGATGATGTCATCATTGCCCTAACGAATCCTAAGGTTTCCCTTCCTGCAGTCCAACACATCTTAGATTCATTCAGTTCAATATCCCTCTATAAATTAAATCATAGTAAATCCCTTATGCTAGACCAACTACATACCCAATATATCTCAAACAATTTTTCCTTTGCATGGGCTCCTAACTCCTTTCTTCCCTATCTAGGGATTCAGCTAATGTTCCCAAGCAATATTTTACTTAGGACAAATTTGGAAAATATCGCAGGCAAACTATTGCGGCTAACAAAGGAAATTAGCCATGTTCCTGCCTCATGGGCTGGAAGAATTGCTCAGGCAAAAATGTTTCTGCTTCCGCATATCTTGTATCTATTCCGAACAATCCCTCTCCCAATAGTGCATACTCAATTGAGAAAACTACAGGGAATTGTCAACAACTTTATTTGGCAACAAAAAAGACCCAGAGTGAAGAGAGCTATACTCTTGACCCCGGCCCAACATGACGGATTGTGTGCTCCGGACATCCTAGCATATTATCGCGCAACAATCTTAGATCAGTTAAAAACGTGGTGGTCGGATCAACGCCTGACAACTTGGAAACAAATAGAAGCTACTGCACTCCTTGCAAACCCCAAGCATGTTCTTGCTGCTACTTGGCTTACTCTCAAACCAAAGCATCATTTGCTGAGCACCATCACCGCCTCCCTAAGAGTCTGGTCAGCTATTTCGCAAATCAATTCAGGCCTATCAGTGGATACCCTCTCAGTATTGCCCACCAAAGCAATTGCCCCTCTAGCACCAGATCTACCCATCACAGACTGGATAAAGGCCAGCATTGCCAATGTGGGTGTGCTCTTTTCATCCTTGGGACTACACCCCTTCTCTTATTTACAACAGAAGTTTGGATTGTCTTACAAAATGTTCTTTGTCTACCTCCGGAATAGATCCCTTCTTTCTAAGCTTTGTTGGTCGACAGCAGACACTTTTTCTCAAGCCCTGCTAAAAAATTTAAACTCCAAAGACCCTAAAGTTAAAGGTATTTCCCTCTTATACAAGTTGATTACCATGCCAAACTCGGATCTACTCTCCTCATCCATTCAATATTGGTCCTCCTATGTGTCTCAATCACCCCCAACTGATTTATGGGTGAAGGCCCTCTTAACTCCCTTACGTCTATCTCACTGCGTTACTCATTGGGAATCTCTTCAGAAACTGTTCCACAAATGGAACTTTACCCCTGAAAGGCTGGCAAGGATATATTCGGGGCACCTCGTCTAAATGCTGGAGAGGCTGTGGCAACACTGGATCCCTATCTCACATCTGGTGGGACTGCCCGCTCATTAGAAAATTCTGGGATCAAGTGGGGGAATTAATTTTCTCACTGTGTGACATATCTATTCCGATGTCCCCTTTAGATCTACTCCTTGGTCTGTCAATTCCCTCCTGGCCTAGACATTTGCAAACGCTGGTGACACACATTTTAATAGCAGCTGGATTGGTGATCACAAGACATTGGAAATCAACCCAACCACCCCATCTAAAGGATGCCATCTGACTACTTAACTCACATTTCCTGATGGAATTCTCATTCGCCAAACCAATTTGTCTACAAATAGCTTTACCATGTCCTGGGAAAAATGGATCGCTGATCGCAGAAGTGTGCCCCTGTGTTAGATAAATCACCATGGACTCACCCTTTTAATTACTATTACTGGTCGACTGGGGGGCTTTTACCTGCCTTCTCATCCAGTCCACTTTCCCACTTCCCTCTTCTCAGGTTTTTGTCTCAACTGCTTTATCCGAATATCGGCATTAGGTCCCTAGGTGGTACACAGTTCCTATTTTTTATATATTGTTGACAAACCTTACTAATGGACATCTATTGCATATATGTCTCCAAGTGTTTAGCATGCTCTACATGGTAATACCTTTTGTTTATATGCAGGCTGGATCTCAGCTGGTTTAACTGCTCAATCTCTGAAGTATTCTGTAGATACACAATGCTATAAGATTGTCTCTACTGTTTTTTTTTTTTTTATGGTTTCTCTCTTTTCTCATTAACTCCTCTGATATGTGCACTGAGCCAGGGTATGCCCAATTGGCGTTGTTTTGCACACACTCCTTCTCTTTTTGAAATTAATAAATACTTTGAATATTAAAATTTGTATTTGTATATGCTCTTTTGAATATGCTTGCAATTGGATTTGTTGTATATATATATTTATTACATGTGTTTACTCTAGAGAACTCTTTGTTGTGTCTGTCTGTGTCAGGGTTAACTTAACGACACCTCAAAATCAGGTTGCATATGCAATGGTGTACTTTTGGTGTGGTCCAGCGTGTTTACAGTCCATTCAAATTAATGGGTTGAAACCGCACTGCACCTGGTTCACAAATTCCTATACGATTCATGGTGTGTATAGAGATGTACAGAACTGTTCACCGGCGAATAGTTCGCGGCGATTTTCGCTTGTTCGCGTTCGCCGCCGCGGGCAAACTTATGCAATGTTTGATTCGCCTCCTATTAATTAACATTGAGCAAACTTTGACCCTCTACCTCACAGTCAGCAGACACATTCCAGCCAATCAGCAGCATACCCTCCCTCCCTGACCCTCCCACCTCTAGGGCAGCATCCATTTTAGATTCATTCTGAACTTGCATTCTTAGTGAGAGGAGGGACAGAGTTGCTGCTGCTGATTTTATAGGGAAAGTGCTAGCTTAGGCCAGTGTACTCCAGTCCTGAAAGACTCATCTGATCTCTGCTGTTAGAACAGCACCCCAAACAGCCCTTGTTAGGGCTAATCAATCAGTCTGCTTTTTTTTTCTTCTCTGTAATCTGTGCTGCGTGGTTTACAGAGAGAGACAGAGAGAGAGAGAGAGAGAAAGGGTGTAATTTTTTGGAGTTAGATAGAGCAGGCAGGCTAGTCAGTTAATGTTACAGTGTGTAAAGGATATATATACATCACCAGGAGTTGTACATATATTTATACACTGTATAGTTTAGTTAGATTAGAGGTGCAGGGTGCTGTGTAATATAAAGGGGTCCAGTGGTGCAGTGCTGTGTAATGTAAAGGGGTCCAGTGGTGCAGTGCTGTGTAATGTAAAGGGGTCCAGTGGTGCAGTGCTGTGTAATGTAAAGGGGTCCAGTTGTGCAGTGCTGTGTAATGTAAAGGGGTCCAGAGGTGCAGTGCCGTGTAATGTAAAGGGGTCCAGAGGTGCAGTGCTGTGTAATGTGAAGGGGTCCAGAGGTGCAGTGCTGTGTAATGTAAAGGGGTCCAGTGGTGCAGTGCTGTGTAATGTAAAGAGGTCCAGTGGTGCAGTGCTGTGTAATGTAAAGGGGTCCAGTGGTGCAGTGATGCGTAATGTAAAGGGGTCCAGAGGTGCTGTGTAATGTAAAGGGGTCCAGTGGTGCAGTGCTGTGTAATGTAAAGGGGTCCAGTTGTGCAGTGCTGTGTAATGTAAAGGGGTGCAGTGCTGTGTAATGTAAAGAGGTCCAGTGGTGCAGTGCTGTGTAATGTAAAGGGGTTCAGTGGTGCAGTGATGCGTAATGTAAAGGGGTCCAGAGGTGCTGTGTAATTTAAAGGGGTCCAGTGGTGCAGTGCTGTGTAATGTAAAGGGGTCCAGTGATGCAGGGTGCTATGTAAAGGGGTCCAGAGCTGTGGGGTGCTGTGTAATGTAAGGGGCCCAGTGGTGCAAGCTGCTGTGTAATATAAAGGGGTCCAGTGGTGCAGTGCTGTGTAATATAAAGGGGTCCAGTGGTGCAGTGCTGTGTAATGTAAAGGGGTCCAGTGGTGCAGTGCTGTGTAATGTAAAGGGGTCCAGTTGTGCAGGGCTGTGTAATGTAAAGGGGTCCAGTGGTGCAGTGCTGTGTAATGTAAAGAGGTCCAGTGGTGCAGTGCTGTGTAATGTAAAGAGGTTCAGTGGTGCAGTGCTGTGTAATGTAAAGGGGTCCAGTGGTGCAGTGCTGTGTAATGTAAAGGGGTCCAGAGGTGCTGTGTAATGTAAAGGGGTCCAGTGGTCCAGTGTAACCCTTACACTACCTGATCGATACAACATCATACCTGATGTTTTAAATCACGTTATTCCAAACAATTTATGAATCTTAGGTGATTTATGCCCTTTATGGATTAAAAACGGACTCTGCGACAACTACGTAATTTTCCATGGGAGTTTTGCCATGGATCCCTCTCCGGCATGCCACAGTCCAGGTGTTAGTCCCCTTGAAACAACTTTTCCATCACTACTGTGGCCAGAAAGAGTCCCTGTGGGTTTTAAAATTTGCCTGCCCATTGAAGTCTATGGCGGTTTGCCGGGTTCGCCCGTTCGCGAACTGTTGCGGAAGTTCGCGTTCGCCGTTTGCGAACCAAAAATTTTAGGTTTGCGACATCACTAGGTGTGTACTGGCCCTAAAACCAGAATATAGAGCATTTGTTTTGGTCGTTGAGAATGGATAACTTGCACATGGCCTCTTGGGGTCATTCAAGGTAGACTTTGGGTGTATTTCTCCCCACCTGATGGCCATAGGTGCTATATACAGTAAAACCACCCATAGACATAAATGACTGTATGCAGGTACACGCTGTCACATGCATGAATCCACACATGTATGCAGATGTAGAACCCTGAACACAGCCAGAGGGCATTCAGGGTTTTACATCTGTATGCATTTATGAGTTGACGCAAGTACTGGCATATAACCGCATATACCCATTCATGTCTATGGGGTGGCTGTATGTAGCATCTGTGGCTCCCAGGCAGGGAAATATGCCCAAAGTTTAAGTTGTATGGTTCCAGAAAGCTGTGTGCATGAACCCTAAAAACAGCTAGAGAGGTCATAAATGGCTTGTTTTAAAGCTATTTTTTCTACTTGTTAAGACTATATAAATATTTTAATGTCCATAGTACAGGTGCAATTTAAATACTGAAACTGATGTGATTGGATCTAAAAGAAGCAACTTTATAACATGGTTCAATCATCTTTTTTTACTTCTGATTTAATATAAATGATCATGGTGTTTTTTCTACAGTATAAACAGATCTGTATTCTATTGCAACAAATGTTAGTACGTTGTACATTTAAATTTGTATATTCTCTTTTTATTGTAAGAGTTTCATTTATATAGTAGATAATTAGTAAATTAGTTAATTGATATCTTTTTTGTAAAGGTGATTTATGTGAGTTAAGCCTCGTACAAACGACCGAGTTTCTCGGCAAAAACCAGCAAGAAACTTGCTGGGAGATATTTTTTTGCAGAGGAAACTGGTCGTGTGTACATTTTCGTCGAGGAAACTGTCGAGAAACTCGACGAGCCAAAAATAGAGTAAGTTCTCTATTTCCTCGACGGGAATGGAGAAACTTGCCTTGTCGAGTTCCTCGACAGCCTAACAAGGAACTTGACGAGGAAAACGATGTGTTTCGCCCGTCGAGTTCCTCGGTCGTGTGTACAAGGCTTCACTATATTACATGATAATATACATGGCATTAACACATCCAATTTATTTTGAATGGGCTGCCAATCAATCATCGACAGTATGTGCCTTGTGTAGTTTTGTACTGCATTGTTCTCTACTGTTCAGCAGTGTTTTGTGGTACCATCAGGGCCGCCATCAGGGGGGTACAGGCATTACACCTATAAAGGGTCCGAATGTCCCCAGGGGCCTGCTGCCACCCCTCAGCGGCACTCGGCTGGAGAGAGGAGAGGAGAGGAGAGAGAGATGAGACACAGATGACACGGCAGCAACCCCCCCCAGTCATTTTTGGCACCCCCCGTTTCTCAATGTAATTCTCGTCACCAACCAACCCCCCCCCCCCGGTTCTCAATGTAATTTTTGGCATCCACACACCCCCATGCAAATTTTGCAACTATAGGGTATTACATTTGTTAATTTGCATCTGGAAATGTTTGCAATATTTGCTATAAAACCAAGCAGCAATTTGAATTACTGAGGCATAAGGAAAATCCAATCCAGTTCAAACTTTCCTTTGGATAATCATCAATAATAGGAAAAACAGCAGGATCATATATTGCATGCTAGATGAGTGCTGTGGTCAAATATTTGCTAAGGTTTTAGTATACTTTAATATATGAGGGTGCTAGAAGATATTATGCAACACCATAAGACATATTTATTGTATTATTAGAATGCTTAGAGACTTTCAGGCAATCAGATCCAGAACTTGAGGTTGAGATAAATTTTATTTGGAGATGAACAAGATTGTATCTGTTGAGTACAAAAGAGGGTCATGTCAAAATAGATGCAGCTGTAGGATTTAAATGACTCTCCAGTGATAAACATTCAAATGGAAACTTAAATAAATATGTATTTTTTTTGAGCAGTTTTGAAGAAACCTAAAACTCAGTTTAAGGATACAAAATAAAAGAGGATATGTCCTGTACAGTATTATAAAATATACATATTATTGGATAATAGTCACTGTAGAATAATATGTAAAATACAGTATTACAATCAAGAGCCACAAACTAGTTAAAGCATTTGTTAACCTACCCCCAAAAAAATGGATCCTGCTCCTTTAACCCTTTTGCTACTGATTTGCGCAAATGTTTATCAAACCAATATTTTTGCTAACAATCCACAAAAAACATGATTAGCAGATAGATACACAGCAAATTTTACAAAATTCCTACTAAATATAAAAGCTTGACCTGTATTGAGTTAATAAATAACAAATATTTGTAATTTTTTACGTTGCCCCTTTTTGCAAAGTTGAACGTACGCAAAAATGTAAATATCCAAATTTCTCTAACAAACTGAAGGTTTCCTTACAGCTTTCAGAATTTGTGAAAGACCCCCAAAACCATATATTTTCTAAAAGCATGTGACCTCTAGAATAAAAATAAGGTGCTACTGATTTTTTAGACCCCATGGTATTTGCACAAATGTTTATTAAACCAATATATTCGCAAAAATTACACTAAAACCATTATTAGCAGATAAAAACACAGCTGACCACATTTGACCAAATTCCTGCTAAATCCCTGCTAAATATAAAAGCTTAACCTCTAAGGAATTAATAAATAACAAATATTAGTACATTTTTAATTGCGCCTTTTTGCAAAATGGTAAAAATCGAACGTACCCAAACATTTCTCAAAAAAGCTGGAGGTTTTCATTTTTCACTTACAGCTTTCAAAATTTGTAAAAGACCACGAAACTGTACATTTTCTGAAAGCACATGGCCAGTAGAATAGAAAGAAGGTGCTACTGATTTCTAAGGCAGCGTGATATTTGCACAAATATTTATCAAAACAAAATGTTTGCTAAAAATACACTAAAATCATTGATAGTGCACATAAACACAACATAACGTACAAAATTCCTGCTAAATTGCTACTAAAGCATCGTTCACATGTGGCATACTAAAGTGTATGCCAATGGGGGGTTATATTTAACCGCACAGGGATGCACAGGTGTTCCATGCTTCCCCATACAGGCAGTCCCATTTATGTCAATTGGAATGCAATGGCTGCACAGGCATAGCTGCTGTTCCCAATCTGACATCCGTGTGGGTGTGGGTACCTTACCCCGAACACAGACAGTGCAAGCCCAGGGACAATGACCTATAAACTGTGCAACTCAGTTGAACAACAAATCTTTTAGGTGGAGGAAATAAAAATAAAAACATAGAAATAATATGCTTGCATAAGTGTGCATACCCTTACAACTAATACTTTGTTAAAGCACCTTTTTATTTTATTACAGCACTCAGTCTTTTGGGTATGAGTCTTTCAGCATGGTACATCTTGACTTGGCAATATTTGCCCACTCTTCTTTTCAAAATATGTCAGTTTGCGAGGGCATCTTCTGTGCACATACCTCTTCAGATCACCCCACAGATCAGATTCAGGTCTGGGCTCTGGCTGGGCCATTCCAAAACTTGAATCTTCTTCTGGTGAAGACATCCCTTCTGGTGAAGACATCTGATTTTGATGTACAATTTTCTTCATGTTCAGCTTTTTTTAGCAGAAGCCTGAAGGCTTTGTGCCAATATTGAATGATATTTGGAACTGTTTATAATTCCCTCTACCTTGACTAAAGCCCCTGTTCTAGCTGAAGAAAACAGCCCCAAAGCATGATGCTGCCACCACCATGCTTCACATTGGGTATGATCTTCATTTGCTGATATGCTGTGTTGTTTTTGTGTCAAACATATCTTTTGGGATTATGGCAAACAAGTTCAACCTTGGTTTTGTCAGACCATATTTTCCCACATGCTTTTGGGAGACTTCAGGTGTTTTTCTTTGCAAAATTTAGCTGGGCTTGGATGTTCTTCTTTGTAAACCCCACTTTACCCCATAGCCCACGCATTTGAAGAATATAGGAGATTGTTGTCACATGTACCACACAGCCAGTACTTGCCAGATATTCCTGCAGCTCCTTTAATGTTGCTGTAGGTCTCTTGGCAGCCTCCCTGACCAGTTTTCTTCTCGATTTTTCATCCATTTTAGAGAGACGTCAAGTTCTTGGTAATGTCGCTGTTGTGCCATATTTTCTCCACTTCATGATGACTGTCTTCACTGTGTTCCATGGTATATCTAATGCCTTGGAAATTCTTTTGTACCCTTCTCCTGACTGATACCTTTTACCAATGAAATCCCTCTAATGCTTTGGAAGCTGTCTGTGGACCTTGGGGTTTGGTGTAGAATGTGACTAAGAACATGTCAGGAAAAACCTACTACAACAGCTGACCTTTATTTGGTGTGAATCAGAGGCACTTTAAATGATGAAGGTGTTTACTGACTCCTATTTAACATGAGTTTGAATGTGATTGCTTAATTCTGAACAGAGCTACATTCCGATTTATAGAAGGATGTGCACACTTACGCAACCACATTATTTTATTTTTTCTTCACCCCCAGTTCACCCTTCAGTTTGTTTTTCAATTCAGTTGTGCAGTTTGTAGGTCACATTAAGGTGGAAAAAGTTCTGAAATGATTTATCTTTGTCTCATTTTTTTACATCACACACATGACATTTTATCAGGGGTAAGTAGACTTTTTATATTCACTGTATGGTGTATTATATGTATACATGTGTTCTATTTACTTACCAGAAAAAAATACCCCATTTAGTATGGTCCTGAAGAAGATACGCAGTTAGCGAAATATATAATGGAGAGGTGCTTCGGTTGTGGCCCTACTGGGGTATATGTATTTTATGATATAGTGGCAGTATTTTGAGCACTATATGATTTTGATATTCTATATATGCAGTTGCGTTTAAAAAAAAAATTGTAATTAAAGATTGTAATATTTTTTTTATAAATGATTGTGTGTGTCTCATGTGGGTACCATTAAAGTCCACTTAAAGACAGTGCATGCTTCTGCTAGGTTTTATTGGTTCAATATAATTTAGGATGAGGCACGGTCAAAGTCCCTTTTTTTCTTATAGTGATAAAGTGGTTTCCCTTGTTTTATGTTTTAAAGCACAGTAAACAAATATTCCAGGACAGTATGAAAACCCCCAAAATGACCCCTTTTTGGAGGGTGGACACCCAAAAGTGATTTGATATTTGCCCACATGTCTTTGGAAATAAAGAAACATGCTGATATTAAAGAGATTAAAGTATGGAGCTTTGTAATTAACCACTAGATACATTAAATGTAGAGGTCATAAGCAGAAATGTAGTAAATTATGTTAATTGTTTATAGGAGATGTTGCCATCATCCCTGAATAAAACAAGCTACACAAGGGCTTTCTCTATAGGGACCTTTAGGGGCATGTACTCCTCAAACATCAAACATGTTAAACAATTGATTACATTTTAAACATGAATATGACAGCTATTCTTCTTAGTATGTGGTTAATGTTAAAAAAAAAACATACAAACCTTTTGCTTGGGGGGTTTGAAGCAAAAAAAAAAAAAACGTGAACGCCAGGATGACCCCATGTAACATGAGATAATTCGAAAATTTGCATCCATTGTGATTTTTTACCATGTTTTTTTCCTATTTTGCTTTTTAACTTTTTTTTTTAGGAAATGTAATACATTTTTTAACATGTTTGATGTTAGAGGAGTACATGCCCCTAAAAGTCCCTTGTGTAGGTCATACACAGGAGGATCAGATGGTTTGTCTTTAAGAAAACTATAAGAGGGGTCATTATCAGAACTTCATTCATTGTATGTAATAAATGAAGAGAGACTAATGCGCCGTACACACGATCAGGCTTTTGCCCGGCCTAAAGCACATCGGAATTCCGACGGAATAAAATAGACGGAGTAAAATAGAACATGTTCTATATTTAAACTCCGATAGAATTTATCGGAATTTCCGAAGGAATTTCTCCAATGGGGCATACACACAGTCAGAATTTCCGATGCAAAAAGTCTCTCTGACTTTTTCCATCGGAAATTCCGATCGAGTGTATGGGGCTTTAGACCCCTTTCACACTGGGGGGCGTTTTGCAGGTGCTATAGCGTTAAAAATAGCGCCTGCAAAGCGCCCTAAAACAGCTGCTCCTCACACTCCAGTGTAGCGGTGCACTGGCAGGGCATCAGAAAAAGTCCTGCCAGCAGCTTCTTTGGAGCGCATTAGGAGCGATGAACTCACCGCTTCTAATGCGCTCCTGCCCATTGAAATTAATTGGCAGCGCCGCCGTACCGCCTGCTGTAGCGGCGGTTTGTGGGTGGTTTTAACCCTTTTTTGGACACTAGTGGGGGATTTGGATGTAAAAAAGACAAAAGGTGAAGGAACATTTATCCTCCCTTCTACCCTGTGGGTTAGCAGAAGGGACAGCAATCAAGCATATGTATCAACTAGGGTTTTCCTGAAGTAAAGCCTTGCACTCTGGTGAGGAAAATAAGACAATCTAGAAGAACATTGTTTTCCAATATGTCTCCTGTTTGTGTTGTATTTTGAGAGTCAAATCTTCCATCTGTCCAATTTCTTCTGCATTGCATTGTCACATACAGAATTAATTGTTTTAGTAAGATTGCATAGGAATCGGAGAGTTGCATTATAGCAATGAAGAGGGATCCTAGGGAGAAGGCAGAGAGTGGTGGGAGGGAATGTAAAAATTGATAAAGTTGTAATACCTTCCAAATTAGACAAGAGACTTTGTTGGATTCATCATTGTAATGCTCCATGAAAGCCTGGGCACAGATCTTAATGGTGGGACCTATAGAAAAAAGTGAATTGATAGAGAGAGAAATAGATACAGTGGGCTTTATTCACAAAGCGGTATGTTTCCCTTTAAAAATGCGCTAAAATACCGTTTAGCGTTTTTCCAATTTTTTTTTTGCATTCACAGAAAACCACAAATACTGCATGAGTTATTTCATGAAGTCTTGCGGTATTGTAGTAGTGAAAACATTCAGTAAGTTAACACCTGCCACTAGCCCGTGTATTTAATTACATTAATAATTAGACATTGTTAAGGAGGGACAAGAGCCTCTTCCCCACAACTCTGGCCGGTGGTTTTGAGGGTGGGCGGGTGGGCGAATTATCGGAATCTGAAAGCCCCCTTTAGCAAGGGGGCCCCCAGATCCCACCCCCTTATGTGAATGAGTATATGGTACATAGTACCCCTACTCATTCACAAAAAAAATAAACATAAGACAATTCCCGTTAAAAAAGGGGGTTTTGGGGGCATGGCCTGTTGACTAAGTTCCGAGCTCCGCTCCACGGCCTGGATCTCAACAACCCGCCTCAGCTTTCCTCCCTGAAAATCCCTACCCTCCATACCCTCGGACACCCCAGGACATGTCCAAAAAAATACAAGCCACCTGCACTGAGCCGCCTGACACATTATTATACGACAAAGGCGGCATGGCAGTCAGCCCAAGATGGCACCATCTCCGGGAACAACCACCATGCTGACACAGTCAACCTGCCTGTCAGCAGTGCACCGCCGCTCTCACATCCAGGAGACACCTCCAGAAAGGATCCCAGAGAGAGTATGAACACTCTGCCACCCTCAGATGACACTGCAGAAGCACAGCATTTGGACATAGGTAAGAGGCTGGCAACCTCCCCTGCCAATTCCCCATGCAAAGAGCCCCAGACTAAGAGGCAATTATGGCCCTCTGTCATCACTGGCACACATGCTACAGAGCAAGATCCTTCCTTAACCTCTATCCTTGTTACAGACAACCCTGTTTCCAAGACAATGCTTAAGCCCATGCTACTCTCTTTGCAGAAGGACTTCCACAAGGAACTACAGTTCTCCATGTCTCAGATACATGACAAAGTGGATTGTCTTGAAGAGAGGGCAGATGCAATGGAGGAAAATGTGCAGGACTACTCTAAAGCACACAATGAGTTATTTGACACTCATGAACACCATACAGAAGAAATTCACCACATTAAGATGAAACTAGCCGATTTAGAAGATTGCTGTAGGCGAAACAATATTGTACTGTATACTGTGTGTATTTTTCTATTGCAAGAGCTGTATTAGTTCTCAAAATATACCTATTTGATACACCCTAGAGGTATAGTCTCTCTTGACCTGCTCACTCATCCAGATATAATTGACCACTATGGCCATTGCACTCACATCCATAAATGCCAAAGGCCTAAATCCTCCCTTCAAACACAACCTCCTGTGGCAAGAAGCATTAGCTCAACACACAGATGTGCTCTGCATACAAGAGACCCACTTCTCGAAACTTAAACAACCCTTGTGCAATAATAAACATTACCCTCACTGTTTCTGTATTGATTGCCATAAGTGCAGCAGTACATTTCTCACTGCACCATAGCGAAGCTGATGAAGATGGTAGATATTTAATCCTCTCAGCCCCAACTAAATAGTGGCAAAATTACATCAAAATCCCCCTACACCTATGCCACTGCGTCACACACTGGGAATCCTTACAAAAATTGTTCCATAAGTGGTATTACACACCAGACAGGCTGCAGTAATCTACCCCACCGCTTCTCCTAAATGCTTTAGAGGGTGTGACAATACAGGATCTTTGCAAAACATCTGGTGGGGCTGTCCAATCATTAAAGATTACTGGAAAAATGTAGCTGACTTCATCTCCTCTCTTTGTGACATCTCCATTCCTATGTCTCCACTGGACTTACTCCTGGCCTAGATAGCTACAAACACTGGTGACGCACATCCTGATAGCAGCTTGTCTTGCATTGGTGAAAAACTGGAAATCAATCCACCCCCCTGTTTTAAAAAACACCTTCCGTCTCCTCAACATGCACTTCCAGTTGGAATTTGCATTCGCCAAAGATAATTTATTAACACAATTCTTCTACAAAGCTTGGGCAAAATGGATCGCTGATCAGAGAAAAGTGCCCCTTTCTTAAAGGATACATGTTTGATCAAATTCCTTCTACTATCACATGATGAAATATTGTCCCCCCTTCAACTTCACAACCTGGACAAATTCCCATGTAGTTGCTTAAATAAAGGCAGCTCCCCTAACCCAATATCCTTACAAAGACATTTTGCTGTACTCTTATGATTTTTCTTATAAATATGGCAAGTGTCCTGAGTGACACCACCTGAAGACCACCAGTTACTGTTAACTTTCTCAACATGGTACTCAACTTTATATTACTAGATACACTTGATAAACCTTGTGATATTATTCACTCGATTAACAAAAGTTGAAGTTTAGTCATTGTTGTATGTGTTTCAAGCCAGGGTATGCCCAGTTGGCGTTGTTTTGTATTTAAACTTTTGAAAATGAAAATAACTCTGAGATCTTCCATAGTAGGAGCACATATATAATAATGGATAGATTGAGGTCAGGTATGCCTAAAGGGAGACCACCCCTCCTTAAAGACACAGGGGCACACTGGACACCCAGTAAGTAACACAATTGCAGCGTAGGTGTCCAGTATAACCTTCACCAAATTACCAATGGTACAAACAAATGGCCACTGCCCCAAACTATAACTGGCCTTAACAGCAAAGAGCACATGGAAAGGTGATGCATGTTAACATTCCCAGTTTAACCTACCAGCCAGCCTGCAACACATTTAGGTTAAAAACAAGGGTTTAGTTTGCATACATTTGCAAATACATGTGTAAGCTGCAGAGGCCATGTCACAGCACCCCGTTATTATCTGCAGTCCTAACTATACATTTTGAGAGCCTCCATTATAGGAGTACATATATAATAATAGATAGATTGTGGGCAGGTATGGCTGGAGGGAGCATGTAGGCTGATGTAGTCCATTGCAATTTGAAATAATTTCTTAAATGATGGGTTTGGTGGATTGGAATGACAATTCTCAAGGCTTCATTAATTAATTTTCATGTGTCAGTGCTCTCCATATGTTTTGAATTCCCACAAGAGATTGGGAAAAGAGAGGCCAGAGTTGGTGAGGGAGAAGAGAAGATCATCTGGGCAGGCAAGGATTTAATGTGCATCAATTTATTTTTAGCGTTCCTTTATTGCACAATGTTAGGCCTTAAAGAATACCTCATCTGTATGGAGAAATTGCATTAGATGGCATTACATTGTACATAGAAAAGAACAGACTGTGTGTTTTCAATAAAAATACATGATTATCGGGCATACTTTAGTAAAGTTTTTGTTTGCCAAATAATTTAACAGTATGCATACTTAATGCATCTATGGTAATTTTGATGCAAATATAATAGACATGATCTCAGTTTCAAAAAAGGAAAATATACACACTTTTTCACTTGTTTCTATTTTTCTATTTGGATGCCATAAACTAGTATTTGTAGAAGACTTACGTGGGTAGAAAAATAATGATTATTTAGAGTGAAGGAAAATGATAAAGTTCAGATCTCCAAGGAACTGACAGCATTCCAGCTCCAACAATCCTTTTATTGTTCTCTTTCTCTGGGAGATTAGAGGCAAGACTGACCTTAATAGAATTTGCTGTGGAAAAAAGGGTTAGCTGCTTTGCATTGATAATCATTTCATTGGTCTAAAGGATCACACCTTTCTTAAAAAAATGGAAATGTATGCAGCGGCTTGTTGGAAAATGAATGAAGATGGTAATTGCATATGGTTTAAAACAGAAGATCCTGGGAAAGACAGAAAGTGTAATGAGCCCAAGCCTTTGTTGCAAAAACCTGTCAGTGATATTTTCCCTGCAGCAAAACTGAGAAATTTAATAAATTGTTCAGAAGTAAGGGGCCTGCAATGCCAAACATGTCAGATCTTAGACTGCAATGAATGATTAAATATTTTTTTTTTGTGCTGCCTAAAATGTCTCGGGACAAATCAAAAACATTCAGTCCTAGTTTAAATTTGGGACCCCAAAGTGTCAAATGAATAAATCTGACAATCTTAATATTTTGTGCTACTGGAAACTGCTGAAAGACTTCATAAATCAAACAGGACTTTCCTTGTAATGCAAACTTGTTAGAATTGTAAAGTAAGTTTGAATGTTTTTACTTTTTTAGATACCACATACAAAACCTCAACATTTGGGAACTCGATGCAATCACCAGGAAGAGCTTCTAGCAAGTGTGATGAAGCTATTATATATGAAGGGCAGTGACATCGCTGAGCAAGGTCATATCTGGGAACTCCCCAGATTTTGTCTGGAAACTTTGGCTAATCAAAAACATGACAGTGTCTCTAATACTCTGAGCATTTGCTCTTGCTAGGACACAGAGTTGTCACTCAGCTACCATCACTAGTGTTTAACAGTTGGACAGGAATTATTATTTCTCAGCATATACTTTTCTTACTCTTATTACATCTGTTTTGCCTCTGTATTGCTTCAAGACAGCAAAAATACACAGTACCCTAACTCTAAGTTGCTGCCTACAACCACTCCTAGCTGATTGATGATCAGCTTCTCTCTTCCAGCCTGTCCTGCTTCACTTGCTGGCTAGCTTACCGAGTTGGTCTTTTGGAGATGAAAATTCATAAAACCACTAGAATTCAAGTTTTTAGGTAACTGTATTGCTTGTTTGATGCTTTCACATGGTAACGATTGTCCATTTGTTGCCCGTATATTGTAACTAGACATGTGCATTCGTTTTTGTCCGAATGCATTTTCGTCCGAATTTCAGGTATTTTCGTTATCGTTTTAACAAAAGATAACGAAAGCACAGAAAACGAAAAACGAAAGATCCGACATAAACAAATGCTTTATTTTCGTTTTCGTTGCGGTCGAATGTGCCTAACCTTAACTCTGTTAGTCCAATATTATTCTACATAAAGAGAAAAGATTCGACATTGAGAGAAAAGATTCGACATTATAGAGACATGAAGAAGAGTCGACATAGAGAGAAAAGATTTGACATAGAGAGAAAAGATTCGACATAGAGAGAAAAGATATGACATAGAGAGACATGAAGATTCGACGAAGCAGCTAAAAACATACGATCGCAGCGGACATTTATGGTGAAATGCTCTGCCCATAGGCTATAGAAGAATTCTAATGTTGGTTGACTAGTAATAATAATTAATAAATATAATTATTAATAGTCACACAACATTAGAATTCTTCTAAAGCTTGTAGGCGGAACATTCGACCGGAAATGTACGATTGCGGCATCATACAGTTTCATTGCTCCGTCGAATCTTTTTTTTTTTTTTAAGATTCTGTCGAATATTCTTTTTTTTTTTTTAAAGATTCTGTCGATTCTTCCTTCAATGACAGATTCGACCTTAATTAATTTTTATTTTCGGACAAATGCATTTTTTTTTTACGAAAATAAATAAATAAAAACAAATTTTGGGAGTAACTAAAAAAAAATATTTTTGAGAACGAAAACGAAATTCCGAAATGAAATATTTCAGTGTGCACATGTCTAATTGTAACAATTGTAGTAACTGTTTTAGCCATGTATTGTCAGGAATTGTGTTTTTTGCTTCCATATTGTAAAGTCATTAAAGTGGAAGTAAACCCTCCTATTGTTTTCAGCCATGGAAGCTGCCATCTTGGCCTCTGTTTAATCTACAACTGCCATGATTCATGAAAATGTGATCAGTTATGACAGCACTGTATTTTATACATTTCACAGCCATCTCCACACAGTATGGCAACTCTTATACTAATACTAAGGTCAGCCGACATGCCAGACAGAGTAGTCACATGTCACTCTCACACACAATTAATTACTACTCGTCCCGTCCCCTTTGGAAAGTTTCCAGGTATGAAACATGATGCATTACGAACTTATGAAACGGTGCACAACAACAGTGAAAACCTTCAAACTGCTTAAATAGCAAACAGCCCCAAACAGCTAAATACATAGATTAAAAAACATACATGGGAACTGTTTTACCTGCCAATGGATTTGTGTATGTGTGCTTCCAGTTCTAAGATTTGCACAGCTCTGCCAGATTGCATACAAATTAAAAGTGTTTAGGTTTGACCACATATTATATGGTTTTGGTAAATCTAAAGGAAAATTATACAAGAAAATTGGATAATGTATGGCCAACCTTACCAGTCCTGTACCTCCCCCAGTCTGTGGGTAGACAGCTTAAGTAAAAACAGCAGTCTCATGAGCCCACCATTTTTCTCTCTCTGTGACTCTGCTTTTTCCTTCTATCAGATAATTTTAGTATACTTACTTTTTCACATATGTCTTCTGGCTGATGAAGTAATATGGAAAGTCCTTCTCCTCCTATCTTCTCATGTAGATATGGGTGGTCCTCAATAGTTGGGAGCATCCATAATGTAATGGTCATGCTAACCCATCTCTCAGGCCCTGTGACACCCTGGGGCTGATTTACTAAAACTGCTGAGTGCAAGGTCAGGTAGTCAATCAGCTTCTACCTTTAGATTGTTCAATTAAGCTTTGACAAAAATAACCTTGAAGCTGATTGGTTTCTTTGCAGAGGTGGACCAGATTTGATACTCTCCAGTTTTAGTAAATCAACCTCGCTGTGGATTGAATGACTTGCATAATTCAATTTGGAGGAATACCAGCACTGGACCACAGAGTAGTGATCGTTCGAGGGGCAGTGCCACAGAGATGAAGAGCATTACAGATAGAGCTGAGTTTTTCATATTTTGAAAAGTGGAGAATGAATTTCAAAGGTAATAAAATGACCCTGGAATGGAAAACCGATCACAAAGGTTTAGACCCTACAAATGTTAAGACATACAACTGGTATGCAGTAAGATTTCTCACAAAGCTACAAAAAGTAAATGCAACATAGAAAGGAGCAGCGCCAAAGAACTTGCGTGCCAAGGAAGGAAAAAAATGTTTTGGTTAGAGTCTTTAAATGTCTCCAGTTTTCAGCATATTTTCAGTCAGTATCATCCATATGCTCAATGGCATTCACCATGAAATTAAGATGGGGAAACTCATATAAGGAGGCGTAAATACAGGAATTTATCTTTACATAATGCAATTGCAAATAGCCATAAATAGTGTATGTGTTTTCCTTCATTGATTTTTACAGTTTATTTTAGAGATTTTGATTCAGGTTTATTACCAATTAGGGGACAACAGTTTAGACACTGGAGCAAGTGCTGTTCATATGTACACTGTGAGGTTGATTTACTAAAAATGGAGAGTGCAAAATCTGGTGCAGTTCTGCATAGAAACCAATCAACTTGCAGTTTTGTTTGTCAAAACTCAATTGAATAAGCTGAAGTTGGAAGCAGATTGGCTATCATGCACAGCTGCACCAGATTTTGCACTTTCCAATTTTAGTAAATCAACCCATGTAATGGTTAGGCTCAACTCTGTGACCATGGTGTAGTAAATAAGAATACAGTAGCATTCTTTGTACTAGATTGTGGGCCTTTCAGTGCAATAGAAAATGAAAATCAGTAAAGTCTAGAAAAAGTCCTTATCTGCATGCTTGTTCCTGGAGCAGGTTTTCAAAGTAATGAGGTGAGAGTGACAACATTTCAGCCAAACATTTATAATTTTTATCATCAATTACAGCCCCTATGATTCTCTCATGATAAGTCCCCTTTAAATTACACGGGGCAAAAAGTGCATTAGACAACACAAATCCCTTCAGTTTCTGTGCAGAGAAGCTCAGAGTAGGAGAGGAAGAAGTAGCACAAGTAGTCAATTAGATCATATGCTTCCAAGAGCATACTGATAGAAGAAAGCAAAGTGATGGAGATATAAGCTCACTGTCTAGCCACAGGCTGGGGATGAGTCCATGACAGCAAGGGCTTAGAGAAAGCGGGTTCAATATTGCTGGCCATCATTCAACCCTGAAGATTGACAACATCTTGTAGCAGGAAAATAAATACTGCCAGGGGCAGCGCTGGATTAAAGAGTATTGCAGTAAAACCTGCCTTTTTTTTATCTTTTAATGGGATATCTTTTTTAAATTTGACTGAAGTTCCACTTTAAGTAATGAATAACATTTCTTTAGGCGAACAGCACTTCCACATGGTGGGCTTTTGCAGGTGTGATCCTCTCAATGAAGAAATTTCTTAACAACATTATTTCAACATTTTACAAAGATGGATGAATTTAACCGAATGCAATCCTCTGTGCTTCTGCCACAGTATTACTGCTGTGGCCATGTTGCCTGCAGGATCTTGGGTTTGATTTCCAGCATGGATGCTATATGCATAGAGTTTTTATTGCTCTCTTGTTCTTCCTGTTTTTACATAGGTTTCCTTTTACAATGCAATAAATGCACTGATAAGTTAATTGACCCTAGTGTTATATAAGTGCTGTAGAGAAGTTAAAGGGGTTGTAAAGGTAAATGTTTTTTCACCCTAATGCATCCTATGCATTAAGGTAAAAAAACATCTGACAGCATCGAACACCCCCCCCCCCCCGAGCCCTTGCTTTACTTACCTCACCCCTCGAAAGTCCCACGCTCGTTTACATCATCCTCTTCGGTTCCCAGCCTGGACGTTGATTGACTAGGTTGGACAGATAGATAGCAGTGCAGGCATTGGCTGGCACTTCTGTCAATCACATCAAATGAGGGGGCGGGGGCCGAGTGATACAGTCGGCGGCTATGCACGCCGCTGTATCACGGGAGCGCACCCACAAGAGCTTTCAACCATGCGAGCGCGCTCGCATGGATGTGGAAAGCTCTTGCGAAGAGGGAGCCATGACAACCACCGAGGGACCCCAGACGTGGATCGGGGCCACTGTGTGTGAGCCACACAGTGGAGGTAAGTATAGCATGTTTGTTATTTTAAAACAAAAATTAACTTTAGTGTCGCTTTAAGGCCCCGTACAGACGAGCAAACATGTACGATGAAACCGGTCCGCCGGACCGTTTTCATCGTACATGTCTGCCCGGAGATTTCTGTATGATGGCTGTACTCACCATCATACAGAAATCCGCGCGTACTCGATACGCGGCGACGAGGCCGTGCCGTCGCCGCGACGATGACGCGGCGACGTGCGTGGCCCTGGCAGTTCAATGCTTCCACACATGCGTCTAAGTCATTCGACGCATGCGAGAGATGGCGGCCGCTCGGACATGTACGGTAGGTCTGTACAGACGACCGAACATGTCAGACGGACAGGATTCCAGCGGGCATGTTTCTAAACATGTTTAGAAATATTTTCCCGCTCGAAAAATGTACGGTGGAATCCTGTCCGCTCGGCTGTACAGACGACCGAACATGTCTGCTTAAACTGGTCCGCGGACCAGTTTCAGCAGACATGTTCGGTCGTCTGTATGGGGCCTAAGTTGTGAGATTTTTGTGGGCTGAACTACTGAAGAATTTGTGAGTGCTATATATACACAAACCAAATACCTAAACATACATCCATAGGGGCATTGGGCCTATGACTTTTTATAAGAAGCACAAACCGTTCTTCAGCTATAAAAATATTGCTTATTTGATCAAAAATTCTACCTGAGTATCCAATATGGAAGTTCCAACAGATGTTTGATTTGCTTATGGTCCAGTGACCAATATGGTAACAGTATTTGGCAAAAGGTTAATCTACAAAACATCTGCATCATTTGATTGCAGAGACATTTGTTCTAAACATTCATATTATAGAGTAAAGTGTATTTCTTAAATAAGGGAACTCATTTTGTTGATGTATAGCTGCTAAGGGCATTTGTTTTGGCAGTACATCATACCAACAGCACTATGGGGGTTACACTCAGTTGTTAGACATTTGCCACATGTACATAATCTTCTTTACTCTGCTGCTTGTAAGAACAGCAGATTCCAGAAAAATGCTGTCATTAGGGAATTAAAAAGTATACCTGAACAGCTTGACAAGTAACAAATTATTGCTTGGTGTGTGATTTAATTGCAAAAGCAATTCTCCATTTAAGTGTTTCTTATACCAAGCCAAAGAAAAAGAAAACACAAGTACATTAAATGAGATACATGGAAAGGAGGCAATTTTCTTGAAAATGGTTGGTGTAAACCATATATTAAATCACCACAGTATTCAATTATTGCTCTAAATGGCCACCTTTAAATTCAAATTTATAGGGGGCATATTTTATCCCTATGTATTTCAGTGTGCGGTGCGTATTTTTCCATTACACGTTGAATGTCTTGTGAATTATTAACAAAGCAAGCAATATTTACCACTGCAGCCAAGCTGCACATTGTTGAGTAAGAGGCCATGTGAATGTATATATCTTCTCTGCTGTACTGAATGGAAAAGCGATGGAAGCTGGTGACAGTGTAAAGGCATGGGAAAATATTTTTTTCACTGTAAACTGCTAAAGTGACAGCACAGCTGCCAAGCAAATTACAATTTTTACAGCCCTTATTCAGACTGGCAAAAGCCCAGCTTTTTGGGATCACAAAATGTTTCCCCTTACTTTAATCATGGTGCACAAAATATCTGTTTTATCTAGTTTGTGACATAATTTGCACAAACCTGAGTCAATTTACTAAAAGAGGAGAGTTTACTGTACATGTTTACTTTCAAATATTTTTTTCACTTTGTTTCTCAAATTTTCTTTGAAAGGGTACAGACTCTGGAAGTCAGGTTAAGCTGAATTTGCAGCTCTGTCAGCCACAGGGTAGATAAAAGATTATGTGGGGATGTGATTAGAGCTTACAGGGAATGTTAGTTCCACTGTGTTTTTTTTTTATACAACCATGGATATGCTTGGACTTCCTGTTTCCCAACCAATTGGCAGTCTTGTATAATAAGGCAGTACAAAGTGTAGTGGCTGTTTGCAAAGCATGGTAACACATAGAAAAAAAATCTCCTTTCTTAGTAGTCAGATTAACTAATTAAAGTGATCGTAAAGGCACAAGGTTTTTTACCTTCTTGCATATGAAGGTAAAAAATCTTCTGAGTGCAATAGCCCCCAAAATACTTACCTGAGCCCACTCTCGATACAGCAATGTCCATGAGAGCCCTGCTTCTCTAGGGACTCTCACACCTAATTGGCTCCCACTGCTGTCAATCACAGCCAGTGAGCCAATCAGGAGACACATGGGGTGTGTCTGAGCCACGGCTCTGTGAGTGAATGGAGCTGTGTCTCTGCTCAGGTGCCGCCATAGCATGCTGCTTGCTGTGGGGGCACTCGGCAGGAAGGAGGTGCCTCGAGTGCCAGCAGAGGCCTGCTCTGTTCAAAACCACTGCACAGAGCAGGTAAGTAGGACATGTTTGTTATTTTAGAAAAAAAACAAGTATCGCTTTAAGAGCCATGTCACATCGAGGCAGTTTTCAGGCATTTTAGCAATAGAAATAGCACATGTAAGGTGCCTGAAAACTGCCTCCCATGCCACCGGAGTGTGAAAGCCTGAGTGCTTTCACACTGGGGCGGTGCACTTGCAGTCCTGCAAGCAACATCTTTGGGGTGGTTTGGGAGCGCTGTATACACCGCTCCCAAAACGCCCCCCCCCCATTGAAATGAATAGGCAGCACTACTGAAGCACCTGAAAAGCGATTCGGAAGCGCCGCAACATGGGCGTTTTTAACCCTTTAACAAGCGGCACTTTACCGCTAACGCACGGGCGGCCCCAGTGTGAAAGGGGTCTAAGGATTGTTGATAATACTTTTCATATATGTTATGTACTTCCATTGCCAAAAAAACATACACATTGGAAAGATTCTGCCTGACAGTGTATGTTAGGATTGTACCTGTAATTAAAGTTCAGAAACTACTATACTTTAGTTTCTAGGTAATGTTTATTTTTCTATTTTCATTCTTTGCTATCTTTTTCCTGGTAACTAAGAAGTAAACATTAGTAAAAAGTGTGATGCGAAGGATGGCCCCATTCTAAGCCAAAAATTGTGATTGTTCTGAAGTGGGAGCAACTGGGAGCCCAAATTGCTCATCACGTGTTTAGATCCTTATAAAAATATGCAAAAAAAAAGCACAGAATATTATTTTCAAACTCAATATTTTTTTAAATTTAAGGATAAGTTTACCTTTATTCAGGGTATAACATGTAACATTGTATAGATGCACCAGCCTCCACAAAACCCCTCCTCCCCTGATCCCCCATTTTGACAGATAGGGGGGACCCCCCCTCACTGCCACAATTTAAAAAATAAACTTCACAGTTCTGTGATTGTGAAAACGTGCAGTTCCCAATGAACTGCCAGGGCGCTATTGACTTCCTGTCAGTGTGTAACTGCCTGCTAATACGAGGTCTGCCGATCACGAGTGCAATACTTTGCAGTCTCCTAGTAAATACAATAGTACATGTTTTACTTTTAAAGATGTGCAATTATTATTATTATTATTATTATTTTTTTACAAAGATGAACTTATTTTTTAAACAAATATGATTCTTTTCAAATACACATCTTTGCATTTTTTGTAGTTCATGTAATTTCAAAACATAAAAGATCATGGCAGTGCACTAGTTCCGTCTACTAGGGTAGACTGAACTAGCTCCACGTTACTGCTCTTTGTGGGTGTATTTGTGATCACATACCTTATCTCGCCTGTTTATATCATCATACACACGACCGTTTTCCTTGACAGAATCCATCAAGAAACTTGGTGGCAGAGCTTTTTTGCAAAGGAAAATGGTCGTGTGTATGTTTTTCATCGAGAAAACTGTTGTGGAACTCGACGAGAAAAAAAGGGAACAAGTTCTCTTTTTCCTCGTCGGGAGTCTCAATTTCCTTGTCGTTTTCCTCGTCGGGCTGGTTTACGACGAGAAACACGTTCGTGTGTATGCTTAGAAACCCGCGCATGCTCAGAATAAATTATGAGACGGGAGCGCACCTTCGGTAAAAGTAGCGTTCGTAATGGAGATAGCACATTCGTCACGCTGCAAAAATTATTGCATCGTTTAAATGCTGCGCATTTAAATCATCTTTAGAATGGCCAAAAAATGGACAATAATGATCTTTTTTTGCTGCTGATATTCACACAGAGTTCTGACTAACTTTTTGTAACATTTTTCATGCTGATCTCATGAATATTTTTGAATAATTTATATAGCCCGAAAAATATATATTTTTTCAAATACAGATCTTCATTTTTAATTATTATTTAATTTCTAGTCATCTCCATGATTTATTTTTTCATTTTGTTGTGTCAAGTTACCACTATTGTAACATTATTGTTTGGTCCTATCTGATCTGTCCCTTTATAATTAGACCTTTTGTAGTTTTTTAAAGTTAACCTGCCTACTCACAAGCTAAATGTTTGGGTTGATTAAAAACACATAGGCAAGTATGAACTGTAAAACAAAATGACCATTTATTCTGGTAAAGAATATAAATAAAATAAATAGAAGGCAACACTGAATAACCTGCTGCCATTTGTGCAACTCTGTGTGGACACTAAATTTGGGACATTGAGAGCCACATACAGGAGGGAGCCCAATCTGGTCCTGGACTCCCAGAGGTCAGGAACAGCAGCAGGTCAGATATATGTCCCAAGTATGTGGTACTACAGCAGGCTGCCTTCTGTCAGACCACCTTAAAGCAAGGCCATCACTTCCTGGTCTTCCTGGTAGACACCCCTGCAGCCTTCCTTGCTGCCTTCTCTGCAGCCTGCTCTGCAGTCTTCTCTGCAGCCTTCTCTGCAGCCTTCTGCAAACAACATGGCGGAATTAGATGAGCAGGTGTCTGATATTAGGCCAAGTTCATCAGAAAACGACGACATGGCGGAATTAGATGAACAGGTGTCTGATATTAGGCCAAGTTTATCAGAAAACGACGACATGGCGGAATTAGATGAGCAGTTGTCTGATATTAGGCCAAGTTCATCAGAAAACAACGACATGGCGGAATTAGATGAGCAGGTGTCTGAAATGAGGCCTAGATCATCCAGAAAAGACGACGTGGCGCTATCAGATGAGCAGGTGTCTAATATTAGGCCTAGATCATCCAGAAACTATGACGTGGCGGAGTCCATGTCCTATGCGGAAATGGCAGAAATGGTGGACATCTTACAAAAGTCTTACAAAAGATTACGATGACAAGCATGGGCCCTATACCCACCCTAATTTAAGGAAGGGCAAAATTATGGATAAAGTGCAAAGATTTCTGGATCGTCATTTTGCGGTGAAATGATCGAAGGAGCAGCTCAGAAAGAGGTGGTCAGACCTCAAACTCAGGGAGCCGGAACAGTTAAGGAGCATTAAGAGAATGCTTGAAAAAAGTAAGCACTTCTCCTGTGTCCCTATTATTATTGTTTTTCAGAACTTGCATGTTGCTCCATGTTGTTGCTTTTGCATTTATAGGACCTTAGAAAATAACGGTCGTTTCAGACACATCCGTTTGTCCACTACATACAATGTTTTCTGAAGATACAGAGTTAAATACATTTTTATAGGCTTGATTATATTCCAGAAATATGTTTAAATAGGTGTCTAGCTGATGTGTTTGTAACTCGAATTAAAATCAAAAATACATCAGTCTAAAGGAGAGGACACTCAGCAGCTGTTTACACATCTGCACTCAAGAGCACTAGTGTGTGCCACCAGAATAACCTTTTTAGGGTGACCTCGACAGGTGCTCCTGTGCATTTTTGGGGTGTCTACATGTGTGAAACTTGTCCCAAAAAGGTAAGTATTCAAGAATAGTGTTTGCCAAAAAACATGTCTTCTGCTTGTAACTGCCCAAACAGACACTTGTACCCCACTTCCAAGCAATGTTTAATATTCCTATTTTTGCCCTCAAATATGTGTGTGCTAAGTGTATTTTTTGTTTCATTCTCATAGGGGACAGAAGACTGGGAGGATACCACTCCTCCGAGCCAAGAAAACACAGACCTCGCCAGGAGCCCTCACCTTACCGCCCACCTCGCAAGGAGCCCTCACCTCACTGCCCTTCGCAAGGAACCAACACCTCAGCGCCCACCTCGCAAGGAGCCCTCACCTCACCGCCCACCTCGCAAGGAACCAACACCTCAGCGCCCACCTCGCAAGGAGCCCTCACCTCACCGCCCACCTCGCAAGGAACCAACAGGAGCCCTCACTTCACCACCCACCTCGCAAGGAACCAACACCTCAGCGCCCACCCAGACCTCAGGATGTGGATGAAGGAGAAGTGGTTGAAATTACTACAACAGGTCAGTATCTGTCACCACAGCTTTACGTAATACGAGATGTAGGCCTGGAGATTTCCTAATACCCTTTATTTTATTTATTTTTTTAGGGGATGATTATGTGGCAGAAGAAAGGCCTCGATCCTCCCATTCCAAGACCCAAAATATACTCCTCCAAATAAAGGCGTGCAGTAGGGAGATGTATGTCATCAAACAAAAAATGGCCTTTATTGAGAAAACCTTTAAGGACATAATTGATGACTTGGGGGAAAACTAAGAAAACCCCATTTTGTTTGTTCCCAGTTTTACCCTAAAGTTTTGCACTTTTTCTAACAAGCCAAAATTTGAAGATGCACACAGTGGGTCAACATGTGCTATCTGCCATGTCGGGATATCTATGTCCGTGTTTTGTGGGTGCAACCCCTTCCTCACTACTCAAGTAGGTGAAAGAAAGAAGGGGTTGCACCCACAAAACACGTCCATTGATCACTCAAGATGGCAGATAGCACATGTTGACAATAGGGATCAGGAGGGAAATAACCATTTTTAACCCTAAAAAGACTGTGTGCATCTTCATGCGCCATAGACATCTGTGCCCGTTTTTGGGAAAATATCTCCTTAACCGTGTAGGTTAAGGAGATATTTCTTGCACCTACAGGTAAGCCTTAATCTAGACTTAGCTGTAGGTCTAAGTGATCTGTAAGGCCCTCTACACACGATCAGTCCAAACTGATGAAAACGGACTGAAGTCCAGTTTCATCAGTCCAAACCTACCGTGTGTATGGCCCATAAGACTTTTGTCCTCCAGACCAAAGTTTTAAAACTTGCTTTAAAATCGGACTGATGGACTGATGACCGATCGGTCAAAACCGATGGTTAGTACGCAAAAGCATCGGCTCAAAACCCGCGCATGCTCAGAATCAAGTCGACGCATGCTTGGAAGCATTGAACTTCGCTTTTTTTAGCACGTCGCTGTGTTTTACGTCACCGCGTTGGACTTGGTTGGATTTTGAACTGATGGTGTGTAGGCACATCAGACCATCAGACCATCAGACTTCAGCCTTCAGTCCGTTTTCATCAGTTTGGACTGATCATGTGTACAAGGCCTGAGGGTTTACAACCACTTTAATGTATGTATGAAGTGTAGTTATATTAAATTATTTTATTTTGCACAGTCAATGTGTTATACTTACTGTTTGCATACTTGCACATTTTATAATATATACACACAATATGGATTAGCGCTGCACTTAATATTCCTGTTGATGACCAAGAGACATCTCACCACAAGTGCAATTCTGGGTCAACCCTCTGAATGGCAAGAGGTCACATCCCAGGCACAAAGTTCCCCACTCAAGCCAACGTCAACTGGATCTGAGGCCTTCTCCCTCTTCTGAACTTTGCCACTCTTATGCACTGTCCCTCTGCAGCTAAGTTCACAGCATTGCACATTGCTCTAAACAGCACAGCATAGTCTTTCGTGCAGCAGCCAATTTTCTGTATCTCTCTCTGCTTGCACAGCAGCAGCGCTCAGCAGTACAACAGCTCACTCTCCATTTTGTTTTAGCTCTGCGCAGCCAAATCTGCCTTCCGCGCATCAAGCAGATCTCATAGCTCTCTTCTCAGTGCTTGCTATCATTCCCTATCACGATCCTGTGGGCAGGGTTGAAATCCAAGACTGCAGATGCAGCCAGAGTTCAGAGTTTATATATATATATATATATATATATATATATATGTATATATATATGTATATATATATAAATACATACAAAACAGGTGTGGTGAACAGCACATTGTATATAGATGACGTGCAAAGCAATCAGACCATCCCACTGGTCATATATAGCAAATATCCAAACAGGGATTGTTGCACATAAAATGTATTGAAAGACCATAATAATATACAAAAGATTACATGTCATTTATTGTTGATGTAAGAGCATACACACCCAAATAAACGTCCCCTTATCTTTGATACTACACCATTGGAGGTCTTTTTTCTGTCTTCTCTCCCCCCTGGTCCCCTATTGGAGCCTGATTAGGGATTGATCATGGAGTTGTTTGGAGTAAGCTGTGGCATTACATATGAAGTCTGCAGGAAGTCTGAAAGAGTATAACGTGGGAATACCGTTTTGTTTATGGAGGTAAAGCTTGTTATGGATTTCCTTGTTGCTGTATTTATACATATATGAGGTGAGAGTTCTGAGAGACCAGACACGCTGGGGATCAGGCCACTTATCCATTCATTTATCTGTGCACAAAGATTGATGGACATTTATTAATATTATCTATCAATATACTTTTTTTCCTTTTTCTGTTCTCCTCTTTGGCAGTACACCTGCCTTTTACACATATGGACTATTTTGTGTTTTTCATTACCACACATCACTGCTATTGTTAGATTCAATTTATTGCACTATTATTGATGCGTGTACAGTTTTTGCGCGAGAACCTTCATTTATTTATTTATTACATGTTATGTTCCAAAACAAAACAGTTCCGGGCATAGTCCATAACGCCCTTCTTCAGGCTGGAACAGAGCAATAGTGACATGCATTACACGAGTATATACAGCTCTCACAAATAAATCATAGTAGCAACCAATTAGTTAAAGGGGTTGTAAAGGATTTTTTTCCCCCTAAATAGCTTCCTTTACCTTTGTGCAGTCCTCCTTCACTTACCTCATCCTTCGATTTTGCTTTTAAATGTCCTTATTTCTTCTGAAAAAATCCTCACTTCCTGTTCTTCTGTCTGTAACTACACACAGTAATGCAAGGCTTTCTCCATGGTGTGGAGAGAGCCTCTTGAGGGGGGAGGGGGCAAACAGGAGTGTCAGGACATCCACTAACACACAGCTCCTTTCTCTATCTGCAAAGTAGAGAGCGTCTTAACCTTCCTGCTCGCCCCCTACCCCCTCAGGAGGCTTTCTACATATCAGGGAGAAAGCCTTGCATTACTGCGTGTAGTTACAGACAGAAGAACAGGAAGTGAGGATTTCTCAGAAGAAATAAGGACATTTAAAAGCAAAATCGAAGGATGAGGTAAGTGAAGGAGGACTGCACTATGGTAAAGGAAGCTATTTAGGGGAAAAAAAATTCCTTTACAACCCCTTTAATTATTGCACATCAGAAATACACAATATAAAGGATTTTTTTGAGTTGTTCCAGAAAGATAGCAAACAGAAATCAATGGAGAAAATTCATGGACAGCCGCACACCAAAATCATCCATAAGAAATAAAACATAAGAAAGATAGCAAACACATAACATTCATATCTCATTCCAAAGGAGGAAATAATATCTCATAAGAGAACCAAAATTAGAACAAAGTATCAAACAAACGAAAATTATTAATACATACACTCAATATTCTTTTAACCCCTTTTATTCATGTTCTTTTTTATATCGGTTATCATAAGTCACTCTAGGGCTCACCATACATTATACAATTTTCATGCACATTTTTCCATTAGATTTACCAATACCATATTATATGAGGTCAAACCTAAATACTTTCAATTTGTATGTAATCAGGCAGGCCCTTGCACTATACAGTTAAAAGCAAATATGAATTGAATAAGAAAATTGTATAATGATGGCAAGCTTAAGGTTATCAAAAAAATCGCTTATTTCACTACTAACACAATCAAATCCATTTTTTATTTGCAAAATCAAAATCAGTTCACGATACCCCCCCCCCCCCCCCCTCGTCTGTTCTTTTTTACACCATCTATGACCATGAATTTTAATTAACAGTATTAATTGTGATACTGTATGTCTCTTCTCAACCAAGTGTCTTGCTAAAGGTAGCTGTGTCATTTTGTCTCTAATTGAATACTTGTGGAGGGCTATACGATATTTTGCTTTCTGAATAGTCTCACCCACATAAAATTAACCACAAGGACATTTAATGATATAAAAACCAATGAAGATTGACATGTAAAACAATCCTTAAAGGATCACTAAAGGATTTATTTTTTATCTAAATAGCTTCCTTTACCTTACTGCAGTACTGTCCTCATTGTTTGTTTTTGCTTTGAAGTTGCTGTAATTCTGCTGTGATCTCAACACTTCCTGCTTGTCTGGCTCCTTATGAAAAATCTCATGGCAGCTTTTCACTGTGGTCCAAGCTGTGTGGCTAAAACTCCTCAGAACCAATCAGATTCATTTTAAAAACAAAACACTGCCCTGGATGTGTTTGTTTTTGTTCTGTGGGTCTCTTTACTTCACAGAAACATGAAACCAGTTTAAAAGCGAAAGTGAAACTGTAGGCACATTATATGATTGAATTTAATCTATTTTTAATCATTTTTAAAAGGAATCAGTTAACTTTTATGTCTCTATACCCTGTAAACAGTAATTTCAGCAAAAAAACATTTTTCCTTTAGTGACCCTTTAATCTTGATATTGGTTCCTCTATGTGGGTGAGAACATTTTGGACCTTTAATCATACAGCTGTTATGGATACAGTTTAAATATGGATAAGAGCCAGTATTGTGTGGTCCTAAAAAGGTAACAGCAGGCTTATTGGGATTAAATTGATCAGATCTGACTAGCCAATCCTGTTCTGCCTCTCCTATAAGATAGCAAGAGAGGGGCATAACGTGTAATCTTATGTATATTATAATGGACTTTCAATACATTTTACATGCAGCAATCCCTATATACAGTGGCGGACCGTCCATTAGGGGTGCATGGGCGCCACCCCCCTATCTTCGCCTTCGGTTTCCTAATCTACATGCAGGGCGCCGGCGCATGAATTCCAATGGGATGGGTTTTTTTTTTTTTAGGTACGTGGTTAGATCCAGAGGCTCTAATTTTATTCAAAAAAGGGTGGGCTTGCGGCGCAGAGCACCCAGTTGTGTGAAAATAGCGAATTAATATTCGCTATTCTCACACTGATCCTCCTCCCAGCCAATCAGGAAGCAGGTCCTGAGACCCATCACCCAATTGGCTGAAAGGACAGGCAATCCAATTGGACCCCTAGGAGGAAGCCGCAGTGATGCAGAGGAGGAGGAGACTCACACCTGCCGCCCGTAGGAGTGCTGCCCTCCCGGTACCTAGATGTAGTAAGTGCAGGGCTCGATGATCGACCACTAAACCCCCAGGGGGGGTATGAGTGACCCGATCAAGCGAGCCCGGGGGGGGGGGTTATTTGCTGCCCCCCTTAAAAAAAAACAACACCAGCCACTACTGTATCGTATATTATATACTATAAATACTATGTACAGTATATCTCACAGTTCCCATACAAAAACATTGCCAAATTGACAAAATATTTGAAGATTTCTAAGTTCCTCTTGGTGTGGCTTTTTCCCTCATTTTGTTTCCCTAGTAGCCAAATGTATAACACCTTTTCAACTGTAGATTTATGAGATTAGGATATTTTGTTAAAATACATTTGGGATCCCCATATTAAAACTTGTTCTTGCCCATGTGTAAAAATCACCTAGGCTGTTCTGTGGCTAAACAAGGAGCATTTATAACTTATTCCTGCTTGGTAACTGACTAACTGTATGTGTCTTTAGGGAAGGCATCAAACCATACAATATGTTGGTTTTCTGACAGGACTTCTGCAATGCCTGGAACGTCTCTTAGCGCTGTAAGAATGTCCCGCTGGGGGCTGTTAAACATTTCGCTACCACCAGGTCCTGGAATTTTGTTCTTTAGTATCACAATGTAAATTCATATACCAAGATGTGACAAGTAACATACGTAACTGGTGTATATCCAGTGCAACTGGTACCAATTACTTATGTTATGTTTTCCTCTGCCTTATGTAACATCTATCCATTATCCTTTGTATAATGTCTACTTGTATTTTTGCTTCAGTTTTGATGGCTGTCACCACTATCCTAAATATATATATATATAATTTGCAACATAAATGTAGTTCTGTTGAATATTGAAAACTTAGTCCTCCCGAAATGGACAGTATTTGCAGTAGTACCGGTAATTACTTTAGAATGCATGTGTATACTAATAATGTGCTGTTGCTATTACAATATGTGGAATATAAGCAAATTCACAGACACATTATTTAGACCATAAGAACTCCACTCAAGAAATCTGACAAACATGAAAATGTTCATATTATTTGGGATTCTTAACCTTGGTACATAGTCTGTGGCCCTTGGGCTCAGAAGCAAGGGCTCCACCTGTTGAATGATTTCTCTGACCTGATCACCTTGTGAATTGGAACAGTATAAGATAAAGTATTCATGAACCTTAACTTTCCATGTGACTTTGGTCATGTGACCTTGGGAAGACCTAGGGAAGACCTAAGAAAGCTTCTCTTCTGCATTGGTATCTGAACACTGTAAGAATTGAGGATTGGTGCTACACTACCGACACTGAAAGAAATGGTGCACTGTACCTGAACTGCCAGAATTCATGAAAGTGAAGTTAAGATATGCATTATACTTAGCGCTACTAACTAAATGGGTTGGCTTATTTTTTTTTTACACTTCTTTTTACTCTGCTTTTTATTCCCTTACTTTTTACTATATTTTTGCCTGATTTTTTTTATAAAGGACTTTGTTACAGAACATATCAAATGGGTAGACATCAATTTTCACATGGGCTGCAAGTAGCACAATCGTAAGCATACTGATTTGTAAAGGGGATATAATGGCAGTGGTCTCTCTAGCAGTCTCAAGTAATAAGGTTCCTAATCTCTGACTGTCTTCTGTACTATGCATGCAACAACATTTTATATGGAGAGGGACTATATATATGTAAATACATTACTCTTCATCTTTATTCTCTGCTGCTCTGGTTTATATCATGCAACTATTAAAGGAAACATCAGCCTCTGCGTTTATTTTCTACAAATGGAGCCCCTAGACCATCCTTGGTGGATGTCGTCCAGCCTGGATTTGGGCTTTAAGTCACCAGTATCTAAATAGATATATAGATAGACAGCTTACAAAAATAGTAATAGTTCAATAGTAGAAAACAAAGATTGTGCTGCATTGTTCTACCCTGGCAAGATACGCCTGTATTTATTCATTATAAAACTAATTTATTACAGCATCAGGGGGAAAATACTGACAAATGTAAATGAGGGTTTCAGGCTTAAAATACTAATTATCAGAGTATCTGGAGTGTGGTAAATATGTGTGGAACGTGAGAAGTTGGGGGTTAGCAAAAAAGATTCTCCACAGAGAGCAAGGGGCTTCCAATAAACTGAATAATATGCCCTCCCTAAGCAGTTGTAACATCTGTCATATTATCATCACACCAAATGATAAAAAAAAAAGAGTTTTAATTTACATTGTGTTGTAAACAAAAGCAAAATGGACCCAATTCAGTTTAGATAGGGACAATAAATGTATATAACAAATTCAAATATGGAGAGCAAATGTCCAAAAAACACGCCAGTAAAATCATTTACCAGACTAAACAGATTGAACAGAGAACCAATAGTTCTCCCTTTTTGCTTGCTTATGAAATCAAGAACAGTTATGCACTGTAGTTTTTTTTATTTGCACTAACATCCAAATTTTCAGGACAAGCGTTTGGAGTGTACCCTCTTCTTCAAGGTCTAAGCAGTAGTAATACACAATCTTTTTTAGCAAAATGTTATTGTACTGTTTGGACAGGGAAAGAAGGGGGTGCAACCCCAAAAGCTTGTCCTAAAAGTCCTGGATGTTAGTGCAAATAAAAAAGTATCACGGACAGTACTCAGTTGTTCCTGCTACAAGTGCATAATGCCACAGTCAGAAGACTATACTACTCTAGGGTTGATTTACTAAAGGCAAACAGGCTGTGTACGTTGCAAAGAGCAGTTGCATTCAGAGAATGCAGTTGCTCCAGGGCTTAGTAAATGAAGTAAAGCTTCACTTTGCAAAGAATGCCCAATCACATGCAAGGAAAATTAAAAAAAAAATACATTTTTGCTTGCACATGACGGAGGCCTCGTACACACGACCATTTTCCTCGACAGAATCCATCAAGAAACTTGGTGGCAGAGCTTTTTTGCCGAGGAAAACGGTTGTGTGTATGTTTTTCGTCGAGAAAACTGTCGTGGAACTCAACGAGAAAAAAAGAGAACAAGTTCTCTTCTTCCTCGTTGGAAGTCTCAATTTCCTCGTCGTGTTTCTCGTCGGGCTTGTTTACGACGAGAAACACGTTCGTGTGTATGCTTAGAAACCCGCGCATGCTCAGAACAAAGTATGAGACGGGAGCGCACCTCGTAATGGAGATAGCACATTCGTCACTCTGTAACAGACTTAAAAGCACAAATCGTGTCTTACCAAACTTTTACTTAATACGCAGTAACATGAGATTAGCAAAAGCAGCCCCAAGGGTTGTGCCAGTGGAATCAAACTTCCCCTTTATTGTGCTGTCGTATGTGTTGTACGTCACTCACCGGGTTTGAGAACAACAGGATTTTGTCTTGACAGTGTGTACGCAAAGAAAGCTTGACAAGATTCTCGACAAGCCTGACAAGGTTACTCGTCGAGGAAAACTATTTTACGACGAGTTTCTCGGTCATGTGTACGAGACCTGAATGAGGGAAGTCTGCAGAGCTTCTGCTCATTTACTCAGCTCTGGAGTGATTGCTTTTGCAGAGTACAACTGCACTTTGCAAAGAGCACAGTCTATTTACCTTTAATAAACCAACCCCTCTGTGTCACGTACCTGGTGGAGATTGAGCTGGAGAAGGAGCTTCACTTGCACCTCTTGCCCAACACCCTTGATACTGATGACAGGAGGTGTAAAGACTCAGAGTGGCATGGGGGCAGCGCCGGCTGGTGTTTGCAGGAAGCAGATGACCATAGATCACCAGGCACGAACCAGGAAGTGGAAAATGGTGACACAGACTAGAACATAACAAGGACACAAGCCAGAAAGTCATCAATAGCCAGGCAGCGAGGAGCAGGAACATTAGGCAGAGACAGAATTAGCATACAAGTTGAAATTGATACACAGTCAGGCAGCAGGGTCAGAACACAAGTCAAGGTTACAGCATGCAGGCAGGCAGAAATCCAAAGACAGTTCATTGGCAAACCCTACAGTCCTACAAGGGTGTGCAGGTAAGGAAAGTCAAGGCTCCAATTAAGCATGAACTAGCTGAAGACCACTCAGCAATCCATTCATCTCATACCCAGCATAAATAGACTGTTTGGTGCCAGTGCTTGTACAGGATGTGCACTAGCACATATGGTTTCTGCACACACTAATACCTTTGTGCGAGTGTGCTAATGCCCATTGTGCAATGAGCCTTTAGTCATTATTAAGATTTTATAAATTGGTTTAAGCATGTCTAGCATCAGGGAAGCTAAATGCATGCATTTTATATCACTTTTTTGATTGCCTTGGATACATACAGGCCCCATCTATTTAAAGATCCTCCAAACCTACCTTTTACCTCCATACTCCCATATTGATTACCCTATTCCCAACCTTCACCTATTCCCCATACTCTACTCCAATATCTCATTACCCTGCAAATACAATCTTAAATCTATGTAGGGACCAATTATGCCCCTAGCCAAGCGGACGCATTCTAGTCCAATTACATCCCCCCCACCCTATAATTTCACAGAATGCTAACGGCTTTCATATAGCCCCTTTTTGACACCCTTTCAATTTAGCTGTATGTGGTATTAAAATATACGTTTTTGTCAGGGGCCATATTTACCAACTGGACCTTCACCATTCAGATTAAGGTTTTGGTCAATACATTACCTTTTACACAGTGCTTGTAATGATGCTGTTTGACCATCTTGATTGTTAACATGTGTAATACTAAATCAGACACTTCACTTTTTAATTGCCTTAAATTGAAATGTCAACCTCTAGTAAGGACAAAAAATATGCATAAAGAATCTAAAAAAAAAAATGCATGCACAATATGTATGAAAAAAAGCATAGCTACATGTCCTGTAAAACTGCATGTAAATTGGCATAATGGTAACTAGAAGGAGCTTATGATATCAAATACGAGTTTATTTCCTTTGTATTTATTAATGCAGTGATTGGTAGATCCACACTTCTCAAAGGTTTTCCTTTATTTACTGTACCCGTTCAATGTCATTATTTCCCAATCCAATGGTTTAACATATAGCTAATCTAAATGATCTGTGTATTTATCAGCTTTAGAGTAAACTGAAATCAGCTTGACAAAGCTGCTATGCCCAACAATGCATGTAACAGAAAAAGGGTTACATCTCGGGAACGTTATTTTTTAAGTTTGAGTTTTGTAGTGTAAAATAAAAATAGATGCTAGTTAACATGACAGTGTTACCTGCTATTCCTGAACTTACACTTTCCGTTCCATCTTTAAATTCTTCCACATCTGTATTGAGTACTTGCTCCGATGTTCACTTTACACAGCTATGTTTGTTCTTATAGCAGACCCTTTCTTAACTAAAAAATGCTGGACACAAAAATCAACACTCTAACTCATTTCAGTCTCATGTAGGCAAAGAAATTAGAGGTATAAACTTTAATCTAATGCCACGTACACACAATCGTTTTTCGGGTTGTAAAAAATGACGTTTTTTGTCATTAAAAACAATCGTGTGTGGGCTCCAGAGCATTTTTCTCGATGTAAAAAATGGCCATTAAAAATTTAGAACATGATTACATTTTCCACTAAGTTTTTAATGTTGTCGTTTTTGACGTCGTAAAAAATGGTTGTGTGTGGGCTTTAACATTGTGAAAGAAACACGCATGCTCAGAAGCAAGTTATGAGACGGGAGCGCTCGTTCTGGTAAAACTAGCGTTTGTAATGGAGTAAGCACATTTATCATGCTGTAACAGACTGATAAGCGTGAATCGTCTTTTACTAACACAAAATCAGCAAAAGCAGCCCCAAGGGTGGTGCCATCCGAATGGAACTTCCCCTTTATAGTGCCGTCGTATGTGTTGTACGTCACCGCGCTTTGCTAGAGCTTTTTTTTTCACGACCGTGTGTAGGCAAGGCCGTTTTAACGATCGGGTTGAAAAAAACGTTGTTTTTTCTAGACCATTAAAAATGTCATTTTTTTTACAACCCGAAAAATGGTTGTGTGTACGCGGCATAAAGCTTTACTATTCTTGAATTTTTTTTCATGCACAATTTTCTCATTCCAGCAGCCTGCAAACATTTTCTTAGAGAACCAGCTTAATCTAGAGCTGTATTGTTTATAAATGTAATGTTTTTAATTACGTATTTACAGCTTAAGAGTCTTTGGCAGTTGTAATGTCTAAGTTAAAACAAAGTTATAAGTTGAGCTTTTTTTCAACTTAGATGACCTAATTATATACTAAAAATAATAAATCCTAATTATTTTAATTTTTATGTAAACCTGTTTAAGAACAAACAGCACAGCATGAGACATTTTATCCCCTTAATAATGGATGGCTACTTGTTAATCATTGTACTGCTTAACCAGCGGGAGTCATTTTCAAGATGAATAGTTATGTCACGTCAATATTTTACACTTCATCTTCCTTAAGTTAAAAAGCACTTTATGCATACCATGTCTAAATTTTTTATTTTATATTAATGGATAGAATTAAACAAATCAAGATACAAAAACCAAGTTCCCACTCAAATTATACCAATCATTTTTTTGCCATTATTTTGTAGCCAACTTCACTAAAGGATACCAGAAGCACTACTAGACTATTTGCTAGGAAGCTTTTTTATATACCATCTCATATATCCTTATTTTTGCCCCTCTCCAACACAAGCTCAGAACTGATAATTGATGAGCGTCGGTTAGTGATGATAATTGGTCTAGAGGAATTATGTGCCCAGATGAGCAAGTAAGCTGATATCCTGTGCTGTTGTGAATTGGTAGTGACTCTGATACTATCTGAGGCCTAGTACACACGTCCGAGAATCTCATCAGGAAAAACCCGTTGTTTTCCTTGACGAGATTCTTGGCAAGAAACTCTTGCCGCCGGAGTGTACTGACTGTCATTTCAAAAGAACCGCGGTTCTCTTGAAAGGAAAGAACGCAGTGACGTCATCACGTATGACGAGCATGCGCTCGTCACATTCAAAGCCGTCGCCGCCATCTTGTTTCACCCTACCTATGCCATGGAAGCTTCTGCGCATGCGTCAAAGTCATTTAGAGCATGCGCGGGTTTCCACGGCGACAGGTAAGTATCCACACGCACGGATTTCTCGTCGGGAAACAGGCCGACAAGAATCTCGACGAGAAAAAAGAGAGCAGGTTCTCTTTTTTTCTCGTCGAGATTCTGGACAGATTTACTGACGAGAAACCTGAATGCCTCGTACACACGAACGGGAATCTCGGCAATAATCAGTTTTCTTGCTGGTTTTTGCCGAGAAACACGGTCGTGTGTACGAGGCCTGACTTTGCTAGTGACACTTATACAGTGATCAGTGATAATACTGTACACTGCCACTGTACTAATGACTTGCTGGGTAACAGTGGTGATCAGGAGAGCAATCAAAAGGTTAACTGTGCTCCCAACAAGTGTATGTGTGCTGATTTTACTCACAGACCGGCTGGCTTTGCTTCCTATCCTCAGCTCTGAAAGGTAAGTGAGAGTACAAAGCAGAACAAGCTAGATTTGGGTTGTGTGTTTACCAACACATACAGATCTCTGTGCTGTGGTTGGCCCCAGCCATCAGCAGGTTCACAGCCAAAATCATGCTGTGTCCAACCACAGCACATGAAGCAGGCAGCACACATGCCTGTAAACCAGGAAGTTCCCCCATGGTGTACGGCTAACCAGCAGTAAATGTTAAACTGCTGGTCAGCAAGTGGTTAGATGAAAATGACATTTGAGTGCTTCATAGCGAGTAGTGGAGAACATATAAATACAAAATCTGGAATGCTGGAGTTGGGTTTAAATGTACTTATGTTAAGTTGTTTGGAAAACCCTTCCTCTTTAAAGGGGTTGTAAAGACAAAAATATTTTCCTCTTAAATTAAAGTCTGACAGTAGCTGATAAAGTAAAAAGTAATGTTTTGCATTATAACTAGTTTGATACCTGTTGAAATCGAGCTGTTTTATTCACCTCCGTCACTCCTGAATCATTATTCTCACTGACTTCCTGGTTTGCGGTGCTCATTCATTCTTGCTACATCACGGCCTAATGGGAACTACAGTTCCCATTAGGCTTAGCCTCCATGCCTGTGAGGGATAAGAGAGCATCTTCACGCAGGGCTGTAGTCATAGGGAGGGGGTGAGCACATTCTGCTTTCCACCACGCAAAACGGCTCAGGTGCTGGTGGAAAGCAAGAAGACGAGAGACAGGAAATGGCATTTTCAAACCTGGATTACTGTATTTTGGAGGTCAAAAGGAAAAACGAGGTAAGTGATATTTAAATGCTCTAGCTTACAGCAATCAATTGATCTAATAAAAAACGAACCTTTAGTGTTCCTTTAAGTGTCATTGTCCAAGACAAAATGGTTATCTCACTTAATGGAAGGTGCACATTTAAAATATTTTACAGTGCTGGTTACCTTTAGTGGTCCCTTTGTATTTGAGGCTATGTGACAAATGAGGTATACTTGCAATGGCCCACCTAAAATGTGGTCAGGGGACATTGAAAGACTTCATTAAAAAATGGGTTTGAAAATGGGTTTTAAAATAGAAACGCTAAGTAAAAAAATTGGTCCACAGACTGTGAGAAAAGTGCTTTAAATGTATACCCATGAACACCGTTTTAGCTCATTTGATTTGATAGCAATAGTTTTTGCTAAGCCAAATATATATCAGATAAATTGAAAAAGGTTAGCTATTTCTTCAGTTAAATATTTACAATGTAGGGCTTTATGCATACATTCCATATTTTGATCTGTACAAATGCTTTGCCAGATTTAGGGAGACATTATTTATACTATCTGCAGTGATAACATCAGTTCTTTCAGCTCCTCTCGCACCTCCTGTCTATATTGCTCACTGTCAGTATTTAGTATTAAACACTGTTGTTGGAAAATGGTCGGAACTAATTTATCAGGTGAATGTTTCAAGCACAGTAGGATTATTCATATCAATCGTCTTTACACCTAACTCTTCCATAGATGTCCATTCATTTCTAATCACAAACAGCTGCTTCACAGCAGCTATTCACGTGGCATAGGTTGGAGAAAAGCCACAAAGTGCAAAACTATATTTGTGGGATAAATTCCTCACATTATTGTTATTATTGGAAATGTCTGTGGAAAGAACTATAATCCTGTGGTTTGTGACACATTTTTAATGTAGTCATGATTATTGGATGTTTCGCTAAAATAAATTAGAACTTTAGCTGGGTATGAAAATTTGACAAACATCAGTTTGGAATGTACATATGATTCCGTCATCAGATTTGAAAACGTATGTAGGTCCTAGAACAACTGAATATTTATTTATTACAGGTACTTATAAAGCACATAGATTTTCCACAGCACTTTACATATATATTTTACATTCACATCAGTCCCTGCCCTCAAGAAGCTTACAATCTAAGGTCCCTAAATCACATTCATACATACACATACTAGGAGTCAATTAACCTACCATTATGTCTTTGGAGCGTGGGAGGAAAATGACGTTCCTGGGGGAAATCCACACAGGCACAGGAAGAACATGCAAATTCTGTGCAGGTAATGCCTTGGTTGGGATTCACATCAAAGACCCTAGTGCTGCTAGGTCGAAGTGCCAACCACTTAGCTACTGTGCTGGCCACGCAATCTATAATGTGGTTACAAGGATAAAATGCTATGCCACACAGGGAATACCTTATTAAAAAAAGAACTGGGGCATGCAGTAACCCACAGTAATGAGTTAGAAGCTTTATGGGTCTCATTTACACATGCATCACTCTGTAAAGAGCAATCCATGGTATAATACTTTTCACAGATTGGTGCAGGCATGGCTGACAGGCATTCAGAAAGAGATACTGTCACCTCTTGAATGCCTGTGTTTTGACAGCCAAACAGCCTTTTTGAATGGGAATACATTCACTTGAATAGGTCAACAGCTGCACTGCCCGCTAAACCTGACAGAAGGGGTAATTTTTATCATGTCGCAATGCAAAGCATCACAGACACATCTCTGACTGCTTTTGAAGCCTAACAGGGCAGTAAAAATGCAGCCAAACAACCCTCTCCAACCACAAGTGTAAACTACGCCTATATGTTTACTCACGGCTGAAACCTGTAATTTGTTGGTAAGGATTACCAGGCAGAATAGCAGCAACATATGGCTAACTGTTCATACCTGGTGATGATTGAGTGACTTACAACCAATTTGTGTAGTTGTTTATTGTCCAAGCCATAAAAGCAGCAGCTTCTTTCTGCAAAAACTACTAGGGAAGAGTTGGGTAATTTTGGTGAGGTTGCTAAAAAAAGGCTGATTTCACCTTAAAGTGGAAGTAAACTTCTAACTTTTGCTTTTACCTATAGCTAAGCTTGTAAAAAGGCTTAGCTATAGGTAGTGTAAATATCTCCTAAACATTTAGGAGATATTTACATTACATGCAGCCAGTGACATCACTGGCACATGCACGGGTGGTCGTTCCTTCAGAGCCCTGTGCCATGAACGGCAGCTCCCCCGCACATACGATGCATACTAGCAGGGCCGGCCTTAGGCCTTTAGGCGCCCTGTGCAAGAAAGCTCTCCATCTCCCGGTGGCCCGCCAGCGGCTCTTTGACACGTGACCCTCCCGAGTTCTCCGCTCAATCGTCCACCGACACCGAGTTTAAAAAACCGTGCCCTGAAGGTG
Source organism: Rana temporaria (assembly GCF_905171775.1). Taxonomy (NCBI): domain Eukaryota; kingdom Metazoa; phylum Chordata; class Amphibia; order Anura; family Ranidae; genus Rana; species Rana temporaria. Next base: position 497,735,467 of record NC_053489.1, read on the forward strand.
ATGGGCTGCGATTGGCTGACTTACAGGCACACATGGGGCTGTCCGCCAATCAGAGCTTGGAGGCGTCGGAGTTGCGCTTGTGTTCAGGAACTGGGCGGTGTGATGGGCGGTGAGATGGGCGGGGGATGGAGGTAGGGGGTGTGGCTGCCAGTGTTCTCCATCTGTCCCGGAAATGCCTTTCTCCTCCCCCTCCCAGTGTTCCCCGCCCCCTACTTACTACCCGGGCGATTATCAAAGAACTTTTTCGACACAATCTGACAGAATCTCTGCCAGTCGCCAGGCGCCCATGTTGCTATGGCGCCTTGTGCGACCGCACCTCTCGCACACCGCAAAGGCCGGCCCTGCATACTAGCAAAGTATAAAAAATAAAGTCCAGCGGTTTACAACCACTTTACAAGAATTTACACCAAATGGCCCTTGAATTGACTCCAATGTATTTTATCTTAGTGTGAAAAAATGTAATTAAATTTGTAATTGAGATGAGAAAAGTGAGTTTTAATTTTTAAAACACTAAGGCGGAATGCATTAGTTCAATTTGAAATGACCTTCGCATTTTTTTATGAAAAAAAAAGAGAAAGGCGACAGCATCCCAATACATTTACTAATTTCAGGTCAGTATTGAAGCAAGTGATTTAACATGAGAGGTAAACAAGTAGCATTTTCAAAAAGAGAGCTCAACAATGGTATTCTTCATGTAATGACAAGTTTCCTTTAAGGTCAGTGTTCCAATATTGGTAGGAAAAAAGCTGACATGTTTGCAAAAAAATAGCATTGCATGATACTGAACAGTTCTCTTGTTCACAAGCTTGTCTGGTACTGATTTTACAGAAATGACAAACGTGTAGAGGAAAAGTGCTGGGGGAGAAGTTAATTTGTACTTACTTTACACAGTTAGCAAAAATATGACCTAAGAGTGACCTGTAATTTGCTTCAGCATGAACTCAAACAAAAGCTCATTACCTGATGAAATTCAGGTGTGAGTGGGAACTATATATGGGGTTGATTTACAAAAACTGGAGAGTGCAAAATCTGGTGCAACGCTGCATACAGAATCCAATCAGCTTTCAGAATTTTAGTCAAAGCCTAATTAAACAAGCTGAAGTTAGAAGCTCATTGACTACCATGCACAGCTGCACCAGATTGTGCACGCTCCAGTTTTATTAAATCAAACCCACTGTTTTAAAGAAAAAGAAAACAGACACAATTTTAAAGACAGTCTAATACTTTGTCATGTACTAAAGTATCAAAGAAGATGAAAACTGTGTCTTTTGAACATTTTGCATCCAAAAAAGAATCTGGACATATCAGACAAAAAGAGGAATGTTTTTTTTTTACTATATTGATCATGCCCAGTAGAGGTGAATTTTTATTAAATTGAGATATGCCACGATAATTACTATTTTGACTTATCATCACTGCAATGAGGGGTGGAGGGGCTGTTCTCCATTTCTCATTGAAGTTTAGTGAGAAGCTGTCAGTGAAGTAAATACCAAAATTACCTCCCTCCCATATCTACACCCTAGAGGTAGTGTTAGCTGGGAGAGACAAAGGGGATGACTGTGATGTGATGAGGAATTATGTTCACTTCTCAGCAGCCCCTGTAAAACACTAAGAAAACGTTGAGACCTTTAACCCCTACAAAAAAAACGTAATTCTTAGGGGACTCATGGGTCTGTTGTGGGTATTTAACCAAATCAAAGGTGCAGTTGCATTTAATATTCCTAAAATAAATAAAAAAACATGTCTATTTAGTTTAACCATAAATAATAAGAATCCTCTTTCTTAGTTGATCTGGAAGATGGAAGAAAAAAACACAAGTAAAGTGCAGTCCAAAGGAGTTTAACAGGCAAAATATTTCTTCTTGATCCTTGTAGCTAGTTTATTCTCTTAAACTACATTTTACTGGGTAAAACTGCAAAATTTAAATAACCGTATTTATATAGGCTTATAAAAATAAACCCAATCGTATTCCTATACTCGAGCAACCCACAGAAAAAAAGTATAGTACTGTTTTACAACCTATTCCAGCAAAAGCAAACCTTTGTCAAATCCTCTTCCCACAGACAATGGGAAGCGGATCTGCAACAATCATTTACACCACTCCAGTTGCATAAAGCCTGCAAGCTTACTCAGAAAGCATCCAACTGCTCTACCCTGTGGGAACTATCGGTCAAAATAACCCTTAGATGGTACTAAACACCTGTGGTGCTTACTAAATTCAACGCCCAACTCTCTAACTCATGTTGGAGACAAGGTGGACTACGTGGAGACCTCCTCCACATACTCTGGAACTGTCCTAAGCTTAGAAGTTATTGGGAAAATGTATTTAAGATAATAACGGAAATAGCACAATCACGAATCTCACCAAATCCGGTGTTGGCACTCCTGTCCTTAGAGGTTAATCTAGTGCCGAGTGACATACGACACTTGGTGATAAATCTCCTCCTAGCAGCTCGGCTGATGATCACCAGAAAGTGGAAAAACGCTATTCCTCCTTCCATTACAGAAGTGGTCGAACTAACGAATCTTCACTGCACTTATGAAAAAATGTTAGCGTCCTCACTAGGATGCCTTTACACTTCACATGACCTCTGGTCACTGTGGCTAACCTGGTTCTCAAACACTGAATAGATATCACTACAATGAGTGTATGTTTTTATCTATACGATCTATGGAGGAGCACCGGAGCCCATTGGACGCAGTGTGTTCCCTTTAAGGGACGTCCGTGGGGCTCTGGTCTCTGATCTACTTTACAACAGCTTTACCACCCACAGATGATAGCTGTCTGCATGCCCAGATTAGGCAACATAACTACTTACTGTATATGCTGTACTAGTTCCTTCTCTATTGGTACTCTCTTGAGTTAATGTACCGTCTCGATTGTAAGAGCTTTGTTACCTTGTATTGTTAGGAACAATTGGAATACATGAAACAATTGTATACCAACTGTACTGTTAATCCACTGAGATTATGCACCTTTAATGAATACTGTACTGTACTTTTTTTGATTTATTTGAAAACCTAATAAAAATATTGAAATAAAAATAAACCCAATCCTTTTTAAGCAAACTTGTTAATCAACTTCACAACCAGTTCATGTAAAAAGCTACTACACAGCACTTAAAATAAAGAATCTTTAACGTATTGGGTTAAACCTCATTTCTTACACTTGTTAGTAATGCCTTCGTGTCATTTTGTGGTCAATTCACATGAATCATTGTGTTCATCTGTAGTCATCAGAATGTGTAATTAAATTTGTTTTATTATTTTCTCTTTTTCTGAGTCTTTGCATGAAAAGATTACGGACTGCTGGAGTAAAACTGTGTGACTGCATGTCTCTGTTCCTCATTATTCACCATTGATTTCCAGTGGTTACCACAAGACAGAGCAAAGTTACTTCTATTTTAGGTACCAAAATTAAGTTTGTTAAATCATTCAAAACAAACTGGGAAAATGGACAATGTTTTTGGAAATCTAATGGAAACCATTACAGCTGACTGAGATACCATTAACCTGCCTGGCGGTATTCCCGAGTCTGACTCGGGGTTAGATTTTCATGCTGCGAGCGGTAACCCCGAGTCAGACTCGGGCTCGCCTCGCTGGATCCACAGGGAGTGTTTACTTACCTTGTCCCTGGATCCAGCGATGCCACCGCGCTGTGTGAGCGAGTGGGACCTCGCTCGATTCACACAGCGTCCTCCTGTGCCGCCGATCTCCGCTCCCTGCGACGTTACCACATCCTAGGTATTACATACCTTTTTTTATGCTACTATCCATGGCTACATTTACCTACTAATATCCTTTCCTATCACTATCTATAGCTAACATGGTACAACAATGTACAGTTAGAACCTCAGGGCTCTAAATGGTGCCCAGCGTCAGTCAACCAGGTAGACATGGAACATTTTATGAATGCAGCACATCATGGCCCTGTCCCCTAAATTCAAGCTGGATCACTCTGAAAGGTGACCTAGGCATGAATCTACTGGCTGTCAGGTGTAAATCAGTCCTGTCAGTGGCTTCCACAAGTGAGAAGTCACAGCAGTCCGCATGCAGCAAAAGCAGGAGCACCCACTACAGCCTGAAAGCCTCAGCCACCCTGCCTCTTGGCAGCACAGACGTGATGAGATATGATGGCTGCCTCAATGAAGCTGCACTTTCAGAATACAACATAGCAAATATAGTATATACCATTCAGGACATTGTAAAAAGTAGTCACGTCAAAAATCTGAAGAAATAAAAGAAAAGGAAAACGGAAAAGAGATAAACAGACCCTAAATACTAGAAACTCATGATTTCTGGTAATCAAGAGCTCACCAAGAGCCAATATTTTTCTTATCAGCAGGTTGTAGGAGTGGAATAATGAGAACCCAACGTGCAATTTTTTTTTTCTTGAGAACTATGATAGTAAATCTGATTTATGCTATCTTGCAGAGATATAGGGCCAAATCCTCAAAAAACCTGCCTAACTTAACTTTCAGCAGTTAAGTTACACAGGCGTAAAATTTCTACCTAAGTGCCCGATCCACAAAGCACTTACCTAGAAATTACACGTCGTGTAACTTAAGTGCCTCCGTCGCAAGGCGGTCGTCTGATCGAGGGGGCGATTCCTATTTAAATGAGGCGCGCTCCCGCACCGGACGTTCGGCGCATGCGTGTGACGTCATTTTTCCCGACGTGCATTGCGCGAACGTACTTTACGCCGGGCTTTGTGGATCGCGACGGGACAATAAAGTTGCGTCGGGTAAAAAAAAAAATACGCGCCGAAAAAAAAAACGAAATTTAAAAAAAAACGCGGCGATCGAAAAAAAGGTTTGTTTTTACAAGGTCTAAACAGTTTAGGCCTTGTAAAAGCATCCCTAATTTTACGCATGCAAAACGTAACTTACGCAGAAAACACAAAGCTAAAAAGCTTTGTGGATCTGCCTAAGTACTCATTTGCATACGCAAAGCGGCATTTCGACTCGAAATGCCCCCAGCGGCGGATGCGGTACTGCATCCTAAGATCCGACAGTGTAAGTCTATTACAGATGTCGGATCTTATGCCTATCTTTGGAAAAATCCTTCTGAAGATCGTTTCCAAAGATAGCCACAGGGATACGCAGGCTGAACAGCAGTTCCGCCTGCGTATCTCCTTTGAAGATTTGGCCCTCAGTCCCTAAGTCCCAAAGTTGTTCTTATTCTGCCATTCATTTTTTGATACTGTACATTTCGCCTCTCTTAGATGTCAACTCACAATGATGCAAACCACATTTTTTTCAACCTGATGTGTATATATTGCTATTTTACCAGCACTAGTACTATGATAACAGTGTCCGTGTTACTGTATTGTCCCTTATGATAAAGTCAAAGGCATTATCTATAAGCAGTCTTCCTCTGTAATTAAACGCAGATGACTATCAAGCCATTTCTGCAATATAATCCACCTGGGTGCCATAATGGCATCATCAACAATAAGAAGCTCATTTGCTTTCTTTCCCAACTGAGGGATGCCTAAAATAGCTAATGTAAAAGTAAGCTGACATAAAGTATTTAAAATCCAAGACAAAAATTATTTCCTGCCAAAAACTGCAGACTGCACAAATCCAAAAAACTATGGAAAAGGTTAAAACTGCACTCAGCATATTTTAAGTATCAATTATATAATTATTTTCATACATCTGCATCTTTCATGTCTACTCATTCTCCTCGTACTTTACTCATTTTCTTCAACAATATTGTGCTCAGATATAAAGAAAAACCCTATAAGAGCAGGCTTTCTTTTGCAACAACTATGTCTACAGTAGGTGACAAGCTACTCCTCAGAACTGACAACAATGGGGTATATTAATTATCAAATTTAAATTGATTGCACCGAAGATTGAGTTTCTGTGTGTTAAACATACTTGTTGCTGCATACCTAAAAATTACGGGATAAAAATACTTTTAATTTTATTTCAGATTAAAAGTCAATATACAGTATATGTGTGGGCTACAACTTACTTTACCTTTGAGTAAAAAAAAAATAACATTAGCAAAGTTTGTTGCTGAACAGTAAATATATGCCAAAAAAGTAATAAAGATAAGTTTAAAAAGTGACAACTGAAGGTCCGGTTGATGTGGTAGCCCAGTGGTGTTGATCTGCAAAATGAATATTAAGATGCTCACTTGACAGCTGTGCTCAATGCAATTGTCCATATATGTCAAAGCAAAAATCCTGTTTTTTTTTTTATTTTCTTTGCACATGATTGAGTTTTCAAAGTGAATACAGCTTCAACTTATTTACTTAACTATTTGAACATTTACTTTATAAGTAAATGGTCTCCACCGATTTAGTAAATCAACGCAATTACAGCTAAAAGGTAAAATAAAGCATTTAAAGCGGAGTTCCACACATTTAAAAGTCAGCAAAAACAAAAAGTGTAGCTGCTGACTTTTAATAATCAGACACTTAAGCCCCATACACACTATCAGTTTTCCAGCAGGTATTTCTCTTCAGGTTTACCAAAACCATGTAGTACAAGGGCCTGCCTGATTGCATACGAATTGAAACTCTGAGGCCTTGTACTCACGACCGGATCTGTGCGCTGGAAACTGTCTGCCCGACAGTTTCCGGCGTACAAGGCTGATTTGTGTTTTGTTCCGCTGGCGTGTACACACCAGCGGACCAAATTCCCGTCGTACCGGAACGCGTGCACGTAAACTACGTACGACGTCACTATAAAGGGGAAGACCAAAGTTAATGGCGCCGCCCTCTGTTCCTCTTTTGCTAGTTACGTGTTTGCTCGTGTTAGTGAAGGTTTGGTTAGAGCTGATTCGCGCTTCTCGGTCTCCAGGCTTTGACAGCGTGTATTCACGGGTTCAGTGCGTGTGCTTGCGGTAACGTAGTTGTCATTCGGCTATAGGCAAGCAGGTTGTTTCTGCTTTAGCAGTTGCATCCTGTGCGCTCGTATCTGTTTGTCACGCGTTTGTCGCAGGTAGTGCTGGATTTGCGAGTGCTTTCTGTTTCAGTGTGTTCTTGACTGACCAGCCGGCCGGTTTGAAGCCATGATGGAGCAGCAGCGTCAATTTTCGCGAGTTGGTGCTGTTTATGGGATGGCTGCTGGATATGTTCATTTGTCCAGTACTTTGGCCAGAAACAGGGGGCGGAGGCGTTTCTGGACCAAGAATTGGTTGCGCCAGCGTGACCAGTTCTCACATATGCCTCTGCTTAGGGAACTCCAGGAGAATAATCCTAATGACTTTAGGAATTTTCTCCGCATGACGGACCCCGTATTCAACCGTCTGCTGGATCTTCTGTCCCCCTATATCACGAGGCAGGACACTGTGATGCGCCAAGCCATCACGGCCGAGCAGAGGCTTATTGCCACGTTGCGGTACCTGGCGACTGGGAGGAGCCTGCAGGACCTCAAGTTCTCGACAGGCATCTCTCCGCAGGCGCTTGGGGTCATCATACCGGACACGTGTGCTGCCATCATCAAAGTTATGCATGAGGAGTATATTAAGGTAAGTTTCCTGGCTCTAATAATGTGGCCAACTAACTTTATTTTTATTTTCCCAGATATGCTGTGTGTTTAACTAACGTTACCTTTTCTCCCTATGCATGTTGATATCAGCTTTACATGTTTTATTCTTGGCCTACCTGCATATTTGTCCCTTACCCAATATTAACCTGTCCAGCATGCTATCCTAGGGACAAACCCACCTTGCCATTTTTTCAAACAGGACTTTTTGGTTTTTGTGTCCCCCCCTTCAAACTTTTATTGTCCCCATCAGAGGGCTGTGGAGTCTCTTAATGAAGTGGCCCTATATATTTCATTTCCCAAATTCTCCATGCACATTTTTCTAATGCAATTTTAATACTGTGAACTGTCACAAGGATGCTTGTAGGATGTATTTGTTACAAAGTACTAAATCTCTAATTTTGTTTGTCCCCACAGCTACCCTCCACACCACAGGAATGGCAGTCTGTGGCTTCCCAATTTGCCCAGCGGTGTGATTTTCCAAACTGCGGTGGAGCAATAGATGGGAAACACGTCCGCATTGTGCCCCCACCCCGCTCGGGGTCCTACTATTATAATTACAAGGGTTATCATAGTATTGTGTTGATGGCGGTGGTGTCGGCACAGTATGAGTTTCTATATGTGGACGTGGGGAAGAACGGCCGGATGTCTGATGGGGGAGTGTTCGCACGGACTGATTTCTATGATCGTCTCCAAGCTGGTGGTCTGGCATTGCCACCAGATGAAGATAATGTGGAAGGACTTCCGTTTGTGTTCCTAGCGGACGAGGCTTTCGGGCTTGGTCCTCACCTCATGCGGCCTTTTCCCCAGAGGACCCTCACCTCAGAGAGGAGTGTGTTTAATTTTCGGTTGGCCAGGGCTCGGAGGGTAGTCGAGAATGCCTTTGGGATACTCACCAACCGGTTCCGCCTGTTCAGGACATCGATACATCTGGCGGAATATAAATTGGACACCGTTGTATTTGCCTGCTGCATTTTGCACAACTTTTTACGCAGGCACTCCCAGACGTACCTACCCGACATCGGTTCTGAGGCAAGACTACCCTCAGATCCCCTTCCCGGGCTGGACACTGGTCGCGCTGGCTTGGCCCCCCAATCAGCTCGTGAGGTACGCGACAAATATGTTGAGTACTTCATGGGTCGGGGGGCCATTGCTATGCCAGATCATATTTCTTTCTAATTCGGCCCCCAAAGAAAGGAATATTCTAAAAAATAATAAATAATTAGACCATTGGACTTTATACAGTTGTTTGTCATTAATGCTTTTTCTCTTTTTCTGTCTTCCTGGTTCTCTAACTAACTTCTTCAATTGTAATGCATAATTGATTTCTCCACTTTTAGTAACTAACCACATTTTGCACAGTATTCACTCATCTACAAACAGGGTATTGAGTCTAGAAATAAGAAGCAACTCCATTTGTAAATGTTGAGGTCAAGTTTTTTTAATTTTTGCTTGTTCATGACCCCAAAAATAATTTTATATTTTTTTCATTACTCCCTGCTTTTGTACTTAGGAGTCTTCAAAAATTTTTTAAACTTTTTTTTTTTTTTCAGGTAATTCAACCAAAAATATTATGCAGATTATACATTTATTAACAAGTTCACTTTTTTTTTACTCAAATATAGTTAGATTTATTGTTTACATATATATATATATATAGATTATATTTGGTGGGGTGTTTACCGCCTTAAATTTTTTTTTGGCCATATTTTTTAGGCACAAAAAACAATAATTTTTTAACCATTTTTTTTGTTTTTGGTGTGTTTTTCTAAAAGAAAATTTTTAGGTGAGAATTTGGAGTCAAATCTCTACTTCACTAAATTCAGTGATTAGAGAGATTTATAATTCTATATATATATTTTTTAAAATTTTTGGCGTTGTTTATTCTTTATGGTCTAAACTTTATAGTATCCCAAAATGTTCAACATGGTCAAAAAGTAACAAAATCCAATTCCAAAAATATAAAAACTCACAACAGCAGTCAGTCATGGTGTGCTTTCACACTGGAACACGCCAAAATTGGAAGATACACACATTCAGTGCAAACTCGCCAAATGTCATTGGTTCAACAGACAAATGGCCACATGTGCTATCTGACATCATGGGTGATCAATGTCTGTGTTTTGTGGGAGCAAACCCTTCCTCTCAACTACTTGAGGATGGAGGAGGGGGTTGGACCCACAAAGCACAGACATTAGATATTCTGTGATGGCAGATAGCACATGTTGGCACACTGTGTGTGTATCTTCAAATTTTGGCGTATTCATTATTCAAACTGTAAAAATGTTTGTGGGGGCGGGGGATGGGCGGGGGGTGTTTCAGTCTTTGACACGGCCCATCATGTCAATAATGTTCTTAAAATTAGATTCGATGACCATCATTCTTTGCCGCATATTGTCCATTTCCGTGCTGCATTCCAAAAGGACATTTGTTACATTCTGTTCCATGAGAAACATCCTTTCACGCATATTGTGCATTTCAGTGCTGCACTCCATTACCTGCTGAATAATTATAGCAGCACTTGCACGTGAAAATATTGGCACACCATCCTCCTCCCCTAAAACAAAAAAAAAAAATGGCATTTACAATATTATTTTTCAATGAGGCCTATCTACATATGTTTTTTTGAATCAAGCTAGGGTGACACTGACCTGATGGGCTTCTCCTTTCCACCTCTTCGACATCTTCTATCACTCCTCCTTCTTCCACCACCTCCCCATCATCTTCAATCACTCCTCCTTCTTCCACCACTTCCCCATCATCTTGGACTCCTCCTTCATCCATCAATCCACCTTCTTTCAATTCGCCAAATTGTTCTTCCGCCACTTGCCCTTCATCTGCTATGACTTCTAAGTCCAAAATTACTTCTTCCTCCTCTCTTCCTTCCTCCTTTCTTCCTTCCTCCTCTCCTTCCACATCCTCCTCTCCTTCCACATCCTCCTCTCCTTCCACATCCTCTTCTCCTTCCACATTCTCCTCTCCTTCCACATCCTCCTCTCCTTCCACATCCTCCTCTCCTTCCACATCCTCCTCTCCTTCCACATCCTCTTCTCCTTCCACATCCTCCTCCTCCTCCACATGTTGAGATGGCAGATTTTGGCCTTGTCTGGCCCTCTCTGCCTCCTCCAAATGCTGGCGACTTCTTTCCCCTGAAATAAACCAAAAAAAATGTAGACTCATCAGCACACAGATATTGGAGAGCATAAATCGCACACATTGCTTAGAAGATGCTTTCATTTAGTTACTTTTATCTTTCACCAAACCTACATTTTGCAATTACTTCTATATGGCAAGCTCTGATCCTGCCCCTTTTTAGCAAAGTGACACACATGGATGTCCCCCCTAAACTGTATTTCTGGGAGACCCTACCAAAACCCATTTTTGATTTGGGGAGACACAGGTGCTCTGCATTGCAGATGTGAAAACATCTGCTTTATTACCATATTATTTCTAGAACTAGCTTTTACACAATGTTTACAAACAAAGTTTTTGGCCAGTGAGCCATGTCCAGGTGTGTTGTTCCTGGAATAACCGAGCCTTTCTGATAAACTATGTGATGTTACGTTGTTTACTAAGAACACTGTTTGTAAATATGTAGTTATTTATGTTCTAAAAAATAAATAACAACATGTCTTTAAAATTACAAGCAGGCCAAGGAGGCAGATGGTGAAATATACATGGCAACACATTATTGCAGACAATCACCACCCCCCCCCCCCCCAACCCCAATATATATTTACTTACTTTTACGCAGAATTTTAAGTATTTTCTTCATCTGATGTGGCTCCCTCAATTTTAAGTCTGACCAGCGTTTCCTCAGCTGTTCCTTGGACCTGGTGATCCCAAACATCCTCTGCATTCTCCTCGCCACCTTGTCCATAATATGTGCCTTTCGGCGGTTAGGGGTCTTGTATGGCCCTAATTCACCATCATAGTCCTTTTTTCGCATGATGTAAACTAACTCCACCATTTCCTGGAACCGCATATTAGTGGCTTTATATCTTCTTTTCCTTGATCGGGACGTCCCTGCCTCTGTCCCTTCACTTGTGGCATGAGAGCATCGTGCCCGCTCGTGTGACATCGCCATCTTTCCTTTCCCACAGAGATTATGGGCGTGGAAAAGATGAATTCTTACGCCATGGGCGGAGAAGAGGGCGGCGTTTAATACATACGCGGAGTGTAGAGAATGCAAACAACGTGTTTACGTCCGTTACGCGGAGAATCTTCGAGCGCATCCAGAACATACACAGTTAACGCCATATTTCCTAAACTCATTGATTAGGGGCCTCGCAAAGGTGACGAGGGCGGGGTTTCATAAATACGCGGAGTGTTTAAAAGGTTTACGCCGTGATTACGCATCTTACGCGGTAATTAGGCGAGCGTGAGAAACGAGGAGCGAGAGACAGGAAGGTAAGGAAATTAAAAATGTGATCAGCAGAGGCCTTGAAAATGTAGACACATGGGATGGGGGTTTGGGCTGTTGGTTGCACCCTTTTTAATCTATTCTGTCTATGGGGTACCACAATGTTATTTTGGTATCCAAATGCTTTTGGACACCTCACAAAATAGAGATGTGAACAATGCTGTACCTCATTGACAAGTTTTTGAATGGTGTATTCAGATCAGGCAAAGTATTGTTCAAGTGTTGGTTGTACAGAGGTCATTAGGAAGTGTCTTTTATGTCATCCATTGTCAGGGGTATGAGATTTACACATGAAAGAGTGCCTAGATGAAAACTGTCATTTGTAAGCATTGTTTAATTTAATATATTTAAAATATTTACTGCAATGTGAACAATGGCTCTGCATCTAGCAAATCAATGTTTGGTACAAGCAATGCGGCCGAGCTGCCAATCATTGTTTAAACAAGAGAGACTGTGTTTGGAATTAGATATAGGTAATAAATTTGAAGACACATATTAGATCAAGGTCAACGCTGATCCTTTGGAATATTTATTTTTCTGTGGTTTATGTTTTTGTAATCTAGACTCAAAAAGAAATATAATTTTGCAAAAATTGCAATGGACCTCCTACAAAGCAAGGAATCTATAGAGGCCTTACTTCAAAAATACCAGGACACGCCCATCCTGTGGAATTCAAAACACTCGTTATATTGCAATAAAGAGGTACGAGCGGCAGCACTAGAAGAGCTAGCAAATTATATGCAAACTTGGGTGCCAGGATGCACTGCCAACATGGTGAAGGATAAACTTGCCAACCTCAGAAGCACATACAGGAGAGCATACAAAGCTAATAAAATCAAAAAATCGGGAGCAGCAGCAAGACAAGCAAAGGAACCCAAACTGTGGTATTATAAACAGATGGCTTTTTTGCGGGACGAAATGGAAGGCAGGAAAACGATGTCCAGTCTTTCTTCCAACCTTTCCTCCATGCTACCTTCCAGCGGACATTCCCCAGATGACCACAGCCCTGCAGAGTCGGAGGAAGAGGGCCTGGCTGACAGAGATGCAGATCTGCCACCCTTCGATGAGGAGGTATAGTAGTTTCCTCTATATTTATGGCGTAAATAATTCTTGGTGGATTAATGATTAGATATTGTAAAAAAAAAACCAAGCTGGAAAAAAGCAAACAAAAAGGTGTACAGACAAATAGGTGTCAGGGATGACAACTGCAGGGGTCAGAAGTAGAGTGTATTCAAGTAATAATGAACAGAAAATACTGAACGAAAAACATGAAAATGAGTGTGGTTTTATTTAGCGAAATTGTAAAAAAATTCTTTTTTTTTCCACACAGGAAGAAGAGATCAGCCAGGAGGTGGCAGATCCTCAGGTGTCTGTCAGCCAGGAGGAGGCCGGGGTCAGTGGCAGCCAGGAGGAGGCCGGGGTCAGTGGCAGCCAGGAGGAGGCCGGGGTCAGTGGCAGCCAGGAGGAGGCTGGGCCCAGTGGCCTGCAGCAGGTCCACCCGGCCAGGAGAACCACCACCAGCCAGTCTTCTCCCCCCCAGGTGAGGCCATCAGGCCGAAGGAGGCAGTTGAGGCCTGTGGAGGAGGCAAGCCTCCGCATGATCCAGGAGGCAAGCGCCATCATGAGGGCCCCCCTCAACCCCACAGAGGCCTTCAGTGCCTCATTGGCCCATGATTTAAATGAAGGGGAGGAGGACCAGAGAAGACTGGCAAAGGCCCTGATGAACCAGGTCCTTTGGTGGATGCAGAGGGGCCTGCTGACCCCAGACACTGGGCTATGTGACCCGGCCCGGCTTGCGGAACACCATCCTCCTGCTGCCACATCAACCCCACCTGCAAGACCCCGTGTTCGATCCGCTGGAAGGCTGCCTGGAGGGAAGGCTGGAAAGAGGAGGAAACGTTGATTTTCTGCCTTCCATTTCCTTCCACATAAAGGACATCTTGTTTGTACTACCACAGTTTGGGTTCCTTTGTTTGTGTGCTGCTGCTTCATATTTTTGTGTTTGGCTCCTGAGGCTTGGAAGTTTATCCTTCACCATGTTGGAAATGCAAGTTTGCATATAGTTTGCTATCTATTCTAGTGCTGCTGTTCTTTTTATTTTTTGTGATGACATTTGCCTGAATAAAAGGCCTTTTGCTTTCATTTGAAAACATGTCTATTGTTTGATATACTGTGGGGATTATTAGGCAGCAAACCTTTAATAAATATACAATGGGTAATTTACAAAGGACACACTCCTTGGGGGGGGGGGGACATTTGGTGTGCCAACATGGTTTAATATTCTCTAATGAAACACCAACAAAAAAAAAAAAAATTTAAAAAAACATGTAAAAAAAAAATAGTTTAAATGGTGACATAACTAGAAACAAAAAAAGAAATTAAAAAAATGCACATTCCTTTACAAAAATGACTACTCTAAATTATGGAGGACCACCAACCAAAACACACGTCTGGCATAGAAAACATTATTAAAGGATTACATCACAAGCAAGAAATGTGACATTTCAGTATGGGACAACTCTATTGAAATTGCATCAGCAAGAGAACGGGGTTATTCTAGCAAGAGAAGAATTAATAAAACGAGGCTTTAAAATGTGGTTTAGTGCGCCTTTTTAAGACATTGTTCTCTTGCTAGAATAAAAGGTTTCTAATGACGAATGTGCCATATCCCAAAGAAACGCGAGTTTTACCTGAACGAGCGCTCCCGTCTCCTCATTTGGACTGAGCATGCGCGGGGTTTTTGTACGCTGCTTTTGTGTACAGACGACCGAACATGTCTGACGGACACGATTCCAGCAGACTGTTTTAAAGCAAGACCAGGAAACAGTTGTTCGTTGGAAAACGGTCTGGCCGACGATTGTTTGCTGGAATTCTGTACGTTACTGCCTACACACGAACGAACATGTCCGCTGAAACTGGTCCGCGGACCAGTTTCAGCAGACATGTTTGGTCGTGAGTACGAGGCCTGAGGCCTCGTACACATGACCGGACATGTCCGCTGAAACTGGTCCGCGGACCAGTGTCAGCGGACAGATCCGATCGTGTGTACAGGCTAGCAGACAGATTTCCAGCGGACAAATGTTTCTTAGCATGCTAAGAAACATGTCCGCTGGAAAGCTGTCCGGCGGACATGTCCGCTGGTTAGTACACCTAACCAGCGGACAGATATCTCCCACATGCGTTGAATGGATTCTACGCATGCGTGGAAGTATTTTACTTCCTGGTTTGGTGACGTGGCGGCGTCAACGTCACCGCCACGTCACCGCGTTGTCTGTCCGCGTGGATTTCGGTTTGATGGTGTGTACAGCCATCAGACTGAAATCTCAGAGCGGACATGTCCGATTAAAAAAACAGTCTGGCGGACCTGTTTTCATCGGACTGTCCACTCGTCTGTACGGGGCCTTAACCTCCCTGGCGGTATGATTCTGTCAGAAAAAACATGCTAAAAGCGGTACCATTATTTGCAAGGAAATTTGGCGTTTTATATTGTAGGTCTGTAATTTTTAGAAATAACTCACTTAAATCTGACCAAACAAGCTTCTAATAGGCATCCCGGGAATGACATTTTTTTAAAAACAAAATTATAAATTATAATATAATAAATAATTATAAATAATTATAACAAATAATAATATAATTATAATAAAAATTATTCAATAATGTAATCAAATCAAAATCACTGAAATTTGCTCAGTTGCAGAATTGTTGCTGTCATTATTTTTTTTTTTTTATGACGAATTTCCCCACAAATCGCTATCGCACAATTCTGCAAGTGATTATAATTTATTATCGCTGTTTTTTAGCTGATCTAAAACTATTTTTGACATAAAGGGACACTTTTGGTTGCTATGGACAATCTACAGTTTGCAGGGAGAAAGAAACGTTTTTATTATATAAAATTACATGCATGACACAGGACAGACCACTAGGGACAGGGGGGGTGTGTTTTTTTTACATACAGTACTGTAATCTATAAGATTACAGTATACTGTATGTAAGGTGTTTGTTTACTTTTTTGAATTTGGCGCCGTTCTCCGTCCCCGTGCGTCGTAACGTCGCAGGGAACGGAGATCGGCGTCACACGGAGGCACTGTGTGAATCGAGCGAGGACCCACTCGCTCACACAGCGCGGTGGCATCGCTGGATCCAGGGACAAGGTAAGTAACTTGTGCCTGTGGATCTAGCGAGGCAAGCCCGAGTCTGACCCGGGGTTTCCGCTCGCAGCAGGAAAATCTAACCCCGTGTCAGACTCGGGAAGACCGCCAGGCAGGTTAAGGTTTGACCTCATATTAGATGGTTTTGGTAAACCTGAAGAAACCACGGTCCAGTGATGCGGGCGCACAAAGCTCCACTCCTTTCCCCCTCCTCTCCAAGGGATCTGCATTCTAACTGTGCACACCCGGCTGACAGCCAGGTGCACACTGTGCATGCACAAGCCACGCTGCTCGCTGTGAATGGCCAGGCAATCTTCTGGGACCTGTGATGTGTCCCAGAAGATTGCAGGGAGGGAGGGGTAGGTGAAATTCCTTCAGAGCCAGAGGAGGAAGTGGGAGCTGGGTGCCCTTAAAAACTGGGTACCCCCCCTAAAAAAATGACATGCCAAATATGGCATGTCAGGGGGTCACCATCACTTAAAGAGGAAGTTCCATTTTTTGGTGGAACTCCGCTTTAAGGAGAAGTTAATCGTTAGGGTTTACTAACACCTTATGGCTGGATTTACACTTCACACATTAACCTGTGTTGCATTAAGGCAGCCCATTTATTATTAATGGGTTGCCAATGCACCACAACAGACAAAAGAAAATACACATGGCCTCAACTTTACATCCAATGGGGTGCTATTCACAATGAATGGTAGATCACTGCACCTAAATTATCTAGAAGCATTGATGTGCATTACAGTAACAAATGTTAAAATGAACAGGGGGTGCCAATCAGCATGGAGGAGCTTGTTAAACATCCACACAGTATTTAAATTGTGGAAAACTTTTTTCAAGAACCACACAGCAGGTTTGTTAAAAGCCAGGTTGCGTGATCAGGCCAGATTTTGATTGTTCTTGTACTGAGTATTTTGATTCACATATTTGAAATTGTAACAGATTCATAATTCTACATTTGCAAAAAATTCAAATGACAAGAAGATATCGATTTGGTATCTAAAACATATGGGTTCCATAAAAACACAGGAGGCACTCTTTAAGGGGTAAATGCCTTAAGAGTTAATAGAAACGGTAGCGTAGTAAGATTTATCTCACTGTGAGCACAACCCTATGGGCCTCAAACATTGCTAAAAAAATCAGTTATGAAGAATTATAAAAGGTCATACTTCAGCAAACCCTGAAAGAAGAAAGCCTTTTGTCTAATGGGAACTGTGTGAATGTATGACTTGATTGACTGCCTTTTCTTATTGGGATTAAAAGGTTAATGTGAACAGCTTCCTACTGGATGGTTACGTCTGGTGTGCTGGTGTAGATTGATGCATAAATGAATATGTTCATACACTGGATATCAAAGGATCAAAGCTCCTGCTACAAGAACAAGGTAGCGAAAGGAATTTCATTTTAGCAGACGAGTTACAAGCCTTATTCTCATATGTTCACAAGTGATGTAGAGTATGTTCTCTATTAGGCAACAGAGGCAAAGTTGGCCCTCATGATCATATTTATATATATATATATATATATATATATATATATATATATATATATATATATATATATATATATATATATATATATATATATATATTAGGGCTGTTACTGATCAAAATTTTTCTGTTCGATTAATCGTTTTTTTTTTAATCGATTCATCGACTGATTTCGATTAATTATAACGCACATACAGATCCAACTACTTTTAGCTGATCTCCTTGCAGGCTGATTCCCAGTGCAGCTACCAACAACTGAAAAAATGGATAGCAGGATACAAAAAACACACAAAGGCAGCGCTCGATGGGAATAGCATTAAAACTTTTATAGTCTTCAAGTAGGTAACCAAATAAATATTTCACTGGAGATAAAATCGATGTAGCTACTACATAAACTGTAAAAATGGTGCGAGTAATACCAAACGGTACCAAAAGCAGTCATAAAAACATGTAGCTAAGTATGATACTGGTATAAAAATATGTACAACAATACCACTGCTGAATCCAGATGAGGAGGGGTTAACATCAGTCCGTCGGCATGTAGATGTCCCATGAAGGGAACTATCACAACTCCCAGTGGATGGTTGTAGAATCCCAGGTTGATAGAGGGAAGTGTAACAGTCCTTGCGTGTGGCAGATAGTAAGGTCCCGCCGGCATGCAGATATGAAGGCACAGCAAAGGAGCCCTTCAGATGGACACGGCAAGCCCCGCCGGTGTCCGTGACATTACTGGATCTCCGACGGAACTCCCTGAAGGCCCAGAAGCCGACGGAGAGGTGAGAGTACCAATCAAAAGAATTTTAATCGATCAAAAAGATTTTGATCGATCAAAAAAATAAAGATTAATCGATTAATTAAAAGTTAATTTGCACAGCCCTAATATATATATATTAGTATTTAAAAAAATTCAGCTGTTGTAAGAAATTAATATAACATATATTGCTGCTATACCAGTCATTTGTAGTTAAATTATATTTAAAATTAGGTTTCCATTTCAATCTTCAGCTTTTTAGAGCTGTCAGATTCAACTGTAAATTTGTTACTACATCAGCCTGGAAGTATTCTGTACACCTTTGTACAGAATGTGACTTTACAATAATTACCCTACCTAACCTGTTTCCTGTGATTAAACATATTTCTTTAAGGACACAGTTTCCAATAAGTTATTAGTAGTAATACTTCACTTTCTCATACTTGATATAAACTCAGGAAAATGCCTAAGGGCCAGATTCACAGTCAGCGGCGTAAATGTAGGCGGGCGTAGCGTATCGTAGTTACGCTACGCCGCCACAACTTAGAAAGGCAAGTGCTGTATTCACAAAGCACTTGCATCTAAATTTACGGCGGCGTAGCGTAAATGTGCCGGCGTAAGCGCGCCTAAATCAAATGAGGAACAGGGGGGCGTGTTTTATGTAAACTAATCATGACCCCACGTAAATGACGCTATTTCAAACGGCGCATGCGCGTGCATGCTCAGTATCACGTCGAGTTTTCAAATTAAATTACGCCCGCTCAATGCCTAGTCGACGTGAACGTAACTTACGTCCAGCCCCATTCACGGATGACTTACGCAAACGACGTAAAACACGACGCTGTTCCGACGTTTCCGACGTCCATACTTAACATGACTTACCCCTGCTTTATGAGGGGTAACTTTACGCCGGCGTATGTCTTACGTAAGCGACATATCTTGTTACGCCGGGCACACGTACGTTCGTGAATCGGCGTATCTAGCTCATTAGCATATTTGACGTGGAAATCTACGGAAGCGCCACCTAGCGGCCAGCGTAAATATGCACCCTAAGATACGACGGTGTAAGAGACTTACGCCGCTAGTATCTTAGCCGAATTTATGCGTAACTGATTCTAAGAATCAGCCGCATAGATACGACGGCTCTCATTCGGACTTACGACGGCGTACATGGCGCTACGCCGTCGTAAGTCCTTTGAGAATCTGGGCCAAAATGTGAACTGATTGCACTCCTTTGGTTCCTTGTAAATTATAAAATGACACAAATGTTTATGGCAACACATGGAAACACAAATCATTTGAACATTGCTCCAATGTGACTGGAAGGTAGTTTGAAGCAGTTGACCAAACCAGACCTGATCAGGCAAACATCAGTAGATGTCTGTGCACCACATCAATATCCAGCGATCAAAGTAAAGGAGAAACAGATAAGAACATAACTCTTGTCAAAAAATATTTTTGGGATGTAGTTCCATTATGAACACCATATGTTCACAAGATATAGGATCAAAACAAAACTATCTTTAGCATTATCTTTGGTTTCTCAGTATGCAGCATGATGCATCTATGTAGTTCTGCAAGTTTTACTTGTAATGCTCTGTATTTGGTTTTATATTCCTAAATTTAAAAACCGCAGGTCAAAGCTAACTGAGGCCTTGTACACAAGATCAGTCCAAACTGATGAAAACGTACTGAAGTTCAGTTTCATCAGTCCAAACCTACCGTGTGTATGCCCCATCAGACTTTTGTCCTTCAGACCAAAGTTTTAGAACTTGCTTTAAAATCGGACTGATGGACGACTGACCGATCGGTGAAAACCGATGGTTAGTACGCAAAAGCATCGGTTCAAAACCCGCGCATGCTCAGAATCAAGTCGACGCATGCTTGAAAGCATTGAACTTCGTTTTTTTCAGCACGCCGTTGTGTTTTACGTCACCGCGTTGGACTCGATCGGATTACAGGGCCTCAATGTTTTTTTACATCCATGTTGTTGTAGGGAATTGGAGAGGATTTATGAAAAACATTCTCTCACCTTTGGCTATATGGAGTATGCCCGCGCTACCAAGGTGTGGGGAAGGGGGGATACGTCTGCAGCACTGAAAGTGTATCAAACTAAAAATAATTACAGAAGGGGGGTAATGCTGCAATGTATAGGGTGAGTGGGAAAGGGACTAAGTGAATATAACTAGTATTAAGAAAAAGTGATCAGTCAATCAAATGTAAAACATGTAGGATATATGTTAAAACAAATGAAACATTTGTAACACTCAAACAAATATGGGTCCGATGCACTATTTGATGCGAAACGCATCGGGTGACTCCACCGCTGCCAAGGGCTGATATGACTCTGTAATAGGGTCCATTTATTTTGGAAAGTGTAGCAAAACAACAATGCAGACAATCAGAATCATCTTTGGAAGCACAATCCTGGCAAGGGGGAAAGACAGAGTGTCTAGTTGGGAGCATAAATGGAACAATATCAAAAACCTCTAAAAAATTGTCAAATGCACCCAGATTTCATTAGGTAGTTTGTAGCATTTAAAGTGTAAGTGAAGCCCCCTATCATTTTCAGCCAAGGAAGCTGCCATTTTTGCCTCTGATTAATCTACAACCATGATGCTGCACATGTGATCAGTTATGACACCAGCCATTGGATGGTTTGACAGTTTGGTTGAGAGCACAACCAATGGGAATATTACATTTCCGTCACATGCCAGAAATGAAACTGATTGAATATATGCTGAAAACTGGAAACATTCAAAAACTCTAACCAAGGGGTGTCTGTCAAGGCTTTGATGATGAGATACTAATCAAGGGCTGATATGACTCTGTAATAGGGTCCATTTATTTCAGAAAGAGTACCATTTTAATGGTGGTCATGGTTCCCCAGGGTGGTCATAAGTGTTGGTTCAACACTTCATTTTTACTTTCAATAGATTTTTATTTTTCCAAATATAGAATACAATTACAGTATGACCAACGGCTGTGTCTACAACATCAAAACAACACTTCATTTTTATGACAGCACAGCGGTTATTCTACACTTAACTGTGACTTTCACAATATTTGTACACATTTGTGGGGTTTTTTTGTTACTGGGTTGATATGTTGTTCGTTTTATGGACTTCACTATCATCAATTAATGTAATAAGCGTTTACAATAATTTAAGTAGTGCAGCAAATTATTTATATTCTATTGTTTACACTGTTTTGTCTGACTGTATTTTGCCACCATATTTATTTTGCACCTGGCAACGTGATTTCTAGCACATTTAGGGATAGGGAATATACATTTTTTTCTGTGGCTCATCAATCCTATTCAATGATGTTTTTCCTCAACAATCTGATCTAATTAGGGTCTGTTCAGTTTCTATTCAGGCTTGCACTATGTCTGACCACGTTCCAGATGGGATGGAATGAGACCTTATTGCAAATTCCTAACCCATGGTGCAATCAAAACTAAACAACTATCTACTGCAGCACAAGAAAGTCAGGGTGAAGGTTGCTTCTGAAATCTCTTCCTTTTTTCAGCTTAATGCCCAATCTGATACTTCCCTATTCACCCACTGGGAAGCCCATAGGTGCTGGTGCTATGCAAGTGGCCTCTTGATTTCCCAAGGCTCCCTTGTTAAAAATGCAGAATAATATAATAAAGAACACCAATCAAAAACATTAAAAAAATATTCTCCAAAAAATAAATGGATAAATAAATGTGATCCTCAATGTGCAGTCTCAATCAATAATGCAATGCGCATACGCGCAAAATAAAGTCCAATAAATAATGCAATGTGCACATGCACAAAATGAAATAAAATCCAGAATCTCAGACTTCCAGAAATATCTCAGAATTTCCAAGAAAATTGTGCCTTTTGTTCTTGCCAATAAAATTTTGTGACTTTTCACCCTTATTTAGTGTCCCCACCACCTCTAATATATTATGCGCTCATCAGATCAGGGAAAAATACAGCATGTAATCATATCCCGGTATGCGTCTCCTCAGACTTCTAGCAGTGGTCCCATTTATCTCCAATACTTGTATCAGACCCAATATGTGATAAAAAGGATTTTTTTCATCCACATCGGCTTCCAGTAAGATCTCTTTGCTCCCAAAAGAAAAAGCCTCATATGGTGTAGTATGTATAAAAAGGCAGTTTATTTATAAACATTAAAATGTGCACTCACATGTTAAAGTGCCCAACCGGCACTAGTTTGTCCAGCGTTACTGCTCAATTTCTCCTCAGCGTGCGTTCCACGCCTCGGTTGTGATGCGGTTCAGCGTGCGGAAGTGCCGTGGAGGAAGCGTGTGACGTATTTCCGTCTACGAAGAAAAATTACCCATAGGCCTCTACGCGTTTCGCATGTACGCATGCGTCATCATGCGTTACTTTAACTGACAATTGCGCGGTCGTGCGATGTTGTACCCAAACAAAAATGACGTCCTTTTTTTCCCCACAAATACAGATTTCTTTTGGTGGTACTTGATCACCTCAGCAGTTTTTATTTTTTGCGCTAACACAAAAAGACCACAAATTTTGAAAAAAAATAATTTTACTTTCTGCTAGCAATTTGTAATGGCGGAGATCAGTGATTTTTAGCAGGATTGAGACATTGCGGCAGACAGATCTGACAACTAACTGACATTTTTTACAACCAGTGACATTATTACAGTGATCAGTGCTAAAAATATGCACTGACATTGTACTGATCACACTGGCAGGGAAGTGCTTAACATCAGGGGGGATCTAGGAGTTAAATGTGTTCCCTGTTTGAGTTTTCTAACTGTATGGGGGACTGTGTGATCCGTCTTCCTGTCTCTTCCTGAGACAGATCTCAGGGCCCGTACACACGACCGAGTTTCTCGGCAGAATTCAGCCAGAAACTCGGTTCAGAGCTGAATTCTGCCGAGAAACCCGGCCGTGTGTACACTTTTGGCCGAGGAAGCCGACGAGGACCTCCGCGAGGAAATAGAGAACATGTTCTCTATTTCCTCGTTGTTCTATGGGAGAACTCGGCCCGCCGAGCTCCTCGGCGGCTACAGGACTGAACACGCCGAGGAACTCGATGTGTTTGGCACGTCGAGTTCCTCGGCCGTGTGTACGGGGCTTCAGTGTTATCCCCTGACAGAATGGAGATTTGCCTTGTTTACTTTGGCAGATCCCCGTTCTGTCTCTGCGGGGAACGATCGTGGGCGGTCGGCAGAAATCAAGTCCGCCAGACCTGCTAATTAGGCTCCCCCACTGGACAACCGCAATGCACACGCCCACGAAACCTAGTGCACAAATCCCCATACTGGTACAGCGATTTGCACAGCCGAGCCACCTTGCCACAGTACATCTGCAACAGGTGGTCGGCAAGTGATTAAAAAAAAAAAAAAAACAGAAAAACAAACAAGGTGCCTCTAAGTGCAGAAATATAAAACTTTTAATATCCCCTAAAGGGGTTAAAAACACTTACAAGATGGTGGATGAAGCAGGCATGTAGCAGGTAAGTGTGTCCAGAAGATGTTACAGTGGCAGGGCAGTCCCAGTCTGATGATAAAGCTTCCAGGGAAGTCCACAGGATAACAGCCAATTTGTGCTGTGAGTGTTTAGAGAACACAGTGGTGATGGAGCCTGGGGATGATGTTAGAGGAAGCGAGACAAAAACCAGCATGGAACACAACCAGGAAGAGGGCAGGAAGTGTGTCATAGAGGCAGGACGCGTTTCGGAACAGCTCACTGGTTCCTTCTTCAGCCAGTGACCTAAAGAAATAAATTTGTTTGAAAAACTGCTGTGCAAAAACCATGTGACATAAAAATTCACCACCCACCATGTTATTCTCTAGGGCCTCTGCTAAAAATGTACAGTATATAAGGTATGGGGGTTCTAAGTAATTTTCTAACAAAAAATGCAGATTTTTACCTGACAGAAATGTCAGAAATGGCCTGAGGGCCAAGTACCATAGTTAAGAGACATATGTGTTGTTATATAGTTAATTTTAAAGGTAACATAAGCTTTATACATTTTTTTTATTTTTTTTTACATATGCATGTTGAAAAATAGTTTTTTGGACTGGCAACAGAGAGATTGTAAGATTTGAGATTTTAAACTATTAACCCACAAGATCCCACTTAGGGTGTCAGGAAATGTTCCTCCTGCTGATGATACTGCCTGATATTTGGCGTGCAGTACTGTGGTCCACCACCAGGTGTCTCCTGGCAGTCTGGAACTGCCAGGGGAACTCTCCCCTGGTGGTATTATGTGATCTTTGGGCTGCAGTACTGGCGTCCACCAGCGGGGGGTTCCTGGCAGTGTGGGGCCGACATCTCCTGCGATCAGGCGTCACCTGAGCCTGATTGCAGGAGATATGTATAAATACCTGGCAGTGACAATTAGACCTTGCCTTGATATCTTTCTATGTGCCCTGAACCTGAAACCTGTACCTGAACCTGGAATCCTGTGATCCTGTACGCTGTGCTCTGTACCTATACATGTTCCCCCTGTGATCCATCCATCCCCTCCTTGTCCTGTTTGTGCTCCCTTTCCCCAGCTGCTGACCTCCCGTTGACGATCCTGGCCTGGCCCTGTTGTGATTCCGGTTTGTCCCTATTACTTGTACATATTGGTCTATTACTGTTATTATTTGTGGTTTCTGTTGGTGTTGGTTGGAGTGTTTTTGGAGGTTGTTATTTTAATATATTATTTCACTATCCTTAATAAATTATATTTTCACTTAAAACACGTCTGGGTTCCCTCTGTTGCACTCCACACAATTCTGGTCTCACCTGATACGTGACATAGGGTCCCACTGAGGGAGAGAGAGAATATGGATTTCAGTGGTATGGAGACATACAATCCGCATATTGGTTCTTTTGCCTTGGAGCAAAATTTCCTTTTCTGTACTGCCCTGCCAGACCCCAGTAATAAAAACAGGAAAATAGGGTAACATTTTCTCGAAATGACCTGTCAAAACTTTCAGTGCCGCTCCAAGCAAGAGTGTAATATGGTGTGGCTTCCAACTGGTGCTCAAGAAAGAGGGTGCTGGTGTCCAGACATTCAGAGTGTCTGCAAAAAAATTATAAAATGCCCTTCAACCAAACCCATTCCAGGTTAGGTCAGTGTAAATGATGGCTTCTGCCAGTCCTGTTCCACTGACCATGCCCCCTGACGTGTCTTACCCCACCCACAGGGGCTTAGTCAGAGGTCTTCTCACAGACATCCAAAACATTGACAGAGGTTATAACTCTTCACCCTTTTAAAAATAAATACCTAAATATTTATTTATTTTGATTAGTTGAAAAACAATGTCCTTACATACACACTAATTATATATATGCTTATAAGGCATCAAGTATATTCACATATTTCTTAAATACATTCAACTGTTCAACATTGGTGTTGTTAAATTTTTGGAAAAACACAAGAGGATTTTGTTATCTTAATTTCTGTTCTAGATGCAAATAATTAATGATATTACATTGATGCCAGTATATAAACATCATTTTTATGTGTACAGTAACATCTTTATTATGTTGCTTCTTTGCCGAAGATAAAACAAGAACAATGCACTAATTAAGGATGTAAGTAAATAAGGAAGTATGATCAGTAACACATTCTCTTGACATGAGATTAAAAGAAAGATAGATATACAGACACAAAATTCAAGCTGTTTAGTACATTTTTCAGCTGGCCTATCCAATAAAAGTAAATCATTTTGGAAATTCACATGCAAAAACCTGAATGCAATGTAAAATATTTATATTTGTCTAAGCTGTATAACATTTATGAGAACATTGCACATCCACACAAAAAAACAAATTTAATATGTTCATTTAGCAGAAAAGCCTTCTGCAAAAATAAATTTCAGTTTGGCGTAATCCTTAAAGTCGATATATAATTTTGCTGAGCATAAAATATGCCCTTTGCTGCTGGCTTCTTTATTATATATTAAAAGCTTTAACGGATAAAGCTGCAACTCTTCATAATTATTTAGGTTATTGGAAGTTAGAGAAATGCTGATACAGTTGTTTTTGTCTGGCTGAACTGACACGGCTTATGAGATATCTTCTCCTATAAATACTCTACTGTAAAAAGCAGAACCTGCATCAAAGTACCAAAAGATTCTGTTTTCTGAGCGCAATCGTGATCCAAAAGTGGAATTAACTACCAGTGTCAACATGGAAGCCTGGTAAGATGATATTTTTGAAACCAGGAAAATGGAGACTGTTTTTATTAAACACAGCTTAATTTACTGTGACATGAAAGAAGTGGCCTTAGATATATATTAGTGTGGATACAAAGACCTAAAATGTATGTATATTCTAGCTTTTTTAGCTGGTGCGGTGGTGATCAGGGACAACATAAGTGATGTAACAGTGATCAAGGACAGCATGACTGGTGTGACAGTTATCAGAGGCACTGGTACTGCTGTGGCAGTGATCACAGACACTGTAACTAATGTGGTGGTGATCAGGGACATTGTAACTAATGTGGTGTTGATCACGAAGAACACTGTAACTAATGTGGTGGTAATTGGGACATTGTAACTGGTGTGGCAGTTATCAAGGACACCGTAACTAATGTGACAGTGATCAAGGACAATATGACTGGTGTGGCAGTGATCAAGGACAATATGACTAGTGTGGTGGCAATCACAGACATTGTGGGAGGTGTTGCAGTGATTAGCAACACTATGAGTGTATGGCAGTGATCAGGGACAATATGAGTAGAGTGAGGGTGATCAGGGACACGGTAACTGGTGTGACGATGATCAGGGACACTGTAACTTGTGTGGCAGTGAAATGTGACACTGTAGTGGCAGTGATCAGGGACAATATGAGTGGTTTGGTGGTGATCAGGGACACTGTAACTGGTGTGCCACTGATCAGGGACACTGTAACCAGTGTGCCAGTGATCAGGGACAGTCTTCATGGTGTGGCGCTGATTAGGGACAATATGACTGATGTTGAGTGATGTTGAGTGATCAAGGACAACTGGAAGGGTGGCGATCAAGGACAATATGTCTAATGTGGCAGAGATCACAGACATTGTGGGAGGTGCTGCGGTGATTAGCAACACTATGAGTGGGTGGCAGTGATTAGGGACACTCTATCTGGTGTGACAGTGATTAAGGACACTGTGAGTGGGTGTCAATGATTAGGGAAACTGAATGGCGACAGTGAATTTTTAAATGTTTGTTAACCTACTGTCAACCTAGAAGCACAATGTCACCGTAGTGGGGGAAACTGATCAGAATTTTTCATTTTTGTTTTTTTTACACTGTGATTAAAGTCTATGGGACACAATGATGAACATTTTAAAGGCTTATATGCAAGTTATTGCCTTAAAAAGTGTATGTGGACCCGGGTACTGCCCTAGGGGATATGTATAAATGCAAAAAAATACGTTTTTAAAGCAATCGTTTTTAAAGGAGCAGTGATTTTAATGATGCTTAAAGTGAAACAATAACAATTAAATATTCCTTTAAATATCCTTAGTCTGCTTGTAAAGTGGTGCATCTGTGCGAATTATAGAACATGCCGCAGCAATAATGACATTTCTAATGGAAAAAAAAATAATTTAAACTTGCTCATTGCTGTAATGTATTGCTAACTCCCGTCACGAAGGAGGATAAAAAAAAAACCGGCGTGGGGTCGTCCCCCCCCCCCCCAGTCCATACCAGGCCCTTAAGTTGGCAATGCTTTGCAGTGTTGCCAGCTGCTTCCTTAGATTAAGGATTTGGATTTCCAAAGAAGCAATTTGCTTACATTTTGTGCAGCATACTATACATGGTGCAGGATGTGCACTGAGTCACATCACCACTCCCTTTGGACATGTTACCCACCAATATAATGGGGGTAATTATTTTTTTTTTTTTTAATAAAAATAATATAATTATATCGTTTATTGTTAATTTTCCTTCCTAACTGTATTCTATTCTGAGCACTAGTTGTTTTCCTAACTGTTTGGGATCTCCTGTTCACTGATTATATGGCCCCCAGTGTCTTCTCCTCCTACTCCCGCTCACTGATCACACAGTCCCTGGCATCCTTTCTTCCTGCTCCTGCTCACTGATCACCAACGTTCTTTTCCCTTGCTCACCGGTCACACTGCCCTCGGTATTCTCTCCCTTCACTCACTGATTCCACAGTACCTGACATACTCTCCTCTTGCTCCTGCTCCCTAATTACACCGCAATCTGTGCCTTCTCCTCCTGTTCCTGTTTACTGATTACAGGACCCCTGGCATCCTCATCTCTTACTTTTACTCACTAGTCATGCAAAGCCCTTTGCGTCCTTTTGCTTCTGCTCACTGATCACTTAGTGTGCTCCTGCTCCCATTCACTGATCACAGTCCCTGGCATCCTCTATGCCTGCTCAGATTTCAGTTTATTTAGTACTCACAGTGCCCCAGTCACAATAGTTCCCATCACTACTCAGTACTCACACTGCTCCCACCACTCCTCAGTACTCACACTGCTTTCAGTACTCCTTGGTACTCACACTGCTCGCAGGACTCCTCAATACTCACATTGCACTCTTTGGTACTCACACTGCTCCAAGTACCCCTTGGCACTCACATTGCTCCAAGTACCCCTTGGCACTCACACTGCTCCCAGTACTCACACTGTTCCAAGTTCTCCCCCGTACTCACACTGCTCCCAGTACTCCTCAGTACTCACACTGCTCCCAGTACTGCTCAGGACTCACACTGCTCCCAGTACTCCTCAGTACCACACTGCTCCCAGTACCTCTCGATACTCACACTGCACCTAGTACTCATCAGTACACACACTGCTCCAAGTACTACTCAGTACTTACAGTACAGCTTACACACACCTCCAACTGCTTCAGTGGCCCTGGGCATTCCCACCCATAGACCTTGCAATGCTTCTTCTTCTTCTGGTAGCACAAGATTCACTAATTACTAAATAAAAGCTTATCATTAAATTTAGCTTTGCCCAAGAACAGCAAAACAACAGGTTCCCTTTAAGGCAAGACCCGTCAGCTGCACATTTTTTACTTTATCCACTCCCTTGTTACTCTGTTTGGCTGCTGAGAGCGATTTAAGGAAGTACTGTGTAAACTCCAAGTTTTGACTTACAGCTTACACAGAGCTGAGAACTTTGGCACCACCCCCCATTTTACAGCAAAGTGTGCATGAGCAGCAAATTGCCCAGAACAAGTGATATAAGAGGAAAGAGAATAAGTCATACATTCCCCATACCCTCTGGAGCAACAGGTATTTAACTTCACTCTCTTTGGCCAAACAAAAAAGAAGAGGAAAAAAACAAGGTATGTGCTGCCTGTGGGGCTGCCATTAAAGTAAACGTGTTGCTTTACCATACATGGCAAAAAAACAGGTTCAATTTAGGCCTCGTACACACGATAGGATAGCCAGAGGACAACGGTCTGAAGGACCGTTGTCTTAGGTTAACCGATAAAGCTGACTGATGGTCCGTCACGCCTACACACCATAGGTTAAATAACCGATCGTGTCAGAACGGGGTGACGTAAAACACAATGACGTGCTGAAAAAAACGAAGTTCAATGCTTCCAAGCATGCGTCGACTTGATTCTGAGCATTTTTAACCAATGCTTTTGCATACTAACGATCGGTTTTGACCTATCGGTTAGGCGTCCATCAGTTAAATTTTAAAGCAAGTTCCTATTTTTTTAACCGAAGGTTAAATAACCTATGGGGCCCACACACGATCGGTTTTGACCAATGAAAACGGTCCCTCAGACTGTTGTCCTCTGGCTATCCTATCGTGTGTACGAGTCCTAAAGCTGTGAGCTTCTTCCAAGGTCAAGCCAAGTTAGGATTCTTAAGTTTTTAAGCCAGTTTTTCTGGATACTTTTAGTCATAAACCGGTGTCTTGTGGCTCTGGTTCAGTCCTAAACAGCATTTACATAATTTTTTTCTGGCCTTTCCCATGTGAGAAAAAAATTCATTTATGCCATCATGTTTTGCTTACTTTAAATACACATATAATATCTTATATCAATGCATCAATGACTTTGTTCAATTATCATGTAAATGAAACCAAGCATATTAAATTATAAAGCATTCTAAACATACAATTCTTAGCTGTAAAGGAGACCTTTGGAAAGGGTTCATTATTTTTATGTTATTTTATCCATACATCTATAACTGAATTTCTCAGTCTGCTTGGTACAGTTAGGGACAGTTAATTCCAATTTTGTTGTAGAACTATTATCCTGGCAGTAAATAGAAAAAAAAGGGAAGGGAAGTGGAAACAGTTCTATTACTTTGAATGCGCCACTGGGTATAAAATAGTAATCTTCTATCTGAAGCTCCCTTAAAATGTTATAGCAGACTGACATTTACTGCATGTGAAAACCAGCTAGTGAAGAAAATAATGTACAGTTTAGAAAGACCAACAGTGTAATCAATCACTTGCAGAACTTTTGGAATTTCTGCATTACAATTATTTTTAAATTGATAGTAATAGTTGATCTTAACTTCTAGGTTTACATTGTCTTCACCCCCTTCTTATCTTCACATGCATTCATCCTTATTGAGAATATTTAAAAATAAAGTACAGCAAAAAAAATATTTTATATACAATTGCAGGTAATGGATTTCTCAAGCGTAACGGTTTAGTTCTCAGCTCTCCAAATGACCTTTACAGTTTCTAGTCTCTCCTTGGTGTGATTTCCTTCAAAAATGTAAGACCCAGCAGATGTCTGGTGGAAAACAGGTACACTTTTATGAGGTGTATATATGGTGTTGATGGCACATGTATGGGAACTGGATGATGTGTCTGTCAGTGCCTGAACACTTACAGTGGGAAACCACTAGAATGCTTGTGCCAGTGCATCTTATATGGATGATCCTTTGGGAAAATCCCTTTGGTTAGTTCAACTGGGGGAAAGCCTTTAATAAATTCATAAAATGCTAAAAGGATTAGAATCCCCTGTTGCCTTCAGGTCCTACAACCTCCACTAGGATTTAACTTTGAAAAAGATTTATTAAAATGATCATGATGTTTGATAATACAGTAAAACCTTGGTTTTCAAGCATAATTTTTTCCAGAAACATGCTTGTAATCCAAAGCACTTGTATATCAAAGCATTTTTTTACAGGGTATAAAAGAGAAGAGAGGCGCCTCTAAATATAGCAATAAGTTGCTAAATGTTGTACCTTCATTAAATGTAACCATATTGCTACACTTAGCAGCTCCTCTCTTTATTTTTATACTTAGTTGTGACATGACGCTACTCTTATATCAAGACATTGCTTGTATATCAAGGCAAAATTTATTAAAACATTTTGCTTGTCTTGCAAAACACTCTCAAACCAAGGTTTTACTGTATAGTGGCTAGAAAATTGCCCTTGATAAAGGTTACTCTTGCTATTTTTTTTTTCCGGGGCACTATGGTGCAACAATTCCACCAGGTGGAATACAGGGGTGGCCTGTCCATTAAGGGTGCATGGGCATTGCCCCCTCCGTCCATGTGTCCGGCCCCTTCAGGATGCCAGAAGCATGAATTCCAATGCGGGGTGGGTGTTTTTTTTTGGAAGCACTGATTAGAGCCAGAGGTTCTAATAGGCTTCAAAATAGGATAGGCTCGGGGCACAGAGAATGCGCTCGGAGCCCATCCAGGTGTGTGAGAATAGTGAATGAATATTTACTATTATCACACTGAATCTCCTCTCCGCCAATCAGGAAGCAGGTTTGAGACCCGTTTCCGGATTAGCTGAAAGGAGAAGCATTCTGATTTGCCGCCGAGGAGGAGGGAGGAGACGGAAGCAGGGGAAGGAGAAGCTTCTCGTGATGCCTAATGCCATTATGCCTGTAGAGGAGAGCAGGGGAAGCCGCCTGTGATTGCCTGCCATGGATGGTTGTGCTCAGACCGATC
The DNA here is from genome assembly GCF_905171775.1 of Rana temporaria. Lineage (NCBI taxonomy): Eukaryota > Metazoa > Chordata > Amphibia > Anura > Ranidae > Rana > Rana temporaria. The sequence continues at coordinate 497,767,655 of NC_053489.1, forward strand.
AAACCAACTGGGGGGGGCGGCTGGGAGTGCACCATTTGCTGCCCCCTAAGAAGACAATACCACCAGCCCACACTGGTGGAATATCAACATTTACATGCTTCTGTACCTGGGATCATAAGAGCAAAGTGGTTGATGGCCTTCATTCCTCTCACTGAATTTGCTCTTAAGACACCTTAAAGTATACGCAAGGTAGGCTAATGGGCCTCTCAGCCAATATCTTGTCTTAAAGAGAAACTATAATGGTTTAGGTCAATTTTATTTTGTTTTTATAGGGTTTTTAAACTGATTCTCAATGATGATACTTGCTATATATTTTTTTTTTTTTCACAAGAAAATACTTGCTATATTTTTATACACAATCCTTGTTTTACAAATAAACATTTGATTTGTGAAAGACTCTTATAGCACTGTGGATGTTAAAAGTAGTTTATTGTTAGGTATAATGTAGCCCATTAACAACATTAGAGAGAGCTTTATAAAGGTAGAGAAAAGAGAGAGGGGTTGCATTTTTCTGTGACTCACTCAGGTTTGTGAAATTTAGCTTGAGCTGTTCAGCTCTGCAAACAGCAGGCAAACTGAAAAAGCTCAGGCTGGACTTCTCCTTCAGGCTGGGTTCACACTTGTCCGACAACGGTCCTACATTGAGAGCTCATGTAGCATGACGTGTGAAAATCAATGTTTCCCTATGAGAGCTGTCTTAACTGGTCCTACACAAGTCGGTCCGACTTTGAAAATGCTCCCTGTACTACTTTGGTCCTACATTGATCCTACTTCAGGCCATTGAATATCATTGAAGTCGGACCAAAGTAGGAGCCTTGTCCTAACCATCCGACTTTTGACATCCGACTTGTGATTACAGCAGCAGTAAAAGGAATTTATCTCACTCTGGGATTGTTTTGATTGGTCAAAGAACAAGTCAGACTCACAAAGTCGGATCAAAGTAGTATCCTGTTCATGAAAGTAGGATGAATGTTGGACCAATGTAGGATCAATGTAGGACCGATGTAGGACCAATGTAGGATCAGTGTAGGACCAATGTAGCAGAGCAAAGTAGGATGAAAGTAGTGTAGTAGTGTGAACCCAGCCTCAGTTTGCATCAACAATCAACTATTAGGCTGGGTTCACACTACTACACTACTTTCATCCTACTTTGCTCTGTGTTCAATGTTTCCCTATGAGAGTGTCTTGTAGCGTCCTACACAAGTCGGTCCGACTTTGAAAATGCTCCCTGTACTACTTTTGGTCCTACATTGATCCTACTTCAGGCCCATTGAATATCATTGAAGTCGGACCAAAGTAGTATACTGTTCATGAAAGTAGGATGGATGTAGGACCGATGTAGGATAAATGTAGGACCAATGTAGCAGAGCAAAGTAGGATGAAAGTAGTGTAGTAGTGTGAACCCAGCCTCAGGCTGGGTTCACACTACTACACTACTTTCATCCTACTTTGCTCTGTGTTCAATGTTTCCCTATGAGAGCGTCTTGTAGCGTCCTACACTGGTCCTACACAAGTCGGTCCGACTTTGAAAATGCTCCCTGTACTACTTTGGTCCTACATTGATCCTACTTCAGGCCCATTGAATATCATTGAAGTCGGACCAAAGTAGTATCCTGTTCATGAAAGTAGGATGGATGTAGGACCAATGTAGGACCGATTTAGCAGCGCAAAGTAGGATGAAAGTAGTGTAGTAGTGTGAACCCACCCTCAAGGGTAAGCTCTCATTTTTGATTAAGACCTTTGCTCAAGGTGCTTTTTTTGTGGCTTTCCATTTGAACCCACCAGTGTCTCCAACTTTTTATGGTCCTACACAAGGTGGTTTTGAGACCTAGAGCATCCTTCCGTCCCAATGTGGTTTTCTCTTTTCAACTTAACCAGGACATTACTCTTGTATTCCTCTGTCTACCCAAGTGCATCAACATGAGATATCCTGACAATGTCTGAATGCAGTTCAAGCTTCACAGCTACTTCCACCACCAGAAATATTAATGCTTATTTGTCATTCCTGATGGTCCTCTTAAAGAGAAACCAGCTTCTTGTTCCATCATTTCTCCTTGGCTCAGTCAGATTAACCATTAAAGTGCATTGTCTATAGGATTATGTTCCACCATTTTCTGCCAGGGCACACTCTAATAGATATGTGAGTGCTTCCTGGGTTCATTGACATCAGGAACTGTTTCCAAAATTTGCAAGGTTGCCACGTGGTCTTATGTTCACATGTTCTCTAAGTTTTACTGGGTGGATGTTTAGTCATCTTCTGATACACAGGCTTGAAGTCCTTGAAAAATGGGTATATCCAGGGCGCTCCAAGCATTTGAATCCTGACAGATAAAGTCTGTGTTGGAGAGGGTAGCAAATCTTCACACACTTTAGTCAGCACTCAGGGAGACAAGCAATCTCTAATGGAAACAGAAAAACAAACAAGGTGCCTCTGCAGAAGTATAAAACTTTTAATATCCCCTAAAGGGGTTAAAAACACTTACAAGAAAGTGGATGAAACAGGCATGTAGCAGGTAAGTGCACCCAGGAGATGTTCCAGTGGCAGGGAAGTCCCAGTCTGTGATGGTAAAGCTTCCAGGGAAGTCCACAAGATAACAGCCGACTTGTTATCTTGTGGATGTTCAGAGGACACAATCACGCTGGAGTCTGGAGATGATGTCAGAGGAAGCGAGACAGAAACCAGCATGGAACACAAACAGGAAGTGGACAGGAAGTGTGTCATAGAGGCGGGACGCGTTTTGGAACAGCTCATTGGTTCCTTCTTCAGCCAGTGACTCATTGGTTCCTTCTTCAGCCAGGTCACTGGCTGAAGAAGGAACCAATGAGCTGTTCCGAAACGCGTCCCGCCTCTATGACACACTTCTTGTCTACTTCCTGTTTGTGTTCCATGCTGGTTTCTGTCTCGCTTCCTCTGACATCATCTCCAGGCTCCAGCGTGATTGTGTCCTCTAAACATCCACAGCACAAGTTGGCTGTTATCTCGTGGACTTCCCTGGAAACTTTACCATCACAGACTGGGACTGCCCTGCCACTGGAACATCTCCTGGATGCACTTACCTGCTACATGCCTGTTTCATTCACTTTCTTGTAAGTGTTTTTAACCCCTTTAGGGGATATTACAAGTATTATTCATGTGAACTTAGATGTGCCTCGTTTGTTTTTTATTTTTATTTTTTTAAGTCCTTGAGACAGCTGTTGAAGCTACAGGCATTCAGCTGATAAAATACAAAAATATGCAAATATATATTTGGATCCAGGCAATGCCCATTCTGAGGAGTTGCATTACTTGCATTCTTTTCACTTAGGCTAATTTGCTAGTTAAAAATACAACGTAAAATGAGTTGATCTGTTCAGATGATGTAAAGGCAATAAAAGAAATCTAAAACAGCAAGGCTGTAAAAAATATTACATGGCAGCCACAAAAAAACAGATTGTTTTACATTTACAATAGTTGAAATTATTTGGACATACACTTTAGACTGCGAGCGTGAGAATATAATCTTAACAGTTAGAATATGCCACATTGTGGTTTTATTATTTAGATCCCAGTAATAATTGTAAAACTAAATATAGTAAAACAATTGATCAGGCAAGCACATGTACATGCGTGGCATTGCGTGTCCCAGATAATTTATTGTGAAGATTCTTGCTTTATTTAGTAAAGATCCCAGTGCAAACGCATGACTCACAAACTATGTTTTTGTTTGTTTAGAAGAATTATTGCATGCCCTGTTTACAATAAATGACGCACTACACAAGTTAAATGTTATATTTAGTAAACATGAAATCATTCTGTATTTGTGGTATTGACACAGGAACAGACATATTCAAAAACTGTCCTGGAATGTGTTTTTTTCACTCATAGGGTCATGACTAAGACAAAGCAAATTTACAAATTGTAGATTTTAAAATATAACTAAAGGAAAAAAACATTTTTTTTTAGTTTTGAATAGAGTGAAGAGGGATTAGAATGCCTGTCAGTTTTTTTTTCTTTGGTGATACCCAGCCATACTCAGCCATACCCAGGCATGCTCGGTGATATCCAGCCGTACCCAACCATACTCAGTGATACCCAGCAGTACCCGGCCATACTCAGTGATACCCAGCCATACTCGGCAATACCCAGCCATACCCAGCCTTACTCAGCCATTCTCGGCAATACCCAGCCATACTCGGCAGTACTCAGCCTCTGTATGTGGCCAGGCTGTGGAAGTCTCCCACATGTGGTATCACCATACTCAGGAGAAGTAGGAGAATCTATTTTGGGGTGTCATTTTTGGTATGTACATGCTTTGTGCTAGAAATATTGTATAAATGGACAACTTTGTGTCAAAAAAAATGCGTTTTCATTTTCTTTCCACATATTCCAAAAACTTTTAGAAAAAAATGATATGTTCAAAAGACACATTATGCCTCATAGATTATACGTTAGGGTGTTTTCTTTCCAAAATTGGGTCATTTTTGGGGCGTTTCCAATCTCCTGGTGCTCCAGGGCCATCAAAATTTTAAGAGGTAGTCAGGAAATTCGATAATTAATGCTCCAGAATGCCTCTGGTTGCTCCCTGCATCTTGGGCCTCTGTATGTGGCCACGCTGTGTAAAAGTCTCACACATATGGTATCGCCATACTCAGGAGGAGTAGTAGAATGTGTTTTGGGGTGTAATTTGTGGCATGCACAAATTGATTTTGCAAAGAATTGTGGGAATAAATTACAACTCCAAAAAAACTTGCCATACCTCTTACTAAATACCTTGGAACTTTCCAAAAAGGGGTCATTTGGGGGGTATTTGTACTTTCCTGGTATGTTAGGGTCTCAAGAAATGAGATAGACCTTCAGTACTTCAGGTGTGATCAATTTTCACAGAATGGCACCATAACTTTTGGACTCTATAACTTTCACAAAGAACAAATAATATACATTGATTTGGGTTATTTTTACTAAAGATATGTAGCAGTATAAATTTTGGCTAAATTTTATGAAGAAAAATTACTAATTTGCTAAATTTTATAACAGAAACAAAGAAAAATGCATTTTTTTTACAGAATTTTCAGTCTTCTTTCTTTTATAGCACAAAAAATAATAAACCCAGCGGTGATTAAATACCACCAAAAGAAAGCTCTATTTGTGGGAAAAAAATACAAAAATGTTATATGGGTACAGTGTTGCATGACTGAGTAATTGTCATTCAAAAAGTGAGAGCACCGAAAGCTGAAAATTGGTCTGGTTAGGAAGGGGGTTTAAGTGCCCAGTGGTTAATTTGCATGGATTTTCTCTCACTTCCTGTTTGGTTGTGGGATAGGAAGTGAAGTGAAATCTCCCCAATGCGCCACAGATGGCAAAATAAAATCTGACAGGGGTTTATAAACCTCCCTTGCTCTATGCAAAATGAAAAAGAAAAAGTTGCCTATAGTTCTACCTAACTATAGTACAAACTGCCCAATGGCATGAAAAGGAACAGTTTTTTTTACAGTGTAGAGGTGGTTAACTGTGAGGCACATCCAAGAAAACCGGATTGTATGTAGATTTATACCTAGTAAAAAATATAAATACATTTTAAATTCTCCAGAAATGGAAACAGCTCAGAATGTCTTTTTTTTATGTGATTTGTGTGATTTTATAAGCTTCTGACACCTGCAGAAATTCTATTTGGTTGGACCATATTGCACTGCAGTACAGTTAGGAAGAGAAGATTTTTGGAAATGGCATTGCAGGTCAAAACCATTTCTAAAGTGACTGGAGCTCTAAATGCATGGGTTGAGCTTCCTGACTTACCTTATAATCTTTTCAGGACATCATTTTTTTTTTAAGTCAGTATGCTTCCTCGGTTGTTTAACTTTTTCTCTGCTGGAGCACTTTTTTTCTATTTTCACATTAAAACATGCATTTTTAGGCCTGAAAATTACCTAAAACTCCTAAAACATTATCTATTTTCTGAAAGCAGAACATCTGTAGAATGAAAATATGGTAGTTGCAAATGTTTATGTTGTGTGATATTTGCACAACTATTTTTCAAACGTATAAATAATTATATATATAAACACATTAAAATGAATTCAAACACAAAATAATTCCAGTGTATTTGTAAAAAATTAAAAGATGAGATTGCATAAAAAAAGTAGGTGTAAAAAATGTCAAGCCTTAAAATTGGAAACACCCACAAAAATGGCCGAATCATGTTGGGCTTTAAACCACGATTTCAATAATGAAATGGCAGTACAGTACTGTATTTTGCTTGTTAATTAGGGCTGTCTAATCTAATAGCTAGACCAGGGAAAATGATAGAAACTCCAATTTACTGGCAACTCACCTGAAATCTGATCGGTATTCATCCACTGATCTCCCAGCAATAAATCCACTGGGCCAGATTCAGAGACATCTGCGGCGGCGTAACGTATCGCATTTACGTTACAATGCCGCAAGTTTTACGGGAAAGTGCTTGATTCACAAAGCACTTGCCTGTAAAGTTGCGGCGGCGTAGCGTAAATCCCTCCGGCGCAAGCCCGCCTAATTCAAATGGGGCGTGGATCATTTAAATTAGGCGCGTTCCCGCGCCGAACGTACTGCGCATGCTCTGTTTTGAAATTTCCCGTTGTGCTTTGCGCGAAATGACGTCGCACCAACGTCATTTTTTGAACGTAGACGTGAGTTACTTCCTTTCCTATTCACGGACGACTTACGCAAAAAAAAAAATTAAAATTCGGTGCGGGAACGACGGCCATACTTTAACATGGCAAGTCTAACTTTAGGCCACAAAATAGCAGCTTTAACTATACGCCGGGAAAAGCCGACTAGCGACGACGTAAGAGAATGCGGCGGCCGCGCGTACCTTCGTGAATCGCCGGAAAAAGCTAATTAGCATACCCGACGCGGAAAACGCAGCGAACTCCACCCAGCGGCCACCAAAGTATTGCATCTACGCTCCGAAGGCGTACGAAGCTGTACGCCTGTCGGATCGAAGCCAGAAGCCGTCGTATCTTGGTTTGAGGATTCAAACTAAAGATACGACGCGGCAAATTTGAAAGTACGCCGGAGTATCAGTAGATACTCCGGTGTACTTCTTCTGTGAATCTGGCCCACTGATTTTTTGCAAGTGGATAACGAGTGTGAAGAAAACATGCAAGGGTGTTTTGAACATTATTCTTTACAGGAATGTCAGTCTTTTAATGCTTTTCTCATTACACATTTGTTTATTATGCAATCTGTGTAATTGCCCAAGGATCGGGCATGACTTACACTATTATACTTGCTTTCATGTATTATTAAGATCAGCTATTATATTAATGTACTGGAATCTCTGCAATAAGGTTTTAAGTATTTTAATACATTTTTCACCCGTTATGTCTTCATAACTTTTATACCTGTTCTTATGACCAGTGTCATCAATAACACATTTATGAAATTTATGCTTTAAATCCTGCCATTGTGATTAGGCATATTGTGAAATTCTTTAATAGCCAACCTTCTAAATGTATGTATTATAGCTAGAGATATTTAAAATTGTATTTTTGTTTTACTTATACTAGTATGAATGTTTACAAACTCAATTTACTATATCCCAATTCCTCCACCTCAATATTGTTGCCCTTAAATTATATAGTATACTGTATATATTAAAACATAGTAAGTACCTTTTTTTTTTCAAAGTGACCCCTGTTCTAAGTAGCATAAGGGACTTAGAGAGGTGGATACTCCTTATGACATGGGGGGGGGGGGGGTTAGTGGCTGCAGCTTGAATGGAGCACAGGTGCAGTTCAGTGTATAATGCAGAGACAGAAATATAATGTGACAGCGTGAGGCTAGAAACAGCAGGACTGGGCAATAGGGTGTGTCAGCAGGTGACAGTGAAACGGCAGTACACTGATGTTCTCAGTGAAGAGCTTTGCCAGGTGGGAATGTCAGCAGGAGACAAAGAAACAGCAGTACACTGATCTTCCCAGTGAATAGTTGTGCAGGGGGGCATGTCAGCAGAAGTCTGTGGCAGGCTGTGCTCCCATGTAGAATGCAAAGAGGCAAAATGACCACACTGGAGTGGGTGTCCTTCCATGTTTTGGAGCAGTCAGTCTGAAAAAGGAAAGCATGGGGACGGGAAGGATCACCAGGTATTTCATACAAAAGGAGCAATGATAGGAGCGCAGGATACTTTTTAATACAAGTACACGGTAACACAGAAAAATATAAAAAACATGGAATGTTGGGGTAATATATGCTTTAATTAAACAAAAAATGCCCTAAAGTGATTGTAAATGACCACCTTGTAAAACAACCCATTCAGTTTAATATAGAAATGAAAGGCAAGTCTGAGCACTGAATTCCCAGCACAGCATGAGAACTGACCACGATATGCTCTACTGCTTGGTGTGGTAAGGTTTTAATAGGAAAGCAGAGGGACTGGCAGAAACTCCAGGGATTTCACACAAAGGAAGCAAAGAGAACAGGATACTTTCTCATACAAGTGCATAGTACAGCAAGGACACATCAGGAATATGAAGTGTTGGGGTAACAAACACTTCAAAAATACATTAGAATACTATATTTAATTTCTAGTTACATACAGTAGATATATGAAAAAATAAATAAATAAATCAAAGATAGAAATTGTATGACAATATGTTTTAAAGTCTCAGGTGGCCAGGGAAGTCTCCCTCCCCTAAACAATACCCATCATCACTCTTTAGCTAATCATCTCATTCATTTCAGTTAAAGGGGTTGTAAAGGTACAATTTTTTTCTCTAAATAGCTTCCTTTACCTTAGTGCAGTCATCCTTCACTTACCTCAACCTTTGATTTTGCTTTTAAATGTCTTTATTTCTTCTGAGAAATCCTAATTTCCTGTTCTTCTGTCTGTAACTCCACACAGTAATGCAAGGCTTTCTCCCTGGTGTGGAGTGTCCTGCTCGCCCCCTCCCTTGGACTACAGGAGAGTCAGGACGCCCACTAACACACAGCTCCTTTCTCTATCTGCAACGTAGAGAGCGTCCTGACTCTCCTGTAGTTCAAGGGAGGGGGCGAGCATGACACTTCACACCAGGGAGAAAGCCTTGCATTACTGTGTGAAGTTACAGACAGAAGAACAGGAAGTGAGGATTTCTCAGAAGAAATAAGGACATTTAAAAGCAAAATGGAAGGATGAGGTGAGTGAAGGAGAACTGCACTAAGGTAAAGGAAGATATTTAGGGAAAAAATTGTACCTTTACAACCCCTTTAATGTCCTAAACACTAGGATTAACTTTGATACAAGGGTGTCAATGAAGTTTCTCTATAGTTGGAACTAGGGTTGTCCCGATACCACTTTTTTAGGACCGAGTACAAGTACCGATACTTTTTTTCAAGTAGTCGCCGATACCGAATACCGATACTTTTTTTAAATGTGTCCCCAAATGCAGCCATGTCCCCCCCCATATGCAGCCATGTCCCCCACATATGCAGCCATGTCCCTCTAGCCATGTCCCTCACATATGCAGCCATGTCCCTCTAGCCATGTCCCTCACATATGCAGCCATGTCCCTCACATATGCAGCAATGTCCCTCTAGCCATGTCCCTCACATATGCAGCCATGTCCCTCACATATGCAGCCATGTCCCTCACATATGCAGCAATGTCCCTCACATATGCAGCAATGTCCCTCACATATGCAGCAATTTCCCTCTAGCCACGTCCCTCACATATGCAGCAATGTCCCTCTAGCCATGTCCCTCGATGCGGCGGCACGATGCGGCAGGAGCGGCGGCGGGGGGAAAGGGGGGGGGAAGTATTCTATTTAGGTATCGGGGGTATTTGCGCGAGTACGAGTACTCCCGCAAATACTCGGTATCGGTCCCGATACCGATACTGGTATCGGTATCTGGACAACCCTAGTTGGAACATACATCTAGTGATATCCTATCTGGCAGCAGACAAGAAAAGATGTGCCCAGCTGTGTCTGAGAATGTTCCATTGTCAGCTGTATATAAACATACACTGTTGTGTAAAAAATTTAATATCTCAAAATAAAGCAGTTTGCGTTAAAAACAGTGGGTACTTCAAAAGCCTGAATGTGCACAAGAGAAAACAATAGACAATATGGCAATGGTCATTCTCTTCTCTTATGCTCTGAAGAATAATTGCAAGGTAGAAAACAGTTCTGAGTGGAATAATAAAGTGTTAGATTCCATTTAGGGTCTTCATTACTTTTCAGCATGCAAACCACACTCACCGGCCACTTTATTAGGCGTTCTGACGTCACCGCGCATTCTCTACCTGGATACGGGCTGTGTGTTCAAGCTGGCCGGCTTGATTTTATATGCTCCATGATTCTGGATAATTGTAAGTGCATTTCCACTTGTTTTTATACCGATCAAAGTACGGTTTTATGCTATGTGAGTCCCTTCAATTTTTTTATACCCTCGGATGGTATATCGGGAGTCACTTACCCATATTAGGATACAGGCTATCAGGCTATCATCGTCTTGGGCTTCCTATCGGATATCATCCATCCATGTCTCAGCTTCTTTTTTACTCAAACAAGCGCAATATTTTTTCTGTACTTTTTTAGGTACACCTGTTCAATTGCTTGGTAACACAAATTACTAATCAGCCAATCACATGGCAGCAACTTAATGCATTTAGGCATCTAGACATGATGAAGACAACTTGCCAAAGTTCAAACGGAGCTTCAGACTGGGGAACAGTTGGGAATTAAGTGACTTTGAAAGTGACACATTTGCTGGTGGCAGACGGGCTGGTCTGAGCATTTCAAAAACGGTGGATATACTGGGATTTTCCCCCTCACCCCAGGGCTGCCTTAATGAGAGGGCACACCTGGGCACTGCCCAGGGGCCCCAGCTGCATGGGGGGCCCCTGTACGTTCCCCAAAGCAGCTGGTCCTTGAGCCCACGCTGCCCCGAAATTGGGGGACCCATGATGGCACTGGGAGTGGTAGATGCACAGGGGAGGCAGTCTGCCTCCTACCTACTTGAAGTCTGTTTACCTGCACTGCCATCATTGTAGGGGCTCCAGAGCATTACTTTGCCCAGGGGCCCATGACGCTATTAAGACGGCCCTGCCTCACCCATCTCTAGGGTTTACAGAGAATGGTCCATAAAAGGGAAAATATCCAGTGAGCAGCAGTTCTGTGGACAAAAATGCCTTGTTGATGTTAGTAGCCAGAGGAGAATGGACAGACTGGTTTGAGATGATAGAAAGGCAACAGTAGCTTAAATAACCCTTTGTTAACACAAAGATATGCAGAATACCATCTCTGAACACATCATAACTTGAAACAGATGGGCTAATGCAGCAGAAGATCACATCAGGTGAAGAACGGGAAACTGAGGCTACAATTCGCACAGGCTCACTAAAATTGGACAATAGAAGATTGGAAAAACTTTGTAATGGTGGAATGGTGTGGGAAATATTTTCTTGGCATACTTTGGGCCCCTTAGTACCAATTGAGCATCGTTTAAACACCATGAACTACCTGAGTATTGTTGCTGACCATGTTCATCCCTTTATTACTCTAGTGTCCCCATCTTCTGATGACTCCTTCCAGCAGGATAATGCACCATGTCACAAAGCTCAAATCATCTCACCACTAGTTTCTTGAATGTGACAGAGGGCTAGATTCACAGAGAGATACGACGGTGTATCTCCTGATACGCCGTCGTATCTCTGAGTTAGGCCGGTCGTATCTATGCGCCTGATTCATAGAATCAGTTACGCATAGATATGCCTAAGATCCGACAGGTGTAACTGTGTTACACCGTCGGATCTTAACTGCAATTTAAAAATGGCTGTGGGGGGCGTTCTCGCTGATTAATATGTAAATCAGCGAGATACGCCAATTCACGAACGTACGCGGGCCCGACGCAGTTTGTTACGATGTTTACGTAGCGGTTTTCCTGGCGTATACTTACCCCTGCTTGTATGAGGCGCGTCCCGCGCGTCCCCGATCGTCGCAAGTTACGCTTACGCCGAAACTACTGACGTCCTAGCAACGTCAGTGGGAGCAATGCATGCCGGGAAATTTCGCGGACGGCGCATGTGCATTTAAATCGGCGCGGGGACGCGCCTGATTTAAATAGTACACTCCCCCTAGCCGCAGAATTTGAATTTCGCCGGGGGATTTACGATCCGCCGCCGCAAGTTTGGAGGTAAGTGGTTTGTGAATTACCCACTTGCCTCTCAAACTTGCGGCAGCGGATCTTAAATCACATAGATCACGCGGATCTAAAGATCCACTGATCTATGTGAATCTAGCCCAATGAGTTCACTGTACTCCAATGGTCTCCACAGTCACCAGATCTCAATCCAATAGAGCACCTTTGGGGTGTGGTGGAAAAGGAGATTAACATCATGGATATGCACCCGAAAAATCTGTAGCAACTGCGTGATGCTATCATGTCAATATGAACCAAAATCCACACTTTGTGAAATCTATGCTATGAAGAATTGAAGCAGATCTGAAGACAACCTGGTACTAGCAAGGTGTACCTAATAAAGTGGACGGTGAGTGTACGTGTTTCTATTGAGATTCACCCTGGGGATGCTGGGCACAGGCATATTGTATAATCTACCTAGTGAATTCTCCATAGGAAAATATTAACTGTACATTTACTGTACAAGAGAATGATTTTGTCGTAGCAATGCTGGGAATAAGGTAATGAACTTTGTTATTATGTATACTATGCTGAAAAACTGATGATCATACAACAGCCGTTTCTTTTTCAGAAACCCTTAAAAGAAAAAAAATATAAAAAAAAAAAAACTGTTGGATGAGAAAAAGAAATGTGTTTCCCTCTAATTAGTGTCTCTAAATTTCCTTTTTTTGAAAACCACAATGTCGTTTTTGTATGAATAACACAATTTTTTTCCCCTCAAATTATAGTTCTTGCCTGTTTATGTTTACTTTTTGGCATTTGTGGTTTATTTGTGTATCCCATTTCTTTTTTTTCCATAAAAATAAACCATCACATTTTCTTTATTTTTGCTGTTTTTAATGTGCTGGAATTAAATCTGTCATGACGGTCATATACAGCAATTGATTTATATATAATAATAAACATTTAAAATCAATGATGTACGACATATGGTTGGTCATGCATGTCCCCCAGTATTTGTATTTGACAATTAGAAAAGCAAAATACCACTATTTAAAGTAAACGTGATATAAAATATAGTGTCTACCATTGTTGATCTCCTTCTAGACCACTGCTAGTTGCATCAGCAATCTAAACAATTATGCAACTGAGGGTGGGATAAAACTCCTTATATGCATAATTGGTCCAAATAAGTGACTCAGAAGTATAGCAAGCAGGTAAAGGGTGGTCACTTTCTGGGACCCTCTACTACAGGAAGGAGATTGGGGACATGATTACCTAATGCATTAACCACTTCCATACCGGGCACTTACGCAGCTTCCCGCCCAAGCCAATTTTCAGCTTTCAGCACTGTCGCACTTTGAATGGCAATTGCGCGGTCATGCTACACTGTACCAAAACAAAATTGGCGTCCTTTTTTTCCCCACAAATAGAGCTTTCTTTTGGTGGTATTTGATCACCTCTGCGATTTTTTTTTTTTTTGCGCAACAACTAAAAAAAGGCTGAAAATTTGGAAAAAAAATTACGTTTTTATTTTTTTCTGTTAATTTTTTTGTAAATAAGTTTTCTCTTTCAATTACGGGCACTGATATGGCGGCACTAATGGGCACCGATGAGATGGCACTGATGGACATCGATGAGGTAGTACTGACGGGCACAGATGAGGTGGCACTGATTGGCGGCGCTGGTATGCGACACTGATGGGCACTCATAGGCGGCACTGATGGGCACACATAGGCGGCACTGATGGGCACACATAGGTGGCACTGATGGGCACACATAGGCGGCACTGATGGGCACACATAGGCGGCACTGATGGGCACTCATGGGTGGCACTGGGCACTCATAGGCGGCACAGATGGGCACTCATGGGCGGCACTTATGGGTGGCACTGATGGATACTTATGGGTGGCACAGATGGGCACTGATAGGTGGGCACTGGGCATGGATGGGCACTGTGGGGTGGCACTGATGGACACTGTGGGGTGGCACTGATGGACACTGGGGTGGCACTGATGGACACTGTGGGGCAGCACTGATTTTGCCAGGTTGCCAGTCAGTGCCCATTTGTGGGCACTGATTGGCATCTTTTTCTTTTTTTGAATGCTTTTTTTTTTTTTAACTTTTTTTTTTTTTCAGGCTTTTTTTTTTTTTTTTGCCCACCCTGGTGGTCCAGGATGGGCATCCCTGGTGGTCCAGTGTGGCGATCCGAGGGGGGGCTGCGCTGATAAACAATCAGCGCGAACCCCCCTGTCAGGAGAGCCGCCGATCGGCTCTCCTCTACTCGCGTCTGTCAGACGCGAGTGGAGGGAGGAAGAGCCATCAACGGCTCTTCCTGTTTACATCGTGATCAGCCGTCATTGGACACGGCTGATCACGTGATAAAGAGTCTCCGCCGGAGGCTCTTTACCGAGATCGGAGATGCAGGGTGTCAGACTGACACCCCGCATCACCGATCGCCGCGATGCGCGCCCCCACGGGCGCGCGTGCATGAAATCCTGCAGGACGTTCTGGAACGTCCTGTCAGGATTTCATAACCACTTCCCGGACGTAAATCGGCTATAGGCCGGGCGGGAAGTGGTTAAACATCCTTGATTACAATGGTAGCTAGCCAGAGTAACAAAAACGAATCCTTCCATTGGTTGAAAAAAAGACCAAAGTGAAGAATTGAAGCAGTTAGTTCAATTGTTTTAATTTAATAGAGTTTTTATTTGGAGTTTTGAAATGATAGTACAATGCAACATTACATGGATAGTACCAGACTGTTAGTGACATTGCTACATTAATGTGCATTTACCACTTAAGGATAGGGTTGAGCGAACCCGAACTGTAAAGTTCGGGTTCGGTACGGACTTTGGGTTTTTCCCGAACCTGGACCCAAACCCGAATAATTGAAAAAAGTTCGGGTCCGAGATCGGAGTTCGGGAAAAAAAATGCGCGGAGGTCCCCGCAAATTCAATAACCAGACCCTTTAGGTCTGGTATGGATATTAAGGGGAACCCCACCGTCAATTTAAAACAAAAATGACGTGCGGTTCCCCCTAAATATCCATAACCAGACCCGTTATCCGAGCACGTTGACCTGGCCGGCCGCAGAAAAGAGGGGGGGACAGAGTGCGCCCCCCCTCTCCTGAACCGCACCAGGCCACATGCCCTCAACATGGGGAGGATGTCCCCATGTTGATGGGGACAAGGGTCTCATCCCCACAACCCTTGCCCGGTGGTTGTGGGGGTATGCGGGCGGGAGGTTTATCAGAATATGGAAGACCCCTTTAACAAAGGGGACCCCCAGATCCTGACCCCCCCCCCATGTGTGAAATGGTAATGGGGTACACTGTACCCCTACCATTTCACGAAGAAAGTGTAAAGTCTTGTTAAAAAAAAAACACACTGACAACGTAGAATAAAGTCCTTTATTAATAAAAAAAAAAAAAGAAAAAAACTCCAGCGGTGATAATCCACTCGTTCCTGGCTTCCTGCGTTGTCCTGATCCTGCGACGGCTGCGGGTGATCTCCAGCGATGAGAAGATCCTACGTCGGATGATCTCCGCTCCAGCGATGAGAAGATCCATCCATCCATCCAGCGCAGCAGCATCCCCGACCTCCTCTCACCGCTGGACACAGCCCAGCGAATGACTCGCTGCAGCTGTGACATTACTTATATAGAGGAGGCAGGAAGAGGAAAGACCCTGGGCTTACCCAGTGACGTAGCAGAGGGTACGTCAGAGGGGGCGGGGTCACGTGACGGGTGGCCCTGCCTCCTCTATATAAGTAATGTCACAGCTGCAGCGCGTCATTCGCTGGGCTGTGTCCAGCGGTGAGAGGAGGTCGGGGATGCTGCTGCGCTGGATGGATGGATCTTCTCATCGCTGGAGCGGAGATTACCCGACGCAGGATCTTCTCATCGCTGGAGATCACCCGCAGCCGTCGCAGGATCAGGACAACGCAGGAAGCTGGGAACGAGTGGATTATCACCGCTGGAGTTTTTTTTTTTTTTTAATAAAGGACTTTATTCTACGGTGTCAGTGTGTTTTTTTTTTAACAAGACTTTACACTTCCTTTGTGAAATGGTAGGTGAACAGTGTACCCCATTACCATTTCACACAGGGGGGGTCAGGATCTGGGGGTCCCCTTTGTTAAAGGGGTCTTCCAGATTCTGATAAACCTCCCGCCCGCATACCCCCACAACCACCGGGCAAGGGTTGTGGGGATGAGACCCTTGTCCCCATCAACATGGGGACATCCTCCCCATGTTGAGGGCATGTGGCCTGGTGCAGTTCAGGAGAGGGGGGGCGCACTCTGTCCCCCCCTCTTTTCTGCGGCCGGCCAGGTCAACGTGCTCGGATAACGGGTCTGGTTATGGATATTTAGGGGGAACCGCACGTCATTTTTGTTTTAAATTGACGGCGGGGTTCCCCTGAATATCCATACCAGACCTGAAGGGTCTGGTTATGGATATTTAGGGGGGACCGCACGTCATTTTTTTTTAAAATTGATGGCGGGGTTCCCCTTAATATCCATACCAGACCTAAAGGGTCTGGTTATTAAATTTGCGGGGACCTCAGCGCATTTTTTTTTTCTAAAAGTCTGTGTCCCATTGACTACAATGGGGTTCGGAGTTCGGGTTCCCGAACCCAAACTTTTTTTTTAAAGTTCGGGTTCAGACCCGAACCCGAACATCCAGGTGTCCGCTCAACTGTACTTAAGGACCAGCGCACACACATATATGTCGACAGAATGGCACTGACAGGCAAATGGGCGTACAGGTACGTCCCTTTAAATTTGCTGTTGTGTGGTCGCGCGTACGCACGACCCTGCCGAGAGCTCCGTGACCGTGCCTGCGGGACCTGCAGACTCGATGTCCACCGGTGTCCCGCGATCGGGTCACAGAGCTGAAGAATGGGGAGATGTCAGTGTAAACATAACATCTCCCCGTTCTTCCTAGTGAAATGTCACTGATCATCTGTTCCCTCTCATCGTGAAAAGCGATCAGTGACGTGTCACTCTTAGCCATGCCCCCTAACAGTTCGAATAACTCCCTAGGACACACTTAACCCTTTCCTAGCCCCCTAGTGGTTAACCCATTCAGTGTAATGTTTACAGTTATCAGTGCATTTTTATAACACTGATCGCTGTATCAAAGACAATGGTCCCAAAATGGCGTCAAAAGTGTCCGATGTGTCTGCCATAATGTGGCAGTAATTATAAAATTCGCTGATCGCCGCCATTACTAGTAAAAAAAATATATAAATGCCATAAAACTATCCCCTATTTTGTAAACGCTATAACTTTTGCGCAAACCAATCAACATACGCTTATTGCAATTTTTTTATTAGAGGAATGTGCATCGGCCTAAACTGAGGAAAACAATTTTTTTATATATTTTTGGGGAAAATATATTAGAGCAAAAAGTAAAAAAATTGCGTTTTTAGCGAGGTGATCAAATACTACCAAAATAAAGCTCTATTTGTGGGAAAAAAAGGCCGTCAATGTTGTTTTGGAGCCACGTTGCAATTGTCAGTTAAAGCGACGCAGTGCAACAATTTTTTTATATATTTTTGGGGAAAATATATTATAGCAAAAAGTAAAAAAATTGCGTTTTTAGCGAGGTGATCAAATACTACCAAAATAAAGCTCTATTTGTGGGAAAAAAAGGCCGTCAATGTTGTTTTGGAGCCACGTCGCAATTGTCAGTTAAAGCGACGCAGTGCCGAATCGCAAAAAGTGGCCTGGTTTTTTGCCAGCCAAATGGTCCGGCGCTTAAGTGGTTAAAGGGTTAATTTTGAATGGGTTGGCAACGCATCCTAATGCACTAAAAATTACTCGCCATCTGCGCTGTGGTGTACTGCAGTGTGGGTGCATTGTCCAATTGAGATGCCATTTAGAGTTTATTGGACCATTTTTGGAGTATTATATGGAGTCATTAACTTCCGGTCGATTGTGGCTGATATGACTTCTACGTATTTATATTACTGTTTAAATGATATCTAGCCTGCCCATGCAGTGTAGTAGGTCTAAAATAAGCATTTCTCACCATGCAGATTTTCTCATACATAGTGGGCCTAATCCTCAAAAGAGATAAGACGGAGTAACTGCTGTTACTCCGTCGTATCCCTGGTCCTAACTATGGAACTGATCCACGGGATCAGTTTCCCATAGTTAGGACGAAGATCCGACATGTGTAATTGAATTACACTGTCGGATCTTAGGATGCAGTACCGCATCCGCCGCTGGGGGCATTTCGCGTCGAAATGCCGCCTCGGGTATGCAAATTAGGACTTACGGAGATCCACGAAGCTTTTCAGCTTTGTTTTTTCTCCGTAAGTTTTATTTTGCAAACGCAAAATTAGGGCTGCTTTTACAAGGTGTAAACTGTTTACACCTTGTAAAAACAGACCTTTCTTGCTAGCGACGCAATTTTTTTAAAATTTAAAAAAAAAAAATTGGCGCCGTATCTTTTTTTTTACCCGACGCAACTTTATTGTCCCGTCGCAATCCACAAAGCCCGACGTAACGTAATTTCGCGCTATGCACGTCGGGAAAATGACGTCACGAGCATGCGCAGTACGGCCGGCGCGGGAGAGCGCCTCATTTAAATGGGAATCGCCCCCTGGAGAAGAGGAACGCCTTGCGCCGGCCGGATTTAAGTTACACCGCTCAAAATTTCTAGGTAAGTGCTTTGTGGATCGGGCACTTAGGTAGAAATTTTGCGGCGGTGTAACTTAAATAGGAAAAATTACGTTGCGCCGTTTCTTTGTGGATTACCCCCATTGATCTTATCCACCCTTATCAAACATTCCCCAATCCTGGCCATCTCCAGTACAGAAGAATCCCACTTTTAGTTGTACTGAGTAGGTGTTCCTGAATTTGGAGATTAATTCTCTGGTGGGTATTGAGTGTCCAGCACAAGTTCATAGCACTCGGAGGTCCTTTTTTTTTTCTCATATTAATGAAATATCCATTTCAATAAAATAAGAGTGAACTTGAAAATCAGAGTTGATCTATAATCTTATAAAAATGTATCTTAGAATAGGTGGGACTAACCTGGAGCAGTAGACGTAATTAGAATTATGAGATGCAATAGGATACAACATGCAATACAAAGGAATCAGGCTTTTAGCTGCATTGAGTAGGTGTTCCTTAATTTTGAGATTGACAAGGGTGCATTATGGAATGAGATGACCCAGGGATTGGAGGAGAGAAAGACAATGGTTATCATTTAATTTTGCTGTCATACATGGTGGGACTAATGACATTCTATTTTTAGGCATGATAGCCATATAGGAGATAAGGAAAATTACTCTTTGCACCCTCTCCAACAAAGTGTGGAGAGATTCAGATCCCAGCTATGGATTCACATTGGAGTCCTGTACCATCAATCATGTAATTACTGTCAGCTGTGACAGAGTTGGGTGAGGAAGTGTGTACCAGTTTCAAAAGTTTTTTTTCTCTCGCGAACCGAACGGGGGGGGTGGGGGGTGTTCGGCTCATCCCTACTTAGGAAGATGGAGTACAGAGAAAGAGAGGATGTTGTACATTAGAGATATAGTATGAAGGGCATTTCTTCAACATTTTTCTTTGGTGGATAGAGGTCATCTATTTCCCCTTAGGGTTTTTTTGGAAATGTTTTAAAGTAGTTAAATTAGAGAAGCAAAATCAAGAGGAGGGTATGCCATGTGTATCTCTTACTTCTCCAGGGTTAAAGCAGTATTAAACCCAAAAACAAAATGTAACATTTGGAAGCTTACCAACCTTTAAATGTGGTGGCTGCATTCGTTTTCTTTTATAGGCTATTTTTTTTTATTTCACCTAGTGATCCAGCCAATATCACACTTCCTGTCTGAGGATGTCTGCACTCGGGATAAAGTTGAAGCAGGCACTTTTGGTTAGCAGCATTGTCAGTACGGGGAGACGGTAGAGTTAGACTAAGAGATTTAGATGGCCTTGACTAATGAATAAAACTGAACTCCATCTAACACTTCACTTTATAAGCAGTTACAGCAAACAGATATGTTTTCCTTTTGGGATAAAAGTTTTACATAAATGAAAAAAACCTGACTATTGTAAGAACCTCTGTCAGAATTAAATGCATGGTCTCAACCCTCTAAGGCTGCGTACACACGATCGGTTAAACCGATGAGAACGGTCGGATGGACCGTTTTCATCGTTCCAAACCAAACGTGTGTGGGCGCCATCGGTTATTTATCCATCGGTTAAAAAAAAGCCAACTTGTTTTAAATTTAACCGATGGATTCCTAACCGATAGAAAAAAACGATCGTTAGTAGGCACAACCATTGGTTAAAAATCCACGCATGCTCAGAATCAAGTCCACGCATGCTTGGAAGCATTGAACTTTGTCGTGTGTTTTACGTTTTACACGATCGTTTTTTTAACCAATGGTGTGTAAGCACGACTGACCATCAGTCAGCTTCATCTGTTAACCGATGAAAACGGTCCATCAGACCGTTCTCATCGGATGGACCGATCGTGTGTACGGGGCATAAGTGTTGCTTTATCTGGACAGCTTGGTCTGTTAAAGTAAGTTTTTTTTAAAAACAGATCCCCTACCCAGGATAACCAGGAAAAAAAGCCTAAAACCCCTAAATTCTAAAAAAAAAAAAAAAAAAAAAAAAAAAAAAACAATGCAGAGACAACATCTGGTGAATTGGTCAACTTCTTTTTTTTTTGTAAAATAATCCACTTGCCAGTGCACTCTGGCATCTCAGGCCTCGTACACACGACCGAGTTTCTCGGCAAAAACCAGCAAGAAACTTGCTGGGAGATATTTTTTTGCCAAGGAAACCGGTCGTGTGTACATTTTCATCGAGGAAACTGTCGAGAAACTCGACGAGCTAAAAAGAGAGCATGTTCTCTATTTCCTCGACGGGAATGGAGAAAATTGGCTTGTCGAGTTCCTCGACAGCCTAACAAGGAACTCGACGAGGAAAACGATGTGTTTCGCCCGCCGAGTTTCTCGGTCGTGTGTACGAGGCTTCAGAGAAAATGGTGGGCAGTTTTTAAAAGGCGTTCTTTCCAACCTTTGTACTGCAAACTTTACAACTTGGGTATCCAATAATGATCAGTCATATAGAAGCAACTGCAACAAAGACTGGAGTATTTTTTTACCCTGACCTTCACTAGCTTCCAACCATGTTAAGGGGAGATTTTTTTTTTTTTTTAATAACTGATCCTGGCTACTTTGATGTATTCAAGAACTCAACATTTAGGCAGTGTACTGAAAAAACATGTCATTAGCTTTGAATTTTTGTACTAATGTACAAGGGACATAGAAAAAAAAATGACACTAATTAAATAGGGTACACTATTTTTCTTTAAACTAATTGCAACATATATCTATGAATAGAAAGCTTTGAGCCTTCAGATTATACCATGCTGTTTTCTATACATTAAATATGTGTGCATACCAACCGGCTCTCTTAGTTCAGACATCTTAATTTTGTAATTATTTATTTAAATGATTGTGTGTCTTAGATTCCATCTGTTTCTGGAGCAGAACCCCTACCTTATTTTCTTTTAAATTCTAGACATTCATAAAGTCCCAAGGCGGCAGGCTGTGTGCTGCTGCTGGACTGTACATATGTGTTGTGTTTCTACAGACCCCTCAAACAAATAATTTACCAATTATCTTTGTCTACGTTACTGTCTGCTCTAATGTTTATTAGTTCCAGCTAGGGACATATGATGAAATCCATCCCTTAAGAAAAACCGCATCACCCTTCACACTCAACATATGTTTTTCTTAGCTGCATAATGAATTAGCATGTGATTATTTTGCTGTTTTGCTATAGACATGAAACTGCTTCTACAGTAACGATATATATGCAATACAATGTGAAAACACAATACAGGACTTTTTTTTTTTAAAACACCTTGCTGTGGGTATCTCATAAAATACACAATTATTTATATGACTGGTATAACATTCAACTCACCCACTGCAGAGAAAATATGAGGTTCCATTCGCTACAGAATATTGAAAGAAATTGTATTTTTATCAAAGTATTCTATTTTTAATGTTTGTTTTACATAGTTAAAATTTACCAAATTAACAATATATTATTTATTTTTACAATATTTTCTATGTAAAAAAAAAGTTCAAAGCTTACTGCACAATTGTTCACTCCCGGGGACCTGAACAGTGGAAGCTGTGATCATAAAAATGCAAGCAATGGGGAGAAGAAAAATAACCTGTTTTGCCTATGGTCTCCTTGCAGCTAATATTTTCCCAATTACTGACCTATCATGCTTTGTTCCACACTGTAGGGCTGATTTACTGGAGATTGCAAAATCTGGTGCAGCTGTGCATAGAAACCAATCAGCTTCCAGGTGTTTCTGTCAAAGCTTAAATGACCAAGCTGACGTTAGAAGCTTAATACAGTAGAAGGTTTCTATTAAGAGCTGCACCAGATTTTGCACTTTCAAGTAAACCAACCTCTATGTTTCTATGTGGCTACAGCAGGAACCACACTCTACTTCAGGGGTGCCCAACCTTTTGAAGAGCGAGGGCCACTTAGGCCTCGTACACGGACGGACTGTCCGATGAAAACGGTCCGCCAGACCGTTTTCATCGGACATGTCCGCTGCCGGATTTTGGTCTGATGGTTGTACACACCATCAAACACAAATCCCCGCGGACAGGATACGCGTGACGTGGCCGCGCCGTCGCCGCGGCGACGTGCGCGACCCTGGAAGGTCAATGCTTCCACGCATGCGTCGAATCACTTCGACACATGCGAGGGCTTTCGGCCAAGCGGTCATGTCCGGTAAGTCGTACAGACGACCGAACATGTCCGACGGACAGGCTTCCAGCGGACATGTTTCTTAGCATGCTAAGAAACATTTGTCCGCTGGAAACCTGTCCGATCCGCCGGAAAATTTTCAGTTTCAGCAGACATGTTCGGTCGTGTGTACGAGGCCTTAAGCGACTTGGTAACCAGTCGCGGGCCACAATTAGTGGAGCGGCCAGATGACAGGTCCGTGTCCACTCTGCATATGTAGAGCAGACACGGACACAGCCCACTCTACTCTATGGGCCCTCCAGACGGAAAGGGACAGATCCCCTTCTGTTTTTTTTTTAGTGGATTGGATTGTAGGTAGGCAGATGTAAATGAACACAAGTCCATTTACATTCGCTGCTCCATAGAGGTGAATAGAGGGTCCGATTGGGTCAGACCAATTGTGTGAAAGACTGCTTTCACAATGATGCACAATAATGCAAAATGATGCACTGCGGTTTCCCCACACCGTGGGTGCAGAGCAGTGCACCTGTGACTTTCCTGCTGGTTAGCTGCACTTTTCCATAGACCTCTATTATATCCTGCAGGTGTGTTTCAGGTGGCGTGGAGTTCCCCCAAAAATCCACACCAGTCCCTTATCCGAGCACGTTAACCTGGCCGGCCGCAGAAAAGAGGGGGGACAGAGATCGGCCCCCCCTCTCCTGAACCGCACCAGGCCACATGCCCTCAACATGGGGAGGATGTACGAGGGTGCGTCAGAGGGGGCGGGGTCACGTGACGGTTGGCGGCTTCCCCTATATAAGAAATGTCACAGCTCCAGCGCGTCATTCCGCTGGGCTGTGTCCAGCGGAGAGAGGAGCTGCCTGCTGTGCTCTGGACGGATGGATCTTCTCATCGCTGGACTGGACCACTGATCACCCGTCGCTGGAGAGATTATCGGTCGCTGGATAGAAGACAACGTTGGAGCGGGGGGGCCGGGCCGAGAGTGGATTCACATCGCTGGATTTTTCTTTTTTTTCTACGGTGTCTGTGTGTTTTTTTTTTAACTATTTACACTTCCTTTGTGAAATGGTAGAGGTACAGTGTACCCCATTACCAATTCACATAGGGGGGGGCAGGATCTGGGGGTCCCCTTTGTTAAAGGGGTCTTCCAGATTCTGATAAGCCCCCCACCCACAGACCCCCACAACCACTGGGCAAGGGTTGTGGGGATGAGGCCCTTGTCCCCATCAACATGGAGACATCCTCCCCATGTTGAGGGCATGTAGCCTGGTGCGGTTCAGGAGAGGGGGGGGCGCACTCTGTCCCCCCCTCTTTTCTGCGGCTGGCCAGGTTAACGTGCTCGGATAAGGGTCTGGTGTGGATTTTTGGGGGAACTCCACGCCATTTTTTTTTTAATTTGGGGTGGAGTTCCCCTTAAAATCCACACCAGACCTGAAGGGTCTGGTATGGATATTTGGGGGGAACCCCACGTCATTTTTTTTTTTAATTGACGGCGGGGTTCCCCTTAATATCCATATCAGACCTGAAGGGCCTGTTAATGGAATTTGGGGGGACCCCCAGCTTTTTTTTTTTTTCCTATGAATGAATCATCTCTGTAATTGCCAGAGCTGACAATTCATTAGAGCCGCAAATCCGGTTTTAAATGCCTTTTTTTATTTCAGAAATTACACTTAGTGCAGGGACAGTTCTATGTACTGGAAACATGCGCTTTTTCACATGCTGACTTTACACCCCCCCTTGGTACGAAATTTAAAGTAATATTACACTTTTATCCTTTCACTTTTAGCATTATTAAATTCACTGCTCCTGAAAAAACGGCCGTTTTTAAAACTTTTTTCTGCATTGATACATGTTTCCTGGGACAGGACCCGGGTCCCCAAACACTTTTTAGGACAATAAATTGCATATTAGCCTTTAAAATTAACACTTTAGATTTCAAATGTTCAAGTCCCATAGACCTTAACGGGGTTCTAAAGTTTACACAAACATTTGGTGTGTTCGCAAGTTCTGATGCGAACCGAACAGGGGGGTGTTCGGCTCATCCTTAGTGTTCTGTATAAAATAAAAAATCTTCATTTTTTTTTAGTTCAGATCTGCATTAACTGCCTATAATACTTAAATTATATATATGTACTCTGTCTATTGTGGAGACCAGAGAATTGAGTCATTGTTGGTGGGAACAGTTACTTATTCATGAGAAATAGGTAGAGGAGAATGTGCTTAAAGTGGAGTTCAGCCGAAAAAATAAAAAATAAAAGTCAGCAGCTACAAATTTTGCAGCTGCTGACTTTTAATATTAGGACACTTACCTGCCCAAGGCACCCACAATGTCCTCACCCAAAGCTGATCTGTCTCTCGGCTCCCGGGTGGAAGCACAGCTATCTTTGGAAAGGGAATCAGGAAGTAAAGCCTTGTGGTCTAATCCTTGTTGTTTTCTGGGACCTGTGTGTCTCCCAGAAGACAGCGGGGGGATGGAGGAGGGTCCGTACAATAGCGCAGATTGCTGCAGATACTACGGCGAGCTATGTCCGGAAGTGGGAGCAAATACCTTCATTATACAGATACTGCTCTCTCCTCCCCCCTGAAAGGTGCCAAATGTGGCACCAGAGGGGTGTTGGGGATCCGAAAAGCAGAAGTTCCACTTTTTCGTGCTTTAAAGAGGAGTTCTGCCTGCCCCTTTAAAATTTGAAAGTCAGCAGCTACTCTTATTGTAGCTGCTGATTTTTACCTTAGGACACTTACCTGTCCCGGAGTCCAGCGATGTCGGCAACGCAGATGATGTTTACATCAGCTGGTTGGGCGCTGTCGCCGCCATTGCTGTTAATGGCACCTGGTAGTGTAGCCTTTCGGCTTCATTGGCCGGGTCCCTACTGCACATGCGGGAAGCGCACTGCACTCTCTCACTGGCCCTGCAGAAGGGGAGGGAGGAGGAGGGGGGCCAAGCTGTGGCCCAGTCTCTGGGAACTGGGGACAAGGTACCTGTAAAAAATGGGTACCCACTCCCCCCAAAAGGTGCCACACGTGGCACCGGAGGGGGGGAATCAGATAAGTGGAAGTTCCACTTTTGGGTGGAACTCTGCTTTAATAACGACACCACATCCAAAAAAAAGTAATACATTTTGGGAGATTGAAGTAGCAAATTAAATACCTATTCGTAAATGCTGATATCATTGGCTGGGTGGTAATCTGCTGGTGATTCCTGGACAGTCCTTTTTTGGTGGCCTTGTTTCTCTAGTTGATGGCCACGCTTTGTTTTTGTGCGCCACTGAACTCACCCCTGAGACCTCTGTAGGGCACCACATCCAAAAAAGTATTACATTTAAGAGATTGAACTAGCAAATTAAGTGCCTATATGTAAATGCTGATACGAATGTGCTGGTTAATTCCTGATGGTCCTTTTTTGGTGGCTGGCCTTCTCTAGTTAATGGTCCCTCTTTGTTTTTGAACACACTGAACACACCCTTGACACCTCTGTACAGCAGAGATATCCTGGTTTGACACGTGTCCTTGTACACCTCATCTGGTTGCCGCCACATACGCTTGACACCATCTGAACCAAATAAGTTTATCTTGGTCTCATCAGACCACGGGACATGGTTCCAGCAATCTATGTCCTTAGTCTGCTTGTCTTCAGCAAACAGTTTGCAGGGGTTTTTGTGCATCATCTTTAGAAGATGCCTCCTTCTGGGACGACAGCCATGGAGACCAATTTGATGCAGTGTGCAGCGTATGGTACTCACAGCCTGACCCCCCCACCCCTTCGACCTCTGCAGAAATGCTGGCAGCACTCATACTTCTATTTCCCAAAGACAACCTCTGGATATGATGCTAAGCACATGCACTCAACTTCATTGGTTGACCATGGAGAGGCCTGTTCTGAGTGGAACATGTCCTGTTAAACCATTGTATGGTCTTGGTCATCGCCCTGCAGCTCAGTTTCAGGGTCTTGGCAATATTCTTATAGCCTAGGCCATCTTTATGTAGAGCAGCATTTTTTTTTTGGATCCTCAGAGAGTTCTTTGCCATGTGGTGCCATGTTGAACTTCCAGTGGCCAGTACGAGAGAGTGAGAGCACACCTGCTCCCCATTCACACCAGAGACCTTGTAACACTAACAAGTCACATGACACCAGGGAAGAAAAAATGGCTAATTGGGTCCAATTTGGACATTTTTACTTATGGGTTTACTCACTTTTGCCAGTGGTTTAGACATTAATGGCTGTGTGTTGAGTTATTTTGAGGGGACAGTAATTTTTTTTTTTTAATACAAACGTTTTTATTTGAGGATATGAAAAGACAATACCGAGTTAAGGTATATGTTGGGATGCAACCCTGATTGAAAAAAATATATGCAAGACATATATGTGATATTTATCGCAGTGCCATTTTCCAAATTTAAATTTCAGTACAACAACTGGGTTATGGCGCCACGTTATAGTGCATCCCATTACCAATATTATTTAGAGGGGACAGCAAATTTACACTGTTATACAAGCTGTACACTCACTACTTTACATTTTTAGCAAAGTATTATTTCTTCCGTGTTGTCACATGAAAAGATATAATAAAATATTTAGAAATATAATACAAAAGTGTAAGAGCCGGTTCACACAGGGGCAACACGACTCTTTGGAGGCGACCTGGAAGCGACCTGAGCCCGCACCACAGCGCGACATGGGGCGACTTACAAGGCGACTTCAAATCGCCTCCAGGGCAGGAGGCTTTCCAGTGGCCAATCAAACTTGAATCAGTTCTGTGGGAGGGAGAGGGGAGGGAGGGCTTTGCCCTTTAAAAAATGTTTACTTCCTGAAAAGTCACTGCAGTAAAGACAGTGATCCGACTTCTGAGGCGACTTCCATTGAAATCAATGGATACAAGTAGCCTAGAAGTCTGATTGAAGTAGTACAGGAACCTTTTCTGAAGTCGGAGCGACTTCAGTAGTGTAAATTAAGACGGCTCCATTCACTGCCATTGATTTTCTCGACCGCGCAACTTGGGGCGACTTAAAGTCGGATCCCAGGTCGCCCCTGTGTGAATCGGCTCTAAGGGTGTACTCACTTTTGTGAGATACTGTACTTTAAGCTCATCCCTGCTCCCCAAAAACAAAATTATGCAGCAAATAACCCGCACAGCAGAACAACCGTATGACCATTTGGTAATGTACAGCTTTTTCCATTAGAAATTCTAATATGTATAAAAGTGACTTTTCTAAAAAAAAATCCAGCACACTAATTGCTTCCATTGTTCTCAAATTACATTTCCAGGGCTTACACCAGCTATAGTATCTTTATTAATTATTCAGGCTCTGTGGGAGTTTTGGTGTAAAATAAATATTTCTCAGCTAAACATAATTCATAATCCTGAGGCCTCCCAGGCTAAATTCAAATGTACAGCAGAGAGAGGTTATTTGCTTGCATTGTGCTTTTATAATTGACTGCTGAAATAAAAAAAAAATCGGAGGAAAAATCATTTAATTGGGCAAGGTCAAAAGCAGAGTAAAGTTATTCCTACCTCATTTATCACAGACAGCAAAACACTTCATGCACATGCAACAAATGTTTAATGGCAACCACCCATGGTGGAAGGGGCCTTATACTTTTACCTCAGTCCTAGCTTAAACTAACATGACTTTGCAGCTTTGAAACTGTATGAATAGAAGCAATGTTTTTGTTTGGTTTTGTAGTGTTGAGATAGAAATAGCTTCAAGCTGCAATTTAGGAGTCATTAGAAATAAACAGCATACGCTAAAGTTGTTTTCCAGATAATATATCTTGACATACCCTGGGACATGCATAGAAGTCTTAACTGTGCCCACAATTGGTCTAATGATCCCAAGTCGACCAACCATGTAATTGCAGTTAATTACTATATTATTACAGAAGGCATATCCAAGTTCTACAAGTATTTCTGGTATCCTGTAAGGCATTAAAGCCTAGCATATTATGAAGGATTTAAACATGTTGAGGTTACTGCATGTCATATAATTTTCAATAAAAAAAAAACTGAATATCAAAGTATTTTTCTTCAAGTAAAATGTCACTTTACAAGGAAACCGTTACATTAGACCTTCGTGTTTATTTTCTAGATAAAACATTTTTAAAAATGTATTAATTCACCTATGTCAGGCATGTCCAAAGTTAAAGCCCCCCTGGTGATTTAATATGGCCCCCCTGGGGATTTGGATATATATAGCCATTGCAGCCTCACATGTGCCCTGTGCCCTGGGGGCCACAAAAGATATATACCGTATTTTTCGGCGCTGCCTCGGAGGGGATCTACATAAAGAGAATCTCCTGTTTAATCGGCGGTGTCTGTAATAGGAAGTCCGATTTCCTGGGATGCCATTGGATGACTGTTCTGTTTATCATAGGAGACGGGATTTTGTATTAAAGAGGCCACAAGTAAACAAGAAATTCTCCTGTTTGTAATCTGACGGCACTTGTCCCTCCCCCTCCCTGTCCTCTCCAAAGCTGCAGATGGGCATCGATCAGGCTGCACTGATGGCAATGGTAAGGCTGCATTCATGGCACATGTGAGGCTGCATTGATTGCAATGGTAAGGCTGCATTGATTGCAATGGTAAGGCTGCATTCATGGCAATGATGAGGCTGCATTCATGGCAATGATGAGGCTGCATTCATGGCAATGATGAGGCTGCATTCATGGCAATGGTGAGGCTGCATTCATGGCAATGGTAAGCCTGTGCGTGTTATACGCTGATAAATTTGGTATATCCAAATAACACGCCCAAGCTCAACCTTAGTCCTGAGCAGCGCTCGGGGATTCGTTTGGGCCACAATAGAGATATATACAGTATATCCAAATAACACGCCTGAGCTCATCTCTTCACCACACACAGCCACAAAGGCAAGAGAATTCTTGTTGGGTAGTGTATTAGTGCTCGGGCAAACACACGTAGATCAAATTTTAATGGTTCAAAGAATGTCAGGCAAAATGGTCAGCCCTCGAGCATGTTCACTTCATCAAATGTGGCCCTCTTTGAAAAAAGTTTGGACACCCCTGACCTATGTACTGAAGTGAAGTGCACATGGGGCTTATCCTAATTTACATTTTTGTTGGAGGCTCCTTATAAAAATTTGAGGCAGGAAGTAAGATTACCTTCCATGTCCCGTCCCCCATCACTTACTATAGGCAATTCAAACCAAGCAGCATGAACCAAGTTCTATGTTGCTTATTAAATATATCATGTCATGTGTCAATGATGTCATACATCACATTTTTTTTCAGGCCCTGTTCATGTACATTCCACAACACCTAACTTGTGCCGAAAGTAAATCTGTATTATTTTTTTTGTTTCGTTGTTTTTATTATGGTTTTCCATTATACGTGAAAAGGAACAGATATCAATTTGCCTTCATATATATAAATCTGTTTTTTAAGATAACACCTTCAAAATGGTTGTTCAAAATTATAAAAAAAATTAAAATAAATTCCCATTGCAGCATAACATACTGTACATCACTCATAAAATGTACTAACACAATATATATGTTGATGAAAATAATAACCACAACAAAGTAAACATTTTATCACATCATACATTTTATGCATTAAGAATTTTTCCTTGCATGCAAAATTAAGTGTGCAAAATGTACAGGAAAGCAGGTCATTGTTTGCAGGGCCAGAGGCTAACATGCTAATGGTTTTCATTGGTATATTGATAGTAATACCGTTGGCTAGGCATATGCTAATAATTACACAGTGGCACTGCATTTTGCTAACCAGGTGTTGGGTGCCAGATGCTATCAGACAGTACTGCTGTATTTAAAATGATCAACGGTGCATATCATGTAAGAAAAAATATGTCACCTTTAGGGCTTAAATACACTTCACTAGCCAGAATGGCAAATTGCTCATTAGCTTCATAATCATATAATTTGTACAGTCTTTTGTGTATAACATGTTCAGTCAGTAATGTCAAGTCCCTGTTTTATTTAGTGCGACTGATGAGAAAATACTAAGCGACAGTTGCCTGTGCAGTCATTTATAAAATACGCTGTCATTGCTTAGGGCTTGTCTTTGCATGTTTATATGACTTTTACATTGTTACTTATGTGACAGCTGAGTGCTAAGCCATTTAGTAAAAAAGATAAAATAATATTCACATTTGGAGGATGAAAAGAAAGGCAGTGGGGGCACTTTCAAACCAAGACTGTGCAGCTCTAAACCCAGCCTTACATAGTACATGGTTAGTCTGGATGAAAAAAGACCATCTAGTTCAACCAATAAACAATAAACTCAGCCTTGCCTCAGGAAGCAAAAGAACTGCCCCCCTTCAACAATTATGCTGACTAACTTGTTAAAAAAGATGTATATACTCACCTGTTTTCAGCCTGCTCCAGTATGGTCATGTGATCCCCTGTGCCAGCCAGCAGCTGCTGCAGGGGAGAGGAAATAGTGCTTGAAAACAGCTGGGAATGCCTGGTAGTGATGATGTTACCTATAGGTTCCCATGGCCCATCCATTGCTGGCACTCCCTCTTATCCCCTGCAGCCGTGGCTGACTGACAGTGGGGAGCCATACGTATATGCATCTTTCTTACAAAGGTTAGTCAGAATATGTGTTAACAGGGGAGAGGGAACATTTTAAGACTAGTTAGAGTTAGTCTAGAATTCTACTTTAAAATAAGTGATTTGGGACAAAAGAGAAGTAATGGGATGTGGAGGAAGAACCTATTAATTAAAACCTATATTCATTTATGTCAACAAATGTCACTTGCAGTTTAGAACATTCAGTCCTAAATTAGAAGGTAAGTGGCAGTCCTGAGAAGTGTGGGGCAGGTAAATGCTAATACCTCCCAAGATCCTGAGATGAGAAATACGGAAACCTATTAGTGAAAAAGCATGTAGGCAAAGGAAAAACTGACGTCCTTGGTATTAACATGCATCTACCAGCTATATTATGTTTACTGAAGAAATTGATGTAACTTACAGGTTTAACACAACACAGTGCAAGTATTTCACTTAAAGATCCAGCAATGGGATGCTAGAAGTTATCGGGTTGATGTAGTTTATTTGTTCTTTCACTTTGACCAGTAAGGTCCATTTGATTGCCTTTGAAGACTCAAAACATGTTGGGCATGTGAGCAGAAGTCTTTTTATGCCACAAATTTATGTCACAATATTAATCCCGATATGGGTCATAGTAAGATCAGAAAATTTACTGTGTTTAGTATTTATGAGATCTTCTGACCTTGTGTATGTCTTGTGGGAAATATTGCTATGGCCGATATTATGGATTTTTTGCTGTAACCAATAAAGTTTGTATGAATTTTAATCCCTTTTTATTCTGTGTGTTCCAGAAGCCCCACCAGCATTTTCCAGTTTGTATAAAAGAAAAAACTCCACCAAACTTAATTTTATCACTAATATTCCTTTATATTGGCTATTGAAATAAAAAAATGCAACAATTTAGAATTTAGAATTGTATGAAAAGCATTGTAATACACATTTTTGACTCAGACAGACTAAGATATTCACCCATCCAGTGGATCCAGCATGGTGCCACTGACATTCTCTCATGCCTGGCCACAGCTCTGTCCCAAGCCGCCATGTTGTCTCTGACATCATCGAATAGCCTGCCGGCTATTCAGGGTTCAGAATAATGTGCTAATAGGCCCGCCCCATCCACCTTTCCTTGATTGAAAGGCTCTGCCTCCTGGGATCTGTGACATGCATATCCCGGCAGGCACAACATGCAGTGTGCGATTAATTCGCCTACGATGGGTGACGTGCATGAGGAGACGGTTCAGACTTTTTAAATTAAATAAAAAAATAAGTAAACAAAAAGGAAAAAGTTACTGAATGATGTATTTTGTTCAAAAAAAAAATGCAATACTGTACTGTAGAAAAAAAAATCAGCTACACTTTATTTTTCCGATAGTACAGCAAACTGGTGCTATCAGTTTATTTTGGGAAAAATATTCACATCTGTATGAGAATCATTTTCTGAAGTACACAGTACCTCATTTTGCTCACAAGATGGCACTGCTAATAGTACATGCATGAAGTAAATATACATACATACATAGAATGTTTTCTGAGTCTTATTGCAATAAAATAATAATATATGATTAGATTTTTTGTGAAATAAAAAAAGAATAATATATGTTTTTCCCAGTTTGTTTGATTTTTCTTTATATTTTGAGAAAAAGGTACAGATTGGCATATTGGGAATCCTACGTTCAAAAATACTTTTCTAATTTTAATTAGTGACACTAAAGAAATTAGATTTATTACATATGTGATGGAACTAAAATAAACTATATTTTTGGTGAAACTGCATCTATTAAAAGCAGTGATGCATGGGCAGAAGATCCCAATGCCCCATGGGAAGCTGGACTGCAACAGAACAACCATTACTTGACATTAACACCTAAAGGCATCATTGTACACGCATCAATGCACAAACTGTCTCCTCATTACGTTCTATTCCCTGGTTCTGATTCTTAATCAATGAAGATATTTATGAGGCTTTGTGAATGACATTATAAAAGCTGCAGTAACATATGAAAGCTGCACTAACATGAACTCAGGTGGCTGCATAGCATAGTCTCTGTACTACTCTATAACAGAAGGGGTGATTTACTAAAAGCAAATAGACTGTTCACTTGGCAAGGGAACTTTTCCTTAGCTTTGTAAATGAGATGAGGCTCTGCTGACTTCCATCATCCAATCATGCACAGGACTTTGAAAAGTAAACATTTCCCTGCAAAGTGAACAGCCTAATTCCCTTTAGTCAATTAACCCCAGAAAGTCCAGGGTAGGTCTGGTAATCATAGCTTCCCTGATGTCCCTGATGTCTAGGAACTGTCACTCATGTGGGAAAAGGTCCATCTGTCCCTCTTTCCTCCTCATTTTGGTCTGATCTATGTAGTTGTGTATAAAATGCACTTTTCCTCTTTAAAAAGGTGTTTCCCAGTGCTAAACCTTTCATCTGATTTCTAAATTGTCAAAAAGTCAATATAAAGGAATAGTAGTGGTAAAAACGACTTGTGGGTTTAACCAGTTATTCTTTTTGTACAATTCTCCTTTAAGAGTGCATGGCAGGGAGTGGGTCCGATGCCTACATACTTTTCCCAAAAGGTGTCCCTCATTCCTATTTCAGAAAGTTGGGAGGTATGCTGGTAATGCAGGTGAACAGATGTAAGGCCTCGTACACACGACCAGTTTCCTCGGCAGAATCCATCAAGAAACTTGGTGGGAGAGCTTTTCTGCCGAGGAAACTGGTCGTGTGTACATTTTTCATCGAGGAAACTGTCGAGGAACTCGACAAGCAAAAAAGAGAGCAAGTTCTCTATTTCCTCGACGGGAGTCTCAAATTGGCTCGTCGAGTTCCTCGTCGGGCTGGTTTCCGACGAGAAACTCGAGCGTGTGTATGCTAAGAAACCCGCGCTTGCTCAGATTAAAGTATGAGACGGGAGTAAAAGTAGCATTTGTAATGGAGATAACACATTTTTAAAGCTGTAAAAGACTGAAAAGTGCAAATCGTCTCTTACCAAGCTTTTATTTAACACGCAAACACATGAAATTAGCAAAACCAGCCCCAAGAGTTGTGCCAGTGGAATCAAACTTCCCCTGTCGTTGTATGTGTTGTAGGTCACAGCGTTTGAGAACGAGGAGATTTTGTCTTGACAGTGTGTACGCAAAGCAAGCTTGTCGAGTTCCTCTACAAGCCTAACAAGGAACTCGACGAGGAACTTGTCTCACTTGCCTCGTGGTGTCAATGTCCTCAGGACGCGGTCCATGCCTCATGCCCAGGGACCTGCTCCGCAGGTGTGGTGGCGATGACTCGGGTGGGGCGTCCCGTGGTGCTTCATCCACTGGGCTGTCACTCCTGGATATGGATCATGATGTTGCCTGCATCCCCTCCAAGGCAATGGCAATGCAGGGCAGCACGCCATATTTTTTCGCCTGCATCTGCCTCTGACTGGCATTGTGTTGGCGCTGCAGGTGCCTGTTGTGGCATCCCTCAATCTGGATGGTGGCAGTGTTGGCCTGCACGATCCCGCCCAGGCTCCTAACCTCGGTCACGATCCCTGCTGCTGTTGCTTGCAGTTGCACGATGGACGTGGTGTTGCGTTGCAGGGTCACCTGCATGTCCATGGCCGATCCATGTTCCTCAGATGTTGCGGGACCCCCTGCCACCATGTGCTGATACATGGCATCCAGGGTATGTGCCTGGTCACACAGGCATGTGGCCATGGCTGAACAGTTAGCATTGGCCTCCTGCATGCAGTCACAGATGGCCTTTGTGTGTTTGACCTGCTGATTAAGGCACTGCTACATTGTGGCTGCGATGCCCTGCACAACCAGTGTGTACTAAGCCTGTGCCTTCTCCGAGGACCTGACGAACGAGGCTACGCTGTCACCCACACGGTGGAGGTCTATGGCCATGTCTGCCATGTGCTATGTCTGGCGGGCCTGTTCCCTCTCGAGCCCTTCCTGGACTGATTCGGTTCCGGCCCTGTTCTTGCTCAGGGCCTTCCTGGGAATTGCAGTCGGTGGCATCCCTCTGGTCGGTGTGTCCCTTGAAGGTGTTTCTCTTGCCGGGGTGGCCCTGGGGGGGTTCCCCTGATGGGCGTCGATGGCGTCCTGAGGTCTGTGACTTCCACTGTCTCTGAGCGTCCGGCACCGAGGGTCTCCTCCTCATCGAGGTACAGGACGTCCTCCTATTGGATGTTTACAGGCTCCTCCACGACGACCTCCAATGCACCTATGTGTGCACTCCCCTCCACCGTTGCTGCAGCCACGGCATGGTGACAAGCTTCATGTGGCTTCCCAGGGGGTCAGACCGACGGACATGTTGATGCTTGCCTGGCGTGGGTCGTCCAGAGGCAGATGATGGCCCAGCTCCCTCCAGCACATTTGTGGATAACACACAGCATTCACATGTTGGTGGCCCCACATACTTGTCACATGTTCCCTTGCACCCCCTCACATGCTCCACACCGGATGGGGGATGAAACACACTTACCTCTAATCAAGTCGTGTTCGCTGGAATCAAATCCCTCCAGGTCCTCCACCTGCTCCTCCGCCAGGCAGCTGGCTATGACTTCCTCTTCAGCAGACAGCTTCAACTTGCTAGCTGATCCGCCTTCAGTGGCCCTGAGGTGCCCCTTCACCTTCGCCAGCTTGTCCCTGACACGCAAACGCATGTCGTTAATTTTCTTCTGCACCTCCTTCCATGTTCGGGTTTTCGTGCCCGAGGGTGTGACATAAATCGTGGGGCAGAAACGCTATGACATAAATCGTGGGGCAGAAACGCTATGACAGAAATCGTGGGGCAGAAACGCTATGACAGAAATCGTGGGGCAGAAACGCTATGACAGAAATCGTTTGGCAGAAACGCTATGACAGAAATCGTTTGGCAGAAACGCTATGACAGAAATCGTGGGGCAGAAACGCTATGACAGAAATCGTGGGGCAGAAACGCTATGACAGAAATCGTTTGGCAGAAACGCTATGAGAGAAATCGTTTGGCAGAAACGCTATGACAGAAATCGTGGGGAAGAAACGCTATGACAGAAATCGTGGGGCAGAAACGCTATGACAGAAATCGTGGGGCAGAAACGCTATGACAGAAATCGTGGGGCAGAAACGCTATGACAGAAATCGTGGGGCAGAAACGCTATGACAGAAATCGTGGGGCAGAAACGCTATGACAGAAATCGTGGGGCAGAAATGCTATGACAGAAATCGTGGGGCAAAAACGCTATGACAGAAATCGTGGGGCAGAAACGCTATGACAGAAATCGTGGGGCAGAAATGGTATGAGAAAAATGCTGAGCCTGACATGCCTCGGATGCCTGCAGGGACCAGAAGGAAGGGAGGCGTGCAGGAGTCCCCTACGATGCCCGACTTGAGTACCGGGAGGCGAGCCCCAAACCCCCCCCCCCCCATGGAGCTGGTGTGCGAATCGGGTGATAAGCGCCTCCCCCTGATGATTGACGTGCTGACCGGGATAAGCGGGAAAAGCGGGCGGGCAGGCGGCCCCCTCCCCTCCATGATGCCCGGCATAAGCACCAGGAGGGGAATGGCCGCAAGACTCCAGCAGCCGACCTGCTGCTCCTCAACGCAACCGGAAGTGACGCGTCCCCCTGTCAACCCTGAACGATACGCCGACACAGGACCCAACAGGGGAGGAGTCTCATGTACTCTTAGACTCCCCCCACAAATACAGACTAGCCTTCGGCCAACCTTATTTTATTTTTTACTAGTAATGTCGATGATCAGCGATTTTTAGCGGGACGCAACATTGCAGCAGACAGATCGGACACCTAACTGACATTTTTGACACTTTTTGGGGAACCAGTGACATTATTACAGTGATCAGTGCTAAATATATTCACTGACATTCTACTAAAGTCACTGGCAGGGAAGGGGTTAACATCAGGGGCGATGAAGGGGTTAGCTGTGTTCCCTGGGTGTGTTTACTAACTGTATGGGGGAGGGGCTGCCTGGGACAACACACAAATCCGTCTTCCTGCTTAGCAGAAAGACAGGATCTCTGTGTCATCCCCTAACAGAATGGAGATCTGTCTTGTTTACTTTGGCAGAGCCCCATTCTGTCTCTGCGTGGAACGATTGTGGGCGGCCAGTGGACATTGAGTCCACCAGACCCACTGATTGGCTCCTCAGTTGGCCAATGGGCATGCACGTCCCCCACAGAAAGCCGCGTAGGAGCCTGACATACACCAACACAGTTTCGCGCAGCCAAGCCAAGTGATTTAATCTTATGCACTCTCTTTGGGGATGGTATGAGTTCTGAGACGTTCCCCTTTTAACAGTGGTTAACCTCCCTGGCGGTAAACCCGAGCGTGACTCGGGGTTGATTTTTTATGCTAGGATTGGTAACCCCGAGTCACGCTCGGGGTGGACGTGCAGAGTGTGCAGCGGCGCGGCTTACCTTCTCGCTGGATCCACAGGCAAGATACTCACCTTGTCCCTGGATCCTGCGATGCCACCCGCTGTGTGAGCGAGCGGGACCTCCTCGCTCGATTCACAGTCTCCGTGTGCCGCCGATCTCCGTTCCCTGCGACGTTACGACGCACGGGAGCGGAGAACGGCGCCAAATTCAAAAAAGTAAACAAACACTTTACATACAGTATACTGTAATCTTATAGATTACAGTACTGTATGTAAAAAATACACCCCCCCCCCCCTTGTCCCTAGTGGTCTGCATGTTCTTTTATAAAAAAAAAAAAATGTAATTTCTGCCTAAAAACTGTAGATTGTCCAAAAGTGTCCCTTTATGTCAAAAATGGTTTTAGATCAGCTAGAAAACAGCGATAATAAATTATAATCACTTGTAGAAATGTGCGATAGCGATTTGTGGGGAAATTCGTCATAAAAAAAAAAAAATAATGACAGCGACAATTCTGCAAATGAGCAAATTTCAGTGATTTTGAGTTGATTACATTATTGAATAATTTTTATTTTAATTATATTATTACTTGCTATAATTATTTATAATTATTTATTATATTATAATTTAAAATTTTGTTTTTAAAAAAATGTCATACCAGGGATGCCTATTAGATTCTTGTTTGGTCAGATTTAAGTGAGTTATTCCTAAAAATTACAGGCCTACAGTATAAAACACCAAATTTCCTTGCAAATAATTGTACCGCTTTCAGCATGTTTTTTCAGACAGAATCATACCGCCAGGGAGGTTAAGGAGGGTTGCCAACCAATAGTGATCCTTGTCCTTTAGCAGGTCCTTGCACTGCAAATTTGTGGAGGCAAGAGAGACAGACTACTTAGTGTAATGCCGCGTACAGACGGTCGTTTTTTGCGATGGAAAAAAAACGACGTTTTATGTGATGTAAAAACGACGTAGCATACAGACCATCGTTTTTTCACAATGCTTTAGCAAAGCGAGGTTACGTTTCACCACTTTTTTCCATTGAAGCTCACTTCATAACTAACTTCTGGGCATGCGCGGGTTTAAAAACATCGTTTTATACGTCGTTTTTTGCTACACACGGTCAATTTCTGTGAAACAAAAACGACGTTTTGAAAAACGACACCAAAAATTCGAGCATGTTCAAATTTTTTTTTGGTCGTTTTTTTGAAGACATAAAACGACGTTTTGCCCACACACAATCATTTTAAATGACGTTTTTTAAAACGTCGTTTTTTTTCATCACAAAAAACGACCGTCTGTACGCGGCATTAGGCCCCTTTCACACTGGGACGGGAGCCGCGGTGGCGGTATAGCGCCGCAAAAAATAGCGGCGCTATACCGTCGGATTTGCCGAGTGATTTGGCCGCTAGCGGTGCGCTATTAACCCCGCTATCGGCCGATAAAGGGTAATGCCGCCCGCAATGCGCTTCTGCATAGGCGCATTGCGGGCGGTATTGCTGCGGTTTCCCATTGTTTTAAATGGGTAGGAGCGGTGAAGGTGTATACCGCTCTTTCACCGCTACTACCCATTTAAAACAATGGGAAACCGCGGCAATACCGCTTGCAATGCGCCTCTGCATTGCGGACAGTATTAACCCTTTATCACCGCTCCAAAGATGCTGCTGACAGGAGATTTTTTTCTCACCTGCCAGCGCGTCGCCTCAGTGTGAAAGC
Source organism: Rana temporaria (assembly GCF_905171775.1). Lineage (NCBI taxonomy): Eukaryota > Metazoa > Chordata > Amphibia > Anura > Ranidae > Rana > Rana temporaria. The sequence goes on from NC_053489.1 coordinate 497,807,091, forward strand.
CCTCCGTCTTTCACATTGAGGTTGCTAGGCAGGAGTTTTCAGGAGTTTTTCAGGTGGTATAGCAGCGCTATTTTTAGCGCTGTACCGCCTGAAAAACTCCTCGGTGTGAAAGGGGTCTAACTGAGGATTATAGTATCTAAAACTGCCTCCACCCAGCCACGTACTACTCCCAAGGGTTCTGGGGATGGAAAACCATCTCTTATGCCACGTACACACGATCGGTTCATCCGATGAAAACTGACAGATGGATTTTTCAGATATCCGATGAAGCTGACTTTCATCAGTCATGCCTACACACCATCAGTTAAAAATCCATTTGTGTCAGAACGCGGTGACGTAAAACACTATGACGTGCTGAGAAAAATGAAGTTCAATGCTTCCGAGCATGTGTTGACTTGATTCTGAGCATGCGTGGATTTTTAACCGATGGACTTGCCCACAGACGATCGTTTTTTTCTATTGGTTTTTTAACCATCAGATAATTTTAAAACAGGTTCTAAGTTTTTTCACTGATGGGAAAAAAAACGATGGGGCCCACACACGATCGGTTCGTCCGATGAAAACAGTCCATCGGACCGTTTTCATCAGATGAACCGATCGTGTGTACGCGGTATTATTGTTTGACATATGTCTTCCCCTGCTTCAATGCCTCCAAAACTGTCAGAATCCCCCTCCTCCTCCCTCTCCTCTTGTGTGTTCTGTGGCTTAGGAACAATGCTGTCTGCATAAAGTGGACCTTGAGAGGAGAGACGGTGCTCCTCTTCCTCCCGTTGCTCTGCCTTGAGTGCCTTGTCCATAATGCTATGCAAAGTCTGCTACAGCAGGAACGCAACAGGGATTGTGTCACTGATGCATGCATTGTCACAGCTCACCATCCTTGTGGCCTCCTCAAAAAGTGACAGTACAGTGCATGCATCCTTTTTACCTCCTGGGTCCTATAACCTTGTCCTTGTGGCTGAAGTTAGAGGCTGATTGGCTACCATGCACAGCTGCACCAGATTTTGCACCCTCCAGTTTTAGTAAATTAACCCCACTAGGTCTGTACTGTGTTTCTGTGGATGTGGCCATTTTGGTGGAGTAGTAGGGCTTTGCTTCCTCATGTCGGAGCTGCACCCCTGATGATTGGTGGTCTAATAATTGGTGGAAAAATGATAAGGTAGTAAGAGAGATTAGGCAAAGCCTTGCTCAGTCAGGGAGCAAAATGCACTGAGCAGTGCCTAGTGCATTGCAGGGCGTTCCGCGGGGCGAACACCCGCCCGATACCCTGCAAATTCGGACGTTCCTCAAACGGGGCAAACAGCCAATGTTCTGCCTGAACTCATGGTCGGGCTGAACCGTTCACCCAAATCTATGTCTGATAGTGCAAAGGCATTATTCAGGAAGAGTTCAAGCGCCAGGGCCAGGTAGATTTTTCGGGGACAGGCACAGTTTAAGACATTATACTGTATAGTGAGCCTGATACATGCTGTGATAAAAAAAAAAGGATTTTTTCAATCATAACACAGGACATCTACTTAAAATAATCAAGAAATTAACCGGCAGTATTGCTGTATTTGCCTACATTGGCTTATAAATTAAATAGCATAATCAATGAGAAAGTCACAAGTTAATCCCAAATGAAAGCACAATTGCATAAAATTGTTTCCTTTTTTTTTTAAATCAAATGCATCAGATTCATTATGTTTGTTTGCAAAATAGGCATATTAAATAAGTGACAGTATAGGCATCGCTTGCTGTGGGATTTAGCCCATTTGTTGAAAAGAAAATCTCAATAAAAATATATTCCCTGATACCTTTTCAGCTTAAAAGGCTTTAATAATAGTCTGTACTTATACATCCTGTGTTGTCTCTGGCAGATTTAGAACTTTACGCAGATAAATCTTTTTAGCAGAAAGTACAGGTCAGCTAAAAAAGACAATGAATGCCTGCACAAGAAAGAGAACTCTGTAGGTGGCCACTGTAACTGTAGCACTGGGCATAAGAAATTCTGAATAGACCAGGATTATTTTAAATCCCCTCATACCTTTTTCCTTTTAATAGAAGTTACATGTAAAAAAAAGAGAGTAATTTGATCTGATGCATCCTTGTATTCATTTTATTGTTGAATCGAGTCTGCTGCTGAAATTTAGGTTACACGTGCATGCATATTCAGCTAAAGAGCTACTAGAAATGTACATTAAACCAAAGTAATTTAATCGATTCTGCATGCTAGCCAACAATATTGGTTGCCAGGTCTGGCAGTGAATCTGACCAAAGAGTAAAGCTAGTATTCTTTTCTGTGTCTCAGACAATAAAATGTGACTGGGTAGTTGGGAGACTGGACTTAAAAAGTCTGAATTAGAGAAGTGCAATGTAATTCATCAGACTCAAAATTTAATCCAGATTGTGGCATTTGGCTCATGAAAAATATTCATAAATATCAATGGTGTATGCTATAATTTGCATCCTGGGTTCAGATACCACTGAAGCCATGTGTTATTTGTATATTTATTTGGAAAATCCTAACATGAAAGCACAGGCCCCATGTATATGTTTGTGAGTATCTTTTTTTGTCTCGGGGTAATGTAGTTATATATATTTATATATGCCTGTATATACTGCGTGTATATCTATATGTGTAATATATATATATATATATATATATATATATATATATATATATATATATTTTAGACACTTCCGCTTTAAAGCCTCCTCCCCAGCTCCTGTTTGTAAAACACAGCTTTTGGAGAAGAGGGGGGAGCGGGTACCGAATTTTGATAGGTACCCACTGCCACTTCCTTTCCGCCGTAGGTGGTCGAAAGTGGAAATCCTCCTCCCCCCTCCCTCCTGAAGTCTTCTGGGACACATGAAAAGTCCTAGAAGATTTCGGGACCAGTCGAAGAGCGCAGTAGAGATGCTGACACCACAGAAGAAGGAGAGAATGAAAACGGCTGGGGTGAGTGCACCGCTGGATCGTGGGACAGGTGAGTGTGTGTTTATTAAAAGTAAAATCAGCAGCTGCAAAATGTTTCATAATTTTTAGTTCTGTATAAACATTTTTGGTTCTGGTTTAGATTCCAGTTAATGCAACATGTATGCATTTTAATGCAATACAGGTAAGCGCAGCCATGTAGTGTGAACAGGACACATAAAAACAATTGTTTTTTATGCGTCACTTAGAAGTGTGCTAAAATGCAGATCAAGGCAAATCAATGCGTGTTAAAACATACATAAAATGTATGGAAATGTAACAAAAATTTCCTTGCATTTTACTGCAAGTCAGTGTGAATTCAGCCTTAGGCCTCGTACACACGACCGTTTTCCTCGACAGAATCCATTAAGAAACTTGGTGGCAGAGCTTTTTTGCCGAGAAAAACGGTTGTGTATGTTTTTTTTTTTTTTTTAGAAAACTGTTGAGGAACTCGATGAGAAAAAAAGAGAACATGTTCTCTTTTTCCATGTCGGGAGTCTCAATTTCCTCGCCGTGTTTCTCGTCGGGCTGGTTTTCGACGAGAAACATGTTCGTGTGTATGCTTAGAAACCCGCACATGCTCAGAAGGGTGGCGCCAGTGGAATCAAACTTCCCCTTTATAGTGCCGTTGTACGTGTTTTACGCCACCGCGTTTGAGAACGACGAGATTTTGTACGCAAAGAAAGCTTGTCAAGTTTCTCCACAAGTCTAACAAGGAACTCGTCGAGGAAAACGATGTTTCATTTACGACGAGTTCCTCGGTCATGTGTACGAGGCCTCAGTGATATAATAGCTACAAATCTTGTGTGTATGGGTCATTTCAGTGGACTATGTCAGTAATAGTAATTTGACGTGTTGGAGTTTGATCACAGACATTGACATCATATTATCCTATGTGCAGTTTTAGTATGTATTTTGCTTAACCTTGTTAGGTATATTAATTTTAAAGAGCGCCTACCATACTTTCCATTGAGCATCTTTATGGCATAGCACAATGTTTATATAGCACAGTTTTATATATCTTAAATTTGGTTTGGTTAGCTATGCGATGCGTGAAATATAACAATTTTTTTCCCTTTATAAGTACATCTCTGCTGACCTTTATTGGACAATTGTTTACCATACAACCATCAAGTCAATCAAAACTAGATCACACCAATGCAAATATCTGCATGAAGACATGGTACCTAAAAGGTTATGTTTGTACTTAACCATTTTCAGCAAAAACTATTTAAAAATGTTTCAAAAATAAAGAAACAATCCCCTGAAAATAATAATAAGAATACCAATGTTATAATACAATTAATCACACAGCACAAGGTACATGAAATGGCAGGGTACATCTGGGGGTATACAGTACATGAATACATTATAATTTCTTATCGTATTCTACAAAACTATAAAGACCTGTCATAGTTATTAAATGCTCCACTCCCTTGCTTTTAGACACAATCTCTTTAAAATATTTTAATATCAAAGATACAATTCAAAGGCTTCAAAGGTTTATGTGGAACGTAATGGTTTACAAAACAATTTGTAACATCAAAGGGCTTATTTAGGTAAAATGTTCTGCCATGCCACCCCCAAAAAGTTCAAGGCAGCCTGTTCAATGTGCATAGTGCACATCTGGCACACATTGAATTCTCTGAGAACTCGAGCATTCTATAACAAGATGGCTGGTACTGAGCTCTTAGGAACACTCCCCCGCTGTATGCTTCAAAGCTAGCCTTTGTTCACAGGCCTGGGGAGCTGGCATCATGTATGCTTTTTTCAAATGCGTCCAGGACATTGAAATCCAGCTATTTGCTTATTCTGTAAAGTATTTGTTTGGGAGGTTTCTTCTCCATATAATTATAATTGTGTATAAAACTAGACCTGGTGTTTTGCTAGTCCAAGCATCTGACTGCAAATTAAGTAGTTTATTTAACAAAGGTATACAGTGTAATATTTTAAAAGGAGATAGTTGTACCTGTTTTTACCTGACCTTATTTTTTACTTCACTTTGTGGTTAAAAAAAACATGGATCTGACCAAAAACAACTTACTGATAGTTAAAGTAGTTGTAAAGTCTTCAGGTTTTTCACCTTAAGGTGAAAATCCTTCTGTGCTGCAGCTGCCCCCATAGCCCCTCCCCCTTTCTTACCTGAGCTGATCCATTCCAGCGATAAGCAGAAGCCCAGCAGCTCCAGTCGCTGCCTTGGGCCCTCATTGAATAGATTAATAGCAGCAGGAGCCATTGGCTCCTACTGCTGTCAATCAAATCCAGTGACACAGTAGCGGGGGGCGGGGCTGAGCGCTTCTGTCTTTGTCAATGGACTCAGCAGCGGGACTAGTGAGCACGCCTGCATGGGTGTCCCCAGGGAAAGCAGCTCTATGTGGGGGTTACCTGATGAAGGGGAGGAGCCAGGAGCGCCACCGGGGGACTCCAGAAGAGGTAGATCGGGGCTGCTTTGTGCAAAACCCTTGCACAGAGCAGGTAAGTATAACGCGTTTGTTATTTAATAATGCACTGATGGGCATGCATAGGTGGCACTGATGGACAGCCTTTATAGGCACTTATAAGCGGCAATGATGGGGACCAATAGGCGGCACTGATGGGCACTGATAGGCGACACTGATGAGGAGGCACTGACAGACATCATTGATGGACACTGAAAGGCATCACTGATGGACACTGATTGGCACTGATTGTCATCACTGATGGGCACTGATTGGCATCACTGGTGGGCTCTGGTAGGCATCACTGGTGGACATCACTGGTTGGCACTGGTGGACATCGCTGAAGGGGCTGCACTGATAATCACTGCATTATCAGTGCCGATCCTCCCCGCTTTTCGGCTCTCCTCTACTCACGCTCTGTCAGTGTGAACAGAGGAATGCCAACACTTCTAGTTACTCTTTGATCAGCTGTAATTGGACACAGCTGATCACATGGTAAAGAGTATACATCATAGGCTCTTTACCATGATCGGAGATGTGGTGTGTCGGAGTGACACACTGCACTACCGATCCCTGTGCTGCATTCAGATCCCTGTGCTGCATTCAGCCCCATTCACTTACATGGGTCATGGGTCATATTTAGAGGGCGGTACTGCCTGTCAAGCATGATAGGGGATAATTTTTGCTGTGCATGTGTATACCCTATAAGGCCACCTTTGCAGCTTTGGAGGGGGTAATGGGGGCAGTTGGACGGTAATAAAAACATTTTTTTATGGCCCTCACCTCCCAGCTGCAAGACAGATGGACAGAGGGTGGCAAAGCAAGCAGATGAGCCCCGTTTTTCTACCACCTGACCACCCACCTGAACAAAGAGATGCAACTGATCAGGGCTGCACATATGCCCTTGCCTAATGTTTTTCGTCACAGCTATGGCCTAAATTAAATGGAGCGGGGCCACACTGGAATTGTGTGCAATGCACATGGCTGCAGCACAGTGGATCAGTGGGTTAACATAGGCAGCAGGGAGGTGGCACATTACCTCCTCACTGCCTATTAAACCCTCTGCCACATAATTGATCTGTCACAAATCATTTTTCAGAGGGGCAGCAATGATAGCTGCACATCTAAATGAGCCTTTAGAGCCCTTTCAGCACCCCTTCCTACGCCAAAACCCCCCTTGATCCCTTTAGTTCTATGCACCCCTCAAAGCCCAACGTTTCCTCTTTCACCCAACTGACAGACCTCCTCAGACTGACACTAGCAATGCAGCAGCAGCTTTTCCCCAGTGACACTTATGCAGCATTATTGGTTATCTTCCTTAATGCTGACACAAAGATTTTTTTTTCTTTCCAGTCACACCACTGACACAGGGATATTGTTTTTTTTCTTTTCCACTGTTATCCACTTACTTGTGCACTGATTTTAAACTCTTATTTGCTGCAGTGTAACACATCTATTGGTACTACACTGATCAGAAATCAATGGAAGGAATGTATGGACAGCTGCACACCAAAATCAACCTTAAAAGGAAGCCTTTATTGGTGCAAAAGGATCGCACAAAGACACATTTTGCACAAAGATCTAGTGCTTAGTCATAGCTAAATGCTATGACTAAGCACTAGATCTTTGTGCGAAATGCGTCAGATTTTTATATCCCACTGCTTGCTGTGCTGTGTTTTGTAGTGCTTTTTATCCTTTTGCACCAATAAAGACTACCCTTTAAGGTTGATTTTGGTGCAGCTGTCCATACATTCCTTCCATTGATTTCTGCCTTATGCATTGCCAGCACCCACGTTTTCTGAGGAGGACATTGATTGCTCATTGCACTCATCTGGAGCGGCGTTTTTTCTTACTACTACACTGATCAGCCATAACATTATGACCAGGTAAAGAGAATATCTTGTTACAATGGCATCTCAAAATTTGTGGGATATATTAGGCAGTAAGTGAACATGTTGTCCATAAAGTTGATGTGGTAAAAGCAGAACAAAATGGTCAGTTAGCTGTTTGTTTCTGTGAAGCCCATAGTGACCCACATCCACAGCCAAAAGCTTCTACAATGGTCACATGAACATCAGTACTGGAGCAATGGAAGAAGGTGGCCTGGTCTGATGAATCACATTTTCTTTCCATCATGTGGATGGCCGGCTGAGTGTGGGTCACTTACCTGGGAAGAGATGGCATCAGGATGCGGTATAAGAATGCAAGTCGGCAGAGGCAGTGGGATGGTTTGTCAATGTTCTGCTGGGAAACCTTGGGTCCTGCCATTCATTTGCATGTTACTTTGGTGTCCATGCCTCAATGGGTCAGGGCTGTTTTATCAAAAGGGGGCTATACTCAATATTAGGTGGGTGGTCATAATCTTGTGGTTGATCTGTGTATTTTGCACATGCCACAAACATTACACACATGTGCTCTATGTGTAGCCAAGAGAGGTTGCAGTTTTCCAACTTCACCCAGGGCTCTGGGTGACCTTGTCTTGGCACTGATAGGTAACCTTATCCCTCAATGAGAAAAGTGGCAGTGTTTATAAAAAGCTACTCATGTCTCACACATTCCTATTAATGAGAATACTCTTATGTTGCACAGAGGCCTCGTACACACAACAGAGGAACTCTTCGTAAATTAAACATCGTTTTCCTCGACGAGTTCCTTGTTAGGCCCCGTACACACGACCGAACATGTCCGATGAATTCATCGGATATGTTCGGTCGTGTGTACGGCCTATCGGACTGTTTTCCAGCGGACAAAAGTTTCTTAGTATGCTTAGAAACTTGTCCGCTGGAAACCTGTCCGTCGGACATGTCCGCTGGTTAGTACGTCTTACCAGCGAACCGAAATCCCGCGCATGCGTCAAATTGATTCGACGCATTCGTGGAAGCATTGAACTTCCTGGTTTGCGCACGTCGCCGTGTCACCGTCACTGCCACGTCACTGCGTTCTCTGTCCGCGGGGATTTTGGTCTGATGGTGTGTACACACATCAGACCAAAATATCCCAGGAGACATGTCCGATGAAAATGGTCCGCGGACCGATTTCATCGGACATTTCTCCTCGTGTGTACAGGGCCTTAGGCTTTTCGAGAATCTTGACAAACTTTCTTTGCGTACTCACTGTCAAGACAAAATCTCGTCGTTCTCAAACGCGGTGACGTACAACACGTACGACGGCACTATAAAGGGGAAGTTTGATTCCACTGGCGCCACCCTTGGGGCTGCTTTTGCTAATCTCATGTTACTGCGTGTTAAGTAAAAGTTTGGTGAGAGACGATTCGCGCTTTTCAGTCTGTTACAGCGTGACGAATGTGCTATGTCCATTACAAACCCTACTTTTACCGAAGGCATGCTCCCATCTCATACTTTATTCTGAGCATGCGCGGGCTTCTAAGCATACACACAAACGTGTTTCTCGTCGTAAACCAGCACGACGAGAAACACGACGAGGAAATTGAAACTCCCGACGAGGAAAAAGAGAACTTGTTCTCTTTTTTTCTCGCCGAGTTCCACGACAGTTTTCTCGACGAAAAACATACACACGACCGTTTCCTCGGCAAAAAAGCTCTGCCACCAAGTTTCTTGATGGATTCTGTCGAGGAAAACGGTTGTGTGTACAAGGCCATATACTCTGGAATGCTAAATCTCATTTCAGTATGATGTCCTTCAACCTTTTAGATTTTCGAATACCTTATGAAACCCATCAGTGTAAGAAATCATTTGATTGTCTAAATAATTTTTCTATGTGTAGCTAGAGACCCAGAAATGATATCAGAATGATCAATTTATCAGTTATTCGCTGATTCGATTGTATTTAATGTTATGATATCTGATATATATCTAACTGGCTGCTATGGATATAACCATAACTCTCCCAATAAGATAGATTTTTTTTCAGTGCATTTTGGGTGGATGGAAGGCAGGGAGAGAAACACAAGCAATTTTTGTCTATTGATTATTTGTATTTGAGTGTATATTTAACTCAGCAACTAGTTCTTGCTCCCGCTGTTGCCCCACTGTGGATAAATATTGTGTCAGAAATAAAAACATTTATTTTCATATACAATAACAATAATATGATTACATAGGAATACCGTGTGTCACCATGCATTCTATGACCTCAAGAAATTCCAGCTCTGTTGAACTCATACTAACTTGATCACACCATGCACAATGGCAAGCACTTTCAAATTTGGAACATATGCACAGTGTAAATTCATGCCTTTCATTATATTTTACATCCTCTCATTGAAGAGAAAATATTTTTGAAAGATGACAACATGTGAAAAACATATGTCATATATTATTTAACTTGTACGTGTGGTCATTACTTTGTGGGATGCCCCGTTTGCCCTTTAAAACTTGCATCAGCTCATATGGATCACGTACAAAAAAACATGTCATGTTTTACTACACTACCAGAGATTTATTGCTTTAGGGGGGTTAATACAGATTCTGAAGCAGTCAAGTCTCATTTATTCACATCTTACAAATTGGAGGCTAATTCCATTTAAAAGTCTATAGGGTTCAGTTGCAAGATTTCACTTGCTGGTATTTTTGTGTCCAGGATTCGGTTTTTTGAGGGAGTGGTTATCTACGCGCAAACCAAATTCTAAATGATCATAAATCTCACTTTTTTTAAATAGTAAAAACTTGTGGGATAATGATGGCTGAAATCAATGTTGAGAACTCAAATAGCAAAATCTTACTACTGTAGCCCCAGATATTTGTAGCCACCCTGGCGGTATGGTTATGTCATATTTTTGAGACTCAAAGCGGTACAATTGTTTTGCATAGAAATTTGGCATTTTAAATTGTAGGCCTGTAATTCTTAGTCATAACGCACTTAAATCTGTCCAAACAAGAGTCTAGTAGATAACCCAGGTATGATAAAGTTTGAAACACAAAATCATAAATGATAATTTAATAAATAACTATAAATAATTATAAAAAAATAATAATATAATAATAATAAAATGTATTTACCCACGATTTACTATCGCTCAATTCTGCAAGTGTTCTAATTTATTATCACTGTTTTCTAGCTGCTCTAAAACCACTTTTGACGTAAAGGGACACTTTTTGGTTGCGATGGACAATCTCAACTTTCCAGGCAGAAAGAACAGTAAATATAATATAAAACTGCAGGCAGGGCACTGGACAAAGCACTAGGGACAAAAGGGAGGTGAAATGATTTCATACAGTAATGTGATCTGTAAGATCACAGTGTACTGTATGTGTTATGAATTCAATACTTTTTGAATTTGCCGCCAGGCTCTGTCCCCCATGCGCCGCGACGCTCGTAAGGAATGGAGCCTGACACACAGAGGCATCGGGCGGAGGGCACAGACCTCGGACACAGTGGGGCGACATCGCAGGATCCTGGGGACAAGGTAAGTACACTGCACCAGGATCCTACAATGCAATCCCGAGCTTGGGGTTACCGCTTGTGGCTTGGGGTTACCGCTAATGGTACTGAAATTTAACCCCGATCCACACTCGGGAAAACCGCCTACAGGTTAATCCCTTCACTGCCAGTGTCATTTTTACAGTAATCAGTGCATTTTTATAGCACTGATCACTGTAAAAATGACAATGGTCCCAAAATGGTGTCAAAAGTGTCCGATGTGTCCACCATAAAGTCGCAGTCATGCTATAAATCGCAGATCGCCGCCATTACTAGCAAAAAATAATAATAAAAATGCAATAAAACTATCCGCTATTTTGAAGACGCTATAACTTTTGCGCAAACCAATCAATAAATGCTTATTGCGATTTTTACCAAAAATATTTAGTAGAATACGTATTTGCCTAAACTGAGGAAAACAATTTTTTTTTATATATTTTTGGGGGATATTTATTATAGCAAAATTGTCGCTCTATTTTTGTTTATAGCTCGAAAAATAAAAACCGCAGAGGTGATCAAATACCACCAAAAGAAAGCTCTATTTGTGGGAAAAAACTTCCATTTTGTTTGGGAGCCATGTCGTACGACCACGTAATTGTCAGTTAAAGCGACGCAGTGCCAAATCGCAAAAGTGGCCTGGTCGTTGGCCAGCCAAATGGTCCGGGGCTTAAGTGGTTAAAATGACAACTTTGTGAAAAAAAAACATGATTTAATTTATTAATTTTCCCCAAAATGTTTACAACTTCAGAAACTCATTATGCCTCTTACTAAATACCTCGGACTTTCTAAAACATGGTCATGGGGGGGGGGGTATTTATACTATCCTGGCATTTTAATGCCTCAAGAACTGAACAGTCAGTACATCAGGACTGATCAATTTTCAAATAGGAAATAGCTTGTAAACTGAGTAATAATAATAATACTTTGGGTATTTTAACCAAAAAACATAGCAGAATATATTTTGTCTTAAAGGGGTTGTAAAGGATTTTTTTTTTTTCATAATAATGTTCACTTCCTGCTTGTCTGATTTTACTGACCACAGTGAAGGGAGGCTTTACTGCGGTGGTCAGTAACGTGCTCGCCCCCTCCTGGGAACTACATTTGTGTGGCAGGACGCTCTCTACGTGTTAGACTTCAAGGAGGTGTGAATTACTGGGCATGCCGCAATTCATACTGGGAAATGTAGTTCTTACATGAACGAGCAATGCAAACCAGGAAGTGAATGAGAGAACAGAAATTAGAATGCCGGAGGTGATATAGATGAAGGAATTTAATAATTATTTACTTGCTTTTTAACAGAATCATTACACTATTCTGTCTGTCTATCTTGCAGACATTAATTTTAGGCAAAAAAAAAATCCCTTTACAACTCCTTTAAAGAAAATTATTTATTTATTTGCAAAATTGTAAAACAGAAACTAAGAAAACATTTTTTTTTCAACATTTTCATTTTTTGTTTGTTTATATAGCAAAAGGTAAAGCACTCCATGGTGATTAAATACTACCAAAAGAAAGCTCTATCTGCCATCAAAAAATGTGGGTACAGTGTCACTTGACTAAATAATTGTCATTCAAAGTATGATAGTGCTGAAACCTGAAAAATGGTCCAGACTGGAAAGGGTTCGGACTTGAGATGGGTAAATAATTTAGTTGAATCAACATGGTCTAAACAAATTATTAAAGCGGAGGTTCACCCTCAGAGAGCACATTTTCCCCTTAGATTAATGCTTGTTTTGTCTAGGGGAATCGGCTAATTGTTTTAAAAAATGATCCGTACTTACCGTTTACGAGATGCATCCTCTCTGTCGCTTCTGGGTATGGGCGTTCCTTCTTGATTGACAGTCTTCCGAGAGGCTTCCGACGGTCGCATCCATCGCGTCACGATTTTCCGAAAGAAGCCGAACGACGGTGCGCAGGCGCAGTATAGAGCCGCACCGACGTTCGGTTTCTTTCGGCTACGAGTGACGCGATGGATGCGACCGTCGGAAGCCTCTCGGAAGACTGTCAATCAAGAAGGAACGCCCGCTCCCGAAGACCCATACCCGGAAGCGACGGAAGAAGATGCATCTCGAAAACGGGTAAGTACGGATCATATTTTAATACAAATAGCCGATTCCCCTAGACCGAACGAGCAGGAATCTAAGGGGAAAAGGGGGAAAATTTTATAAATGGGTGAACTCCCGCTTTAACTTGCGTTAGTTGTGTAGAACATATAAACTGTATGTAGCTCCAGCTACATACAGTATGAAGTGCTGTATTCAGGCAACAGGACAAGAACTTTCTATACACATTTTATACAGTGTACACCGTCACTGAATCTATTAGTAAAGTAAAAAGTTTGATTAGACCAGCTTGGTCTAATTATTTTAAGTTAAAAGAATCATAGGGCTGGATTCTCGTAGAGCGGCGCATCTTTCTGCCGGCGTAGCGCATCTCATATGCGCTACGCCGACGTAACATAGAGAGGCAAGAACAGTATTCACAAAGCACTCGCTTCGAATGTTGCGCTGGCGTAACGTAAAATCCTTGGCATAAGCCGGCCTAATTCAAAGTAGTTTGAAGTGGGCGTGATACATGTAAATGAACCGTGACCCCATGCAAATGAAGGGCCGAACGAACGGCGCATGCGCCGTCCCATGGACGCTTCCGTGCGCATGAGCAGAATCACGTCGGAACGAACACCTAAGATACGTCGAATTACTGAACGTAACCTACGCCCAGCCCTATTGACGTAGTACTACGTAAACAACATAAAATACGATGGCTGTTCCGTCGTCCATACCCTTGCATAGGATGCGCCTCCTATAGGTGGAATAACTTTACGTCGGACGTACGCCTTACGTAAGCGGCGTATATTACTGCGACGGGCACAAGTACGTTCGTGAATTGGCATATCTCGGTCATTTATATATTCAACGCGTAATTCAATGGAAGCGCCCCTTGCGGGCAGCGTAAATATGCGCCCAGGATAAGACAGCGTAGGAAACTTACGTCAGTCGGATGAAGCCAAAATTCAGGCGTATCTTGCATTAAGAGTCCGGCGCATAGATACGACCGCACATCTGTGCACTTACATGGCGTATATAGAGATACGTCGGCATAAGTGTTACTTGAATCCGGGCCTATGGGTTCAACTTCAATACATCTTTAAATGTATTATTGAAATAAATGCAAGTTACATAAGTACTCTTGTTTTACTTGTAATCAGCCTTACAGTCCCTGTACAACATGTCTCAGACAGGATGAGGGAGAAGCTACGCAAGGAGCCAATCAATAGTGCTGCAAAGTAGCAGAGAGATAAGCTCATAAGTCTGCTGCTTCTCCTTTCACTGTGAAGTCACAGGCGGAAGTTGGGGACAAGGCCTGTAAATGTTACCTAACTGTGGAAGAGAGAAATCAGATCCTCTTTCCTAACGGACAGGTCTTTATTGTGTGGCATTGGTGTGTAAATCCCAGAAGTGGAAGGACAGAAATAAGTATCCTCTTGCAGGTAAAACTGCCTCCTTATATGTATTTTATTTGTGCATTTAGTTTTGTCAGCTTAAAGTAACCAATATTTTCACTGAACATATGTTTAGCTTCATCCATGACCACAACTATAAGAGAAAACATTTCGGTATGAAATACATTTTCATGTAGATGGTCTGGGGCTTATAAAACCAGGGGTTTTGCAATTACAGTTAGGACATGGATGGGGCTTCCAAGACCAGCCACCCTTTATGATAATATAGCTTAAAGTTTGCCATAGATTAATCAAAATTCAACCTGTTCAGCAGGGACCAGCCAAAATGCGATCCCCCTATGACCATTCCCACTTGATAGAAGTTAATCTACTTTAACTATTCACTGTTGTCGAAAGAGAATGTTGAAAATGTTTCATTCAATCAACAGTTGCATCCCTGATAGTGTATTCTCACAGCGGAGGAGTTCCCTCATCAGAAGTAAGGGGAATTTCTCCATCCACCTTGCTTGTGGGGGATGGGGGAATTTTTTTTCAGCCTGCTTGCTGCTCCAAAAAACAAACAAAAAAAAACGGACCCATTTTGGGCAGCCTTGATACCACCATCTATATTGCAAGTTTGCAAGGTGGTGCATTCCAATTCAGTTTTTTATTGTAGGAAAGTGTATAATTAGGAATTTGATTCACATTGTACAAAGTCAATGGGAATCTGAACCATGCCACCAAAAAGTGTGTATAACAGAGCAGTAAATGATTAAGCAGAATAGTTTGGATAAGTCCCTGGCAGCACTGTGTGTTTAGAGGAAGTTATCAAAAAACAGTCCAATCCACTTCTTTTAAAAATGATGTTAGTGGTACTAAAATGGAAGGTTGGGAACTCATGGCACTGGCAGTCAAGTTAAGTATGTTCAGGATACAGTTGAAGAAGATAAAAGACAAAAACAGCCATTGGGACAGTCTACATGGAATTCAGATTTAGTTAGCAACATCCAAATTCATGAAATTTGGTGTGATTGTAACTGCATCCAGATTTCTAGAATCACTTTTGTTATCCAGTAGTGAAATCTGCTGGCCACTGGTAAGATGTAAATGAGTTCCTAGGAAATGCTTCTACTCAAAGGGACTAGGTTTGTCAAATTAAGCTAAGGATCGTAGAATCATAAATGGATGCCTTTACTCACAAAGTAGACTCTTACAACTTTAGTATGAAGGATTTTGGTGAATTCCACTGATTGTAGTGTGGCAATTCTGTAAACTACTTTTGCCTAAAGCTTTTGATTATTATATTATAAGTGAATAAGATAAGAAATCCACATCTGCTTATAATGTTATTACTTAGGTTTGTGGTTTATTAAAGAATTTTAGCAATAGGTATCCAAGGGAGTTCTTTTGACAAATGTATAGGCGGAAACATTCAAAGAATGTTCTATATCTAACTCATTAGAGCCACTTTTTGACATATCACGTTCTATATTACATCTGGAAGTAGGGTTAAGTGACAAGGTATCCTCATTCCTAGCCGGAAACCTTCAATCTATCTCCCAGTTTGCTATTTTGTAGACACCTAATTTAATATGAGATTAACTTTTATCCAAGAAAATCAAAAGCTAGCTGCAAAAGATGGTCAAAACATTGTCTGCATTTTCAATATATTTCTTGTTTGTCTTGTGTATACTTCACTCATACATGATTCATTATTCTAAACATATTGATATAGATGGGTAGTAGTGTTGATCATATTAGTTGCTGTTTTTCTTTGAACTGTTCCTTTCATTACTATGTTTATGCTGCTGCAATGTAAAAGTATCTTATTTATTGTTTGTATTACGTTTGTCCACATGGATTGATTTATTCTAGGGGTGAGCTCAGTGTTCACTTTGATTGTAAGGTGTTAAGGGTGTTCTGCATGGGCGAATGTGACAGCTTCTGGCTGTCAGTGGTTGCTAAGAAAGCAGTGGGGCTTGCACTGACATCATCCGGCCTATTTACTTACATGTTTGGGAATCTCCGGTCACATAAACAAATGGACAGGGATCAGGGGGGGTTACATAATTGGCTAAATAAAGCCACTTGACCATATTTGGCCAACAAAGTTACCACTATCCCTGGTCCTTCTCTTATATAGCTTATTTTTTGGTGTAAATGAGTAGGGGTACTAACATCTTACTCATTCATGTGGGTGAGCAGTATCTTTGGGCCCCTTTATTATTAAAAAGGGCTTCAAGTTTCTGATAAGCCCCCACCTGTAGACCTTGTAGACCAACTAGGGTTGTGGGGAAGAAGTCCTTGTCCTCATTACCATAGGGGCAAGGTGCTTTGCCAAAGGGGTCTCTCCCAGCAAGCCACCCCCTAAGGTTAAGGACATATGAACCAATATTGCTCAGGAGGGGGGCACACACTAATCCCTGCTCCACACTTTTTTTATATGGAGATCCCCCAAAAAAAAACATATTATACATAAAGTGTCTGGCATAGATTTCTCTGAGACCTCATTCAGTTTTTTTTTTTTTTTTGCATGGGATAATCCCCTAACATCTATATTAGACTCAAAGGTTCTGGCATGTATTTTGGGGGAGTCTATACACAAACTTATTTCTTCATTCTTACCAAAGGTACTTGCCAGCTTTTTCTTTTGTAACCCAGGGCAGTTTAGCTCATACCTGATTACCTAGTTCACTACCCAGTTTGTAACTGTAGCGGATCTGTTTTTGAAACATTTTTTTTTTTATGGAATGATGTTATTGGTTAGTCATGAGCCAACATGCCTTGGATTTGGTTTGGCAGGGGCTTGACAAATTTCAACCTACTCCCCTCCAATGATCAGACTTGGTATGTGATCACTTATTAAAAAGGGGAAAAATTGTATTTAAAGTGTTTTTTTATTACAAGGGTTCTTCAAATAGTTTTCACACTTTATTTTATAAGTTTTGTAGCCATCTTCACAACAGCGTGACAACTCAAATACTAAACTGCAAGGTCAGCTGGCTTGCCAGACAGACTAGTCACATGACACTCTCAAACATGACCAATTACTACTCCTCTTGTTTCCAGCGAAAATATAAAAGGGATGAATTTTTTTTAAGACTGCTTGTATTACAAATGTTTTGGCTTTCATTGATATTTTAAACTGAATGGGTTGTTTTACAAGGTGTGGGTTTACATATACTTTAACAACCATTAGCTTCAGAAAGCTGTCAGGTATACATGGCTATTATACATGACATTTGGCTATCCGCTGAATGAGTAAATATACGGGCATTTGTCAGAACGCCTGAACAGCAAAAGCTTGGTTCAAACTTGTGTTCAAACTGAACCTTAAGCCCATCCCTTTTATTGGACTAGTCTATAGAAGAGTGAGTTTGTGACAGCTCACAGGTAATCCTTAATGGCGTTTTCAGGACATCATTAGAAAAATGCCATATAGTTTCATTGTTGCTCATAAATACATTTGAATACTTATATTTCACACAGCTGGACCAATCAGGTCCATCTGTCAGTTTTTCAGATGGACCTGATCTGACTTTCTAGTTTCCTCTATGGAGCGGCGGGTGTCAACGGACATGTGTCCATTGGCACCCGCCAACAATTCCAAATTACCTAATGTGAGTGGGTCCTGAATCTTTATGGGGTATCATAGCACACTTGAGTGTGTGCACGCTTTCTAGTTTCTGCATATGGTAACATCAAAATTACATCCTTTAGCTCTGACATAATAAAAGGAATAGTCCCCTAGAAAAGAGATATATCAATGGAGAATAATAATTCCAGTTTCCTCTATGCAAGCTTTGCAGATATGACATAATTAACTTTTTACAATGCAAACTTGTATCCTTCATTGAGTACAATGACTTGCATCTTTATGCAGATACAAAAAATCCCCTATTAGCCAATTAGTGATCCATATTGTGTGATTCTGCAGATGTACATGCCAATGAGTGGCACCCTTATTGAAGTCATCCATGAGAGTGCAGCAGCATATATTTGTGTTACAGCAGACATACACTTTCAGTACCTGCTGGTGAGTGTCAACTGTACCACATAAATATCCCATAGGCGTTATGCTATATGAACACATTGCGGTACAGTTTAACCACTTCCATACAGGGCATTTTCACCCCCTTCCTGCCCAGACCAATTTTTAGTTTTCAGCACTGTCGCACTTTGAATGACAATTGCGCGGTCGTGCGACGTGGCTTCCAAACATAATTGACGCCCTTTTTTTTCCACAAATAGAGCTTTCTTTTGGTGGTATTTGATCACCTCTGCGTTTTTTATTTGTTGCGCTATAAACAAAAGAAGATCGACAATTTTGAAAAAAATACAATATCTTTTACTTTTTGATTCAATAAATATCATAATTTAAAAAAAAATAAAACATTTTTTTCCCTCAGTTTAGGCCGATACATATTCTTCTACATATTTTTGGCAAAAAAATAATAATTGCAACAAGCGTATTTGATCGGTTTTGGGCAAAAGTTCTAGCATCTACAAAAATAGGGAATAGAATTATGGCATTTTTATTTTTTTTAGTAATGGCGGCGATCTGCGATTTTTTTATTGTGACTGTGACATTGCGGTGGACACATCGGACACTTTTGACAAGTTTTTGGGACCATTCACATTTACACAGCGATTAGTGCTATAAAACTACACTGATTACTGTGTAAATGTGACTGGCAGGAAAGGGAATAACACTAGGGGGCACTGAAGGGGTTAAATATGTTCCCTAAAGTGTGTTCTAACTGTAGGGGGAGGGAGACTCACAAGGGTCGGAGATCGATGTGTGTTCCTCTGTACTGGGAACACACATCAGTCTCCTCACCGCTGACAGGACATGGATCTGTGTGTTTACACACACAGATCCATGGTCCTGCCGTGATTGCAGGCAATTGCGAGTGCCCGGCGGACATCACGGCCGCCGGGCATGCGCACTGGGTGCCGGCGGCGTGCGCGCGCCCCGTAGCCGCCCAAGAAGGCTAGGATGTCATATGACATCCAATCTGAAGGACAGAGGGTTCCCGCCGACGTCATTTTACTATGACTCGGTAGGGAACAGGTTAAGGTGAGATCGCACAAGGAACTCTCTTATACTGTAGTTCTCCTCTGTAATTCATAGTGCTCTCTTAATTTTCCTAAATGTAGAAACATTTCTCCAAGTTACAAATAATAGATACGTTTGGCAGGTACTCAGAACTCAAGATTAATTGACAGAAGTCTTTTCTTATGCCATTGCACCGAAAAACAGAAACAAAGGAAATGACGGACACCCCACTTAAAATAGTGGACTCTTTTTAATATTTAGGGCTCCACATAACAAGACAACCCCTGGCTGCATTGGCGGCCAATGTTTATCTATTGATGGAGTATATTAAAGTCAAGCTGAGGATCTGGAGTAAACTACCTCAGTCAGTGGTGGGAAGAATACATTTAATTAAAATGATTTTACTCCCAAAGTGTCAGTACATCTTCTCACACTCCCCAGTGGTAGTGCCTAAAAAGTTATTTAAAAAATGTAATTCACAATTTATAAAATTTATATTAAAGGTAGATGTAAAGTAAAGTTTACAACATTACAGCGCCGAAAGGCAGAGGCAGGGTTGGCGCTGCCAGATGTCTATTTGTATTATTTGGCAGGATAAATGAAACATTTGCGTAATTGGTTTACACAGGAACAAACCTAGGAGTAGAGAAGTATTTGCTGAATATATTACAAGCCAAGAACTTTTTGGTAGCATTAGAGGTAAAGCGTACACATATACCAAGGGTCAAGATCCCCATGCTCTCATTGGTACGATCAGTTTGGCGGGAGGTTAAAAAATGAATTGGCTTCAAGGATATCCCAGCTGAACTATCTATGTGGGACAATCCCTTGTTTGACGAACTGTATACATTCGAGGATAGTATATTTTGGAAGCAAAAAAGAATAGTAGCTTTGGAACAGGTATACCAAAGTGGAAATATATGTTCAATTGATTATTTAAAAACACAATACAATCTAGTCGATAATTTTTTTTATAGATTTTTACCGTTAAGACATGCGTTTAATACCCAATCCGGTATTAAAAGTATAGACATAGCTAAATTCCCCCTCATAGGAATATTGAGAACTCAGGGACCAAAGGGATTAGTATCCAAGCTGTATACATATTTGATGCAGGCCAAGATACGAGATACCCCGCTTCAGATTAAGAGGAAGTGGCAAACGATATGTACATCTATGACAGATGAGACTTGGAGGGAAGCATGTAAATCACATTTGACAGTCTCACCCGCAAGTAATAACAGATTGATACAGTTTTATATAATACACCAGGTTTATCTTGCACCATATAAATTAAGCCTGATGGGACTAGTAGTAAATGCGGAATGTGCAAGATGTCACCTACCACGGGCTGATTTTGTGCATGTAATGTGGTCTTGTCCGTGCATCAGTAGATACTGGAGACAGGTCCTGTATAGGGATGAACTTTGATCAGCTTCATCTTATTTACTATCTACAATAAATATTCACTTTGCTAAGTGAACAATCTTTTTTCCCTTGGTAAATCAAAGCCAAAGACTTCATAGTTAATATTTTTAAGCCACTAGCCACTGGATACACAGATATTCAGTAATGAGTATGTTTAGGGATCCCATATGTGGCAACAGTAGATTTTCGCCATATGTTTTGGGTCTCCTAGTTGTCTTGCTGTGCAATGCATGACTCATTCTTTTCAGAAAGACACGCTTGCACAATATGTCACAGTTAATTCTCCATTTCATGTTTTAAACCTGCAACTTATTGGAAATTATATAATACCAAGCCAAAAGACATGACCTTACTTAAACTACGGTAACTAGCGGAGCTTAATTAATTATCTTTTCATTATTTTCACACATAAAAGTTCAATCATTGTTTTATTATCCATGTGTTATAAATTAATGTGTTCATTTTAGGTTTCTATGTTTTAAAAATGTTTTACATATTTTAAGTATATGACTTTATACTTCAGTGACGTATAACCAGCTTTTAAAAAAAATATATATTTATATCATGGAAACAATTGTGAGTGTTTTACAAGGAACTAAGCTCCTATCTGACAAGACACTTCTCTCACCGAAAGCAATAACTCTTATGTTGTACGTTAAGCCCTCTGCAGGTGGAAACTGTGTGCTTATGTGTGTGAGTGTTTTCACTTAACAAAATGTAAATCCTTTAACTCCACGGGTGTACTGACATTGATGTGTTTTAATGCCCATGTATGTTTCGCCATTGGAATTCTATGTTACGTAAATCAAAGCAATATGTATAAAATCAATATTTTAGATAATTTATAGCTAACAAATGTGTTTAAATTTACTTTCTTAGACACATTTGTTGAAAATAAATGTATCTATCTATCTATCTATCTATCTATCTATCTATCTATCTATCTATCTATCTATCTATCTATCTATCTATCTATCTATCTTTTAACTGATGCAAAGGGTGACAAAGATGACACAGAACACATTATTCCCAAATGTTACATGGCAGATATTATGTCTTTGTGGGTGCTTTTTATAATTATACATGTAGCGCCCCCTTACTTTCAGTATGGGCACTACGCTAAAGTTAGTGGGGAATGGGAGAGTTATTTTGCTCCCATTCACAATTTGCTAAATTTGGGCTGCTGTCATTCCTGAACTGTCCTGTAGGTCAGTCTGCGCTCCAGGGATGCGATCCCATCCCTGGGTGACAGGTGGCGCTAGAGGGGTTCTGGCGGAGCCGCTTTTCCCCGGCAGCCAATTAGAGGAGTTTTCCCTCGCAAGGCATGCTGGGGGAGAGTATATCTGTGGCAGACGCCATTTTCTTTTGTTCTTTGCAGGTTCCAGGTTCCAGGTGCGGCACCCACCTTCAGGGTGTGCGCATCCAATGGACCACGGCGATGGCCTACCAGGCCGGGGTCACATGCTATGCGGAGCTCCATGTTCCTGACAGGGACCCCAGTGACTTACTGGGTTCCCAACTTTATTGAGAAGATCCCAGGCTGTGTGCCGTTCGATGGGGGGTCGGCTTGAGGAGAACCCGGAGGCAGGTTGTCCAACAGGGCTTGAATGAACCATTGGGGATCCGGTGACTGGGACATTGACAGGTACACTTCAACTGTCACCCGGTGACCCTAATCTAACCTACTGGGAGGATTCGCTCAATTCGTTCGGTTCATCTAAAATACTAGGCCTGTGGCAGAGGCCCTAGAGCCAGGTCTGTGGCAGAGGCCTGTTCCTCCCAGCAACTTAAAGTGACACTTCGCTGCCAGGCTTGTGGCAGAAGTCTGTCCAAGGGCACTTCACCCACTCTGGCTAGAGTGGCGACGAACTGTAACTACTACTATTATACTACTGAGAGCAGGACTGCTCTTTCTCATATCCAGGCCTGATACTGCAAGGTTCTCTCTCTCGCTTCATCAACCTTTTTGCTTTACCTCATGTTGATGTTGGCCGTGTTGGGCCTGGAAATAAAGCATTTGAAAACCCTTATTCATTGACTGGACATTCGTTCACTACTCTACTCATCAACTACACCCCTAGACAACACTGACAGGTAACTTAATAAGCCAATCCCAACAACAACCAGCGGCTCCTGAGGGGGTATCGCTACATACAGTACAATGATAATTATAAAAATAATTCTATAGACCATTTAAGAAAACCTGTTAGCCATCTTAAACATTTAAATGTAAAGCACAGCCCAAGATATGACAAGGTTTTTGACACTTGCATTTTATTGCATTCATGTTGAGTTTTCAATGTGAGTAGGGTGCAAATATTGCAGATACCTGAGACATGAAACACAAATAATCATAGATGACAACCAGAAAAAAAAATCACATATTTTGAAGGGGGATAATAGGTTGTGAGAAAGCATGTAAAGACTAAAAATATAGCAAGACTAATCAACATCAGTTAACCGGTTCTGGACCAGCCGCTGCAGTTATACTGTGGCAGGTTGGCTCCCCTGGGCGAGGTGTCATAGCTGTATGTTGGGTGCGCACTGATTTCTGGCTTGGACCTGGTCATCGGTTCTGGCGAATGGGAAACTGTCCCCTGCCTGTAAGTGTAAACACAGGCAGGGGAAGTGTAATTATTTTCCGTTCCAGAGAGAGGAGAGAGGACATCTAAACGTGAGTTTCACCAACGCTACACTGACACAGTACACATAGGCACACTTTTTACCCCCCCATCGCTCATTCAGTTAATACCTTCACTCCCTGTCACAGTGTCACCAAGTGCAATTTTCATATTTTTCTTTGATCACTGTAATGGTGTCATTTGTAACACTAATCACCATTAGGGTACTTAGTAGTAGGCCCAGATAGGTCTAAACACCCCTAATAAAGGTTTAACCCCTTGATCACACCCCAGTTAACCCTTTAACGCCACTGTTACCAGTGTCACTAATATAGTGTACAGATCTCTTTTTTGATCGCTGTATTTAGTGTCATGGGTGTTAGCTAGTTACTGTCACCGTAGCATCAGGGTACCCGCCATATATTGCTGAATAAAAGTTTAACCCCCTGATCACCCATCAGGTGACATCAGTTAGGTTTTATCATCAGTTAGGGTCTGAATCAGCCCCAGGCAGCGTCAGATTAGTGCCAGTAGCACTAACACCCACGCATGTACCATATACCTCCCTTAGTAGTATAATGTCTGGACACCCTGCAGAGTTAATATCTTGTACTGCCCCCTTTGGCAAGTATCACAGCTTGTAAGTGCTTTTTTTAGCCAGCCAAGAGTCTTTCAATTCTTATTTGAGGTATCTTTGCCCATTCTTCCTTATAAAAGTCTTCCAGTTATTTGAGATTTCTGGGCTGTCTGTCACGCACTGCTCTTTTAAGGTCTATCCATAGATTTTCAATTATGTTGAGGTCAGGAGATTGTGAAGGCCATGGCAAAACCTTCAGTTTACGCTTCTTGATGTAATCCTCTGTGGATTTTGAGGTGTGTTAGGATCATTATCTATTTGTAGAAGCCATCCTCTCTTTAACTTCAGCTTTTTCACAGATGGTAGGTAAATTGGATCTTGTCCAAAAAAAAAAAAAATTGGCCCAGTATATATATGTATATCTGTGTGTATGACTGTGTGTCCCTAGCGTGTCGAGATCCTACGGGGTAAAATGACCGCACCAGCCAAGCAGACGCTGGCTGGAAAAGCGCCCAGAGGCGATTCAGTTCGCATGTACATCGCTATACAAGTCATTCATTCATTCACTGGCAGGTCTCAGCTTTGCAAAGGGGGCAGTGCATGCTATAAATTCTGCAGGGTGCCCAAACTTTTGCAGACGCCATTTTTTTGTTTTCTGTAATTTTTAAAGTGTAAATGATGGAAATAAAATCTAACTTTTTTTTACATATTATAAGAATGTCTAATCTGTAATTTGATGCCTTTTGGAGATTTTTCCATCTTTCCTTGGCTTCGTTATGCACATTAATACAAATTTTTACCTGGGGTGCCCAAACGTTCGATCCCCACTGTACCTGCTAGCATCTGTGTTTAGCCCCTCCACCCAGCCCACCCAAGTGCAGTATCAATTGATCACTGTTCATAATGTTATAAAACACAAAACACATAACTGCAGAATTCGCAGAGTCAGGCCTGATCCCTGCAAACGTTTTTTCTTTTTTGGTAGCGTTTGAAGCAGTCACTGACAATCAGGTGTTCTTTTTTCCTGATTAGTTTCACTAGTTGTACCAGTAAATTTAGAGGCCACGAGAGGAAGTCACCCATCTGCCAGATTTAGGCTCAGAATACGAACCGGTAGACAGCAGCAGCACTCTGACAGATAGCTCTGATGACGAAGTGGTGGTCCCTGCCAATGTCAGGCGTACCCGACCCCGTTCTTCTGCTGTTGTTGAGGTGCAAGAACCGCAGGGCTCTCATATGGAGCAGAGAGCCAGCACTAGTGCCGCTCATCCTTCTAGTGAACTGGCAAGCACCAACGGCCTAGTACATCCTGGTCATACATCCAGCACTGCAGTAACACTTGGTGACATGGCGAGTCCCATAAATGCAGTTCAAGCTGGTGTGGTGGCTAGCACAAGCAGTGTCCCGCAGCCACCAAGAAGCCTTCCCGCTGCATTCCGAATTGGGAGCCCACCATTTCTGCAGCGCCCATACTTCCCCCATTCACTGGCCAACCCAGAATGTAGGTGGTAGCAGTTGATTTTATGTCACTTGATTTTTATTCACTGTTTTTCATGGAAGATCTCTATAGATCTATTGTGGACCAAAGCAATTAGTATACTGGTCAATTCATCACCGCTAATCCCCAGTTGGCCATTGACAGAGATTGAAAACCTATTACGGTTTCCGAATTTAAGATCTTCCTTGGCCTATCCCTCCTCATGGGCATAACTAAAAAAAGCAAGTTGCAGTCATATTGGTCCATTAAACCAATTCATCATATGCTTGTGTTCTCTGCCTCCATGACCAGGACACGATATGAACAGATTTTGCGGTTCATGCATTTTAACCTCCCTGGCGGTCTTCCCGAGACTGACACGGGGTTAGATTTTCTTGCTACTATCGGTAACCCCGTGTCAGTCACGGGCTTGCCTCGCTGAATCCACAGGCACTTTTTACTTACCTTGTCCCTGGATCCAGCGATGCCACCGCGCTGTGTGAGCGAGCGGGACCTCGCTCGATTCACATAGTGCCTCCGTGTGACGCCGATCTCCGTTCCCTGCGACGTTACGACGCACGGGGACGGAGAACGGCGCCAAATTCAAAAACGTAAACAAACACTATACACACAGTATACTGTAATCTTATAGATTACAGTACTGTATGTAAAAAAAACACACCCCCCCTGTCCCTAGTGGTCTGCCCAGTGTCCTGCATGTCATTTTATATAATAAAAACCTTTTTTTCTCCCTGCAAACTGTAGATTGTCCATAGCAACCAAAAGTGTCCCTTTATGTCAAAAATAGTTTTAGATCAGCTAAAAAACAGCGATAATAAATTATAATCACTTGCAGAATTGTGCGATAGCGATTTGTGGGGAAATTCGTCATAAAAAAATAAAAGTAATGACAGCGACAATTCTGCAACTGAGCAAATTTCAGTGATTTTGATTTGATTACATTATTGAATAATTTTTATTATAATTATATTATTATTTGTTATAATTATTTATAATTATTTATTATATTATAATTTATAATTTTGTTTTTAAAAAAATGTAATACACGGGATGCCTATTAGAATCTTGTTTGGTCAGATTTAAGTGAGTTATTTCTAAAAATTACAGACCTACAATATAAAACGCCAAATTTCCTTGCAAATAATGGTACCGCTTTTAGCATGTTTTTTCTGAAAGAATCATACCGCCAGGGAGGTTAATGACAATGAACTCTGTCGTCCTCGGGGTGACCCTGGATTTGATCGGCTCTACAAAATTTGGCCCATAACCACTTCAACCAACAGTTTTCAGACTTGTTTACTACCTTTACTATCTTTTCAGCAAGAGTGCCAGATATGGGGTGAAGATGTATAAGCTCTGTGACAGGGCAACAGGCTATACATAAAGTTTTATGGTTTACGTGGTAAGAGATAGTCACATGGAGCCGGAGAACTGCCCAGACTACATAGGGAGCACTGGAAATATGTGGGACTTGGTGTCAGCCTTATTCAGAAAGGGGTACCACTTGTACATGGACAGTTATTACACAAGTGTGCCACTTTTTAGTCACCTTTTTGATTGTGGAATTGGTGCATGTGGCATTGTGCGATATAATCGCCGGGGCTTCCCCAACGGCTTGTAGAGTCCCGACTTAGATGGGGGGAGAGAGCCTGTTTGAGATGTAATTATTTGCTCACAGTGAAGTGGAGGGATAATCGTAATGTTGTCGTTCTGTCCTCCCTTCACGCAGATACGACAGTCAAAATTCCAACGGCGACTGGTGTTGTGAAGAAACCCCTCTGTGTCCATGAATACAACCTTACCATGGGAGGGGTGGACCTCAACGACCAGATGGTGGCGCTATACTTAATTGCCCATAAGGCCAGACGCTGGTACAAAAAAGTGTCTGTATATTTATCCCAATTGGCTCTGTTGAATGTTTATGTGCTATACAAAGCTTCAGGATAAACTGGATCCTTCCAAATTCCAGACCTTCCCAATGCAAATACAGTGATCTGACTGCATGAGAGACATTTTCCATATGTCCTCCCTGGTACCCCTGCCCAAAGAACACCCCAAAGAAGATGTTTTGTCTGCAGAAAATGCAGATTTAGGCGTGCCAACCGCTTTTTATGTCCAACCTGGTCTCTGCACTAGTGGAGTATTAGCGTAGGGTACAGTGCTACACAGTCCTAGGGCACACTTACACAAGGTCTTGAAAGATGTGATGGCCATCACATTTTGAGAAGATCAGACATTCCAACAACAAAACCGTGTTTTTTTTCTGACGGACATTGGCTCAAACTTGTCTTGCATTCACACGGTCACATAAATGTTGTCGGAAATTCCGAACGCCAAGAACGAGGTCACAAACAACACGTATGACGGCACCATTAAAGGGAAGTTCAATACCAGTCGTGTTAATAGAAGTTTGGTGAAGGGCGATTTGCGCTTTTCAGCCTTGTGCTTTTCAGTCTGTTACAGCGTGACAAATGTGCTATCTTTATTATGAACGCTAGTTTTATCAGACCGAGCACTTCCATCTCGTACTTGATTCAGAGCATGTGTGGAATTTTGTGTGTCGGAATTGTCTACACACGATCGGAATTTACGAGAACGGATTTTGTTGTCGGAAAATTTGAGAACCAGCTCTCAAATTTTTGTTGTCGGAAAGTCCAACAGAAAATGTCCGATGGAGCCTACACATGGTCGGAATTTCTGACAACAATCTCCCATCGAACATTTGTTGTTGGAAATTCTGAGCGTGTGTACGCGGCATTACAGTTTTCAGTTTATATAAAAGTGCAAGACAAAAAACAAAAAAAAAAAAAAAAAATACACAAAAAGAGTTGTTGTTTTTTTTTTCTTCTCCCTCTATTGTTCTCTCTCTTATGTTCGCTCTCTATTGTCTGCTCTATTGTTTGCTCTCTATTGTTTTATTGTAGTTGCTTTGCAGGTATGGTATGTCTTAGGCCCCGTACTCCTTGTGGAAGGAGAGGAGGATGTGGAAGGAGAGGAGGAAGTAAGAAAGGAGGAAGGAAGAGAGGAGGAAGAAGTAATTTTGGACTTAGAATTTATAGCAGATGAAGGGCAAGTGGCGGAAGAAGAATTTGGCGAATTGAAAGAAGGTGGATTGATGGATGAAGGAGGAGTCGATGATAATGGGGAAGTGGTTGAAGAAGGAGGAGTCGTGGAAGATAATGGGGAAGTGGTGGAAGAAGGAGGAGTGATAGAAGGTGGCGAAGTTGTGGAGGTGGAAAGGAGAAGACCATCAGGTCAGTGTCACCCCAGCTTGATTTGGCAAAACATATGTAGATAGGCCTCATCAAATATTTTAGTTTTGATTGCCCATTTTTATTTTTTTTAGGGGAGGAAGATGGTGTGGCAATTTTTTCGCGTGCAAGTGCTGCTATAATTATTCAACAGGTAATGGAGTGCAGCACTGAAATGCACAATATGCGTGAAAGGATGGTTGTCATGGAACAGAATGTAACAAATGTCCTTTTGGAGTGCAGCACGGAAATGGACAATATGCGGCAAAGAATGATGGTCATTGAATCAAATTTTAAAAATATTATTGACATGATGGGCCGTGTCAAAGACTGAAACACCCCCCGCCCATCCCCCGCCCCCACAACCATTTTTACTTTTTTAATAATGAATACGCCAAAATTTGAAGATGCACACACAGTGTGCCAACATGTGCTATCTGCCATCACAGAATATCTAGTGTCTGTGCTTTGTGGGTCCAACCCCCTCCTCCATCCTCAAGTAGTTGAGAGGAAGGGTTTGCTCCCACAAAACACAGACATTGATCACCCATGATGTCAGATAGCACATGTGGCCATTTGTCTGTTGAACCAATGACATTTGGCGATTTTTCACTGAATGTGTGCATCTTCAAATTTTGGCGTGTTCCAGTGTGAAAGCACACCATGACTGACTGCTATTGTGAATTTTTATATTTTTCTAAGGTTTAAGTTCTTTTGTTTGTCCATTTTGTTAATTTTTGGATACTATAAAGTTTAGACCATAAACAATCAAAGAATAAACACCAACCAAAAATATATATATATATATAATTATATATCTCTAAAAATCCTAAATTTAGTGAAGTCGAGATTTGACACCAAAATAAAAAACAAATATAATCGTATTTCCAAAAACCAAAAATCCAAAAAATTTTCAACAAGAAAAAAAAAAAAAAATATATATATATATATATGTGAAAAAATCGAAAATGATAAAATTACGAAAAATCAGAAAAAAATATTTGACAAAAAGGTAAAAAACATTTCCAGGAAAAAAAAGGTCCAAAAAAAAATTACCTTATTTTTAGCTAAACAAAAATGCTAAAAAAATTACAACAATGGCGGTAAAAACACCCCACCAAAAAATTACAAAATATATATCTCTCTATTTTTGGAGTTTATTGGCAAAAGTTTTACGACATTATATATATATATATATATATATATATATATATATATATATATATATATGTAAAAAAGAAATAGAACTAGATTTGATAACCAAAACTGTGAACTTGTTTAAAAATGTATATTCTTGAGAATATTTTTTGTTAAATAAAATAAAAAATTACTACAAAAAGGACTAAAAATATTGTAGACTCCTAAGTCCAAAAGCAGGGAGTACTTTAAAAAAACAAAAAAATTGTTGTGGTCATGAACAAGCAGAAATTAAAAAGCTTGACCTCAAAATTAGAAAATGGAGTGGCTTCTTATTTCTAGACTCAATACCCTGTTTGTAGATGAGTGAATAATGTGCAAATGTGGTTATTTACTAAAAGTGGAGAACTAAATTTTGCACTATAAGTGCAGAAGTTAGTTTGAGAACCAGGAAGACAGATAAAAAGAGAAAAAGCATTAATGACAAACAACTGTATAAAGTCCAATGGTCTAATTATTTATTAGTTGTGTGAATATTTCTTTCTTTTGGGGGCCGAATTAGAAAGAAATATGATCTGGCATAGCAATGGCCCCCCGACCCATGAAGTACTCAACATATTTGTCGCGTACCTCACGAGCTGATTGGGTGGCCAAGCCAGCGCGACCAGTGTCCAGCCCGGAAGGGGATCTGAGGGTAGTCTTGCCTCAGAACCGATGTCGGGTAGGTACGTCTGGGAGTGCCTGCATAAAAAGTTGTGCAAAATGCAGCAGGCAAATACAACGGTGTTCAATTTATATTCCGCCAAGTGTATCGCTGTCCTGAACAGGCGGAACCGGTTGGTGAGTATCCCAAAGGCATTCTCGACTACCCTCCGAGCCCTGGCCAACCGATAATTAAACACCCTCCTCTCTGAGGTGAGGGTCCTCTGGGGAAAAGGCCGCATGAGGTGAGGACCAAGCCCGAAAGCCTCGTCCGCTAGGAACACAAACGGAAGTCCTTCCACATTATCTTCATCTGGTGGCAATGCCAGACCACCAGCTTGGAGACGATCATAGAAATCAGTCCGTGCGAACACTCCCCCATCAGACAGCCAGCCGTTCTTCCCCACGTCCACATATAGAAACTCATACTGTGCCGACACCACCGCCATCAACACAATACTATGATAACCCTTGTAGTTATAATAGTAGGACCCCGAGGGGGGTTGGGGGCACTATGCGGACGTGTTTCCCATCTATTGCTCCACCGCAGTTCGGGAAATCCCACCGCTGGGCAAATTGGGAAGCCACAGACTGCCATTCCTGTGGTGTGGAGGGTAGCTGTGGGGACAAACAAATAAAGAGATTTAGTACTTTGGCACATAAACATTGAAAACATAATCCTACAAGCATCCTTGTGCTACTTCACAGTCTTAAAATTGCATTGCGAAAATGTGCAGGGAGAATTTGGGTAATGAAATATATAGGGACACTTAATTAAGAGACTCCACAGCCCTCTGATGGGGACTAAAACAATTTTAAGGGGGGGGGGGGGTGGAACACAAAAACCAAAAAGTCCTGTTTGAAAAATTGGCAAGGTGGGTTTGTCCCTAGGATAGCATGCTGGACAGGTTAATATTGGGTAAGGGACAAATATGCAGGTAGGCCAAGAATAAAACATGGAAAGCTTATATCAACATGCATAGGGAGAAAAGGTAACGTTAGTTAAACACACAGCATATCTGGGAAATAAAAAAAAACGTTAGTTGCCCCCATTATTACAGCCAGATTGTGAGGTTAAAATGAGGAAACTTACCTTAATATACTCCTCCTGCAGAACTTTGATGATGGCAGCACACGTGTCCGGTATGATGACCCCAAGCGCCTGCGGAGAGATGCCTGTCGAGAACTTGAGGTCCTGCAGGCTCCTCCCAGTCGCCAGGTACCGCAACGTGGCAATAAGCCTCTGCTCGGCCGTGATGGCTTGGCGCATCACAGTGTCCTGCCTCGTGATATAGGGGGACAGAAGATCCAGCAGACGGTTGAATACGGGGTCCGTCATGCGGAGAAAGTTCCTATAGTCATTAGGATTATTCTTCTGGAGTTCCCTAAGCAGAGGCATATGTGAGAACTGGTCACGCTGGCGCAACCAATTCTTGGTCCAGAAACGCCTCCGCCCCCTGTTTCTGGCCAAAGTACTGGAATGATGAACATATCCAGCAGCCATCCCATAAACAGCACCAACTCGCGAAAATTGACGCTGCTGCTCCGTCATGGCTTCAAACCGGCCGGCTGGTCAGTCAAGAACACACTCCTACAGAAAGCACTCGCAAATCCAGCACTACCTGCGACGAACGCGTGACAAACAGATACGAGCGCACAGGACGCAACTGCAAAAGCAGAAACAACCTGCTAGCCTATAGCCGAATGACAACTACGATCCCGCAAGCACACGCACTGAACCCGTGAATACAAGCTGTCAAAGCGTGGATCAGCGCGAATCAGCTCTAACCAAACCTTCACTAACACGAGCAAACCCGCAACTAGCAAAAGAGGAACAGAGGGCGGCGCCATTACCTTTGGTCTTCCCCTTTATAGTGACGTCGTACGTGGTTTACGTGCACGCGTTCCGGTACGACGGGAATTTGGTCCGCTGATGTGTACAAGCCAGCGGAACAAAACAAAAATCAGCCTTGTTCGCCGGAAACTGTCCGTCAGACAGTTTTCAGCGGACAGATCCGGTCGTGAGTACAAGGCCTCACAGTTATACTCTAATGTTACTTGATTTTTTTTACTTTCAAAAGTTTTTTTATTTTGCATAACAAAGATAGATCATCACATTGCTTAATAACAACGTTTAATACAGTAACTGACAGAATAAAGGAAATGCAGAGGAGAAGGTTAGTAGCAATGAAACCTGGATGAGTCCCAGGATGCAGTTGTATCAGTTATGGTCTAAGATATGTATGAACCTCCTCAGTTTTCTCGGTTTTGATCTTGGGACCGAAGGGGAGTGGCAGCAGGGGGGATCCCTGCCCCCAGCACCCCATCTGGGATCAATCTGTGCCAGGGGAAGATCACCCAACAGAAAGCTTTCACTGTGGGAGTCCTCTTCCAAGGTACCTCTGGTAGTGAGGACATTGTACTTAGAGGTTAGCATAGCTGGTTAGGATTGGTTTCTTAGTGCAAATTGTTGCCTCTTCTCAATTCAAACTTGAGACAGGTGAATACAGAAAAGAAAAGACAAGAAAAGAAAAGGGAAGGATGGATAGAGTAAGGCCTCGTACACACGATAGGTTAATCAGAGGACAACGGTCTGATGGACCGTTTTCATCGGTCAAAACCGATCGTGTGTGGGCCCCATAGGTTATTTATCCATAGGTTAAAAAAAAAACAAATTGCTTTAAATTTAACTGATGGATTCCTAACCGATAGGTCAAAAACGATCGTTAGTAGGCACAACCATCGGTTAAAAATCCATGCATGCTCAGAATCAAGTCGACGCATGCTTGGAAGCATTGAACTTCATTTTTTTCAGCACGTCGTTGTTTTTTATGTCACCGCGTTCTCACATGATCGTTTTTTTAACCAATGGTGTGTAGGTGCGACGGACCATCAGTCAGCTTCATCGGTTAACCTATGACAACGGTCCTTCAGACCGTTCTCATCGGATGGACTGATCGTGTGTACGAGGCTTTAGAAGAGGGGAGAATATGAGCCTGAATATGAGCATGTTCCTACAATTACGTCCTTTCAAAGCATTTTAATTTTCCCCAAACTTGTGGCAAAAAAGAAAATCTCCCATGTACTTAACATGCCTCTCAGCAAATACCTTGGGGTGTCTACTTTTCAAAAATGGGTCATTTGGGGGGGGGGGGTGTTTGTACTATGCTGGCATGTCATGGCCTCCAAACCTTTAATAGATAGTCAGCAAACTAAGTGAGGGAATTACGCCCCTTG
Source organism: Rana temporaria (assembly GCF_905171775.1). Lineage (NCBI taxonomy): Eukaryota > Metazoa > Chordata > Amphibia > Anura > Ranidae > Rana > Rana temporaria. The sequence goes on from NC_053489.1 coordinate 497,840,834, forward strand.
AAAGCCTGAAAGGTGGTAATTGGTTTTCAGCACCCATGCGTGGCTAGGCTCCCAAAAAGTCTCACACATGTGGTATCCCCATACGCAGGAGATGTAGCAGAATGTGTTCTGGGGTGTAATTCCACAAATACCCATGGCATGTGTGAGAAATATCTCATTAAAACAACTTTGTGTAAAACAAAATAATAATAATTATATTCCAAAAACTTGTGCCAAAAAAATTAATCTACCATGCACTCAACATGCCTAACAGCAAATAGCTTGGGGTGTCATTTGGGGGTGTTTGTACTGCTCTGGCATTTTAGCACCTCAAGAAATTCCAGTATATATAGACCATTTAATATACACTTATTGAGATTTAATTTTAACAAAGATATGTAGCAGAATACATTGTGTCCTATATTTAAGATGAAATTTGATTTTATTGCATATTATTTATAACAGAAAGTAGAAAATATAGTTTTTTTTTCATCATTTTTGGTATTTTGGGGTTTATATAATTAAAAATAAAAAAACTGAGTGGAGATCAAAAACCACCAAAACAAAAGCTATGCATATCTTTTGCTTTGATTTGGTTCCGTAGCAAGGTGACCACCCGCAGCCAGGACACTGTAGGGGTGTGTAAAAGCTGCTTTTCTGCTTTTTACACAGTTGATGGAGCAGAGAAATTTTGTCCTGATTCACATCTTATTTTTTAATTGGGTTCCTGTAGTAATGCATTGACCTCTGAAATATGCTTTGTGTGCTTCCCACAGGGTGGTCATCTGCTGCATGGAGCCTGTATTGATCTGAAAAATTCAGTCAGGTCTCAGGAGAGTTGCTTTTGGATAGCATCTATATGAATGAGAGACTTGTTAAACCTCCAATGACATTTTTTAGAACGAGAACCTGAAATCACCAGATCTATGACAATAGAGGCATGGTCAGGCCAATCAATTGGGTGAAAGTATTAGTGATTAAGGGGGCCAAGATGAAGAAATGGTCTTGTCTAGCCACTTAAGCCCCGGACCTTTAGGCAGCTAAATGCCCAGGCCAGGTTTTGCGATTCGGCACTGCATCGCTTTAACAGACAATTGCGCGGTCGTGCGACGTGGCTCCCAAACAAAATCGGCGTCCTTTTTTCCCTTTTTGGTGGTATTTGATCACCTCTGCGGTTTTTATTTTTTGCGCTATAAACAAAAATAGAGCGACAATTTTGAAAAAAAATCAATATTTTTTACTTTTTGCTATAATAAATATCCCCCAAAAACATATATACATTTTTTTTTCACCCTCAGTTTAGGCCGATACGTATTCTTCTACCTATTTTTGGTAAAACAAATCGCAATAGGCGTTTATCGATTGGTTTGCGCAAAATTTATAGTGTTTACAAAATATGGGATAGTTTTATTGCATTTTTATTAATTATTTTTTTTTTTACTACTAATTGCGGCGATCAGCGTTTTTTTTCATGACTGCGACATTATGGCGGACACTTCGGACAATTTTGACACATTTTTGGGACCATTGTCATTTTCACAGCAACAAATGCATTTAAATTGCATTGTTTATTGTGAAAATGACAGTTGCAGTTTGGGAGTTAACCACAGGGGGCGCTGTAGGAGTTAGTGTTCACTTAGTGTGTGTTTACAACTGTAGGGGGGTGTGGCTGTAGGACTGATGTCATCGATCGAGTCTCCCTATATAAGGGATCACTCGATCAATTCAGCACCATAGTGAAGCACGGGGAAGTCGTGTTTACATACGGCTCTCCCCGTTCTTCAGCTCCGGGGAGCGATCGCGACGGAGCGGCTATAAACGAATAGCCACGCCGTCGTCCCGGATTGCTCCCTGCGGGAATCCGACCGCCGCATGCAGCGGGGGGGGGGGGGTCCCGGTCGGACCCCCCACCCGCTAGAAGGCAAGGACGTACCTGTACGCCCATTTGCCTGTACGTGCCATTATGTGGACGTACATATACATGCGGCGGTCGGGAAGTGGCTAGAGTACATCTTGTGTGGAATCAAATAAAAAGTATTTGTAGAGGAAATGTTTGATCCTCCATGCATAAAAAAGATTGTGTGCCCTAATTAACCTATGGAGGGAGGTGGATAATCTATGCCAGTGTTTTTAGAAGGTGGGTTTTGAAATAACGCTCATCTGTCCCTGGACAGGGACATAATCACCTCCTATAACCATAAACGGGTGGGAAAATTGCTGCAATTAGTCAAAGACTTGGGTGAGGAATTGAATCTGGTCTGAAATAGGAGAATTTACATTCATCTAGGTGAGCAGGACTCTCATATAGTTACAATCTAACAAAAGCTACTGTCCGTGAGCGTCACTGAAGAATTGTACTTTTAAGGGGCAAGTATGTTTAATCAAAATGGCAACCCAGATTGGATGCTGGATGGATATGAGGCCATGTATAAATTGGTAAAGTAATACAGCGCAAATTTAAAGGATTCACCATCACGAAAATGTGTTTCTTGTATCATAATAACATGTGCACCTGAAGATCTAAACTCCTTAAGCGCCATTCTTCTCTTCCTAATAGAAGTAAAACCTTTAACATTATAAGACACTATCTGCAGAGACCTGAAACATTAAAAGCATATCAGCTATGGTATACTTACTATGAGAAATTGGACCCACGGATGTGAAAAAGGGTTGACTGAAAACTGCGATGCCTCGTACACACGCTCGGAAATTCCGACAACAAATGTTCGATGGGAGCTTTTGTTCGTAAATTTCGACCGTGTGTAGGCCCCATCGGACATTTGTTGTCGGATTTTCCGACAACAAAAATTTGAGAGCTGGTTCCCCTTAATTTTTTTCGACAACAAAATCCGTTCTCGGAAATTCTCATCATGTGTGGACAATTCTGACACACAAAATTCCATGCATGCTCTGAATCAAGTACGAGACGGAAGCGCTCGGTCTGGTAAAACTAGCATTCTTAATGGAGATAGCACATTCGTCATGCTGTAACGGACTGAAAAGCATGAGGCTGAAAAGCGCGAATAGTCTCTCACCAAACTTCTACTAACATGACTGGTATTGAACTTCCCTTTTCTAGTGCCGTTGTATGTGTTGTACATCACCGCAGTCTTGACATTCGGAAATTTCAGACAACATTTGTGTGACTGTGTCTATGCAAGACAAGTTTGAGCCAATGTATCCACGGTTTTGTTGTTGGAATGTCCGATCGTCTGTACGCGGACATTCAAGTGGTTAAAAGAGCAGTGGAGGAATGAAGATAAGGCAAGTGCAGCTGTAGAGGGGGAAGTTAAATAACTTTCCTTGGGCAAAGCACAGGTTCACTTAAGGTGGATGTAAACCTGATTTATGAAATTTAAGCTGGGCATATATATCTGTGGTGTTTTCTTATCATTCTCCCAAGCACTGAGTCCTGTGTGTTTGTGCTGTTCGGTAGCTCTGTTATCAGCCTGATAACTTCTGACAAGTTCTCCGAAACGGGAGATAAAAGCAGCCTGAAGTTTGTGTCATGGGAGGTTGAGGTTGTTATAAATAGATTAGCACAGAGCTGCAAGCCTTTGCCTATGTGACGGGAGGGTGTGCCTTTCCTCCAATCAGCTGTCTCCCAGTGTAATCCAACACTATACTGACAGTGCAGAATGAGGATGTAAAAAAACTAACACAATGTTCACTTTCTAAAGAAAATAGAAAGGGAAAGACTGCAGATATACATGTAAAACTTATGTAGGGAGATTTTTTTCATTTCTGTGTATCATATGTGGCTGTTCACTTCACTGGGTATAGGAGGGGGTTTACATCCACTTTAAATTAAAGTGAAGTTTTCTTTATGGATTTTGGGCAGGCATTCAAATATTTCTATCATGCCTCTACTTACTTATAGCATAAATACAGCCTGGAATGTAAACATTTTATGAACTATCATACAGGTTTTATTTTATACAATTATTTTCTTTGCTGCCTCTGCAAAAGTAGATTTTGATGCAGACTTGGAAATGTCTGGAAATAGTCTTGGCACAGGACAGCCCAAAATCTTTGCCCCAGAATTGGTTGGTAGTTGGGTTAATAAAGCCTTTGGGTTCAAGTTTAGATTAAGGTATTTGAGGAAAATTAAAGGCAAAAGGGGAAAGGTTACATCTAGGGTTTATAGGATTAGTTAATAAATCCAGTTTTAGTAAGTAAAGGGTAGTATTTTTGTTTGTGGAGATGAGAGATTACTTACTGGAGATGAACTTTAAGAGATCGTTTTAATGATTGGGTTAAACTTTAGGTCTTGGATGATCAGTTAAATGCTAGGGTCAGCCTATAGAATGGGTAAAGGATCGGGGCATATGAGGAAGCTCTTGGTTAATTCTTGTTAAACTCATTCTATAATATTGGTCATGGCATCCAATGTGTAAAGCTTGGAGTAGACTCCCATAGAGTGCAAGGCATTCCTTCAACAATGGGTTGATTCTGACTGTGTTGATGGGGGAATACCTCTCACTGAGCTATTGTATTGTGACAAGGGTAGGTTTGCCAGGTGTCAAAATACAATGATCACTTCTGGCGAGTATAGCCATAGGCAGTGATCAAAAGGAAAAAAAAAACACAACCTTTGGCTAGCTTAAAGCGGAGTTCCACCCACATTTTTTTTTTCAAAGGCATCTGTTCTGCTGTTATTAATGTCATCATCTAAACAATATTTTTAAGAAAACCGCTGCTGTATTTCCCTTTTTTTTTTAAAACAAACCTTTGTGTTTTCTTTTTTCAAGCACTTCCATCTTGCTTGTGAGCATGTGAAGCCCAATAGGATTTTTTTCTGGGATAAAGTGCTGCTGGCTACCCAGCATGCACCTCCCGATCTCATGCATGCACATTAAACACACGGCACAGCATCATGCTAGGAGGCGGCGATGCCCACTGACTCCTGGGAATAATGACACACATCTCCCAGGAGCCAGTGTACCCCAGAAAATTACGTACATTGCCACGGAGGGAGGAAATAGGAAAAGATAAAGAAAACCTTGGAAATAAGGTAAGGAATGAGAAAACAAATAAATAAAAAATACCCAATGCTGTTTTTATGGTTAGTTCGGAAGTGGATGATGTGAAGATTAAAAAGTGGGTGGAACTCCGCTTTAAGGGATCTTACTTTTTTCAGCTATAGACCCATTGCATGAGCAATTGCTACATGTAATTGCCTGGCAATACATGTAATAATACATGGTGATTATCTTGGGCCCGAAAATGTAGGTGTTTTTTTTAACAATTTAATACACTAATTACTAGGTCCGTTGGTCTGCGAGTGCACACTGGTCTACGAGTGCACACAGGGCCGTTGGTCTGCGAGTGCAGGCTGGTCTGCGAGTGCACGCAGGTGCATTGGTCTGCGAGTGCACCCTGGTCTTCGAGTGCACACAGCTTCTCACATCACGGATCTGGTGGACAGATTACTGGGAGGGGCTGGGGAAGACCCAGCTTTCATGGTGCACGTTGGCACCGATGACAATGTCAGAGGAAGTTGGAGTGTCCTAAAGAACGATTCTAGGGACTTTGGAGCTAAATTGAGGAAAAAGACCTCCAATGTAGTATTCCCAGGAATATTATCGGTACATCGAGCCACACCAGAAAGGCAGAGGTAGATTAGGGAAGTAAACAAGTGGCTGAAGAGCTGGAGTAGTAAGGAGGGGTTTGGGTTTCTGGAGGACTGGGCTGACTTCTCAGTCGATAACCAGTACTATAGAAGGGACGGACTGCACCTAAATAAGGAGGGTTCAGATCAGCTGGGAATAAGAATGGCCAAAAAGTTAGGGGTTTTTAAACTAGGCGACGGGGGGAGGGTCCAGAGATAGAGATAGTCAGTGTTGAACATATTCCAGAGGGTAGTATTAGGGGCATTAGTGGTAGGGTAACCATAGCACATAAACCCTAGGTAAGTATAGTAGCAAGTCCTACAGTAGTTGCAATTTAGGAACACCCAAGAGCATAGTATGTGACCGGTCAAAATATATTAATGCATTAAAGTGTTTGTTCACCAATGCCAGAAGTCTGCCAAGCAAAACAGGTGAGTTGGAAGCTCTGGTGCTTCAGGAGATCTATGATGTAATCGGTATTGCTAAAACTTGGTTTCATTCCTCGCATGACTGGGCTATTAATATTCCTGGCTATGCACTCTTTCGGAAAGACAGGGTAAAAAGGAAAGGTGGAGGGGTCTGTCTCTATGTGAGAAGTGATCTCAAAGCGAGTGTGAAAGAGGACCTGGTGGATGGAGAGTGTGATGAGTCTGAAGCATTATGGGTGGAACTGCAGACAGATGTGCGTAGTTCAACGTTAATCATTGGAGTTTGTTATAGACCCCCCAATGTTAATGAGGAGGTGGAGAGTCAGCTCCTTGCACAGATGGAAAGGGCTACAAGGGCTGGGATGGTGATAATAATGGGGGATTTTAACTACCCAGAAATTGACTGGAGTAATGGCACTGCTGGGACAGTTAAAGGGCAAAACTGTATAAACCTGTCACAGGACAATTTTATGGTCCGGTTTATTGAGGCCCCAACTAGGAATGATGCTCTGTTGGACCTGGTAATCTCAAACCATGCAGAGCGTATTACTAATGTTCAGATAAAGGAACACCTGGGTAGCAGTGACCATAACATGATTTCATTTGATGTTAGCTGCAAGTTAGGCAAGATAAAAACACTTAATTTCAAGAGAGCAAATTTTCCAAGGATGAGGGCTGCTCTCCGGGACTTAGACTGGGGGAGAATATTGGCATCAATGGGCACAGAACAGAAATGGGAATTCTTCAAAAAGACTGTTTGTGAACTCACTGCAAAGTATATTCCCTTGGACAATAAGTTTAAAAAGCTAAAAATAAAACCACATGCTCACGGACAAAGTTAAAAAAGCTATAAACTATAGGGAAAAAGCTTTTAAAAAATATAAAAATGAAGAAACACTAGTGTTGTTTAAATGTTACAAAGAATATAACAGGATATGTAAAAACGAACGACGGATTGCAAAATATAGGACAAATCCCCAAAAATTCTTCAAATATATTAATAGTAAAAAGGTCTGAGCATGTAGGCCCTTTACAAAATAATCTAGAGTGGGTGACTGGGGAAAAAGAGAAGGCTAATTTATTAAATACTTTCTTCAGCTCTGTGTATACAAAGGGACATGAAGGAGCCATGTCCAAAATGGGGCTGGTAGTGACACAGCCCCAAATGATCCACAATGGCGCAAAAGTGATATGGTCCAGAAATATTTAGACAGAATAAAGGTGGATAAAGCACCTGGACCAGATGGCATCCATCCACGGATCCTAAAAGAATTGAGCTCTGTAATTTCTAAGCCATTTTAATGTTTAGGCACTCATTAAAGTGGAGTTCCACCCGTTTTTTTCTTTTCATTAAAAATACAAAAATAAATAAAAAAATAAAATTGGAAAAAAAAATTATACTCACCTGAACGGGCTGTTGCTATGCAGAAGTAGCTCTTCGGCCTTTTCCTACACCGCGGAGGATCTTCAGGCACATCCTACGTCGCCGTGTTTTCTTCTGCGGATGTGGCTCTGTGACTTCATAGACACCATTTTTGCTGTATCAGGGACTTGTGTGGTGGGGGGGGGGGGTTCAAACAAATTAAGTGGAATTACACCAAAAGGTTCAGTCACACTTTTAAACATCTCAGGCATAGAACATAATTTTGCTTTGTACGTATATAACTTTTATTTATTTTTTAAGCTATATCTGTATAATGTGAAGAAACACATCTTGGAGCACTTTTTGTTCTTAAAAAATATTACAATTTAAATGCTATATATCTAAAAGTTGCATGCTAGCTGGCCAGTGACCAGGTACTGTATGTCTGTGCAAGCAGTTTTAAGGATTGCATTTGAATCATTTGGCACATATTTAACAACATTTTATTACTGGTTGTTTCTTTATAGTCTAGATTTAAATCATTGCACAATATCCTTCTGCTTAAAGATCAAAGGCACAGTTATGCAACTACTTCAATTTTCTATGGCCATTTATCAAAGCATCAAATAATTTACAATGTTTCTAATGTACTCACTTGCACTATTTTTAAATTATCTGTTTGTGCAATGACAGTATTAGAATTTATCCTGTGGTAAGTTCTAAAAGGAAACTTTTCAGGTAAACATCACAAAGGCAGTTTGAACATTAATGCGCTCATGTGTGAAAAGTGCAGAATAAACAAGTTTTGACTGTTTGTTTATAATATGAATGACAGGTCAGCTTGCCAACTGCTCTGCCACCATGCCTCTGCCTGATATTTACTAAACATTATAGAACTATAATGAAAAATATATATTTTTCCAATCAGGCATCAAAGATTATCTGCCAATCCAATTTATGGCCCTAGCCTTATGCCTCGTACACACAATCGGATTGGATGGTTTTTCCGACAGACTTCGGCTTAAGCTTGGCATTCATACACACAGTCACACAAAAGTTCTCTGAACTTTCGTCTGTCAAGAACGCAGTGACATACAACACTACGATGAGCCGAGAAAATGATGTTCAATGCTTCCGAGCATGCGTTAAATTGTTTCCGAGCATGCGTCGTAATTTTGCGCATGGGAATTGCTACAGACGATAGGAATTTTTTCCGTCTGAAAATTTGAGAACCAGCTCTCAATCTTTTGCTGGTAGAAATTCCAACAGCAAAAGTCCGATGGAGCATACACATGGTTGGAATTCCCATTCAAAAGCTCACATTGGACTTTGCTGGAGGAATTTCCGATCGTGTGTATGGGGCAAAAATGTGCTAATTACTTTCTTGGTGGAATATATGTAGAGGTAAGTGTGTTTTGGCAACATATTGACAATTCCCAGCCCACGTATCCAGAAAGCAGCAGACAACCTTCAAATTAGAAAAGGATAACTTTTTTAGTTTTGGATATATTTTTTAACATTTATTTTCTGAATTCACAACCTTAGATTTCACCCATAATGAGAAATGCTGGTTAAAAAGGATTTCTGATCTAAATGGCAATGTCCCATTTGCTTTGAGCACTCCAAGTAGAAACATGTCTTCCCCTCATCAAAGCCAGCATTATAATCAAAAGCAAGTTTAACGCTGTATATTTCATTGCATTACTGCAAGTTTAACTCTGTATATTTCATTGTGTTACTGCAAGTTTAACGCTGTATATTTCATTGTGTTACTGCAAGTTTAATGCCATATAGTTCTATGTATTACTGCAAGTTTAACGCTGTTAATTTAATTGCGTTACTGAAAGTTTAATACTGTATATTTCATTGCGTTACTGCAAGTTTAACGCAATATAGTTATGTGTGTTACTGTAAGTTTAACGCTGTATAGTTCTGTGCATTACTGCAAGTTTAACGCCATATATTTAATTACTGCAAGTTTAATGTCGTATAATTATGTGCGTTACTGCAAGTTTAATGCCATATAGTTCTGTGCATTACTGCAAGTTTAACGCTGTATAGTTCTGTGTCTTACAGCAAGTTGACTGCTGTATATTTCATTGCATTACTGCAAATTTAATGCTGTATATTTAATTGCGTTACTGCAGGTTTAACGCCATATAGTTCTGTGTGTTACTGCAAGTTTAACGCTGTACAGTTCTGTGCATTACTGCAGGTTTAACGCCATATATTTCATTGCGTTACTGCAAGTTTAACACCATATAGTTCTGTGTGTTACTGCAAGTTTAATGCTGTAAAGTTCTGTACGTAACTGCAAGTTTAACCCCATACATTTAATTGCATTACTGCAAGTTTAACGTCGTATAGTTCTGTGCATTACTGCAAGTTTAATGCCATAAAGTTCTGTGCATTACTGCAAGTTTAACACTGTATAGTTCTGTGTCTTACTGCAAGTTTACTGCCGTATATTTCATTGCGTTACTGCAAGTTTAATGCTGTATATTTCATTGCGTTACTGCAAGTTAAACGCCATATAGTTCTGTGTGTTACTGCAAGTTTAACGCTGTACAGTTCTGTGCATTACTGCAGGTTTAACGTTATATATTTCATTGTGTTACTGCAAGTTTAACGCTGTATAGTTCTGTATGTAACTGCAAGTTTAACACTGTATATTTAATTGCATTACTGCAAGTTTACTGCTGTATATTTCATTAGATTACTCTAAGTTTAACGCCATACATTTAATTGCGTTACTGAAAGTTTAACATCCTATAGTTCTGTGCGTTGCTGCAAGTTTAATGCTGTAAAGTTCTGTAAGTAACTGCAAGTTTAACCCCATACATTTAATTGTATTACTGCAAGTTTAACGTCGTATAGTTCTGTGCATTACTGCAAGTTTAATGCCACATAGTTCTGTGCATTACTGCAAGTTTAACACTGAATAGTTCTGTGCCTTACTGCAAGTTTACTGCTGTATATTTCATTACGTTACTGCAAGTTTAATGATGTATATTTCATTGCGTTACTGCAAGTTTAACGCCATATAGTTCTGTGTGTTACTGCAAGTTTAACGCTGTATAGTTCGGTGCATTACTGCAGGTTTAACGCCATATATTTCATTGTGTTACTGCAAGTTTAACTCTGTATATTTCATTGCATTACTGTTCGTTTAACACCATATATTTAATTGCGTTACTGCAAGTTTAACGTCGTATAATTCTGTGCGTTACTGCAAGTTTAACGCTATATATTTCATTGAATTACTGCAAGTTTAACGCCATATAGTTCTGTGCATTACTGCTGTATATATTTCATTGCATTACTGCAAGTTTAACGCCATATATTTAATTGCGTTACTGAAAGTTTAATGCCATATAGTTATGTGCGTTACTGCACATTTGACACAGTATATTGCAGTATAGTATAGTGTATACGTGGACTCCATGTAGTGTGTCTGTGTAGTGAATACTCAAATTAAAGTGCACCAATCACCACTTTCCATTTATTAAAGTACATCCATGTACACATTTACACATCTTTATTACATTTTGTTAATAAACCCCCCCCCACTCCCCATCATGTCTGGGAGGACGGCAAAGAGAGGCAGACTTTCCCATGGCACTGTAAGGAGACCAGCAGCATATGTGTCCACAGACAAAGGTGGACGTGATCAGTCCTCAGGCAGTGCATAATTTCCTCTGTTTAGTGATGTTGCCCATGCTATCCAGCCACAGAGAAGGTGGTGCGCTGGCTTACTAAACTGTCCTCATCCTCCTCATCCTCCGTCACCCAAACAGAGACTAATGCACAGTCCCCTGCAGCTGCTAGAGTGGCAAAACCTGCCTCCTTGTCCACAGTTATTCCTGCCATAGCCCCAGCATCAGACATGGAGGAGTCAGCGGATTTATTTGAACACAGCGTTGCCACTTGCTCCTTGATAATGCGCAGCCATTACTCAATTCAGATGTTGGTTCTGTGGTTTAATGCTGTAAAGTTCTGTACGTAACTGCAAGTTTAACCCCATACATTTAATTGCATTACTGCAAGTTTAACGTCGTAGAGTTCTGTGCATTACTGCAAGTTTAATGCCATAAAGTTCTGTGCATTACTGCAAGTTTAACACTGTATAGTTCTGTGTCTTACTGCAAGTTTACTGCCGTATATTTCATTGCGTTACTGCAAGTTTAATGCTGTATATTTCATTGCGTTACTGCAAGTTTAACGCCATATAGTTCTGTGTGTTACTGCAAGTTTAACGCTGTACAGTTCTGTGCATTACTGCAAGTTTAACGTTATATATTTCATTGCGTTACTGCAAGTTTAACACCACATAGTTCTGTGTGTTACTGCAAGTTTAACGCTGTATAGTTTTGTACGTAACTGCAAGTTTAACACTGTATATTTAATTGCATTACTGCAAGTTTACTGCTGTATATTTCATTAGATTACTCTAAGTTTAACGCCATACATTTAATTGCGTTACTGAAAGTTTAACATCCTATAGTTCTGTGCGTTGCTGCAAGTTTAATGCTGTAAAGTTCTGTAAGTAACTGCAAGTTTAACCCCATACATTTAATTGTATTACTGCAAGTTTAACGTCGTATAGTTCTGTGCATTACTGCAAGTTTAATGCCACATATTTCTGTGCATTACTGCAAGTTTAACACTGTATAGTTCTGTGCCTTACTGCAAGTTTACTGCTGTATATTTCATTACGTTACTGCAAGTTTAATGATGTATATTTCATTGCGTTACTGCAAGTTTAACGCCATATAGTTCTGTGTGTTACTGCAAGTTTAACGCTGTATAGTTCGGTGCATTACTGCAGGTTTAACGCCATATATTTCATTGGGTTACTGCAAGTTTAACTCTGTATATTTCATTGCATTACTGTTCGTTTAACACCATATATTTAATTGCGTTACTGCAAGTTTAACGTCGTATAATTCTGTGCGTTACTGCAAGTTTAACGCTATATATTTCATTGAATTACTGCAAGTTTAACGCTATATAGTTCTGTGCATTACTGCTGTATATATTTCATTGCGTTACTGCAAGTTTAACGCCATATATTTAATTGCGTTACTGAAAGTTTAATGCCATATAGTTATGTGCGTTACTGCACATTTGACACAGTATATTGCAGTATAGTATAGTGTATACGTGGACTCCATGTAGTGTGTCTGTGTAGTGAATACTCAAATTAAAGTGCACCAATCACCACTTTCCATTTATTAAAGTACATCCATGTACACATTTACACATCTTTATTACATTTTGTTAATAAACACCCCCCCCCACTCCCCATCATGTCTGGGAGGACGGCAAAGAGAGGCAGACTTTCCCATGGCACTGTAAGGAGACCAGCAGCATATGTGTCCACAGACAAAGGTGGACGTGATCAGTCCTCAGGCAGTGCATAATTTCCTCTGTTTAGTGATGTTGCCCATGCTATCCAGCCACAGAGAAGGTGGTGCGCTGGCTTACTAAACTGTCCTCATCCTCCGTCACCCAAACAGAGACTAATGCACAGTCCCCTGCAGCTGCTAGAGTGGCAAAACCTGCCTCCTTGTCCACAGTTATTCCTGCCATAGCCCCAGCATCAGACATGGAGGAGTCAGCGGATTTATTTGAACACAGCGTTGCCACTTGCTCCTTGATAATGCGCAGCCATTACTCAATTCAGATGTTGGTTCTGTGGTTTAGGAAGGCAGGAACATGAGCCTACAGAGAGGGGAGATCACTGGTACATATATTGGCATTCATGTTCCCCCAGCCACAGCTTATTGCCAAGTTGTCTCCAGTGGTAATGAGGATGGAGGAGATGATGATGATGATGAGGTCACTGACTTTGACTTGAGTGCCGGATAGAGCAGAGGAGGAAAGTGAGGATGAGGCACAACCCCAATGAGGCAGCCACCCTATTCCACCCTATTCCATCACACTGTGGAGCTGTTATCTCCTGGCCCACTTCCCACAGCTCAGGTGTCTGGGCCTTTTTTAGTACATGTGCAGCCAATCGCACTATTGTTATTTGCAAACCTTGTCTCAAGCACATCAAATGTGGCAAAAACACCAACCATTTGGGTACCACATGCTTGACAAGGCATTTAACCTCCCACCACTCATTCCATTGGCAAGAGCACCTAAAAGCCACACAAAAGGGGCACAAATCTGTCCCTTCTCCTTACTCACCTCATTCTGTCCCTACTACAGTATACCTCATGACCTCTCAGCAGCCTCCACTGACAGTGATGATGGTAGAGCGCAGGGTATCCCAAGATATTGCAGCACATCTACCAGCAGCACACCACCAGCTGTAGGCTATAGCCGGCAAATTTCTCTGCCCCATCTGCTGCAGCAGAAAAAAAATACAGTCTCTGCTGCCCACATGCCCAGCATCTAAATGCAAGCTTGTCAAAGCTGCTGGATCTTCTGCCGTTCTGCCTGGTGGAATCTGCCTACCACAATGGCAGGTTCCCAGTCGCAATTTTTTTCACGTAAGGTCATTCCCGCTCTCTATCATCACGTGAAAGGCAATGTTGTGGCATTGTTGGGCAAGGCAGTCATCTACACAGTCCACGTTACTGCTGACATGTGGTCCAGCAAGCATGGGTAGGGATGATATATTTAGTTCACAGCACACTGGGTAACTCTGCTGTCAACTCGGAAGGATGCAGGACAGGGCTCAGTGCTGCAGCTTGGGATGATGCCAGATTTGTCAGATCTACCCCCTAATTCTCCTCCTCCATGCCCTCCTTTGATGAATTGTCCTATGAAACTCAAGTACCCCCTAAGCGTTCAAAGGGCTTTTCCATGAATCAGCCTAAAAGGTGCCATGCAGTACTTCAGCTGGTTGTGTCTAGGGAACAGGAACCACACTGGAGCAGAGATTCTTGCAGATCTGCAGGAACAGGCCCAGAGGTGTTTCACGCCACGCCAGCTGGAGCCAGAAATGGTGATAATAGCACAAACCTCCTGTTTGCCCTTGGACGGGGAAAGTTGACACATGTGCCATGTCTGGCACATGTCCTCAATTTGGTAGTGCAACATTTTCTAAATAGGTACCCAGGGTTGGAATATCTATTAAAGCAGGCCAGAAGAGTCTGTAGCCATTTTAGGCAGTCAAACACAGCCAGTGCTCGGATGGCTGAAATTCAGCGGGAATTCCACCCGCTCGTAAACCGTCTGAATAATGACATGCCCACCAGGTGGAACATGACTATGGCAATGCTGCAGTGGCTTCACATGCAGAAGAGGGTACTCATTGGAGTACCTGTTTGAGTATGGCACAACAACAGGCTCAGGCCAGCTCATATTTTTCCCCCACTCCAATGGCTGCTCATAAAGGATGCATGCACTGTACTGTCACTATTTGAGAAGGCCACAAGGATGGTGAGCCGTGACAATGCATGCATCAGTGACACAATCCCTGTTGTTTTCCTGCTGGAGCAGACTCTGTGTGGCATTATGGACAGGGCACTCAAGGCAGAGAAGTGGGATGAAGAGGAGGACTTCCTCTCCTCTCAAGGCCCACTTCTTGCAGAGACCATTGTTCCTATGCCACAGAACACCCAAGAGGAGATAGCGGAGGATGAGGATTCTGGCAGTTTCAGAGGCATTAAAGCAGAGAAAGACATACGTCAAACCGTAAGACCCCTTTCACACTGGGGTGCTTTGCAGGTGCTAAAATGCTAAAAAGAGCCCTGAAACAGCCTCTGCTGTCTCTCCACTGTGAAAGCTCTGAGGACGGTGCGCTAACAGGATGGTAAAAAAAAGTCCTGCTAGCAGCATATTTGGAGCGGTGAAGGAGCGGTGTGTATACTGCTCCTCCACGGCTCCTTTCCATTGAATTTAATGGGCACCGCAGCTATACCGCCGGCACAGTGCTGCTGTAGCAGCACTTTGCGGTGGTTTTAACCCTTTCTCGGCCACTAGCGGGGGTTTAAAGCGCCCCACTAGCGTCCGAATACTCCCACAAATACGATGGTAAAGCATCGCTAAAAATAGCGTCACTTTACCGCCAACACCGTGGACGCCCCAGTGTGAAAGGGACCTAAGAGATGGTTTTCCATCCCCAGAACCCTTAGGAGTAGTACATGGCTGGGAGGAGGCAGTTCCAGATACTGTAATCCTCAGTGACCCTGAGGAATCTGCTTCTCATGCCTTTGCAAATTTGCGATACATGGTCTCCCTCATGTTTCAAAGCCTGCGAAAGGATCCAAAAATATGTGAAGTAAAGGAAAAGGATCACTTTTGGTTGGCAACCCTCCTTGACCATCGTTATAAGGGGAAAGTCTCAGAACTCATCCTGTCCCCAAAAAGAGTGCAGGAGATAAAATCTCTTGAGGACACCTTAAAGAGGAGTTTATCAAATGCTTTTCCCAACTCTGGTAGGTTACAGTGTCATCTGAGGCTTCTGTTGGTCAAGAGAAGAGCAGTGGAGAAGGCGGCCACCTACGTGATGCATTTCTGAATTTATTTAGTCCTCGCCGCCCAGGGCTGTCGGCTTACACATTCCATCGGCAGCGTGTGCTTCATATGGTGCACTATTATCTAGGGGTAAAACAGAGATGGAGAGCTTTACAGTCGACAATCCATTGGCTTACTAGGTCATGAAAATAGACCACTAGCCAGAACTTGCCCAGTATGCCATTGAGCTGCCGGGCTGCCCCCCAGGCATTCAGTGTTGCTGGAGGTTTTGTTACTGATCATAGAACGCATCTGTCCACAGACTCGGTGGACCATCTGACTTTTATAAAAATGAATCAGTCCTGTATTACCAGCAGCTATTAAGCCCCTGATGCCGATGTTGCAGATAAAGTGTTTTTGGTATGTGGAATCTCTGCAGGACTTCTAGGCTGCCTAGTGTTGTGAATGTTGATTTTATCTGGAAGAATGTTTTTGGTGTAAGTTTCATGGGCACAATTAACACCCAAAGACCAATTTTTCCGCACCTGTCTGACAGGTACATATCATTACAATTTTTGACAGCAAGGCCAATTTATCCAAAAAATCTCTAATCTTGTTCCCAGTGCACTACATTGTGGCCTCATCATACAGACTGGCTCCCCAAGCCGTTGCTTACAATATAAAGAAAGCTTGCAGGGAAAATTACATTTATTTGGACTTTGTAAAAGCTGCAGCAGCTTCTTTACAAAGTACAGATGTGTCATTTTACAGGTGGACTAAGTGGACCCCCAGTCACTATATTGAAAGGAATTTTTCACTTTATACTTTCTCTTTAAGCATCAATAAATCACTGCTTATTTAAAAATAAAAAATTTTACAAACTTTTTTTCATTGATACATGTTTCCCAGGGCAGTACCCAGATCCCCATAAGCATTGTATGCCCAATTACTTGCATATTAGCCTTCAAATAGATTTTATCACGTTCGGGTCCCAAGGACTTCAATGGGGTTCGTTATTCGGTTACAAACTTTGGGATGTTCGAACGTTCTGGTGCAAACCGAACTGGGGGTCGTTCGGCCCATCCCTACTCAAGAGCACTAATGTATGCCAATAGCCGCCGCACAGTACTCTGCAGTTGAAGCTGGACTAACACCTAGGCCCAGGTAAAATGCAAGTGCTGCAGAAACAGAAGTAGGTCCTGCTATTTTTCTAAATAGAGAAATTAGAGACTGGTGATAGGCCTCTCTTAGTCTGGGTTCACATCTTCGCAGTTGCAGTTGATACGGTTGTCAGGCGTTTTTGCATGCAGTTTTCATAAATTTTTGTTTTGCATATTTTTTTTCTTTAAACCCACTGTGTATAGCTGGTTTCTAAAGAGTAGGCTAGGAAGCCAGTCGCTGCATCCGTAACAACCGATAAGTCATTAGCTGTCAGCGGGGGAATCCCACAATGCAATGCAAAAAAAAGAATTGCCAGCAAAAGAAATTGAAAAAAAAAACAGTGTGGGTCCCCCCAAATCCATATCAAGCACCCTTTGAGGCTGGTATGGATTTAGATGGGAACCCAACGCCAAAATAAAAAAAATGGCGTGGGGCCCCCCAAAATCCATACCAGACCACTATAATTGCATGCAGCCCGGCAGGTCAGAAAAGGGAGGGGACAAGCGAGCTGCCGCCCCCCTGAACCATACCACCAGACTTGGGGGGGGTGCTTTGAGGCAGGGGGACCATGTTAATGGGGACAAGGGCCTCTTTCCCACAACACTGGGCAATTCTTATTAGAATCTGGAAGCCCCCTTTAACAAGGTAGCCTCCAGATACTGCTCTCCATGTGAATGAGTTGGGGTTAGAGTTACATTGTACCCCTACTCATTCACCAAAAATGTGTCAAACATAAATAAAAACACACACAGTTTTTGACAATTAATTTATTCAAAAAAAAAAAAAAAATGTCCCCAATGTAGATCCATCATCAATCACGCCTCTCCCACTGCACCGCTGAACCGCTGTACCCGAAAAAGAAGAAGAAAAAAAGCTTCATCCGCAACAAAGGCTAATGGATGACTGCCTGCTCCTCCATCTGACAGTTCTTAAATGGGTAAGGGGGAGGGCCACCTGGTGATATTAACTGGTGGCACCACCCCTTGTGACCTCAGTGGCCCAGCATGCACCAGTCGATGATGTCACAGGGGGCGGTGCCACCAGGTGATGTTGCCCGGTCGCCCCACCCCTTACCTAACTAAGAACTGCCATGAATTCTTTTTCTTACATGCAGGTGTCGGCTGAGGACTCATCAGTTGTTAACCGCTTCAGCCCCGGAGGATTTGGCTGCCAAATGACCGGGCCACTTTTTGCGATTTGGCATGGTGTCGCTTTAACTGACAATTGCGCGATCGTGGCTCCCAAACAAAATTGACGTCCTTTTATTCCCACAAATAGAGCTTTCTTTGGGTGGTGTTTTATCACCTCTGCGGTTCTTATTTTTTGCGCTATAAACAAAAATAGAGCGACAATTTAGAAAAAAAGCAATATTTTTTACTTTTTGCTATAATAAATATCCTCCAAAAATATTGAAAAAAAAAATTTTTCCTCAGTTTAGGCCGATACGTATTCTTCTACATATTTTTGGTAAACAAATTGCAATAAGCGTTTATTGATTGGTTTGCACAAAAGTTATAGCGTCTACAAAATAGGGGTTAGTTTTATGCCATTTTTATAATTTTTTTTACTAGTAATGGCATAGATCAGCGATTTTTATTGTGACTGCAACATTATGGCGGACACATCGTACACTTTTGACGCTATTTTGGGACCATTCACATTTATACAGCGATCAAATAAAAATCCATTGATTACTATATAAACGTGACTGGCAGGGAAAGGGTTAACCACTAGGGGGCTAGGAAGGGGTTAAGTGTGTCCTAGGGAGTGATTCTAACTGTGTGGGGGCAGGGCTTATTACTGTGACACGACACTGATCGCCACTCCTGATGAGAGGGAGCAGATGATCAGTGTCCTTGTCACTAGGCAGAACAGGGAGATGCCTTGCCTACACAGGCATCCCCCCGTTCTGCCGCTCTGTGACACAATCGCGGGACACCGGCGGACATCGAGTCCGCAGGTCCCGCGGGCACGGTCACGGCGGCAAATTTAAAGGGACATACCTGTACGCCCATTTGCCTGTCCGTGCCATTCTGTCATCGTAAATGTTCGTGCCGTGGTCGGCAAGTGGTTAAGGACGTGGCATCTGGCTTCCCGGCTTGCTCCTTAGCAACCAGCTATACACAGTGTGTTAAAGAGAAAAAACCCTAAGGAAACAATGGTAAATGTGGTAAATGGTAAATGCGTTGTAGTGCATTTTTGCAAAATGCACAAAAAAATGCATAGGTGAGAAACCAAGAATGATTACGGAAAGGTAAAAATTAACAGGGTGTAGAAGGATGCAGCATCAGCTCATGTACAATCCATGTTAATTTTACCCTCTGCAGGCATTGTACTATTGGACACATTGGCAGCAGTATTTACATGACCAAATGGGCCACAGAATAACAAAATTAAATAATTGCACATTGCCGTACAAAGGTATTTTTAAAATATATGTTTAATGCTCGAACTATGCGTATCATATATAATTAGAGTTATGTGTGATTGTTTTCAAGTGCTGCCATTATAGGTCACACTAGGAAGTCTGTGTCAAAGGTGAGAGACCAAATGACTTGTTTGACATGTTCAGATGTTATGATAATGTAAGTGCTCATTATTGTTTTCTGACAATTACAATATATGACAATCCACCACAATGTCACAGAAACAACGAAGACTGCGAAAACCACAAGTCTGACTTACAGTATTGTATGTCACAGTTTGTTTAATTTATATGTTTACTCAGCAGTCATATCAGTAATTGCGTGATACCCATAAGGACATGCTATAATAAACATATTTGAAAATGATACTGATTAAATAAACATATTAATGGCTTGGTTTAAGAAAGTAAAAACAGATTCTTGGTGATAGCAGTTGTCAGAAAAAGGCTAGTGCTGGGAATGCTGCCAGAAATATTACTATTTTTAGAAAAGATGTGCAATTTGCATTGAGCTGATGCATTCCAGATACTCCACAATATAATATAGCAAAAAATAAAATCAATTCAGTTTAGAGGGAAGATATAAGAAAATAGGGCTCTTGTTTATTGTTTAGGGGGGAAAAAAAGTTTTATCAATGATTCAATATTCGCTAAAATATATGTTTGCCATTTTGGAAATATGTAAAACTTTTTCTCATATCCGAAAAGTATTAATGTCAAACCTATAAAGATATAAAGAATATGTACAGCACACACATGGAAGTGTTAAAATCTAAAGTTTTGCAAACTGAAAATGACAGCATGTTTTCTGGTGCTGATACATTTTATATCTACTCAACATAGGGTTTCAGCTTTTTTGGGAGAGGATCGATTTCTTTCATAGAATGAGGATTTGACATTGACTTGCTCTCTAAGATAATGCATCCACTTACTAAGACATTTGCAAACAATTGCTGTATTGTGTCCCAGGAAGCTATTGTGGAGTACGATTAACTTTTTTGACCTAAAAGATGACAAGAAGAAAATGTTATACATGAGAAATGTGTTTTCCTAAGGGCATGAAGATAATAATAAGTTCTAAATTGAAAATGTACAGCGACAGTATAGTAGAGCTTTAATATATTTATTCAAAGAAAAATGCTTTTCTCCACTTTGTGATCATTCATTTGAATGGTTTAAGTCAGAAATGGGTACACATATAAAGACGAACCTGAAAATAACACTCATATATGGTCATAGGCCTCAGCAAGTTGGCACCACAATAAAAGTTAGCCTGAGGCAGACCCTACCAACTTGTCCTCAGCTGGTGAGTATGGCTTGCCATTCATTTTGGGATTGTAGATAGTAGAGTAGGTGCTTGGATTACTAGTTTTGGCCACTGTTAACTCAGCATTAAGTTTACATTTGATAGAGAACTATTACAGGGGTGTAACAACAAATCATGGGGCTCAATAGAAAACTTTTAATGGGCCCCAACAGAAAAAAAAACCACCACTGTACAACACCCTGATTACCAGGGCAGGTGACAAAGGACTGAAGTGAAGGATGTGACAGTGATATTGGTGTGTAGATCGCAGGGGGATGGAGCATGTAACATACAGCCAGGGGTATTGCCAGCACTGGGCACCCAGGGTATGTGCCCTAGATATGATGATGAGTGTCCCTGATGACATGGCAGTTCCCTGCATTTTTCTCTTCAATTTGTGTACTCTGGCACTTGCTGGTTTCCCTGTCTGCTGGCCCACCTATTAGACTTGTAGTGCAGAACTGAGGGAAATATTATAGCTGTTGTTTTGGCTCTATATGCTACAGCTTTATCCGGTGGGGAGGAGTTGGCAGGTGGGGACACAAATCAGCAGCTGTAAAAGTACACAAATTTAAAAACAAAATGTGAGTGGTTGTGTTTCTGGGTACCTTGTGCACTGCAGCCAGCTGGGCAAAAGGTGATCTAACTTATACACTACATTTGTCATTCAAAATGTGATTATGCACCTAATTGTAATCACACACATTTTTACAGCAATCAAATGAGATTTTGTTTCACACTTGAAATGTTATAAAGAATACCTTTTGTAATATGTTATATATTACACCCATATTCAGGGTGTAACATGTAACATATTACAAATGGATCAGCCCCCACACCTCCCCGATACCTGATCTGACAGCTCTCCGGCCCCGTCACTCGTTCACAGTGTCCTGTGCTTGGAAAGGACAAGGTCCAGCAGGCTTTGCAGCTGTCGGCTTGTGGTTTTCAATGAACTAACTGTGGAGCATCATGGTAGTTCATTGTCTCTTCCTGTCAGATTGTATCTGCTTGCCCATGGGGGATTATACACAGATACACATGCCAGATTTGCTGGAGACCTGCATGGCACCAGTGATCTGCTGATTAATGGTGCAATGCTTTACAGGCGCCATTAAAAAAATAAAAAATAATAATAAGTGCACATTTGTTTTACCTGCAAAAAAAATGTGTATTTATAATTTTTTTCTAAAAAGTGAATTTATCCTTTAAGCATATGTTATGCTGGATTCCTATGGAGGCTGTAGAGCTGGGGAGAGGCTGCAAAAGGCTTTAGTAAGTTCTTTCACTGCACAAAACCCTCACAAAGTGATACACTGCATCTGATGCCTGTGGCAGGCTAGTGACGCTCTGGATCTGGTGGCTGTGGCAGTCTAGTGACACTTTGCATCTGGTGGCTGTGGTGGCAGACTAGTGACACATTGCATATGATGGCTGTGCTAGCAGGCTAGTGACACGCTACATCTGGTGGCAGGGTACAGTGAAAAATGACACGCTGAATCTGATGGAAGGCTACAATGACACAATGCATTTAGTGGCAGGCTACAGTAAGTGATAAGTGAAACAATGAAGCCCATGGTTTCAGGATAATTTAAGCTCTAATGCGTTTTTCGGGTTGTAAAAAATAAAACGACGTTAAAAACCCACGCATGCTCAGAAGCAAGTTATGAGACGGGAGCGCTCGTTCTGGTAAAACTACCGATCGTAATGGAGTAAGCACATTCATCACGCTGTAACAGACAGAAAAGCGCAAATCGTCTTTTACTAACATGGAATCAGCTAAAGCAGCCCGAAGGGTGGCGTCATGCGCATGGAACTTCCCCTTTATAGTGCCGTCATATGTGTTGTACGTCACCGCGCTTTGCTAGAGCATTTTTTAAAAACGATGGTGTGTGGGCAACGTCGTTTTAACGATGAAGTTGAAAAAACTGCTTTTTTTCTACATGCCGAAAAAAAAATTCATGCCGAAAAATGATCGTGTGTACGCGGCATCACACTGGGCCCCTTCGGTCCTTGGAAAAATCTTTTTGCTACATGAAAATTCCCTGTACAATGCTCTAAACCAAGGAGTGAAAGGCCCGACAGGCACTAAAACAAGATACAAAGGGCAGCAATCTGTCCTTCGAAGCTGCAAAGAGAAAAACACTGGTATAGACCTAGCTAAAGGAAGATCAAGTTCACTGCATATATAAATATTGTACTGTAAAGGGGCGTGTCATATTATAATTTTGAATGTGACTCCTAAAAATTATAGTTCAGAAATGTAAAAATTAGCACTTTTGTGAAAATGACTTGAATTGTGGAGGGTTAAGGCTATACTGAAGTCTAAAATGTATCTAAAGCCAAAGAAAAACTTGTAATGTAGAAGTGGTGGCTGCATTTGTTTTTTTAAGGTAAGTTAGTAATGAGGATTATCTGCAGGGGGACAAGAGTGAATGCTAGTGACCCATCCTTTACCCTCTGCCTGCCTTTTTTGGGCACAGATTTCACAATTCAGTTCTTTTTAACCACTTACCCCCCGGACCATATTGCTGCCC
Source organism: Rana temporaria (assembly GCF_905171775.1). Taxonomy (NCBI): domain Eukaryota; kingdom Metazoa; phylum Chordata; class Amphibia; order Anura; family Ranidae; genus Rana; species Rana temporaria. Next base: position 497,864,057 of record NC_053489.1, read on the forward strand.
AAAGACCAGAGTACTTTTTGCGATTCGGGACTGCGTCGCTTTAACTGACAATTGCGCGGTCGTGCGACGTGGCTCCCAAACAAAATTGGCGTCCTTTTTTTCCCACAAATAGAGCTTTCTTTTGGTGGTATTTGATCACCTCTGCGTTTTTTATTTTTTGCGCTATAAACAAAAATAGAACGACAATTTTGAAAAAAATGAATATTTTTTACTTTTTGCTGTAATAAATATCCCCCAAAAATATATAAAAAAAACATTTTTTTTCCTCAGTTTAGGCCGATACGTATTCTTCTACATATTTTTCGTAAAAAAAATCGCAATAAGCGTTTATTGATTGGTTTGCGCAAAAGTTATAGCGTTTACAAAATAGGGGGTATTTTTATGGCATTTTTATTAATATTTTTTTTACTAGTAATGGCGGCGATCAGCGATTTTTTTTTCGGTATTGCGACATTATGGCGGACACTTCGGACATTTTTGACACATTTTTGGGACCATTGGCATTTTTATAGCGATCAGTGCTATAAAAATGCATTAGATTACTATAAAAATGCCACTGGCAGTGAAGGGGTTAACACTAGGGGGCGGGGAAGGGGTTAAGTATGCCTGGGTGTGTTCTTACTGTGGGGGGGGGGGGTGGCCTCACTAGGGGAAACACTGATTTTCTGTTCATACATTGTATGAACAGAAAATCAGCATTTCCCCTGCTGACAGGAACGAGAGCTGTGTGTTTACACACACAGCTCCCGTTCCCCGCTCTGTACCGAGCGATCGCGTGTGCCCGGCGGCGATCGCGCCCGCCAGGCACACGCACGGGAGTCGGGGGCGAGCGCCCCTAGTGGCGGCTAAAAGGTAGGACGTCCATTTACGTGGTCTCGCCTAGGAGAGCCACCTTGTGGACGTATAATGACGGTGCGGCGACGGCAAGTGGTTAACAAACCAAAAGGGAGCAAATAGGAGTTCATTGTAAATGCTCATTTATACTGGTGGCTGCCCCTGCAACCTGACTGAAAAAAAACAATAAATTTTCAGATAGTGGTTGACAGGTGGCTGGAAGGTGATATGCCACCTCCTTACTGGCTGTTTTAGGAATGAAATGCCACTTCGTAACCGGGTTCATTGCACAGCCCCCATTGCATTTGTGCAACCCCCTCTGGCTGCTGTGTTAGATTAAGGTGGTTGGTAAAGCAGTGGCTTGGCTACCTATTCTTCCTCTACAGCCAGATGTGTGAATGAGCCCTTATGCTGTGTACACCCCATCACTTTATGTGATGAAAAAAAACGAAATTTTCTGTGAAGTAAAAAAACGACGTTTTGAAAAACGACACATAAAATTGAAGCATGCTTCAATTTTTTTTTGTCGTTTTTCACAAGACATAAAACGACGTTTTACCCCACACACGGTCATTTAAAGTGACGTTTTTAAAAACGTCGTTTTTTTACATCACATAAAGTGATGGTGTGTACGCGGCATTAGGGTTTACATACACTTAAAATCTCTTTGGTACCTGTTGTCATCATTTTTATGTGCAACAAATAAAAAGCAATGCACCACTAATGGGATAATTGGCAGACCTCTAGTGTTATAGCAGGACAACACCTGTGAGGGTGAATAATTTACCTGCCAAACAGTGTGCCTACATTTAAATCATAGGCGCAAGTAGGAAGCTATTTTTTGGGCTGCTTACTGAATTTTGTGCTGAGTTTTCCTTTATATTTTGAAAGACCAAAAGAACACAGTTGACTATGAATGGAGAGAAATGATAAGTATTAGAACATTTTAAGAAATTCTCTATCACACTATGCCTCAAAGGTTTGCCTAGGGGAGCTCATTTAGTGCTTTGTGTGTGGAAATGGGTTAGGACTTAAAGTTCAGCCAAAAAACAAGTTCTAACTGTTGGCTTTGTCTTCCTTATCATGACTGGAGTTTTAAATGAACCCAAGACATTTCTTAATGCCATAAATATCCCATAAGATAGAAGAAATCAAGCTGTACAGCTTTCTAAAGTGGTCGTGCAATCTACCTTCCACGTATTATTTATATGGCAAACATTAGCATGCTTGCAACATTCAGCACATTGCTCTCCAGATTAATATTGAAACCATATTTAATGAAACTCTGAAAGGATTAGAGCATCCTGACAAAGGGAAATTCTGACTAATGTTGCAGCTGTGCAGGGTTCCTAGGAATGTGCAATACTGCCAGCGCGTATTAACCAGTCAATTATTTGAAAATAAACACTATACAATGCATTCACATGTAATCCAAAAGGTTTATAGTTTGCTACAAATACACATAACTATAATTAGGCATTATTTTGAGCAGCAATATGTTGTACAATGTCCAAAATGCAGTATGTTACTGTTTGATAAAAAAAATAAAATAAATTATATAGTCACTTACAGTATTCACATTAAAATATTCCCATTTAACCACTTCAGCCCCGGACCATATTGCTGGTCAAAGACCAGAGCACTTTTTGCGATTCGGCACTGCGTCGCTTTAACTGACAATTGCGCGGTCGTGCGACTTGGCTCCCAAACAAAATTGGCATCCTTTTTTCCCCACAAATAGAGCTTTCTTTTGGTGGTATTTGATCACCAATAGAGCGACAATTTTGAAAAAAATGAATATTTTTTACTTTTTGCTATAATAAATATCCCCCAAAAATATATAAAAACATTTCCTCAGTTTAGGCCCATACGTATTCTTCTACATATTTTTCGTAAAAAAATCGCAATAAGCGTTTATTGATTGGTTTGCGCAAAAGTTATAGCGTTTACAAAATAGGGGATAGTTTTATGGCATTTTTATTAATATTTTTTTTTTACTAGTAATGGCGGTGATCAGCGTTTTTTTTCGGTACTGCGACATTATGGCGGACACTTCGGACACTTTTGACAAATTTTTGGAACCATTGGCATTTTTATAGCGATCAGTGCTATAAAAATGCATTGATTACTATAAAAATGACACTGGCACTAGGGGCGAGGAAGGGGTTAAGTATGTTCTCTGGGTGTGTTCTAACTGTAGGGGGGGGTGGACCCACTAGGGGAAATGACTGATCGCTGTTCATACATTGTATGAACAGGCGATAAGTCATTTCTCCCCCTGACAGGATCTGGAGCTGTGTGTTTAGTTCTCGCTCTGTAACGAGCGACAGCGGGTGCCCGGCGGCACACGCGCAGGAGTCAGGGGCGAGCCCCTATTGGCTGCTCGGCGAGATCACGTATAGCTACGTGATCTCGCCCAGCAGAGCCGACCTGCCTCCGTATAACTGCGGCGGCTGGTCGGCAAGCAGTTAAAGAAATTCTGTCACCTTGCTCATTCAGGGCTACATGACAGAGTCACCCTTTAAGCATTCTATTTTTCACTTTACAGCACCCCCCACCACTTCCTACAACCCCACCTCTCTTTCAAAATGCGTGATGATTATAAGAATGAGTGAATCTGTCTGGGATTAGTCCATTAACAGCTTTATGTCCGACTCACACACAATTTGGGGTGTTTGCGGCAAATTCGAAAAGCCACGGAACACCCTTTAAAAGTCTATGGGAGAAATCTAAAGTGCTAATTTTAAAGGTTAATATGCAAGTTATAAGTCCTGCCCCAGGGGACATGTATCAATGCAAAAAAAAAAGTTTTAAAAACGTCAGTTTTTTTTTTTTGCGAGCAGTGATTTTAATAATGCTTAAAGTGAAACAATAAAAGTGAAATATTCCTTTAAATTTTGTACCTGGGGATGTGTATAGTATGCCTGTAAAGTAGCGCATGTTTCCCGTGTTTAGAACTGTCCCTGGACAAAATGTAATTTCTAAAGGAAAAAAAATTAATTTAAACTACTCGCGGCTATTCATGAATTATCGGGTACCGGAAACACAGATCAAAGTCATTGAAAAAAAACGGCATGGATTTTAAGGGGAACCCCGCACCAAAATAAAAAAAAATGACATGGGGTCATCCGATGTCCAGCGATGCTGCAGTCTCCACTCCACGTGAAACCCCCATGACATAAGAGGGGGCAGGGTCACCCGTCCACATCATAGGGTAAGCCCCGGCTTTCCCTGGCAAGCAGGGAATACCCAATGGCGTCGGCAGGTGACCCTGCTCCGTGACATCATGGGGGTTTTGTGTGGAGTGGAGACTGCAGCAGCGGATCACCGCGGGACATAGGATTACATCGCTGGAATGTTTTTTACATTTTTTTTTAATAAAGGACTTATCCCAACTGTGTCTGTGTGTTTTTTTACAATTTTTTACACTTTCTTTGTGAAATGGTAGGGGTACAATGTACCCCGTTACCAATTCACATGGGGAGCGGAATCTGGGGGTCCCCTTTGTTAAAGGGGGCTTCCAGATTCCGATAAGCTCCCCACCCGCAGAACCTCACAACCACCGGGGAAGGGTTGTGGGGATGAGGCCCTTGTCCCCATCAACATGGGGACATCCTCCCCATGTTGAGGGCATGTGGCCTTGTATGGTTCAGGAGGGGGGGCGCACACCAGGTTACGTGCTCGGATATGGGTCTGGTATGGATTTTTGGGGGGAACCCCACACCTGAAGGGTCTGGTATGGATTTTTGGGGGGGACCCTACGCCATTTTTTTTACATTTTGGTGCAGGATTCCCCTTAATATCCATACCAGACCTGAAGGGCCTGATATGGAATTTGGGGGGACCCCTACGCCTTTTTTTTAGGTAGGTACTGGTTCCCATTTAATATCTTTTGGTAGACCAACATCAAAGTGGGGGCTATAGCTTCTAGAGAAAGTTTAAAAAATAAAGATGTATACCCATCCGGTGCGGGAGAAAAAAGTATATTCTCTTCCCTCTGGGTGTGTTCATTTCCAAAGGTCTGTTAGTTTAAGGCCATGAGCAAATTGCATTAAGTATGTGGGGGAGTTTGGAGAGCTTGTAGACGCATGGCGATTACTGACCGCTTTATCTTCCCGTGTATCTAGGACTAAGTTGAATTCCCCATCTACCAATAAAGGGAGGTGGAGGTGCGGAGCTAGGCCGGATGTGAGATTTTGAAAAAAAGCATTTTGATGGGGAGTTTGGGGCGTATACTTTGGTTATTGCCCATTCCTGGGCAGACGTTTTGAGTGTTGCCGTGAGTGTTTCGGGCCTCACTATCTACTTGGATCTAGGTCACTTCACAGGGGATATTTTTGTGTATCAAAAGGAGGACTCCTGCTTTGCCCTTTACCACTGGTGACCCAAACACCTGTCCCACCCTGAAGCAGAGCAATGTCTGCCTTTAGGTGTTTCAGATGATGAAGAATCGCCATGTGTTTGTTAGGCAAGCACAGCCCTTTAACGTTACATGATATAACTTTTATGATTTTTTAATTTATTGAGAGGGGATCTTGCTAGCATGATGTGAGTCAGCAATAAGAGTGTTATTTGTAGGGATGTAGATGTGACAGGGATGTCACTAAAAGACCAGGGAATGGGTATTAAGCAGGGAGACTTAGATAGGGGGGTTGAGAATGGAGAACACCTCCTTCCTGCCCAGGCCATTTTTCAGCTTTCAGTGCTGTCACACTTTGAATGACAATTGCACGGTCATGCTACTCTGTAACCATGTTACATTTTTATCATTTTCTTCACACAAATAGAGCTTTCTTTTGGTGGTATTTAATCATTCCTGGGGTTTTTATTTTTTCCTAAAAAAAAAGACCAAATATTTTGAAAAAAAAATGTTTTTCTTAGTTTCTGTCAGTAAATTTTGTAAATAAGTAATTTTTCTCCTTCACTGATGGGCGCTGATGAGGCGGCACTGATGGACACTGATAGGCTGCACTGATGAGGTGGCACTTATAGGCACTGATGAGGAGGCATGAATATGCTACACTTATGGGCACTGATAGGTGGCACTGATGAGCACTGGGCACAGATAGGCAGCACTAAGGGGCACAGATATCAACACGATTACAGCACGCCCCCATTGGCACGTGAGAGCGGTCGTTCTGGGCGGCCGTCATATGACATCCACCCAGAATGAGAGCCGCACTGCCCTGCCGTCATTTGACGGTGGGCGGGCGGCAAGTGGTTAAGTAAACTAGAATGCAGTGACATACCCAATGAAGCCTGTACTACACTTTTTTCCACATGTGTATCCAAAATCTGTGAACAGCGTTACCGGGGGATGGTGCGTCTCTTGTCCAAGGACCATATAGAAACCCTCCAGCTGATGTGTGACGGGTGACTGTATAGTGTAGTCCAGACTGGGACAAATGCGTTCTTATTTCAGGCATATTCAGGCTTATTTGGGACATCTCACAGTAAGATTGTGCATGTCTAAAAAGAAAAACATAAAGTAAACATGCAATAGGTAAGAGGTAACCATGGTTAGCTAGAACAACAAACTCAGAGAACAACATTCTAAGCAGTATCCATTGGGACGGCATTACCCACTCATTACCCATGACCTCATGTAAAAAGGAGAGAATCGAGGGGTGGTACTGTGGATTTTTGTCAGTGCTTTCCATTGCGGCCAGATGAGTCGGTAAGATGGAGTTTCTTAACAGGATCTTTTCTGAGGCTGCGTTGGTCCCTCAGTTCAGACAAGCACGAGGGGGTAGAGGGTGCAGAAGTATCCATTGTGATATGGAGGTAGGCTTGTAGAAAGTGCATGGCTTCCTCTGGGTGAGAGAAGGACTTAGGATCGCCTATTTGGTCTGTGAAGTATATTATTGCTGGGTAGGCCAAGGTGAATTTGATCCTCTTTTCATAAAGAGCAGCACATATGGGCTGGAACGCTTTGCACCTGCGGGTGACCTCTTGGGAGTAATCCACAAACAGTAGAAGTTTGTGGCCATCCAGCTGCAAAGATTTTGAGTTCCGGAATGATCTTAGAATATTATATCTATCTGCGTAATTCAGGTAGCACACAATGATGGGTCTTGGTGTGCGCCTGTTGTTTGACGGTGACCCCAGCCGGTGAGCCCTCTCGACAGTGCATTGCGATGTTATACCTAGGGCGCATGGGATGCGCATGGCTAAGATGTTGTGTAATGAATCCGCATTAACAGATTCCAGGAGACCAATAACCCTCAGGTTATTGCTCCTAGAGCGATTTTCCAGGTCATCCAGCTTATTAAGTATGTACTGATGGACCTGTTTTGATTGTTGTTCAGATGTGAAGGAGTTTTGCACCTTGTCTTCTATGTCAAACACACAGTGTTCCAGCTCAGAGATCTGTTTGGGGTGATCTCCCAGCTTCACCACCACGTTATAGTAGGGGACAGTAAGGCAGCGATGGCCCATGCAGGTCCTGCATACTGATCTTTAGGTGGGGGGGCACCATGGGCGTATGGTGCACAGTGTCAGCATCTGCAGTAGATGTGCCTGAGGTGTCAGCTCTGTCTGCCATGTTGTCTGCATGGGGGCCTGGCAGGGAAAGCTCTAATCCAGAGGTATATAGTATTTTTACAGCGCAAATATTTTCACTTGTTTTATCTAATCCAGAGGTACCCAAAAAAAGAAGAAGAAAAAAGCTCCACCCGCAATGACATCTGACAGTTCTTAACCACTTCCATACCAGGCACTTACGCACCTTCCTGCCCAAGCAAATTTTCAGCTTTCAGCGCTGTCACAATTTAGATGACAATTGTACGGTAATGCTACACTGTACTCAAATGTTTTTTTTGTTCATATTGTTCCCACAAATAGAGCTTTATTTTGGTGGTATTTGATGGGCACTCATAGGCGGCACTGATGGGCACTCATAGGTGGCACTTATGGGTGGCACTGATGGGTACTTATGGGTGGCACAGATGGGCACTGGGCATAGATGGGCACTGAGAGGTGGCACTGATGGACACTGAGGGGTGGCACTGATGGACACTGAGGGGTGGCACTGATGGCATTGCTGGGCATAACTTCAGTCAGTGCCCATGTTGCCAGTCAGTGCCCATTTGTGGGTAGTGATTGGCATGGATTGTGCTCAATTTTTTTTTGCCTATTATTTCTCTATTGGGCACTGGGGGGCCCTCCCTGGTGGTCCAGTGTGGGCATCCGAGGGGGGGCTGCGCTGATAAACAATCAGTGCGAACCCTCCCTGTCAGGAGAGACGCCGATCAGCTCTCCTCTACTCGGGTCTGTCAGACGCGAGTAAGGAAGAGCTGATCAACAGCTCTTCCTGTTTACATCGTGATCAGCCGTGATTGGACATGGCTGATCACGTGGTAAAGAGCCAAAGGGTTAAAGACCAACAAAATACATTGACAAGTAACACTAAATAATGCAGGCATGCTCAACCCATGGCCATCTGATGTGGCCTACAACCTCAAAACCTATGGCAATCCGCACAGCATTCTTCGGGTGCATGCCAATCTACTAAATGATTGCTGGTCCTTCATAATCTCAGCAGCTATCCCACTCTTCTCTTGCTTTCCTAACACACCGACGCAGGGAGAAGAGCCTTTAGCTGAGTGCATTGCATCTAGTGGCATCCAAACAGGGGTTCTGAAGGTGGATTCTCACAGTTGTGTTATTATTTCGGTGTCATTCCAGGGGAATGAGAGTGCATTATGTGTAATTTCACCTTGTTCACATTCCTTGTTAAAGCAATTCAAGTGATGGCTGCAGAGATCATGACAGTGAATGCCGCAACACTAGTTCTGTGCTTTTTTGGCTGGTCACACCTGGATTTAGGAGTGGGATTTAAAATCTTCATTATGCTATTCAAAATAAATAAAAAAATGTTTTTTAAATCATTTCACTGTGACTCACGATTGGTTACCAAATCAGTTAAGGTGGTTCTAAAGGCTCAAGGTTTTTTACCTTCAAGCATGAAGGTAAAAAACCTCCTCAGTGCAGAAGCTCCCCCACCCCCCCCCCCCCCCTATTACTTACTTGAGCGAATGATATGCATGAGAGCCTTGGCTCTTTGGGTATTCTCCCTCCTCATTGGCTCCCACTGCTATCAATCACAACGAGGAGAGAGAGGGAGTGGGCCGAGTTATGGCTCTTTGTGTAAATGGACATGCATAGATGTGACTCGGGAATGAGTCTACTTGGTTGCCCCCATTGCCAACTGCTTGCTATGGGGGCACTCAGTAGAAGGGAGGGGCCAGGAGCACCGACGGGGGACTCAGCAAGTGAAGGATTGGGGTTGCTCTGTGCAAAACCACTGTACAGAATAGGTGGGTATGATATGTTTGTTATTAAAACAAAAAAGAAAGCCTTTCATATCACTTTAAGTGGCCCATGCTCTTCAAAAGGTAGAGCACCCCTGGGATAAGGTAATGCAAGCAGATACAGTGAAAACTTGCAGGAAGGATAAATGCAAATAACAATGGAGGCATATAAGCAGATAGAGTTACACTGATGTTGAGTCCAGCCGTTCCAAAGGGTAGCACAAAGGGTTAAATTCAACAAAAAAAGAGTGATGAGCATCAATTAAGGAGAGCCCTTCTGAACCGGGTGAGTTTCAATCATTGTATGACCAGCTTAACACCCAAGGCTACACAGCTATTATAGAAATCTACTTTTTATAAATTCCCAGTGGTTGTCAGAGCTTGTAGAACGGTCAGCATGGAAATGTTTCTGTTTTTATGCCATTGTTAGCGGGCCGATCCATCCTGCGTTATGGTAAAAGAATGCTCAGGGGTACAAGGTGGGTTCCTTAGTTTGGCACTTTAGTTGGGGGGTGTCAGGATGAGTTGCTGCCGGTCCTTAAACACTATGGCCCGGATTCACAAAGATTTACGCGGGCGTATCTAATGATACGCTGCGTAAGTCCACAGATGCACCGTCGTATCTATGCGCTTGATTCTGCAAAGGAGATACGCCTGAATTTCAGCTCTATCCGACCGATGTAAGTCTCCTACGCCGTCGTATCTTGGGCGCATATTTACGCTAGCCGCTAGGAACGTTTCCATTGATTTACGCGTCGAATATGTAAATGACCGAGATACGCCGATTCACGAACGTACTTGCGCCAGTCGCAGTAAGCTACGCCGTTTACGTAAGGCGTACGTCCGGCGTAAAGATAAACCACCAAATAGCAGGTGTAAGTCATGTTATGGTATGGATGTCGGAACTGCCGTCGGATTTTACGTTGTTTATGTAAGTCGTACGTGAATGGGGCTGGGTGTAGGTTACGTTCACGTCATATGAATTGAGCCGGCGTATCTTAGGGAGTAAATTCGACGTAATTCTGAGCATGCGAGCGCATGCGCTGTTCGTTCGGCCCTTCATTTACATGGGGTCACGGTTAATTTAAATGTAGCACGCCCACTACCTGCCTACTTTGAATTAGGCGGGCTTACGCCGACCCATTTACGCTATGCAGCCGTAATTTAGGGAGCAAATGCTTTGTGAATACTGGTCTTGCCTCTCTGTTACGTTGGCGTAGCACATATGAGCTGCGCTACGCCCGCTCAAATATACGCCACTCTACCTGAATCCGGCTATATACATCCCAAAGACAAGTGATGGTATGTGGTAAGCAGTTGTCTGACATCAGGTGACCTCTGACCTCTAGTCTTCCAAACTAATTGCAGTTCTCATCTATTCTGATAGATTGGAAATATTTGAATACACTAAAGATATAAAACTCAGCCAACTTTGTTTAAAACACAAAGGGAAGTCAGTGACCTGATGACACAATACAGCATTTCTGTGGGCTTCTGACTCATCCTTTCTGTATGTTTTTGTCTCCTTTGTACCATTCTTTTACTTCTTTTTTAATTAAGATAATTGGATGTTTGTGTTTTCTCCCATCAATGATGAGGTCGAATTAGTTCTTCTGACAATTAAATTTTACCATTATAATGGATGTTATTGTTCCTGTATAAAGATGTGATAATTGCTTCTTTCTTTGATTCTTCAACCTTCATAATGTATTTGTTATGATAAGAAGGGTAATGTGAAATCACTTGTTGCATATACTGTATTATTCATTACATGATGTGTTCTACTATTGTCTATACAGGTGTTTCATTAATTAAGGTGCGTAACAAAGAAAAGGTGCAATATCAGTAGTCAAACTAGATGTCTGTCCATAGTCATCTCAGGATATGTGCAGCTGACAATGAACTGTCCATGCAGCTAGCAAGTGTAGCGCCTGGTTACTTTAGGTACCGGTGCTATTTAAATTTAGAGGGAGATCAGAGTGTAGTTAAACTCTGATCCAAATTGTTATGTGCAAAACAGGGTCTCTGTCTCAGCTTGGCTGTGCTATGGGCTTATTCTGTTGTGCTGGGGTGTTCTTCCCACCCCTGTGCAGTAGGTGGCATCAGTGGAGTCAAGGTTTGGGTGCTCTTCTCCAGCAGCCAATCAGGAGGGTGTGGCCTCGCTGTGCATGCTGGGGAGGGTATTTATGGGGCAGACGCCATTAGTTCTGGGTTCTCCTTCGTCCAGTGTGGCACCCACCTTTAGGGTGGCCACATCACGGCGCCCCGGCATTATGGTCTACCTGGCCGGGGCGTGCGTGCCACATGGTGTTCCTGGTTCCGGAGCCATGTTGGCCTGGAACATTTGAGCAGCAAAGGGGACCCAGTGAGCGACTGTGTTCAGACTTTTGAGTATCCCAAGCGGTAGTGCTGTACGGTGGGGAGTCTGTCTGAGGAGCGCCAATGAGAGGCTGGCGGTCCAAAAGGGCCTTGACAAACCACCGGGGATCAAGGTAGCCGGACACTGAAGCAGGGATCACCTGTCAGTCGGTACCTGAGCGACAAGTTGAAGGAGACCCAGGCGTAATTCATCTAAGGAGGATTGCCTCCGTAACTACAAGTCAGAGAGGACCTGTGGCAGAGGTGTCTCCCTGACGTTCACCAAGGAGGGTCTGTGGCAGAGACTTTTCCTCAAGTTCAAGTTCACTAAGGAGGGTCTGTGGCAGAGACTTTCTCCTACAAATGTTTAAGTGATACTCCGGCCAGGTCAGTGAGAGACGCCTGTCCGTGTACGCTAATCCCACTCTGGCAAGAGCGGTGCAGAGAAGTGTTACACTTGGGAGCAGGACCTATCATTACGCCTGAATTTGCTATTCTCCTTTCTTCCTTAAACTTTATTTTCCTCACCACAAGTTTTATTGCTTTTACCCGGCTGGGTAATAAAGAGCACAGCAAAGAGCACCTGTTGCGGACATTCCTTTACTTCTACTAAATGCATCATGCACCCCTAGGAATTCGGAAGAGCCACGAGGTAAATGTACCACCTCAAATAACCAGCAGCTTCTCCGGGGGTAGTGCTACACAAGCAAAACCGGAAACTGTTCCCACTAGGAAAGATCCTAATTTAATTTTTAATCAAAATAACATTTGAGTCGCAAGGCCCCTGGATGACTACTAATAGAGTACATAACAGATTGAATTTTTTTTAAGGCACATAGTACTTTTGAAATACAGAACCAGAAAGCTAAAATTATTATAAAATTATTATTTTTTAAATAACAAACAGGTTTATATTATACCTGTAATGGAGTTACACAGAGTGGCCCTGAACCTCTTCTTTTCGGGTCCCCCTCAACGCTCTTGGCGCTTCCTCTTCTGTGAGTGCCCATGTAGCAAGCTACTTGCTATGGGGGCATTTGTGCAGGAGCGATCCTGAGCCGTACTGTGTGAAAAACACACACACAATGTGGCTCAGCCCAGCCTTCTGCTCCCTCCTCAATGAATTTGAATGACAGCAGTGGGAGCCAATGGCTCCTGCCTCTGCCTGTTAAATCTTGTGTGAAGAGGGGGAGAGGAGAGAAGTCTGCAGCTGGACACAGTTTTGGATCAATTCAGGACTCAGGTAAGTACAAGGAAGGGGGGAGGGATGGAACATGTTTGCTGTAATGCAGGGAATGCATTGAGATAAAAAAAAGTTTAGGCTTTAGAACCACTTTATTGATATACAAACATGTTAGTCGTATGCTATTCAAAGACAGTATTATGCAAACAGGACATTTGTATGGACAGATTACCCAGGTACACACAGATATCCTCCATATTTAGGAAGATTTTTATTAACATATTAAATTAAGATTTAGTAGAAGGAGATTAATGTCTGATAGTTAGTCTTGAACACTGGACTCATATAATGCTGTCAGTATCCACCCTCCTTGATACTCTGTAGGGCAGTGGTCATCAACCCTGTCCTCAGGGCCCACTAACAGGCCAGGTTTGCAAGATAACTGAAATACATCACAGCTGATATCATTTGCTCCTCAGTGATTGCAGTATTCTAGACTGCATCTCCCCAAGGTAATACATAAAACCTGGCCTGTTAGTGGGCCCTGTAGGACAGGGTTGATGACCACTGCTGTAGGGCACCTACACACCGCGGCCTGAATTTTACAGCCCATTAATCAATGTGTGGAGCCTGTGATGTCCCACAGAGTTCTCTCTGCTTAGCGCAGAAGCAAAAACTCTGTAATTTGTAGAGGCATGATCATGTGATTTTGACAGGTCATATGTCCAGGCTCTTCTCCTGGCTTTTTTTTTCCTTTTTTTTTTAACTGAAGCTAGATGACTGCAATGCACATTTTTAGGGCACATTGCTATACTTTTTAGGTGGATTAGGGGGTTAGGGGTTAGGGATTAGGGTTAGGGTGTTGGGGTTAGGGGAATGGTCTCCCATTAAAGAATATGGCTAGGACTCAGGAATTGGAACAGGGACCTCTCCCAGAGGTCAAAGGTCAGAAGGCGGGTTCCCAGTGGTCAAAGGTCACAGGGCATGGCTGACCCACCCCCACCAAAGTGTACCGCCTACTCCAACTAAGTCAGGGAATGAACACGGCTGGGCACAGGGACGTATATATATACGTCCCCTTTAAGAGTCCAGCCGGTGGTGCGCTCGTGACCCGGTCCGAAGCTCTGTGACCACGTGCACGGGACTCAAAGACCGCCGCGATTGGTCACAGGAGCTGAAGAATGGGGAGAGGTGTGTGTAAACACACCTTCCCCGTTCTTCTGTGTGGCAGTGACACTGATCGTCTGTTCCCTGATATAGGGAACGACTATCAGTGACATCACGCCTACAGCAACGCCCCCCTACAGTAAGAATCACTCCCTTAGGGCACACTTAACCCCTTAGCGCCAACTAGTGGTTAACCCCTTCACTGCCATTGACATTTTCACAAAAATCTGTGCATTTTTATAACACTTTTCGCTGTGAAAATGACAATGGTCTCAAAAATGTGTCAAAAGTGTCCGATGTGTCCGCCATAATAATCACAGTCACTAAAAAAAAACGCTGATCGCCGCCATTAGTAGTAAAAAAATAAATTATTAATAAAAATGCCATAAAACTATCCCCTATTTTGTAAACTCTATACATTTTGCGCAAACCAATCGATATACTCATATTGCGATTTTTTTACCAAAAATAGGTAGAAGAATGCGTTTCGGCCTAAACTGAGGAAAAAAAAACATTTTATATCTTTTTTGGGGATATTTATTATAGCAAAAAGTAAAAAATATTGAATTTTTTTCAAAATTGTTGCTCTATTTATGTTTATAGCACAAAAAATAAAAACCGCAGAGGTGATCAAATACCACCAAAAGAAAGCTCTATTTGTGGGGAAAAAAGGACGCCAATTTTGTTTGGGAGCCACGTCGCACGACCGCGCAATTGTCAGCTAAAACGACGCAGTGCCTAATCGGAAAAAGGGGCAAGGTCCTTAACCTGCATATTGGTCCGGGTCTTAAGTGGTTAAATGTGCTGTTTTTTTTTGTTTTTTTACAGCAATGTGGTACCACTGCTTTTGAAATTAGCCCCACTGGGTTTTAAATAAGCTATTGTCATTTATTAAACTGAGGCTTGCAGGGCAAGCTTTTCAACTTGGCCACGGCCAGCTTAAATATATACCGGTGTGTGTGTGTGTATATATATATATATATATATATATATATATTCCTGTAATTATTTCCAGGAAAGTTCATAATTTATATTGTATTGTGTTCATTCTACTTTCTTTATACAGTACATCTTTTATTTTCCTTTCTAGCTGACTATTTTTGCACAGCAAATGGAATATATACACCCAGCGTTTCACACTGCTGCTTCTGTATAGTGTCTGAAAATGGGATCCAATGGATGGACTTGCTGTATAGTTTTTAGTATCTTTCCCCATCTCAGTCGTTACCCCTAACTGAACTTGAGCTCTAACCAGTTGCAGACGTCAAGTTCATCACTCTGCCAGAATTACATGATTGCTTAAACAGTTATTTACTCCCACCAGAGTTTAAATGTATTCATGTAAGCATTGGATTGATTTCGTAACCACCTTTGTGAGTCTAACAGACAAATGTCTGTCTGCCAGAAATGCTTTATTCCAGTGTATGTTTTCTATGTTTCCCAGTAGTGACTTGTGTCATACTATTGGTGAGCTTTTCTATCCAAATACTTTGCATTTAAACTTTTTGAAGCTTTGGCTAACATTTTTGGGATTTTATTTAGCTGCATATGTCAAACTGAGATCAATCTGATGTAAATTATCTGCCAGTTTTTATTTTCATCTGTCTTCTGAAAAAAATAAAAAAAATAATTCAAAAGTCATTCTGAACAGTTAATCAGTTAAATTTTGATAATCTACTTGGTGTAAAACTACACAGTAAAAGAAACTGTTCAACAAACCTTTACAAGTAAATTTCAAGTCATTTAACTAACGAGTTAAAAAAAAACACCCAATTCCTCCAACCGCACATTTAATGTGGATGGGGGAATCCTACCCTCTGAGTTATTGTTCTGACAGTAGGGAGTACTCCTGTCATGATCACTACCGTGTCGGGCGGGCGGCGAGGCGTGGTCGTCCCCCAGTTGGCTCTGGGTGGAATTGAACCCAGTACCTCTCCATTGCTGGTCCAGGTCTTTGCCTCTGAGCCACTGCTCAGTTGATATTCTTCTTGCTGTCCGTCGGAGCCTGGTTCTGAACTCGTGCAACTTTGGACCAATCAGTGGCCTGAGCGGCCTATTTAAACCAGCCCCTTCCTCCTTGCAAATTGCTGGTTCGTTTGCAGTGTTTGCTACTGGAAACCTTATCTGTGGATATCCTGTTTACCTGACCTTTGGCTTGCTCTCTGGATTGCTGCTCTCCTTGACCCTGTGACCCCGGCTTGAACTTTGGACTGTCTGACTTATCTACCCCTGACCTTGGCTTTGAACTTCGGATACCCTACCTGCTCCAACCCCTGACCTCGGCTTGTTCTCTGGATTATTCTTCAGCCTTGTTCCTGTTTGAGCACCTTCTGTTTGGACTATTTCCTGTGTGCTTCTGAACAGCCTCCAGTGAGCTTTGGCTATCCAGTTCCCAGTCCACCTTGGATTCCCTCCTGCCACTGGACCCGGTGCCTCTTGGTGCGTCCTTCCTTCTGTCTCAAACCCCAGCGGGTGGATCGCATTGAGTCGCAAAGGTGAGCCGCCCTTGGCATCTCGGCCTCGGTAAGTAACGTTCCTGACACCTCCCTGTTGTCAGAATACACTGATAAATGCTGCCATCCATTGCCGGTGGCACCAATCAATTGGGAAGGACCTGACAGGGTGTTTGTACAGATGTAAATTGGTAGATCAATGCCTGTACAACCAGCCTGTACTTGTATTGAAATACGGTTGGTCACTGGTGAGCCAGCTACATTTTGATACATATATGCAGTAATTAATAAAAGTAAACATTTTTAGACTATCATCTCTAAACTTTTAAAAACGTATATCTTACTGGTTGTTATAACATGGATGTGGTACATAATTTAATTTTACATAGCAGTCTATTATTAAAAAAATCCAGTATCTGTTTACATTATGTAGCCATCTTTTTTTGGGGGGGAGGGGGGTTTATGACAATTGGGCTTCACCAAACTGGATATTGCACTAAACCTGTAGGTAAATAAAAGAACCAGAAAATGTGCTAAGAAGAAGAGTGAGTGTGATAATAAAGTTGGCAATGCCTCCACCAAGGACAGGACCTCTTAGAACAGGACATATGCTTCCTGGGGAATAACCCAGTAATCTATTACAAATAATTGGGAGCAGAGGAACTACTGCAACCCGTATATATCATTCATTATAAGAATATAGATGTACACCAGCACGGAAATAATTCAAGCTTTATATAAAAAAATAATAATAATAATAACAGTATATTTATTCAGGGTACAAACATGTATTCCCAGCAAAAGTCCAAACTAGAGTCCTGGTGTAATTTTGCACATATACTAAGGTATCTTATCAATGTATTATGAATTAATTAATTGTTATTGATACTAATGGTATGCTCTTGTAATCTACATAATGTTATAGATGCATGCCGGGCTGCCTTGAAGAAGCAGAAGTCTGCAAAACAAGTTGGCTTCTCTGCATACACAAGCATCTGTTTGTATTTTGTGCTTTAAGTATCAACTATGGTCACCACCAATATGACCAATGTTATTAATGGACTGTAATTTGAATCTGTACTTTGTAATAAATCTTTAATTTTATCAAATTCTTTGTGATTGTGCTAACCTCGGTGACAGATATTAACACAACCGATACAATCCAATCACCCTTAGAGGGAACATAGGAATACTTGCCCAATAGTCTCTACTTCTGGTCTTGGTGAAATACCAGATCAGCTCCTGTGTGTATACTGTAAGATCATGTAACAAGTTCTGTCTCTAATTCCTAGAAACGCCCCTTTGGAAACACCTCTTTTGAAAACATCACATCCCTCCAATCAGGGTTTCTGACCATGCTAGCAGGGACAGAAATGACCTGCAAATAGCCCAAAAACTAACAAGCACAGCAAGTTACAAATATAGGCAGTGTGTGTGTGTGTGTGTGTGGGGGGCAGAATATCCCTTTGGTAAGACATTTAAGAATACATTTACTAAGTTTGCAGTACATGTGACATAAAACTTTTGAGAATGACACAAATAATTTCCACAAAGTCTGCTGCTTCAGAGTTTTTGATCTTTTTGTCAGATGTTACTATGGGGTATTGAAGTATAATGTTGCGTACAGGCGGTCGAAATTTCCGACAAGAAAAGTTCGATGTGAGCTTTTGGTTGGAAATTCCGACCTTGTGTAGGCTCCATCTGACTTTTTCTGTCAGAATTTCCAACAGCAAAAATTTGAGAGCTGGTTCTCAATTTTTCCGACGGGAAAAGTTCTTGCCGGAATTTCCGATTGTGTGTTTGCGGCATTACTCTTTCATGCCTAAGCCTATTTCTGAAATTTGGTGTTTACGAGTTAAAATCCATAATTTTTGCTAGAAAATTAATTAGAGCCCCCAAACATTATATATATATATATATATATATATATATATATATATATATATATATATATATATATATATATATATATATATATATATATTTTTAGCAGAGAATCTAGAGAATAAAATGGCGATTATTGCAATATTTTATGTCACACTGTATTTCTGCAGCGGTGTTTTAAACGCAACTTTTTGGGGGAAAAGACACTTTCATGAATTAAAAAAAAAATGAAACAGTAAAGTTAGCCCAATTTTTTTGTATAATATGAAAGATGATGTTACTCCGAGTAAATAGATACCAAACATCTACTGATGAAGGCCAATGAGAGGCCAACATGCGTTTAGAGGGGAGGAGTCGAATCTGTGATGTCAGGCGAAGCACCGCGAGTCTAGATCTGCGGTGAATGAGCTGGTGATTTGATACATGCTGTACAGGTCTTTTCTCTCTATGTCGACTCTTCTTCATGTCTCTATAATGTCGAATCTTTTCTCTCTATGTCGAATTTTTTCTCTTTATGTAGAATAATATTGGACTAATAGAGTTAAGGTTAGGCACATTCGGCCGCAAAGAAAATGAAAATAAAGCATTTGTTTATGCCGGATCTTTCGTTTTTCGTTTTTTGTGCTTTTGTTATCATTTGTTAAAACGATAACGAAAATACCTGAAATTCGGACGAAAATGCATTCGGACGAAAACTAATGCACAGTCTAGTAACAATAGAGATTTCCGGCGGACCAGATGATCGCCGGAGTCTCTATGATCATCAGAGGCCGGGCCCAATGTTATGACGTCATGCCCGGCCTCTGCATTCAAAAAAACTGTGCCGTTTCGGCTGTGAAGCAGTGATTTTTTTTTTTAGGCTTCCCAGCAGCCTAGTGGTGAGATGTGAGGTCTTTTTGACCCCACATCTCACTGTAAAGAGGTCCTGTCATGCCATATTCCTATTACAAGGGATGTTTACATTCCTTGTAATAGGAATAAAAGTGATCAAAAAAAATTATATATATTTTTTAAAGTGTCAAAATAAAAAAAATAAGTAAAATAAACAGTAAAAACAAAAAAAAAACTAAAGCGCCCCTGTCCCTGTGTGCTCGCAGAAGTGAACACATACGTAAGTCCCGCCCACATATGAAAACGTTGTTCAAACTACACATGTCAGGTGTCGCCGCAAATTTTAGAGCGAGAGCAATAATCCTAGCCCTAGACCTTCTCTGTAACTCAAAACATGTAACCAGTAATACAATTTGAAAGCGTCGCCTATGGGGACTTTTAAGTACCGAAGTTTGGCGCCATTCCACATGTGTGCAATTTTGAAGTGTGACATGTTAGGTATCTATTTACTTGGCGTAACTTCATCTTTCACATTATGCAAAAGAATTGGGCTTACTGTTTTTTTTTTTAAAAGCATGAAACGCGTTCGCAAATACCGTGTGAGATAAAACGTTGTAATGACCACCATTGTATTCTCTAGGGTCTCTGATAAAAAAACATATATAGTGTTTGGGGGTTCTATGTAATTTTCTAGCAAAAAATTGTGATTTTTACATCGAAAACCAACGTTTTTTTTTCCTGACGGGATTCCCTGCCGTGTGTAGAGGGCTTTAGTGTAGTTATAGTCCATGTGTCATTTCATTGCCTTACCTTGTAATGTTAGGCTCACATCTTGTGGCTACACTTTGTAATATCATGGCTGAGTAATTTTTTTATGTCTATGTATTCCTTCACCTAGCTTGCCTTTATTCACCAAAGGGACAAGACAACTTCCTGTTCTGGGTCACATGACACCCAATGAATGAATTGCCATTCTCTCTGTGTCACATGGCAAATGTGGGAGTGCTACTGTAATAAAAAGCATTTTTTTCTGCTTCACCAGTGAGTTCTCTGTGTGTCTGTGATTGCTCTGCCTGCTTGTGGCTGTGAAATGTAATTAATGTGTAGCTAGTTCTCACCTGCACCAGCACTAAACTGAGAGACCCAGGGGTTATGAGATATGTAATTTATTTAAAGGAAGGTCTGTTCCCACACTACAGACATACTGTTGGTCATGCTCTACGCAGTGCCATGCGGCATTGAACACAAACAAAAATGGCTGGCAAAGGAAAGTGAATATTTACTCTACTGTGTATACTGTTCAACAAATGATACCTTGAAACTAAATGATCACTGTACATCTTACGCAGGTAAAAAAACACAATGTCCAGGTAGGATAGTTTTATAATGCCTTCAAATATATTGGTTTTAAAGCGGGGGTTCACCCTAAAAAAATAAAAATGTTTTGTCTACCATGCCAGCCAGCATACTAGCGTGAGCTACAGTATGCCTTTATTTTTATTTTTTTAGCTGTACTCACAGTTTAATCCCTTAGTTAAGTTTCAGACTCCCCGCGGGGAGTAGGCGTTCCTATGAAGAGGGGAACATGATTGACGGCCGGCTATGGCGCGTCACGCTTCCCGAAAATAGCTGAAATAGGACTTGGCTCTTCACTGCGCCTGCACAGTCAGCTCCTAGTCTGTGCGCAGGCGCCGTATAGCGCCGTGAAGAGCCGAGTCCTACTCCGGCTATTTTCGGGAAGCGTGACGCGCCATAGCCGGCCGTCAATCATGTTCCCCTCTTCATAGGAACGCCTACTCCCCGCGGGGAGTCTGAAACTAAACTAACGGATTAAACTATGAGTACAGCCCAAAAAAATAAAATAAAGGCATACTGTAGCTCACGCTAGTATGCTGAATGGCATGGTAGAAAGTTGTATTTTAGGGTGAACCCCCGCTTTAAGTAAATACTGGTGGGCTCAATCTCCCATTGGGTTTCAAACATCTGGGATCCTGGAAGTAGAGATTCCCTTTCAAAGATCTTTACAGTTACCCTTTTTCTTCCTCTACTTTGGCTACAGCATATCCCACAGTTTTAGCATTTCTTGTGTGTGTGTGTGATGTGGTTACTGATAAATGTAGGATTGTCCATAGAAATACATAGAGTATGGGCTGCAATACTGCCAAGCAAAATATATCATGGATGCAGTGAGGGGAGTAATCTCCCCTTCAGGATTTCAGTGGATGACTGACACGCAGTTGTTTTCCCAAAATGAGATAGGAGTTCTTGCATACTTAAACAAACACAAAGAATCTATTAGTTAGTGCCAAAGCATTTGATGGCTAAAATATAAAATATATTTTGTAAAGTGGAAATTATAATATTTTATTGTAAATCTGAAATGTTTTTTTTTTTTTTTATTGGAAATAAATATTTATTACAGGATGCATCCATAACAATCAGTTTGCACAGCATGTGGAACATTTTCTAAGAGGAAATCCAAGCACCACATGCATGCTTGATTAAATTCTGTGCAGAATGACTATTTAGGATATGCCATTCTCTGACGTTGGAGAATATGTCCCTCCTTTGACTTATTCTGTCATTTTTAGTACAAGAGCTGCAAAAAGAGCTTTCAGAATGCTTAGAGCTTGTACAGAGCTCAGTGTGTAGTGACTATGAAGGGTAAATATAAAATACTAAAAGGAAGTGTTTCAAAATCACCTAAATAAAAAAAAAAACAGCAGTTTAACCACTTCCTGACGGCCGTACGACTATATACGGCCGCAGTGTGGTTCTAAATCTCTGGGTCGCCGTCTTTTTACGGCCTCCGCTCCTCCAGGCCACTAGGGGGCAGGCGAGCGGCGGCGCGCGTGCCCTCCGCATTACTGAGATGCCGATGCGCGTGCCTGGCAGCCGCGATGTCCTCCAGGCACCCGCGACCGGTGGTAACAGAGACAGGGACGTGGATCTGTGTGTGTAAACACACAGATCCACGCCCTGTCAGGGAGAGAGGAGACCGATCTGTGTCCCTTGTACATAGGGACACAGATCGGTCACCTCCCCCAGTCAGTCCCCTTCCCCCACAGTTAGAAATACTATGCAGGGTACACATTTAACCCCTCCCTCACCCCCTAGTGTTAACTCCTTCAATGCCAGACACATTTATACAGTAATTAGTGCATATTTATAGCACTGATCACAGTATAAATGTGAATGGTGCCAAAAATGTGTCAAAAGTGTCCGATGTGTCCGCCATAATGTCGCAGTCCCAATAAAAATCGCAGATCGCCCCCATTACTATTAAAAAAAATAATAAAAAATAATAATTCTGTCCCCTATTTTGTAGGCGCTATAACTTTTGCGCAAACCAGTCGCTTATTGCGATTTTTTTTTTTTTACCAAAAATATGTATCGGCCTAGACTGAGAAAAAAAATTGTAAAAAATTGGGCTATTTATTATAGCAACAAGTAAAAAATATAAATTTTTTTTTCAAAATTTTCGCTCTTTTTTTGTTTATAGCGCAAAGAATGAATGTGAAGGGAGCTGGTTTAAGCTCCCTGAGCACATGGGGATGTTGCAGAGGGAAAGATTATGTCTCCCTCTTCCCCCACACCTGGGGTTAATAGGTAATTTGGCCTTGGTGGGCAGGGAGGGTGGCCCCTCCCCTGCACACCTGAAAGGTAAAATCCCAGGTGGATTAGCCAGGGCCCAATGGATAGTTAGGAGCGGGTCACATGTCCCAGGGGAACCTTCTGGAAGGGTAGAAGGTTATTTAAGACAGGGCAACAGGCTGCAGCAGCCAGAACGCAAGGTGATCCCTACCTGTGAACTTGTTCCTGTGTTGTTGCCATGAAGAGCCTGCCGAGGATGGCGAGGCGTGGATGCAGCAGTGCCTCTCTTTATCCCCAGGTACAGAGCGACGTTATCTGCTGGGATCCTTCTCAGCTGAGCAGTCCGGGTCAGCTGCTGCTGCCTCTCCCCCTGAGGCCATCGCAGCGTCCCCCCTGGCATCACCTCAGAACACTCTCTCCTCCCCATTCATCTCTCCCTGCCTATTGGAGCCTTTGTCGGCGTCTGCATGGTCGTTGGACCAGGGAGCTGCCACTCCAGCTGTGGTCGTTCCTATTGGCGGCAGGGAGAAGGAGGCGGACTTTACCATCCCAGCTCTGCTTGATGTTCCGGAGCCTCTTCCGACCAAACGCAGGAGGTTGAATCGTCTCTCCCCTGCGCCCACAGGCAGCCTGCCACCGTCGGGAAGGGGGGCACAGAAGGCTGGGAGGAGCGGAGGACAGCGCGCGGGACGCGGCAGGGGGTCGGGTGCTCCCCCTAGAGGACAGCCTGCACCATCTTTTTCTTTTCTCCCACAGGTTCCAGGGCAGGTGTCGCAAGCAGCAGGTAGCAGCACAGAGGACCCCGGGCTGCCGGCCGGTCCCGGCAGCAGCGCCGCCAGGCCGCAAAGTACAGCTGGAGCTAGGGGAGGCGGCCAGGGTGCTTACACCCAGTCATCCCTTCAGGCACAGCAGATACCTGTGGTGTGTTCCCAGACGACTTCACCAGGTCCAGGTAACGAGAATTTGACTCAATTACATTTATTAACCTCATTAACTGCTTCTTTGTCCTCCCTGATTGCGGGTATGTCGCCTAATCTGTCTACAGCTAGTCAGAATGTACCTTGCTCTGTAGCTTCAGTATGGGCTAGCCCCGAGGAGGTACGGGGGGGGACAAGGAATGGGGGGTAATGTAGCCCCCTTGGCTGTCTTACCAAAGGTGACTGTAAATAGTGTTGAAATTCCTAATAATGTTTTTTATTGCAAAATATTTTTTATCATTCAAATATTTCAATATTATTTCAGTAATTTATTGTTTATTGATACACTGTTCCTCATATTCTCTCGGTTGAGGAAATCGCCCTTATGGTTTGGCTGCTGTAGCCCATCCGATAGGTACACTTTTTGGGTGTTTTTGCTGCTGTAGCCCATCTGATTACTACACAGCTCACTGAGTGTTGGCTCCTTAGCCATTCACTTACTTTTATTGTGTTTTTTTTTTTTTTTTTTCACATATACTGTAGCGCTGATCACTTTTTAATCATAATCCTAATAATGTGCCAGAAATCTGCGCCAGGGAAGCGCTGCCATGCACGCTCTCCCCTTTAGGCTACCATTTGACAGCAGCTATGAAAGAAAAAATTGTCAGAGGTGAGTTTGTGGACTTACTGTCACTCTTACCTTCTGTGAAGGAGTCTTTGTTTAAAGATAAAAAGGATGAGAGAGGTGATGAGGATAGGCGCAGGCTATCCAGAAGCTTCAGTAATTGGTTACAGGCATTTTTGATATACTCTAGTATTATATGTGAGAAATGTCCTGAGAAAAGTGTGGGCCTCCTGCAGCATGTGGACATCGTGCTGGAAACATACAAGAATTTTGGGGGGGGTTGCATGGTTTGTATACGACGAATCGTTTCGTCAGAAGTTAGCAGTGCACCCCAATTTGGAGTGGGGATCAAAAGATATCGGGCTATGGCTCAATCTTTTTCTAATCCTTTCCAAAAAGCACTATCCCCTGTGAGCCTGGAAAGAATGCGGCCGTGGCTGCAAATTTACACAGACAGGCAGATGGCCCAGCTGCTATTTGAAGGGTTTAGGGACGGTTTTGTTCTTCCTCCCTTTGACGGTCAAGGTTGTGACATAGGTAGAAATTTAAAGTCAGCCTTAGACTTACCTGAGGTGGTTAGGGGAAAAAAAATTTAAGGAACTGGAGGAAGGTAGGATTGCTGCCCCTTTTTTCTTACCCTCCTTTTGAGAATTTCAGAGTATCCCCTCTGGGGATCGTTCCTAAAAAAGAACAAAGATCGTTTCGGATGATGCATCACTTGTCTTCGCCAAAAGGGGATTCTCTGAATGATCAAATCAGTGAGGAAATGTCGTCAGTGAAGTATTCAACTTTTGACGATGCATTGGTTAAAATTTGTTTGCTCGGTCAAGGAGCATTTCTTGCCAAGACCGACATTCAGTCAGCCTTTCGTTTGTTACCCATTAACCCTTTGTCTTTCAGTTCCTTAGGTTTTGTTTTTGATGACTGTTTTTTCTTTGATCGGTGCCTTCCAATGGGCTGCTCACTCTCCTGCAGGTATTTTGAATCATTCGCTACCTTTCTGGAATGGGTGGTGCAGAGCCACTCTGGTTCATCCTTTTTGTTACACTATCTGGATGACTTCCCTTTCTTGGGGGTCTCGTCGTCCGATTGCTCAAACGTGTTGTCTTCTTTTTTACAAATTTGCGAGTCGTTTAACATCCCTTTGGCTCATGACAAAACGATATACCCGACAACACGGTTGGTTTTTCTAGGCATTACCATTGACACAGTAGCAATGGTGTTTGAGCTTCCAGCCGAGAAGGTCTCCCAATTGAGGGAACATCTGTGCATCATAATAAGGAAAAAGAAGGTCATATTAAAAGAAATCCAAAAATTACTCGGTCTTTTGGCCTTTGCGGCCAGAATTCTGCCTGTGGGGCGGATATTTTCTAGACGCCTTTATCTGGCTATTTTGGGTTTCCTCCCATATCAGAATCTCGGCTGAGATTTGGGAGGATCTGCTGGTCTGGTCACAATTTTTGGTTAATTTCAATGGCAGAGCAATTTTTCAGTCAGAGTTTGTAACAGACGAAGATTTTTGTTTATACACAGACGCAGAGGGATCAGTGGGTTTGTCAGCTATATGGGGAACCCACTGGTGCGCTTCGCTATGGCATCCTTGCTGGAGGAGAAAAGGCTATCTCAAGAACATAGTAATCTTAGAACTGTCTCCCATTCTGGTCCCATTAGAGATTTGGGGTAAGTACTTTGTAAATAAAAGATTACTTTTCAGCACCGACAATAAAGGGGTGTTTTTCGCTATAAATTGTTTATCACCCAAATCTCCTCCTGTCATCTCGCTGATTAGGTACCTGGTTTTCAAATGTCTGAGTCTAAATGTTTGGGTAAAGGCTCGTTATTTGCCTGGGAAACAGAATGTCATTGCGGACTCTCTCGCGCGTTTACAGATGAGGAGGTTCAAGTTGCTTTTCCCAGCCGCGGACGAGGAGGGGTTCCAGTGCCCGGCCCATTTATGGGAACTGATCTAGATCTGGTTCGTTCAAATATTATGAAGTCTGTCGCCCCCGCTACCCTGGCAGCGTACTCATCGGCCTGGCGGATGTGGCTGGCTCACGTATCTTCTATGGGAGAGGATGAGTTAGCATTTTCCGAAGGTTTGGTTTTGTCTCTTTTAAACAAATTACTGGCCAGCTCTGTATCCTGGTCTCAGGTGAATAAAACTTTAGCGGGAGTTTCTTTTTTTTTCGGAAAACTGAACAACCACCCCCCATGAAAATGGGGAGGGTAGTGCTGCGCTAATCAGTGGTGAATGGATAAGTGAATAAACAGGTGGGGGAGGGGAATGAAAGTAGGTGTAATTGAAATGAGGAGCAATATAGCCCAAATGGCATCAGCATAAAAATAAATATAAATGATCAGTGAACAATAACAGTAATGGTGCAAATCATATAACTACACAGGTTCCTCTTAATGTGATGAAATACACTATAAGTAATGGTGCAAAGAAATTCCAGGTAACTGTGCTAAGTGACACTCCTATACTGGTGATAAACAGTCCATCAACAGAGTTTGAAAAATATTAGCAAAAAATATAAGTAAAATTTCAAAAGTCCAAGAAAGCAAAAGTGCAAGTGTAGGTCCGCAATATGGAGTGAGAGGAAAATGGGTATCCAGTGATCCTTTTAGGGTAAGTAAGGATGTCCCCTTACCTTACTGCTGTAAGGTAACAGCATATAGATCCAACCACATTAGATGGTTCACTCGATGGGCTCTGATCCAACAACGGCAGGTCCTCCTCCTTGGAGTTCTCGTCCCAGGTTGGTCAGTTTCTCGCCCCAAAGAAATAAAGCATCGATGGTGTGATACCGTTTTAAAAATTTTAATTCTCAAAGAAAATAGACAGGGATACTCACATAATCCAAAATACAATTGAGCATGTAAAAAAGAGGGGCAATCTGTCGCCAACGTCACCTCCGATACCTCTCAGTGGACTCATGCGCATTCGTCACTATCATGTGACTTCCTCAGGAGTCCTGAGGAAGTCACATGATAGTGACGAATGCGCATGAGTCCACTGAGAGGTATCGGAGGTGACGTTGGCGACAGATTGCCCCTCTTTTTTACATGCTCAATTGTATTTTGGATTATGTGAGTATCCCTGTCTATTTTCTTTGAGAATTAAAATTTTTAAAACGGTATCACACCATCGATGCTTTATTTCTTTGGGGCGAGAAACTGACCAACCTGGGACGAGAACTCCAAGGAGGAGGACCTGCCGTTGTTGGATCAGAGCCCATCGAGTGAACCATCTAATGTGGTTGGATCTATATGCTGTTACCTTACAGCAGTAAGGTAAGGGGACATCCTTACTTACCCTAAAAGGATCACTGGATACCCATTTTCCTCTCACTCCATATTGCGGACCTACACTTGCACTTTTGCTTTCTTGGACTTTTGAAATTTTACTTATATTTTTTGCTAATATTTTTCAAACTCTGTTGATGGACTGTTTATCACCAGTATAGGAGTGTCACTTAGCACAGTTACCTGGAATTTCTTTGCACCATTACTTATAGTGTATTTCATCACATTAAGAGGAACCTGTGTAGTTATATGATTTGCACCATTACTGTTATTGTTCACTGATCATTTATATTTATTTTTATGCTGATGCCATTTGGGCTATATTGCTCCTCATTTCAATTACACCTACTTTCATTCCCCTCCCCCACCTGTTTATTCACTTATCCATTCACCACTGATTAGCGCAGCACTACCCTCCCCATTTTCAATTGCTTATGGTTTGATACACCTTCCAGTGCCGCAGCTGTACCTCCACTTCTCATCACTTTCATTTCCCCTCCCCCTTTCTTCCCCTCTCTGTTTCCCCTCCTTTGATAAGCGCGGTAATATCCATTTTTTCACTATTAACCACCCCCCATGCTCCTCTTTCTTTTCAGTAAAGCAGGCCCTGAAAGGCTACAGAAAAGGCGCAGGCAGCAAGGACAGCAGAATGGCGATAACCCCAGCTATCCTCGCAAAATTGTGCTCGGCAACAGAATTAGTTTGTTTTTCGCGTTATGAGGCGATCCTTTTCCGGGCGGTTTTTTCGTTAATGTTTTTCGGTGCATTTAGGTTATCTGAGAACGTGTCTCCTCAATAAGAAGGCCGAGTCCAATATGCACATGTCTCATGTTTTTCTTGAAAGTTCTCGTCTTACAATTTTTGTCCCCAGATCAAAAAAACAGACCAGTTCGGGAAGGGAGCGTGGATGAAACTACAGGCTTTCCCGGGCTCCCCCATTTGCCCGGTCAAGTTAGTAGGTCAGTTCCTGCAGGTAAGGGGTTCAAAAGGGGGGTCGTTCTTTATACACAACAACGGCCTTCCTTTGACCAGTTACCAATTCAATTCGGTTTTTCACAAGTGTTTAATTGTACTGGATATGGAGAGGTTGCCCCTCTCCTTGCACTCATTTCGTAATGGTGCGTCGACAGAGGCAGCTAGGTTGGGTCTTGACGTGGTTAACATCAAACGGATAGGTAGATGGCAATCTGACGCTTATAAATTGTACATTCGTCCTCATTGTTGTGTTTAATTTTCAGGTCAGGCCCTATCAGTATGGATAGTAGGGCACTCCTTCCTATTCTGGGCCGAAAGGAGAGCTCTGCGAAGAGTGTATTCCGAGAGTTTGAATTTCGACCCCAAGTTGGTGAACATTATCTGGCATGGTAGGAGGGGTATGGTATGGGCAAACCTGTTTGAAGAGTTGGGTTTACTGTTCCAGTCCATGCCTATCCCAGATGTTTTAATCATCCACCTCGGTGGGAACGATATAGGGCGTAGTAAGTCCCTGGATTTGTTGTTCCAGATTAAGGATGATCTGGGCCAGTTATGTCAGTCCTTCCCTGAGTTATGTTTTTTTTTTTTTTTTTCTGAAATATTTCCGAGACTGGTATGGTCGAGGACTCCGTTTGAGAGGGTCAGGAAAAGGTTGAACAGGGCAATAGCAAAGTTCATGCCCACTATTGGGGGTTTGTCCTTTAGGCACGTAGATCTAGAAGGGGGAATTGCGGGACTTTTTAGATCGGATGGGGTTCATCTTTCTGAAATTGGGCTCGACATTTTCAACAATAACCTTCAGAATATGGTGGAGTTGGCCGCGAGGCGGGGTGGTTGGGCCGGTCTTGTTTAGGAGGCCAGATTGAAAACAATCCCGGCTAGTGGGGTTAGTTAATAATAAAGTGGATCCAACCTGAGTCGTAGTGACTGGGTTGATGAATGGTGTGGTTAAGTAAATAAGTGATGTGTTATATGGTGTATATATTGAGTTGGTTAATTGCTCAATAAATATGGTCAATTTAAACAAATAATACCAGTAATAAAGGCCTGCGGCCAAGTTTACTCCACCTCCTGCCTCTGAAGTCGTTATTTCAGGTAAAACATTCTGCATACAGTCCCATGAATGTGAAGGGAGCTGGTTTAAGCTCCCTGAGCACATGGGGATGTTGCAGAGGGAAAGATTATGTCTCCCTCTTCCCCCACACCTGGGGTTAATAGGTAATTTGGCCTTGGTGGGCAGGGAGGGTGGCCCCTCCCCTGCACACCTGAAAGGTAAAATCCCAGGTGGATTAGCCAGGGCCCAATGGATAGTTAGGAGCGGGTCACATGTCCCAGGGGAACCTTCTGGAAGGGTAGAAGGTTATTTAAGACAGGGCAACAGGCTGCAGCAGCCAGAACGCAAGGTGATCCCTACCTGTGAACTCCCTCCCCCCCTCCCTTGTCGCGGCCTAATTATTACTGGTTTTCTCTCTTGGTTTGTAATGAACAAGAGGGGTTAGTTAATAATAAAGTGGATCCAACCTGAGTCGTAGTGACTGGGTTGATGAATGGTGTGGTTAAGTAAATAAGTGATGTGTTATATGGTGTATATATTGAGTTGGTTAATTGCTCAATAAATATGGTCAATTTAAACAAATAATACCAGTAATAAAGGCCTGCGGCCAAGTTTACTCCACCTCCTGCCTCTGAAGTCGTTATTTCAGGTAAAACATTCTGCATACAGTCCCATAAAAACCGCAGAGGTGATCAAATACCAACAAAAGAAAGCGCTATTTGTGGGAAAAAAAGAACGTCAGTTTTGTTTGGGAGCCACGTCGCACGACCGCGCAATTGTCAGTTAAAGCGACGCAGTGCCAGAAGCTGAAATTTCACCTGGGCAGGAGGGGGGTTTATGTGCCCAGTAAGCAAGTGGTTAAAGCTAGATTTTGTTTATGTTTTATTTTTTGAAAACATTAAAGGGGTTGTAAAGGAATTTTTTTTTCATAATAAGCATCCTTTACCTGCAGACATTCCTCTTTTCACTTCCTCATTGTTCGTTTTTGCTCAGAAGTTGCTCTATTTCTTCTCTGTTCTGTTCACTTCCTGCTTGTCTGATTGTTACTCACCACCGTGAAGGGAGGCTTTACTGCGGTGGTCAGTGACGTGCTCGCCCCCTCCTGGGAACTACATCTGTGCGGCAGGATGCTTTCTACGTGTTAGAGACTTCAAGGAGGTGTGAATTACTGGGCGTGCCGCAATGCATACTGGGAAATGTAGTTCTTACATGAACGAGCACCGCAAACCAGGAGGTGATATAGATGAAGGAATGTCATAGGTATTTACTCGGTTTTTAACAGAATCATTACACTATTCTGTCTGTCTACCTTGCAGACATTAATTTCAGGCAAACATTTTTTTTCCTTTACAACTCCTTTACAACTCCTTTAAATGAAGTAAATGTAGTAAAAATACTATATTTTCATTTAATGTTCATCCGTTTGGACTACACATATATGGTCAGTTTTCACAGAACATAAAAAGTACACAACTTCAGATAAAATATTTTTCAGAAAAAATTAAAGTATTGAAGATGTTATAAGCAACCATACATCAAATAACATTTGCATTTCATTTAAAAGATACTTAGAATCAATGAAAGAAAAAAGTGGTCATCAATATAAAAGACACACAGAAGCACCATACAGAGGTCAGATTCTCTCCCGTGAGAGCAACGTAGGAATGAACATTTCCTGATCATTGTTAAGCCAGCACATTATTAAATGTATTTGCTAGCATTGTTCCTTTGGATCGTTATTCTACTTTTCTTTATTGCCACATGTGATGGAAACATTCCAAGCTAAAAGTTCTCTCCAGTGCATGCTACAAGACAAATGATTTGTCTGTATAATCAATCAACGGGATGCAGTTGTATGCTTTATATTCAAGTTCAAAGATATCACTGTGGCTTTTCTGTCACTGGGAGAACATACAAACTTCTGAGCATCACTGATTCATATATCAGGGTTTAATTTTGCAAATGCCAGTCACCCTGGCTGACAATGTACAAATAACAGGGTAATTCTTGGATCAAATCGCCTCTCTTCAGTGCTTTGAAATTTTGACGACAGTCTGCCAGCTTCAGACCTTGTTTTAATCACATCAACCACATAAAAGACTAGATTTGTTTATCACAGGTCATTTCAAATACCAGTGATAAGCATGCTTAGGAAAATGCTGTCTTATCCAAGACTCCATAAGGACTTTTTTGTTCCACTCTTAAATTTTTCTTTGAATCAAAATTGTTTTTGTTTGCTTTAAACCAATACTATATCTGAGCTTATTTTCCTTTTATGTGGAAAATATGTTTGATGAAATAAATTGAAGATCTAGGCTTAAAGTGATTGTAAACGATCACATTGTAAAACAACCCATTCAGTTTAAAATAGAAATTAAAGAAATGAAAGGCAAAATATTTTTGTATAATATATATATATATAAAAAAAACACATTATAAAGACCTTATTTTCCTTTTTTAGAAGTGATCACATTCCCTTTGTTCTCAGCTGCATAAGAGCCGCATAAGAGCTGTGAAGAGGAGAAGCTGCCTCACACTGAGCTTCCCAGTGAATGACTGTGCAAGGACACATCTGATCATTGAAGGAGAACAGGCTTATGCCGCGTACACACGATCGGTCCATCCAATGAGAACGGTTAACCGATGAAGCTGACTGATGGTCAGTCGTGCCTACACACCATCGGTTAAAAAACTGATCGTGTCAGAACGCGGTGACATAAAACACAACGACGTGCTGAAAAAAAAACAAAGTTCAATGCTTCCAAGCATGCGTCGACTTGATTCTGAGCATGCGTGGCTTTTTAACCGATGGTTGAGCCTACTAACGATCATTTTTTTTCTATCGGTTAGGTATAATTTAAAACACTATGATTAAGCACTAATTTATAGTGCGAAACGCGTCAGCTGTATTACTCTGTGTTGTGTGCTGTGACTTGTAGTGCATTTTTCCTTTTTTAAATAAAGACAACCATCAAGGTTTTTTGGAGTGCGGCTGTCCATATTTTCTTTTTCCATGTGTTGCCTTGTGCATTGCCAGCATCCTTGATCTTCTGAGACCATACTGATCATCCTAACACAATCCACCTGGAGCGGTAACTTTCTTTCTTAAATTTAAAACAAGATTGCTTTTTTTTAACCTATGGATAAATAACCGATGGGGCGCACACACGATCGGTTTGGTCTGATGAAAACGGTCCATCAGAACGTTCTCATCGGTTTGACCGATCGTGTGTACGCGTCATTAGTTCCCAACATAGCTGAAGAACTGACCACGGTGAGTTCCCCTGTGGTAATGTGGTAATTTTTTAATAGGAAAACAGAGGGACTGGCAGGAACACCAGGGATTTCACATGAAGGAAGTAATACAAGGAGAAAAGGATCATTTTTCATACATGTACATGGTACAGCAGGGCTATATCAGGAATATGGAGTGTTGGGGTAGCAAAATCTTTATGTTATATCAATTATAAACAAAAAATGTACTTAAATACATAACAAAAGAAAAAAGAATGGTAGTCATGTCATGCCATTGGCCATGAGCTTGGCATTAATTAATACTGTATATTGGCACACTATGGTAAAGAAATTACACACTGTTCTATTGAAGTTAAGTGGCAAAGGCAACACTGTAATATAAGACAAAGAAGGATAGTGCAATGTATGGAGTAAAAATATTCCCAGAATATCCTCTTAATATATTGAAAACTTGTTGAAGTTACTTGAAAAAGGTAGTCTGATTTGTCTTTGTTCTCAAAACAAAATAAGTCAAGGCAAAGACACCTTGAACTAAAAGAAACCACCATTATACATGGCCTATACACAGTAAACGTAATCACATATTGCCAAAAATGTTACTTTTATTACTCACATTAAATCCACATACATCATAAATAACTTATTATTACCCCTTTACCAAAATAGAAAGACGTTGTCTTCATGACATTATAAAGTCTAAGGACTCTTTCACACGGGACGGATCCGTGATGATCCGCCCTGTGAATCTCCGCTTGCTCAGCGGGGATCGCTCCGCTGATCCCCGCTGAGCCAGCGGATGACAGGGCGGTCTCCGCACACTGTGCAGGGACCGCCCTGTCAGATCTCCGCTCTCCCCTATGGGGGGATCGGATGAACACGGACCGTCTGTCCGTGTTCACCCGATCCGATCCGCAAGACGGATGGAAAAATAGGGTTTTCCTCCTCCTGCAGAATCGGAGGATTGCGGACCCGGATGAGATCGGGTGTCAGCGAATGTTCATCTGCTAACACCCGCAATCTCATAGGTATCAATGTATGTCCCTTTTTCATCTGTAAACGGATGGATGAAAAAGCAGACATACGGTCCTTACAAGGGCATTCAACTTTACGGGGTGCATTTATGACCACCAATGCCACGCTGGATTTAAGTGAGTTGGCACACAGTATTCAATAAATTCCCTATCTGTTTTTAATAGTGGGATGGTATGTTTTTGCTCTGTGCAGAGGGTGTAGACACATTTTTTTCCTACAAATAGAGCTTTATTTTGTTGGTATTTGACCACCACTGGGTTGTTTATTTTTTATGCTGTAAATGGAAATGCCAAAAATTTAGAAAAACAAACCATATTTTTTACTTTCTGTTATAAAACATATCCTATAAAAAATGTAAAAAAAATCTAATTTCTTCATAATTTAAGACCAATAATCTCAATAAGCATACATTGATTGGCCTATGTGAACGTTATAGCATCTACAAACTATATATATATATATACTGGAATTTTTATTGTTACATTTTTTTTTTATACTGGTAATGGCGGCAATCAGCGACTTATAGCGAGACTGCGATATTGCAGCGGACACTAACTGACACTTTGAGGGAACTAGTGACACTAATACAGTGATCAGGGGGGGAGTGGCTAGACACAGACCCTGATGGTTGCCTGAGAGCGGAGCTCCTCACTAACGGGACTCACAGCGGCACGACATGGCTTACCAGGCGGTTATTTCTTACCCCAAAAGGCGACAGAATCCCTCAGCGACTGGGATACCATGACGAGGAAGTGGAAGGAGGACACAAAGTCGCAAAAGCTGACCGAATTCTATCCTTACTGTCAACAAGGAGGTAGGCAAGATGGCGCTGGCTCATCATCCACCCCAGCCCACAGCACCCGTTCTCCTCTCTCTTCATCTACCTCCCTAATCAAACATAGCGGGTCCCCAAGAAGCCCTTAGTCTTGTCCTGCCACCCCACAGATGGCCAGCCCAGCTAAAGCTAGGTTCAGGATGGATGGCCCTGGATGCAGTCCAGTGACAGGGCCGGAGGCAGACTCAGGAGATGACACGAAGGAACTGCCTGACAGAATAGAAAAATTCCCCACCACCAACCAGCCAGTAATGGACACAGTGCTAAAAGACATGCTGCTTTCACTACACAGCACCATACAAGCTGATATGATATCCTGTATGAAAAAATTCCACACTGACATACAGGAGGTGGAAACGAGGGTGGAACACATTGAATGTAAAATGGGAGAATTCGCCTCAACTATTAATGATTTAGTCGATGCTCAGGAGAGGGGTGAGGATGAGATGGAAAGTATTAAAGCAAAAATGGCAGATATGGAAGACAGGAGTAGGAGGAATAATATGAAAATTAGAGGTGTCACCGAATCCGTTCAGCAGGGGGATCTGAGGGCTTATGCCACTACGTGGTTCACTGACATCCTCCCTGATATTACTGCCATGGATGTCACTATAGACAGAATCCACTGCCTCACAAAACCATTCTATCTCCCTGACCAAACGCCAAGAGATGTGATTTCGAGACTGCATTTTTTTCATGTTAAAGCGGGAGTTCACCCGAAAATTAATTTTTAACATTAGATTGAGGCTAATTATGCGAAGCAGAATCAGGTGTTTTTTTTTAAATCAATGCAGTACTTACCGTTTTAGAGATAGATGTTCTCCGCCACTTCCGGGTATGATCTTCGGGACTGGGCGTTCCTATTTGTTTGGACTTACTCAAGGATTGGCACATCCTCCCGGACATGAATGCCAACACCAACTTCTCAAAAAAGCCGCAGCCTGTGGAATCAGAGCAGCAGATGGTCACCACAAAAAACTCCAAGAAACATGCCTGAACCTGGTAGGCTCGATCAGGTTGTATAAGTCCCTGTGAGGTGGTTTGTCTCTCTCGTCCACGAACATGTCCCTCAAACGTATCTGAACAGCAACTAGCTGCACTCAAGGAAACTGTTATTGACAAGACCTAGGTGGTTGTTTCTAGAACTGAAGGTTTTTTTCTGTTTCCAGTCACCGTACAGAGGTTGTTACCTTTTTTTCTATGTTACTTTTTTCTTTTGTTTTTCTTCTTTTCGTCAGAGTTTACTGTTTACTGTGCTCCAAAGTGCACAGTGCTGCACACTAGCAGTCCAGCATGATCATCCCTTATGCCGGAAGAGGCATGGAATGGATCTCAGATTATGGCACCAAGGCCCTGTCAGCTTCCTCTCAAGTCCACCCTTGGAGCTCCACCTGACTGTGAGTACGTCAACTACAGTTATTTTGTTTTGTTCCCACCATGGGTGCTGTTTGATGGCTAAAGAAGGGGGAGCACCTACTACTAGTTCCAGTTATCCTATTGCAAAGCCCACAACACAGCACCCTTGAACTGCCTTAATGATAGTGACCTTCTTGTCTGTTAATTTAAAAGGTCTCAAACACTGCGCCAAACGAAAGTCGCTGAGGTCTGAGGCCCTACGTTATAAATGTGATATCCTTTGTGCGCAGGAGACGCACTTCTGTGCCACAACACAGCCCAAGTGCTCCAATAGGAACTTCCCCTATGTCTTCACCGCGAGTGCTGAGTCCAAGAAAAAGGGGGTTCTTACGGCAGTCAGAGATATGGTCTCATTCCAGCTTCATGAGAAAATTGAAGATGCTGGCGGCAGGTATCTTATCCTAATTTGGAATATTAATTCCCCCACGTACACGATTGTGAATACAGTGATCAGCGCCTAAAATATGCACTGTAACTGTACTAATGACACTGTCTGGGAAGGGGTTAACATGTAGGGTGAATAAAGGGTTAAATGTCTGCCTAACCAGTGTTTATGTGTTTACTGTAAGTGGGTTTTTACTAAAGGATGTAACAGTTTTTATTCCCTGCTTTGCAGTGAAACAAAAACCGCCACATCCCCACTGCAGAGCTCTGCATTGTTTACATATGCAGAGCACTGTCCTGTCTTCCTCCTCACCGATCAGGGGGTGTCGGAAAACATCTATTTGCAAGGCATCTGCTGATCGCCTTGTGCTGTGCTCCCTACCCGGGAGTGCCTAGGTATGTGATCTGGCACAAGAGAGACACTTTGCCGTCGTATAACGGCGTTATGCGGTCAGCAAATGGATAATAAGTATTGATGGAGATAATGCAAAAGGAATTTCTGTATTGTTTTCCAGTTTTTGAGCTCTTCATAGCCTTTGTCTAGTCGCACACATGGTGATAATCTTCTTTAGTATGTATTGTTGTACATTTCATCTGCTAAATCCATGTTCTTGGATCAAAAGTAGAGTGATACCATTCACATTTCTTTAGTACACTATGTCTGTTATAGCGCAGCATGCTTTTGTTTTGATGAGTTTTGGAAGATTGAGAAGTCAAGTATGTATATGGGAAAGACAGTTTAGATGAAATCAAA
The DNA here is from genome assembly GCF_905171775.1 of Rana temporaria. Classification (NCBI taxonomy): domain Eukaryota; kingdom Metazoa; phylum Chordata; class Amphibia; order Anura; family Ranidae; genus Rana; species Rana temporaria. The sequence continues at coordinate 497,901,226 of NC_053489.1, forward strand.
TAGCCAACATGTCCTGTCTTCAAACTAATAGAATACAACCCTGGTGGTCTTTTCTCAAAACCTATTGTAGTAAACAGTTATATCAGCAGATGAACACAACTGAGCCAAACTCAAAAACTTACAAGGTGTCTCCAATTTCTAGCTCCTAGGCAACAATGAAAAATATTTTTCTTTGTATAAAACAAATGTAATCTAATTTATTATATGGAACACTTAAATCATCCAAGTAGCAACATCTATTGTTGATTTCTAGCTTATATTAAAATGGTAGTATTAGATAGAATTTCCAGTCTGAAGCCTTCTTTAATTGTTTGACCCTAGCCACACTGTGTAAACCCAAAAGTATAAATGTAATATTTTACAGATTACTAGTCCTTAGACTTAAAGTTTTCCAAAAATACAGTCCACAATGGTACAAAGTACACAGTATAAGGTATTCAACATGTATGTCAAAAAAGCACGTACGTAGTGTACGTATTGCAGACAGAAAATAACTTTTTATTAATTTGTGCCATTGGAGTTCAGTGGAAAGTAATGTCGCGTACACACGATCAGAAATTCCGACAAGAAAAGTTTTATGTGAGCTTTTGGTAGGAAATTTCGACCGTGTGTAGGCTCCATCTGACTTTTTCTGTCTGAATTTCCGACAGCAAAAATTTGAGAGCTGGTTCTCAATTTTTCCGACAAGAAAAGTTCTTGTCGGAAATTCCGATCGTCTGTATGCAATTCCGATGCGCAGGAAAAAAATGCTCGGAATCAATTTGACGCATGCTCAGAATCATTGAGCTTCATTTTTCTCGGGTCATTTTAGTGTTGTACGTCACTGCGTTCTTAATGGTCGGAATTTTGTGTGACCGTGTGTATGCCACACAAGTTTGAGGCAACATTCCGTCGGAAAAGAAAATCCACGGTTTTCTTGTGGGAATTTCTGATCAAGTGTACTTAGTGTCCCATTGTTTTAACCTTGTCCGAGGACTTAGAGGTATGGATTAAACTTTAATATGAAAGAACAATAACAAGTAACAAATAACATTTCCAGAGATCTCTAGCTCACTATCTGGTGGGTCTGTTTTATTCAAATTGTCAAGATTTTTTATATTCATTTTTTTTGTCTGAGAAGAATCCAGGGGTCCCACTGTCTGTGTAAGCGAGGGTTGTTTCCTTCTTTGTAGGCCATCATTTGTTTGTATATTGTCAACTTTTTTGACAATGTCACTAATGTTTGGGGATAAGTTACATTTCTACTTTCTAGTAACTGTCAGTCTAGATGCCATTAGAATTTGTATCACTACTGGTCTAAGTGTTGGTGGGTATTGGTCTAAGTGTATACTTGAAATGGCCATTTATGCACTGCCTGAGTGGATGACGTCTGTGGTTTTAGATATTAGGCGAAAAACTGCAGTCCAAAAGCTCCAAAGATTAGGGCATTCCCATAACATATGCAGTAGGGTGCCCACATTACCACAGCCTCGCCACCATTCACTAGAGTGAGAGTTGGAAAATTTAGCAGTAATGAAAGGAGTATAGTACCATCTGAGTCGTATTTTTTGTGCCATCTCCCAGTATGTAGTGGATCTTGTGTAGCATTGGTTATATTTAACAGCCTTTTTCCATTGTTCTACTGAGAACAATGTTGCAAGATCTTTTTCCCACTTCTGAAGAGGTGAGGAGATAGTGAACGTTTTTTTTCTGTTGCAGTAAATTGTAAAATAAGGAAATCCCTTTTGTAGTTTTATGTATGTCGTTCCAAAAGGACCATGTTTTGTGTGGTATTCTAGTTGGTATCAAAGGATGTCCTCATGTAAGGCCCCGTACACACGACCAAACATGTATGCTGAAACTGGTCCGCGGACCAGTTTCAGCATACATGTTCGGTCGTGTGTAGGCGCGAGCGGGCCGAATTCCAGCAAACATTTGCCCGCCGGGCCTTTTCCCAGCAGACAAATATTCCTGGACGTGTTTTAAAACCGTCCGCTGGAATCCTGCCCGCTCAGACATGTCCGAGCGCCCGCCGTCCCTCGCATGCGTCGAATGACTTTGACGCATGCGTGGAAGCCTTTAAATGGCAGGCCCGCCCACGTCACAGCGTCATCGCCGCGGCGATGACGCGGACACACCCCGCGTAATGTTTACACGCGGACTTCTGTATGATGGTTAGTACAACCATCGTACAGAAGCCCTCTGGCAGGCATGTACGGTGAAAACGGTCCGACAGACCAGTTTCACCGTACATGTTTGCTCGTTAGTACCTGGCCTAGTGTAATGATCCGATGATAAAATTGAATGTTTCTGTTTTAGCAATTGGAATGGAATAATGTTTCCCTTGTGCAGAAGGTCTGTGATTAGTGTGATCCTTTTTTTTTTTCCAGGTCGAAATCAGTAACCCTGCTATATGGGTTTGAATAGATGATAAGGGAATTGGGATATCTGTTAGGTATGTTGTAGACTGCATAGATGAGCAGAATTGTTTCGCTGTGTCCATCATCAGTTGTATAATGGGCTGGTTATATTTGAAATGTGTGTTTCCAATGTTTCAGTGAGTGTGAATGAAACCATTATTTAGTTTGGTCTAGTAGACTTGCTGTGAAGTAGTCCCTCAGAATAGGGAGCCCCATGCCACCCACTGTTTTGTGTTTTAGTAAGGAGGACTGGTAGCATCTTGGATGTGTTTATTTTATAGTAGGACATTTTATTACATTGGTTCAGTATCTTGTGTACTGCCAGGAGAGAGGTGTTTGGTTTTGACAAGGAGAGGATCACATCATCTGCAAACAGTGAGATAGAGTGTGATTTTTGTGAGACACAAATGCTATTTATGTCTGGGTGGGATCTTATTTTTTCAACTAAGGCCCCGTACACACCATAGAATCCATCCGCTGAAAAATCTCAGCGGATCGGTTTCAGCGGATAGATTCTATGGTGTGTACATTCCTGCGGATATTTATCCGTGGAAATTTCACGATTCCAGCAGATAAAAATTTGTAGACATGTCTACAAATCTATCCGCTTGAATCGATCCCAACGGATTGATCCGCTGGTCTGTACAGACTCACCGGATCAATCCGTCCGAAGGGATCGCCCGCATGCGTCGTAATGATTCGATGCATGCGTGGAATTCCTTATATGACAGCGTCGCGCTCGTCACCGTGTCATCATCGCGGCGACGGCGCGACACGTCATCACGAGGGGATTTCGGCACGGATTTCGATCCTATGGTGAGTACACTCCATCGGATCCAAATCCGCTAAAATCCTCGAGAGGATTTATCCGCGGAAACGGTCCGCTGGACCTCATCCGCGGATAAATCCTCTCGTGTGTACTAGGCCTAAGGGTTCCATTAAAAGGGCAAATATCAACGGGGATAAGGGACACCCCTGCCTTGTCCAATTGGTGATATTTAAGCTGTCCAAGAACATACCTTCTGAAAAAAACATAGCTTGATTGGTGTATAGTGCTAATATAGCTGAACCTATTATACTTATTATGTCAAATTTAGATAGGACGTGTTTCAAATATTCCCAATGCATCCAGTCAAAGGCCTTCTCCGCATCCAAAGACAGGAGCAGAGAGGGGACTTTCGACGACTCTGCTATGTGAATGAGATTTAGAATTCTTTGTGTACGTTCAGATGCTTGTCGGTCAGGGATAAAGCCGACTTGATCTTGTTTTACCAGATTAGGCAGAAACTGAGCTAGTTGATTAGTGATAATTTTGACATATATCTTAAAATCTACATTCAGTAGCGAAATGGGTCGGAAATTTTGCGGAGAACCAGGTCCTTGCCAGGTTTGGGGATTGTGGCGCTTAGCATTTCTGGAGGAAATTAAGCTTTGGAAACAGCGGTTTTGTATACTTTTAATAGGAATGGGCTCAATATGGAAAAGTATGTGCGTTAGTATTCGGAGGAAAACCCATCCTGTTCTGGAGATTTGTTCTTAGGCAGGGACATGATTATTTTTTTAGATTTATTCTAAGATTTATTCTAAGGATATGGATTCGTTAAGTAATTTTTGTTGTTCTCCTGTTAGTTTAGGCATAGAGATGGAGTCCAGAAATTCCTGGATCATCTCAGGGGAGGGTTGTTGTAAGCGACGTCCTCGCTTGTTCCGATTGCGTTCCACACTGGAGCGCATTCGGCAACCCCGCACTGACGTCATTGCTCGGCGCCGAGTGCGTTCCACGCTGGAAGGCGGAAGTGCCGAGCACAAGTGCCCCGCTTGTTACCCACGCTTCTGGCACTATTGAATGTTTGCTGTTACAATACACAGCGTTCCTTTATTGTCGGCCGAAACCTGGTGAACCCCGGTCCACGCTACCTTCATAGTACTGCTTGCTGCTTGCCCCCTATTATAAACCTACCGAAAACTGGGTTCCACGCTACCATCAATACTTTACTGGCTGTGCGGACATCCTGCCATATTCACCTGGAGCGGATTATAATTCCATACAATCATTGCTGACCTCAAAACGACTTTATTACTAAGAAGCCTCATCTTCTGCGAACGGATAAGTACCCCTGAAACTATTAATTCAATGCTGTGGTTTACCTTGTTTCCATACTACATATACCGTCTGTATATATTGAAGATAGCCGTGTATAACCCTTTCACGCCGACGGAACGCATATATGCGTCCTCAGCTTTCGGGGGTTATACCGGCATCCGCAGGCATCATCCCGGTACCGTTGTTTAGAGCGGGCGATTGGCTATCCAAACGTAACAACCGATGCGGCTAAAAGCCGCTCGGTTGTTATGCCGGAGGAGCGGGAGGGGACATCCCCCCTCCCACCGCCTCTTGCCGCTCTGACCGGGCCTCCCGTCCCACCGGGAGACCCGATCCACGATCCGCCGCCTTCTGTGTCCAGGCGGAGACTGACACTAAGCCGTAAACGGCTTTGATTCAGTCTCCGCATTGAAACCACGGAAGCAACGTCATGACGTCACTTCCGAGTTTCTCGGCTGCCAATGGCGCCGGATTTTAAAAAGTACACAGTATTCAGAATCGCCGTTTTCGGCGATCTGAATACTTTGAAGTGCAAAGGAGGGCTCGGGGGTCTTTTAGACCACCGATCCCTCCATAAAGAGTACCTGTCACCACCTATTACTGTCACAAGGGATGTTTACATTCCTTGTGACAGCAATAAAAGTGATCAAAATGTAAAAAAAAAAAAACACAATTTAATATTATAAAAAAAAAAAAAAATTTTAAGCGCCCCCTCCCCGCGAGCTTGCGCAACAAGAAAACGCATACGGAAGTCGCGCCCGCATATGAAAACGGTGTTCAAATCACACATGTGAGGTATCGCCGCGATCGTCAGAGCGAGAGCAATAATTCTATCACTAGACCTACTCTGTAACTCTAACCTGGTAACCGTAAAAAAAGTTTAAAGTGTCGCCTATGGAGATTTTTAGGTACCGTAGTTTGTCGCAATTCACGAGTGCGTGCAATTATAAAGCGTGACATGCTTGGTATCTATTTACTCGGCGTAACATCATCTTTCACATTATGCAAAAAAAATTGGGCTAATTTTACTTTTTCATTTTTTTAAAATTCATGAAAGTTAATTTTTCCCAAAAAGTTGTGTTTAAAACACCGCCGCACAAATACTATTGCAAAAATCACCATTTTATTCTCTAGATTCTCTGCTAAAAAATATATAATGTTTGGGGGTTCTAAGTAATTTTCTAGCCAAAAATATGGATTTTAACTCGTAAACACCAAATGTCATAAATAGGCTTAGGCATGAAAGGGATAATTACCTTCTTTTCTGGATATAGCCACTGGGGATTCATACTACTATCATAGGACTTGCCATACTAAAAGTTGCTTGAGTACTTATGAAGATTATATGTATCCTACATGCCTTACACCAGAGCTGGGCAAACTACGGCCCGCGGGCCGTATACGGCCCGGCGGACCTTTTAATCTGGCCCGCGGATCGCTAGCTATGGTAGTGCCTGGGCCTAGTGACATCTCACAGCGTCTCCTCCTCCTGGCTAGTCAGTGGCTGGGCCGGCCAGCAGCTAGTGGGGGGGGGGGGGCGGAGGCAGAGTACGGATTGAGCCGTACGTGCAGGCGCAGGCAGGGAGTTGGCGTCACGTCAGATGACGTCAGCTGCCTTTCTGCGCGCCTGTGAGGAGCAATCCATTCGGCGTGAATGTGAGGAGTAGACGCTGTGAGTGTGAGATGTCATTCCGGTGTAATACACAGGTGAGTCCACCCATGGCATGCCATGTATATTACAACCCTAAAACCCCTTTGCTGACAGCTGAGGGACAGGGTGACAGACCCAAGAGGCAGGGTTCACCCAGCAACTGCCAACCTGTGTCTCTTCAGAGGATGGGGAACTACAAGCCCCAGTGTTTAATACAGTACAGTATTAAAAAGTAAAAAAAAAAAAAAAATATATATATATATATATATATATATATATATATATATAGCAATAGGGTACAGTGGTACAATATATATATATTACAAACCCTCTCTTTGAAGAAACCTAACATTTGATTTTTGCCTAATAACTTTTGTTAGCTAGTAAAGAATATCAATCAATTTCAACTCCAATCTTCTTTATCTTGTTGCTACGCAGCTAGACCGCCCTTACTGAATCCATGTGGGCTTGTAGTTGCCCATCCTCTGAGGATGGGCCAACTACAAGCCCCAGCATGGATTTGATATTAGGCAAAATCAAATGTTAGGTTTCTTCAAAGAGAGGGTTTGTAATATACGGTATATATATTGTACCACTGTACACTATTGCTATGTATATATTTTTTACTTTTTAATACTGTACTTATACTTATATATACATTTTTTTTTATACTGTACCGCTGTACCCTATTGCTATGTGCAGAGCTTTTTTTCTCGGAAAATAGGTGCAGGAACTCAACCACGACCCAGTTCAGATTTCGAAAACAATAGAAGGGTCTTAAAGGGGCAATAAATACCAGGATTGCATTACATACAGAGTGCAGAGTTCAGGGGGTTACACACAGGGTGCAGATGTCACTTGTAAACACAGAAACCAGACTTCTGTGTTTACAAGTGATTGTGGTGAGCAGGCACCAAAGAGTCTGAGCCAGAGGTGGTGGAACTGAGTTCCCCCTGAAAAAAAGCCCTGGCTATGTGTATATATAAAGTACAAGTACTCGTACCAGTTGTCCAACAATGATATTTACTGCTTTTTATAAAGAAATACAATTGATTTTATGCAGTATTGAGTTTAGCCTTTTGGCCCGGCCCCTCCAAAATATTTTTAGTTTTCTCATGTGGCCCCATCGAAAAAATAATTGCCCACCCCTGCCTTACACTATATCTTAAAGGGACAAAGTTCTTGAAGGATTCATATAACTATCAAGTGCCTTCCTCTATAATGTATTATACTAACACGCTATCTCCATAAGCTACGTGCATGACATTTGTTAACCATTGAATACGTCATACTGCCTTGTATATGAAAACATGTTTACGTAAGCATTTTAAACTAGAGCTTGTAGGTAAGCGATAATACCTCCTGGCCTACTTCCTAAAAGCTTTTCTCTCTGCGTGACAGATGATGTAATGATGTAATGAACCCCAAACTCTTCGCCTAAGTTTAATACTAAATGTCATACTGCATAGAGAAATCTATTAGGTCCTTTAAGGTAATTTAACTTTCGCAGTTGTGGTTCATTCTCATTCACCATAGTTTGTGACAGTGTGTAGTTTATTTGTCCTCTTTAATTTATAAAGATGACTGTAGTAATCCTGAAAATGCCTTTAGCAATATCTTTTGGGTTTGATAGTCTGGCTCCTGTGGTTGGATGGAATATAAAAGATATTTTTTGCTTTCTTGATTCCTCTTTTACCTGATTAGCTAAGAGCTTACCCCGCTTTGTTTTCGTGGCAAAATAAATTGCTTTCCAGTTTCGTAGTATATGTTTGTGTTGGAAGATGGACAGTAATCTAAGCTAAGCTAAGTTTTATCGAGCGTGAGCTGATTGTAGGTCTGGTGTTTTTTTATTGTCAATTCGAGATTTTCAATCTGGGATAATAAGTCATTGAGTTGCTGTTCTGGTACATCTGGGATCTGGTACAGATTGTGCATTAACGTGAAAAAATCTTGAAGACCATTAGCTATTTTAAGTTATAATCCGGGTGTTCAAACAAAAAGAGGTCATTCTTCCATCTAAACAAACCGATGGGGTCCACACCTGATCGGTTTGTCTGATGAAAACAGTCCCATCGGTCTTTTTTAATCGGACAAACCGATCATGTGTACAGGGATTTAGGCTTTAGTAAAACTTTAAAGGAACACTAAAGGTACAATTTTTTTTTTTTAAATAACATACATGTCTACTTACCTCCACTGTGCAGATCGTTATTGCACAGAGTGACCCGATCCGTGTCCTTCTGGGGTCCCTCGGCGGCTGTCTCGGCTCCTCCTCGCATAAGCTTTCCACGTTCATGCGAGCTCCCTCGCATGTGGAAAGCTTTGCGAGCGCGCTCCCGTGATACAGCAGCGGCCATAGCCGCTGACTGTATCACTCGGCCCCGCCCCCCGGCGCGCCGCGTCATCCGCTGTGATTGACAGCAGCGCCAGCCAATGGCTGCGCTGCTATCAATCCGCCCAGCCTAGCCAATCAACGGCCAGGCTGGGAACCGAGTACAGGAGCGACCAGGCACGCGCCCGGGACTTTCGAACGGTGAGGTAAGTAAAACGGGGGCTCGGGGGGGGGGGGGGCTTTGCTGTCAGATGTTTTTTTACCTTAATGCATAGGATGCATTAAGGTAAAAAAACTTTTACCTTTACAACTCCTTTAACTTTGCTGTACACTAAGTAAAAACTTCTCTAAGCTCTGTGAATTTAGCCAAAAAATTGAGTTTCCATTTTTGTGACTAGTGCCAGAGAATATTCTGAGAATCCTCTTGATGTCTGTGTGAATAGGGCCTTATAGAGTTGAAGGTTGCACAAAGAACGGCATCAGGTTTTTTTTCTTCTATACCCAGCAGGTTATGTGTGGCACTTATCTTGTGAATGTCATCCATGATAGTACTAACATTGCAGCCTATTTTAGTCATGTATAATATGGTATGTCTCTATTATTGTTGTGTTTCTAGCATATCTCACTCTTGAGAAAGAGTGATAATCTCATTAAAGCTACACTTAAACCTTACCTTCATGTTTGCAAAGTTGTACAAGCTACTCTCCTGTACTTAAAATAGTAATAAAAGAAAAAAAATCCTTTCACACAGGCTTTCCCATCAGGTCCGCCTGTCAGTTGTTCAAGCAGACCTGATTGGACCTTACAGTCTCCTCTATTTAGAAGCGGGTGTTAGTGGAAACATGTCCGCTGACAATTGCCGCCATCCGATCTGATCCTGCCTGCAAAATCCAGGTGGATAGTGGTCCTATTTTCCATCCATCTGGCAGATCGGATCGGATGAAAATGGACAGGCGGTCCATTTCCACCCAATTTCCCCATAGAGAGAATGGAACTGTGTCTGTGTATGCTCTATACAGTCAGCGGATCAGGACCTGTCATCCGCCTACTCAGCGGAATCTGCAAGACAAATGCATCTGTGTGAAAGTAGCCTTATGCCGCATACACACGATCAGTCCATCCGATGAGAACGGACTGATGGTCCGTCGCGCCTACACACCATTGGTTAAAAAACCGATCGTGTCAGAACGCGGTGATGTAAAACACAACGACGTGCTGAAAAAAAATTAAGCTCAATGCTTCCAAGCATGCATCGACTTGATTCTGAGCATGCGTGGATTTTTAACCGATGGTTGTGCCTACTAACAATCAGTTTTGTCATATTGGTTAGGAATCCATCGGTTAATTTTAAAACAAGTTGCCTTTTTTTTAACCGATGGTTAACTAACCGATGGCGCACACACACGATCGGTGTTGACCGATGAAAACGGTCCATCAGACCATTCTCATCGGTTTAACCGATCATGTGTGTGCGGCATTACTGTTCTGGGGACAACCCAAAATTCGAAATTTTATTTCAATTTCCGTAATAATGGAAAATAAAAAGGCATTCTAATCCCTCTCTGCTCAATCCAAAACTAGAAAAAAATACCAATGTTATACTTTAAATAGCTTTCCCCTATTGTATTGTACACTTAGATTTTTACAGAGTTATCTCACTACATGCATCAGGGCTCAAGCCTCGTACACCCGATCAGTCCAATCCGATGAAAACGAACTGAAGGACCGTTTCATCAGTCCAAACCGACCGTGTGTAGGCCCCATCGGACAGTTGTCCTTTGGTCCAAAAAATGAGAACTTGCTTTAAAATTTGTCCGATGGATGCCTGACCGATCGGTCCAAACCGATGGTTATCATGCTTGGAAGCATGCTTGGAAGCATTGAACTTCATTTTTTTCTGCACGTCGTCGTGTTTTACGTCACCACGTTGGACTAGATCGGTTTTTGAACTGATAGTGTGTAGGCACATCAGACCATCAGTCAGCTTCAACTTTCATCGGTTAACCGATGAAATGGACCTTCAGTCCGTTTTCATCAGTTTTGACTGATCGTGTGTACAGGGCCTAAGGGCTCTAGTGGAGTATTGAGGACAGGTGCTGTGGTGTTTTTAGGAAACTCTATACAGCATCCTGCCAACGCCTCTCATCAACCATTATCTGCCTGCAGATGCATTGAGAAGCATAATGATGACCTCTTTGGTTAAAAATATAGTATGTAATTGTAGCACCCTCCTAGTTTGGTGCTAGCTAGGTTAGGTAGATTTAGTTTTCTAGCTCCACTGTAATCAGTTGAGCAAATTGTGATTGTTTTGAGCTGTTCTGTGTCTCACTGGTTGCAGGTTTTGCTGCTTCTCCCTGCCATCTGGATAGTTTTGGAAAGTACTGTCCTGGATGAAGCAAATAAGGAGCTGAATATTTTTGTTGTCCCAGCCAATCCCTGGGGGAGCATGCCCAGATGGTAACTGGGAGTGAGCATAAGAAGTCTGAGACCTGGAGATGCCCTGTTCTTGTCCAGGAAGAGAAGTTGCCAGCCTGAAGGGCTGTTGCCCTTCTGGGACATCCAGCTGTGCTTCTACACTTGTTCATTGAGGTCCCAGCTGGGGGGGTCTAATGTACTGAATTTTTCTGGAACTAAACAAGGAATTGTTCTGGGGATCTGGTCTGAAGAGCCCACAGGAGACATGTTTGGCTGAGAAGGAATCATCCAAATAGCCAGGGACATTTGTGAGTACAGATCAGTGAGTGAGATCCCACTGACAACATATGGCTGCTATATCTCTAGAATCAGCGGCAGCCTGTGCTTAAAAGTGGACATTACTTATGGTGTCCCTGTGTAGCCCAGTTCACTATTTGCTGCTGCAAGGACTGTGCTAGGAAGTTTTAGGAAGTGAGAGGTGTCTTCAAGTGGTTACATTGTCCTTTAGGAGTATCCCACAGTTACTCTGCACCAATCTAAGCTAAAATGTAATAAAGCATCAGAAAAAGGTACCCTAACAACCAGCCTGAGTGAGAAACTGTCAAATTTAGTAGTGTTAAAAAAAATTCTGCTACATTTTTAGATCCCTGCTGCTCCTGTAGCTTTGGCTTGGCCAAACACCCATTTAGTTTGACAGTTCACCGAACCTCTGAATAAGAAAATTGGCAAAAAAAAACAAAAATAGGTTTGTACTGGCACTTGTATTTAAATAATAATAACGAATTTACACAATGACTTCACATTTACGTTTTCTACTTCCGTTGAGTCTGTAGGACAGAAGGTTAAGCCCTGGTTCACACTGGGTACGATTTGGAACGATTTGAGATGCGATTTGACATGTCAAATCGCATCTCAAATCGGCGGCATTTGCCGGCAATTGTCGGCAATGGCACTGTCCTAATCAGTGCGACGCCGCATCTGCGATCTCAAAAAGTAGTTCCTGTACTACTTTTTGCGATTTCGGGCCGCGATTTACATTAAATTGTGTCCGAAATCGCGGCAAAATCGCGGCCGCGAAGTCGCGGTAAAATCGCACATTTTACCTAGGCTCAGTGAAATATCCCTAATGAGACACACATGAAAAAAGAAAAAAAAAGGACAGTGGTTTTAACGGTGGTTCCAACTGACAGTTTTAAATCTTACCTCTCCCCTTTCTTTAGAAAGCCAAAAACAGTTGTGTGCTGACTGCTATTTGAATCATGATACTGTACAGCCAGCCAAACCTGTTAAGGATTGGTTCTTGATGTTGTGGACCAATTCTTTATAATTAAGAGCACTTTGGCATGTTTGAATGAATAAATATACAGACAGCGCCTGTTTAACCTTAAACCAATTAATAGTGCCACTGCTGTTATAGTATATGCTGTAACCAATCTGTACTGAGAATTATGGCATTGTAACAGTTTATCAAAAATGTGCTAAGAATTCTATGATATAAGTCAGGCATGTCCAAAGTCCAGCCTGGGGGCCAAATGCGGCCCCCCCTGATGATTTAATATGCCCCCCCTGGGGTATTGGATATATATAAAAGATATATACTGTATTTATTGGCACTGCCTTGAAGGGGACAGGGAGGGGGCAGGACGAGCGCCGTCAGATTACATGAAGAGAATCTCCTGTTTACTCAGCAGCATCTCTATTGGAAGTCTAGTCTCCTGGGATGCCATTGGAAGACTGTTTTGTCTATCATAGGAGGCGGGACTTTGTATTAAAGAGGTCACAGAGTAAACAAGAGATTCTCCTGTTTGTAATCTGTTGGCACTCGTCCCGCCCCCCTCCCTCTGCCCTCCGAGGCTGCAGATGGGCATCATTCAGGCTGCACTGATGGCAATGGTAAGGCTGCATTCATGGCACATGTGAGGCTGCATTTATGGCACATGTGAGGCTGCATTTATGGCACATGTGAGGCTGCATTTATGGCACATTTGAGGCTGCATTGGTTTCAACGGTGAGGCTGCATTGGTTGCAATGGTAAGGCTGCATTGGTTGCAATGGTAAGGCTGTATTCATGGCAATGGTAAGGCTGCATTCATTGCAATGGTAAGGCTGCATTCATGGCAATGGTGAGGCTGCATTCATGGCAATGGTAAGCCCATGTGTGTTATACGCTGATAAATATGGTATATCCAAATAACACGCCCAAGCTCATCTTTAGTCCTAAGCATCGCTCTGGGATTCGTTGGGGCCACAAAAGAAATATATACAGTATATCCAAATAACACGCCCAAGCTCATCTCTTCACCACACACAGCCACAAAGGCCATGTATTGGTGCTCAGACGAACACACTTAGACCGAATTTTAATGGTTTAAAGAATGTCAGGCAAAATAGTCAGCCCTCACGCATGTTCACTTCATCAAATCTGGCCCTCTTTGAAAAAAGTTTGGACACCCCTGATATAAGTATTTTAAAGTGACAATTATAATGCAGGCTTTTGATAATGTCGCACATAAATGATGAAGCACATCAAGCTGGCTCTTCTGGCCCAGAGAGTAGAACCATGAGGAATAGTTAGTCAGATTTAAAAAAAGACACAAGTCCATCAAGTTCAACCATAAGAAATCAAATAATAATAATATTGTACAATCACATATACCCAATTCTATACCCACAGTTGATCCAGAGGAAGGCAAAAAAAAACAGCAAAGCATAATCCAATTTGCTACAGAAGAGGAAAACAATTCCTTCCTGATCCCCCATGAGGCAATCGGATATTCCCCAGATCAACGTTACCTATAAATGTCAGTACCCAGTTATATTATGTACATTTAGGAAAGTATCCAGGCCTTTCTTAAAGCACTTTACTGAGCTGGCCAGAACCACCTCTGCAGGTAGTTTATTCCACATTTTCACAGCTCTTACTGTGAAGAAACCTTTCCGTATTTGGAGGTGAAATCTCTTTTCCTCTAGACGTAAAGAGTGCCCCCTTGTCCTCAGTGTTGACCGTAAAGTGAATAACTCAACACTAAGTTCACTATATGGACCTCTTATATATTGTGCATGTTGATTATATCTCCCCTTAATCTCCTCTTCTCAAGAGTAAATAAATTCAGTTCCTCTAATCTTTCCTCATAGCTGAGCTCAGTTTGGTTGCCCGTCTCTGCACTTTCTCCAGTTCCCCAATATCCTTCTTGAGAACTGGAGCCCAAAACTGAACTGCGTATTCCAGATGAGGTCTTACTAATGATTTGTACAGGGGCAAAATTATATCTCTGTCTCTGGAGTCCATACCTCTCTTAATACAAGAAAGGACTTTGCTCGCTTTGGAAACCGCAGCTTGGCATTGCATGCCATTATTAATCTTATGATCTACCAAAACCTTCAGATCCTTCTCCACTAAGGATCCCTCCAGTTGTACTCCCCCTAGTATGTATGACGCATGCATATTCTTAGCCCCAAGTGCATAACTTTACATTTATCAACATTAAACCCCATCTGCCTCATCTCCTCATAAGGAGCTTTCTTTCCATTCATTGTATACTAGCATAAACTGGCTTTGGAGCCTTGGAACCATTTGGAGGTAATCTGCACCAGTGGGAGCCACTGAAGGACATTGCAGTGGGATAGGTCTCCCAGAAAAAGACCTACAAGCTCAGCAGACTTTCCTTGCTATAAGGTAGCGGAGTCGATATTATCCGTTGAGTGCGGAGTGTCTACAGTCTCTCACGTGGTGGATGCACAGATATCTGTTTATGAACGGAGCGCGGCGACACTTTATTGCGCAAAAACAATGACTTTGTTTTGCACAACAAATATTTTTCTTGCGCTATAGATGTCTCTTTAAAATACTTATATCATAGAATTCTTTGCACATTTTTGATAAAGGTCACAATACCATAATTCTCAGTACAGATTGGTTACAGCATATACCATAACAGTAGTGGCACTATTAATTTGTTTAACCACTTGAGACCCGCGCTATTGACAAAAGACGTCAACAGCGCGGTTCTCAGGTGCTAAGTGGACGTCTTTGGACGTCATTTGAAAGCATTACCCGCGCGCGCCACTGGGGGGCGTGCGGCGGGTAACCACTGTGCCGCCGCATCGCTGGGGAGCCGATGCGTGTACCTGGTGGCCGCGATGTCCGTCGGGTACACGCGATCGTCGGTGACACAGCCAGTAACAACAGGGACGTGGAGCTCTGTGTGTAAACACAGAGCTCCACGTGCTGTTAGAGGAGATGAGACCGATCTGTGTCTCTTGTACATAGAGACACAGCATCGGTCACCTCCCCCAGTCACCCCCCTCCCCCCACACAGTTAGAACACACCCAGGCTACACATTTAACCCCTTCCTCACCCCCTAGTGTTAACCCCTTCCCTGCCAGTCACATTTATACAGTAATTAGTGCATTTTTATAGCACTGATCGCTGTATAAATGTGAATGGTCCCAAATTTGTGTCGAAAGTGTCCGATACGTCCGCCGCAATATCGCAGTCCCAATAAAAATCGCAGATCGCCGCCATTACTAGTAAAAAAAAAAATAATGAAAAAAATCATAATTCTGTTCCCCATTTTGGCACTATAACTTTTGCGCAAACCAGTCGCTTATTGCGATTTTTTTTTTTTTTACAAAAATACGTTGAAAAATACGTATCGGCCTTAACTGAGAAAAAAAATAGTTTTTTAAAAAAAAAAATTGGATATTTATTATAGCAACAAGTAAAAAAATCTATATTTTTTTTAAATTGTCGCTCTTTTTTTGTTTATAGCGCAAAAAATAAAAACCGCAGAGGTGATCAAATACCACCAAAATAAAGCTCTATTTGTGGGGAAAAAAGGACGTCAACTTTGTTTGGGAGTCACGTCGCACGACCGCGCAAATGTCAGTTAAAGCGACGCAGTGCCGGAAGCTGAAATTTCGCCTGGGAACGAAGGGGGTTTATGTGCCCAGTAAGCAAGTGGTTAAGTTAAGCAGGCGCTGTCTGTATATTTATTCATTCACATTGGTTCAATAGAGGGGATAACATAGACAGCAGCAGCTCACCCATATTATTTATAATTTGGTTTATATACTTACATGCGGGTGTTTAATATACACTTTGGAATTTTTATTTAATTGATAGCAATGTACTGTATGTATTTACACAATGACTCCATTGTTATGTTTTGTGTTATTTAACCAATAGGGAAAAGGAAGCAACAGTGTACATATTAAAAAGGTACAAAAATCCAGCAAGCAGCTGATCTCACAATAATGTCAATAAACAGAAAAAATAATGAAGCGGCAGGCAAGGACAAGGAATATCACAGTTATATTTCCTGTAACATTTGTGGGAGAAAATGATCTTTTAAGCCATTGCTGTGTTCATGGAAATGTTTGACACCTGATGTCATGTAATATGTGTTTTAAATTGCTTGCTTCTATTACCCTAGAAAGCTGAACATGGAAAAGCTTTGGTAACATCACACCATATGATCCAAAACTATAAAGAAATGCATAATTGTGAAGTAAGCTACATACACATCTGTTGATGGAAATATTTCACACATGAAAAGCAGACATACATTTGTGTTTCTCTGGTTACAGCTAACTGCTAACATCCTCATAGAATATTCAAACAGAAATCAGATTCATCCAACAGATAAAGTCCTTTTAGAAGTGAAGTTAACTATCTTGGAACCCTACACAGAAATAAAAGAAAATATAGATGTCTATCATTCTTTACAATGAGGTGCATTTTGCAAACTTATGCATTTATGGGTAAAATATACACATTACTAATTTACACTTTTGTGCACTCAAGTTTGTTTAAGACAACTATTGCATAACAATAGAAAGCAGGTGGACAAAGTAAAGGAAACACATAAAAAATATATTAAATCCCAACTACAGCCCAAAGTTTTTGTTAGTTTTGGGTTTCAAAGATTAGTAGCATTATTCAAGTTTTTCATTGTTGTCGGTGTACTCACAGAGCAGATTATGCGCACTTTATGTCCCCGAAGTTATTTTGACGTGCGAGATTTGGGGAGTTGTTCGTTTCCATGTGATCATTAACATTTGAGCAGAGACAAAGAAGCCCAAGAGACCAAATAATGCATTATAAGATCTACAAAATAGAGACTAGATATGAGAGAAATTATAATGTAAACCTTCTAAAAATGCTACTTCTTCCAGATGCAGACTTACAGAAAAGATGTCGTAAGAGAAGTTCAGAAGTTTTCATTGTAGGTTTCTAAGAATAGTAGTTACCTAGCTGTCCCTTGCTTCAAAGTTTTCTGAGTTTTTGACCTGGATAAGGTATGCAAAAAAGATAGTTAGTTCTCGAGACTGTTGTCAATGACCAATTTGTATAAAGCTAAGGGCTTTAGCTTTGTTTTTAAAATAATACACTTTCCTATATAGCTTTTAGACCTGCTGTGACTTCTACTGGTCAATTCAGGTAGGTGCCACAACCAAAGCAACCTAAAAAGAACAATCAATGGTACAGCAACACAGCATTACCAGAACACATTTGTGGAAATGGGCCTTTAATAAATTATAGCTGTGTTCAATTTCAATTCCCAGTTGTATATAAAAAAAAAAAAAAACAGGAATGTGCTTTTCACATTGTATTATTCATATTAACCGCTTGCCCACCAGCCGCAGGTGTACGTCGGCCGCATTAAGAGCAATAGGAGCCGGAGTCAATTTGCGTGGCTGGCGGCCGTGATGTCCTCCGGCCACCCACAATCGCTCCACAGAGAGCCAGAACAGGGATCTGTCAATGTAAACAAAAAGATGCCGTGATCAAGAACAGCGATCTCTTGCTACTCTCAGTCAGTCCACCCCCCCACAGTTAAAACACACCTAGGGAACACACTTAACCCCTTGATCGCCCCCTAGTGTTAATCACTTCCCTGCCAGTGTCATTTATACAGTAATCAGTGGCTATTTTTAGCACTGATCTGTATAAATGTCACTGGTCCCCAAAAAAAATTCAAACGTTTTTGATCTGTCTGCCACAATGTCGCAGTCCCGCTACAAATAGCTGATCACTTCCATTACTAGTAAAAAAAAAATGATAATAAAAATGCATTTAATATATCCGCTATTTTGTAGACACTATATCTTTTGCGCAAACCAATCAAAAAACACTTATTACGTTTTTTTTTACCAAAAATATGTAGAAGAATACATGTTGGCCTAAATTGATGAAGATTTTTTTGGGGGATAACATTTTTTTTTAAATATATTTTTTTCAAAATTGTCAATCTTTTTTTTGTTCATAGCGCTAAAAGTAAAAACCGCAGAGGTGATCAAATACCACCAAAAGAAATCTCTATTTGTGGGAAAAAAGGACATAGATTTTGTTTGTGTACAACATCGCATGACCACGCAATTGTCAGTTAAAGCGCCACAGTGACGTATTGCCAAAAATGGCTTAGTCATTAAGGCGGTAAATCCTTCCGGCGCTGAAGTGTTTAAGATCAATAAAAATGGGCATGCTAAGTTCAAACTTACATGCACACAGCTATGAAATACACTAATCTCACAAGACAACATCACACTGCTTTTACCTCGATCTAATACAGATCACATGCAACCTTACAACATTATTTCACTCCCACACAGTGAAGTTCGTGCACTTTTTTTTTTCTCATTAAACGTGCGTTTGAAATTGCCAGTGAAAACTGAGAGGACTTATTGACATCAATGGTCTCGAAACTGCAGGTGGTAAAACACAATCACCTTCAAGATTATCCCTTTAATCTGCTGACTTAGTATAGACATTTACTCTTTGAGCAGCCAATAACTTTGCTTCTGTTTTTATATGACTTTCAGTCTATCAGGAAAAAAGGTCACTTTAATAAAAATCTATTTATTCTGAAAGATTATATCAAAACTTATTTCTGTTCTAAGGAAAAGAAAGCACAAAGGTTTTAAAGCAGTGGGATAAAACGGTTGTTTGCATAACATGAATAAAGAGCAGGGCAGTAAATCGACTCTTAGAAAAACCATGATCCCGTCAGTATTACAGGCTCTTCTTTACCTCTACAGCTCCTAATGCTGGAGAAAGTTTGGCTGCATGAAGGTGATTTGGGCCTTCTTGCTCTCAATCCAGAAAACTCTTAATTTCTGTCTCCTGGCTACCCTTTTTCTAATAAATGAAGGCTTGGTGCATAATAGAAACCAGCTGAGCGTCTCTCTAGGTACAGATGCCTTCTTTTTTTCTTACAATTCCTACCCAGTCTGTTCCTACTCTTTCTAATCTCTCACAGCTGCCAAAAATCCATCTTATCTTTGCATGAGGTGAAGTTTCCATTAACAGCTATTATGGTAGCAGGGGTCAGATGCCCAGTGTCAAACGCTAAAAGGAAACACTAGGAACCACTGCCTAGTATGGAAATCGTATGCTTGGCTGGTAACCAGGAACATTATACAAAAAGGGCCTAGCTTTATTGCTATGAGAACATTTTTTGGATCTCTAAATGGGGAGACCATGGAGTAAGCACACAGCCAAGAACCTATATATGTTTAGGAGGTCTAAAAATAGTGTAATTGGTCCAACTGTTAAGTGTATCCATCTGACTGAAATTTTCTTATCTGTGAAATCTAACCTTTACATGTAACTGTGCTTCAAGCCCTTACCTTATTGGCAGCAGTTTTAGGTAATATGTTGGCAGTGTTGACAAGGCTTAGTATGCTTGGACAGAAGAAAATGATTTAATATCGTTAAAGAAGTACTCCTGTCAATGTAGACACTTAGATAAATGTAGGTTAGGCATTGCTGAACTGGAAAGGGTAACTCCACTTTTGTGGGAAAACATCATTGCAAATAAATAAAATAATATAGCAGATACAATTGTGACACAAGCCATACTGTAATATAACTAGGGCTGTTACTGATTAAAATGTTCATGTTCGATTAATCAATTTTTTTTAATCGATTAATAGACTCATTTCGATTAATTATAACGCACATACAGATCCAATTACTTTTAGCTGATCTCCTTGCATTGCAACTCTGCATTAGTCAGTGGTAAATGTGGTATACACTATATACAATCACCTGACACTAGTTAGTTTTCACAATCCATGACTTAACTTCACAGTTCACGCAAATACGTTTTAAATTCAAACTGCAGCACTGACGTAAGTCATTTTTTTTTATTATTAAACATTAAGAAAAACGTATCTCCCCCACTGTAATTTCCATATCTCCCCACTGTAATATCCGCATCTCCCCCCACTGTAATAGCCATATCCCCCCCACTGTAATGTCCACATCTCCCCACATCTCCCCCACTGTATATAGCCCCACTGTATATATAGGAGTTGTCTGCTTTTACCAGAATAAAAACGACAGCAGGCAGACCCGTCCGCAGATGACACATGCAGGCGGGTAAAAGATGACGTCAGCGCGCCGCTACTAGGCCGCTACTTGGCCGCCGCCGGGTGTACCAAGATGGCCCCCCGCTACGGAGCTAGGCAGAAGCCCCAGCCCCCAATTTTGATCGATCAAAAAAATTTACGATTAATCGAGAAGTTAAATATAACGTTATTGAAATGGTCTTTTCTTTACAATCTGCAGCACTATAATTTTCTGTAAAATGCAATGCAATATGTCAACCTGGAGGCATTCCATACATAGATAGTGTATGAAATTCTCCCTAGAAAAGTAATTTCCTGCTTGTGTGATTGGCTCACTGATGTTACCAGAAGTCTTCACTAAGATTGGGCGTCCTTGCATCCTCTGCAACAAACATTTCAGTTTTGGTGGGATACTAAAGGGTTAATTACTTCTATAAGGGCCTTTCACACGTACGGACCGTATGTCCGCATTTTCATCCGTCTGTTGCAGATGAAAACGGGACATACATGGGTCCCTATGTGATTACGGGTGTCAGCGGATGACCATCCACTGACGCCCGTAATTGTCCGCCTCCGCAAAGATCCGCATTTGCGGACGGAAGAAAATCCTATTTTTCTTTCGTCTGCCGGATCGGATCGGATGAATACATACATGACATACGGTCCGTGCTCATCCGATCCCCCATAGGGGAGAGCGGAGGAAAGACAGGGCGGTCCCTGCACAGTGTGCGGGAACCGCCCTGTCAGCTGCCAGCTCAGTGGGGATTTTACGGAGGATCCCCGCTGAGCTTTTGCGGACACACGGATCCGCCCGTGTGAAAGGGCCCTAAGAATGCAGATGCTGCCACCTTCCTCATTAGAACCCCACAAGTGCAGCAGCTGAACAATAATAAAAAAGTCACTCCCATTCAAGTTCACTTTGCACATGGACACAAACAAACAAATAAGGATCCTTTCCCATGGGCTTGTTCACTTGACAGACTCAGTTTGCTCAGCGAAGAAACGATCCACTGATCCTCGCTGGGCAGGCGGATGACAGGTCTGTCTCCGCTCACTGTGCAGAGATGGACCTGTCAGAGTCCCGCTCTCCTCTATGGGGAGATCGGATGAAAAGGGACAAGCGATCCTCCAGACGGATGGAACATATGGTCACTATCCCTCTGGATTTCACGCACCAATCAGATTGGATAGCAGCGAGTGTCAGCGGACATGTCACCACTGACATCCGCTGCTCCATATGAGTAAATGGAGACTCCGATCAGGTCCTCCTGAAAAACTGACAGGCGGACCTGATCGGAAAGCCTGCGTGAAAGGGACCATAAACAGCTTTCTTCAAAATAACAAAAGGTAGGAATTTGCAATAACGTTTGTTAAAATCCCTTTAATGTAGATAGATCACCCAGTATGGAATGTTTTCTTCTCCATGTAGCGATGTAGCGCTTACCCCCGGAGGGGCCACTTAGACTATACACTGGTCTCCCACAATAGCACAGAGGCCGCTCTGCTCCCATGTAATCATGTGTCTTGCTCCCACATAAATCTCTTGAAAGAATATATGTGTTCAATTGCTTATTATGTAAAATGTGTCATTGTTTATTACGTATCAACATAACTATTCTTGCCAGTGAAAAGAGACCTTTCCTCTTGAGCTAGCCATTATTGACAGGGTCACATCTGAAAATGGACCTCTCTGCACTTATAATTTAAAGTACAACAAAGTCTGTGAATAATGTTCATGCTGATCCAATAAGATTTTCAGATGTAGCAAGCTGTTTAATTGACACTAACAGTAAAGCCTAAAGAGAGATTCTTGGTCGTAACTTTCTTAGCTAAAGTATTTGGGGCCAAATCCACAGCCAGCGGCGCAAAATAAGTTTTTTCTAACTTATGTCATTTAAGTTACGGCGCCCTAAGTTGGTGTCGTAATTGCCGTATCCACAGCGCATTTGCGCCCAAAAGTGCGCCTGCCGTAACGTAAATTCGGAGGCGTAAGGCGGGGTTATGGCAAGTGGGAAGGAAGTGGGCGTGCTTCATTGTAATGAGCCGTGACCCCATGCAAATGAAGGTCCGGCCGTACTGCGCATGCGCGCACAAATCTGCTGCTCACTGCGCATGTGCAGAACTTTGCTTGGCGCAATCAGTGAGATAGGTAAAAGGCCAAGTGTACTTAGTTTGAGGATCGCACTTTGCTTAACTAGCTCCAGTCAAACACACTTCATTTGCAAAAGTATTTCCCTGTGTTCCCTTCCATGAGCAATTTGCTTCTGCTCTTAGTTTGTCAGTGTTTGTTGGTAAGTTGTGTTTGATAGAGAAGTGTTGGAGGAGTAGTAGATAGTAGTTGTTGTTTGTTTGTGATAAGTGTAATTTTTGTTTGATTGTTTCTGCTAATTTTTTTGTTTGTTTTTTTTCTGCTTGGATTTTGTGTTTGGTTTTTGTGTGTTTGTATTTGACTTTGTAGTAGCTGTCTGTGTGTATTTTTGTGTATTTGTTTGGTGTGTATTTTTGTGTGTTTGTATTTGACTTTGTAGTAGCTGTCTGCTTGTGTGTGTATTTTTGTGTGTTTGTCCTGTTTGGCTTCTTGTTGCTGGGTGGTGTCTGTGATGGCCCCCAAACGCAGGAAGCTGAATTTTTCACATGTTGAAAAGCAAATCCTAGCCAGGTATGTCATACAATATGGAAGATATCTACATGGGCCTGATAGCCGGAACACCTCCCCGGCCCAAAGGAAGAGGATCTATGCCAAAATAACAGATCACATAAATGCGGCGGGGGGAGGGGAGACGAGGACCCCCGCTGGCATTAAGAAAAAGATCAATGATCTGAGGAGCGTGGTCCGCAATAAGGTGGCCAAGCTCACTGCGCATAGGAGGGGCACTGGAGGAGGGGGACCATGCCCCATCCGGCTGACTGAGGAGGAATGGGCAGTGGCCCGGTGTTTCGAGCCAGAGCAGGTGGTGGGCCTGCCTGGTTATCAGTCTGATGTTCCTGTGAGGCCAGGTAAGGTTTTTTTTTTTTTTTTTTGGTGATTAGCATGTGTGGGTGGGGGAAGGGAACATGTGCCAAGTGTGTGGATCCTCAAACCTGTGATTGTTTGGTGTCTTCCACAGATGACCAGGAGATTGCTGGGCCATCAGGCCAGGCTGCTGCACCACCCCAAAGACAGGAGGCTGCTGAGGAGTCCCCAGGGGAGGGGAGTGGCCAAACCTCCCCTCATGAGGAGGCTGAGGGGGAGGAGGATGAGGGGGAGGAGGATGAGGGGGAGGAGGAAGAAGATCTCCAGATTGGCCGGGAAATCATTATTGCCACAGATCTGATGACCTTTGATGATACCCTTGAGGCTAGCCTTGAGGCTCCCCTTGAGGCTACCCCAGAGGCTCCCCTTGAGGCTACCCCAGAGGCTCCCCTTGAGGCTACCCCAGAGGATCCCCCAGAGGCTGGCACCAGTCAGGCCACCATCAGGGGTAGCCCCTCCCACTCCTCCCGCAACATGCCGCAACCCACAAGGGTCACTCTATCCCCTCCTACCTGGCCACAAGCCTCAGGGGCAGGCAGGATGGCGACCCAGGACACCAGGGTGGGGTCTGAGCATATGCCGGCCAGTCTGCTGAGGGACAATGCCAAGCAGACCCGCAGTCTGGGTGACATCAAAAAAACTATGGCCAAGATGGAGCACAGCCTGGATGTAATGAGGGAGTCACTCAGTGATGTGGCCACCAATTCATTGGGTGTCATCACCTGTTTGTGGTCCCTGCATACCGCCACAACAGGCGTGGGCCAGGAGGTGACTGCCCTCACCCGGGCTGTGCAGGACAACACCCGGGCTGTGCAGGAGAACACACGGGCTGGCCAGGCCAATACGGCTGCCATCACTGCCTGCCTGACCAGGATAGCAGTGGCCTTGGAGGGCAGGCCAGCCGGAGGTCAGACACAAGGGGAGGCTCCTCCCTCCCCTGCTCCCCCCCCCAATGAAGATACTCCCTCCCCTGCTCCCCCCCCCAATGAAGATACTCCCTCCCCTGCTCCCCCCCCAATGAAGATACTCCCTCCCCTGCTCCCCCCCCCCGTGAAGATCCTCCAGGTGGCCGTGCCCGTGGCCGTGCCCGTGCCCGTGCCCCTGCCCGTGGGCAGCCTAGACGGAGCACTCGCCGCCTTACTTAAATACCAGGGGTACTTTTTTTTTTTTTTTTTATTTAAAAATTTTGGTTATTATACTGTACTTATGATTTGGTTTATGTGTGTGAATGATGTGTGAATGTGGGGGGGTGGCATTCCTGACAAAATAAGGGTGTCCCCCTCAGTTTTGGTGGAGAAGGGATCCCCAGGACCAGGGAAAAGTCATCCTAGGTTCCTGAATGGTGTATGAATGCACAGTGACATAATTGGAGCCGTGGCGGGGCGTTACTGCTCCCAAGTACCAAAGGGGGGGGGGGTACTTGGATCTAATCCAATTCGATGTGCATGTGATGTGTTTGTGCTAGGGACCACAGTGGTGTGCATTCATGCATTCTCATTGTGACATAAATCATGTGCGTTTCCAGAGACAAAAACATTCTCAATGTGTCATTAAACATGTGCGTTTACTGTGCAAAGCAACATTCTCATTGTCACATAATTCATGTGCGTTTGCAGTGAAAACAAATAATAACATTGTCACATAATTCATGTGCGTTTGCATTGAAAAGAAATAATAACATTGTGACATGATTTCTGGCCATTTACTGAGAAAAGATGCCTTCTGCCAGGTGTCTCCTGGCTACTGTGCCCTCAGTAGACCGGGTAGAGTGGGCTAGGGGGGGATTGCCTGGGTGGGGGGTCAGGTCTGCACGTAAGTTAATCTCCAGTCCCCTTCTCGTTGCAAAGTTATGAAGAATGCAACAAGCCCCTATTATTTGGCACACAAAGTCTGGGGAATACAGCAGTGTACCCCCAGTCTTGTCCAGGCATCTGAAGCCGGACTTCAGCAGGCCAAAAGTACTCTCCACTACTGCCCGGGTGCGAATATGAGCCTCGTTGTAGCGTTGCTCTCCTGGGGTTTGGGGGTTCCTGAATGGGGTCATCATGTGAGGGCCCAGGGCATATCCAGAGTCACCTGGAAGGCAAAAGACAGGAGGATATTAGTCATGCATGTGCCCCATGTGATGTCTGCATCATGGGGGGGGACAGTCATACCTGACACACATGTCACTCACCAACCAGCCAGCTGTCTCCATACACGTTCTGCTCCAATTCACGTGCTATGTTGGTCTGCCTAAAGATGTAGCTGTCATGGCACGAACCTGGAAATTTGGCACACACATGCCAGATGAGGCCATGGGCATCCACGATTACCTGGACATTGATGGAATGCCAGTTTTTGCGATTCCTGAACAGGTGCTCTGTATCATGGGGGGGCTGTAGTGCCACATGGGTACAGTCAATGGCCCCGATGGTCCGTGGGAATCGTGCAATCTGATAGAAATCAGCCATGCTCTTCATTCGCTGGTCCTCCTGGGTGGGCTTTTCAAATTGACTGCCCATGCGTCTCAGTATTGCAGGGACAACCTGGTGCACACACCTGCTCATCGAGGACTGTACCATCCCAGCCAGACCTCCACATGTTCTCTGAAAAGACCCAGTGGCCAGAAAATGCAGGGTGGCCATAACTTTAATATGAGCTGGCAGGGCATGGGATCGTTGGGTTGGGGTGTTCAGATCATCCTGCAGGATCCTGGTTAAGTCCAGGATGGCTTCCTGGTTTAATCTGAAGTGGCCAATGACCTCAGACGCAGTCATGCCAAAGAGATCTTGGCGTGGGCGGTAGATCCTCTCCTGTGCCCTCCTCCTCCTCCTCTGTGCCCTCCTCCTTCTCTGCGCCTGTAAAGTGGCGAGTGCCGTTATAATCATTGATGGCCCAGGCATTTTGGCAGTCACAATGAAGTCAAGCAAAGAAGTGTTGGCAGCTCTTCCTAAATGGTGTTGCTTCAGCAGACCTTTACAGGGCTGGTGTAAAATTAGGGCTGCTTTTATAAAGTCTAATTTTGCTCCAGAAAACTAACAGGTGCGCACAGGGCGTTATCTACGGCGCACAGGGCGTAATCTACGGCGCACACACTTAATTTTGAGGATCGCCCTATCTCCCTCATTTGCATCTTTGCCTATCAAATAAAGCGGCGTGACTAGCGTAATTTGCGTCAGAGGATGCGCCAGAGTAATTATTTTAAGTAGGACGGAAAAACCGGATTTTTCGTTTTGAGGATCGGGCGCAAAGATACGCGCGGAGTAAAATTAGAAATCTCGAGTTAAGTCGGCGCATCTGCTTTGTGGATTTGCCCCTAGCTTTTTATTACATACATCAAAAAATAAAACAGATATCATGCAATGGCAAAATTGATAGCAATTTGTAATCCGAAACCAGATTTTCTATAGGAAAATCCTCACTAGTTAAATGGATGATCCATAAGTCTAAAATGAATGTTAATCAACTGAATACTTTGGTCCTACACAAAAAGTGTCGCTAGTCTCAGGCCCCGTACACACGTCCGAGGAACTCGACGGGCAAAACTCATCGTTTTGCTCGTCGAGTTCTGAGTGAAGCCGCCGAGGATCTCGGCGAGCCAACTTTCCTCAGCTATGACTAAGCATTAGTTGTTAATGCGAAACGCGTCAGTTGTCTATCCCACTGTATGCTGTTGTGTGCTGTGCATTTTTTCCTTTTTACAATAAAGAGAACGTCTTTTTTCAACAAGACTTTTTGGAGTGCGGCTGTCCATCCATTCTCCCACCTGCTTAATTCTATGCATTGCCAGCACCCGTGTGATTCCTGAGTGGACATTGATTACCTGCCTGTGCTCACCTGGAGCGGCGGTCTCCCTACCTAGCCAACTTTCCTCATTGAACAACGAGGAAATAGAGAACATGTTCTCTATTTGGCTCGACGAGGAACTCGTCGGCTTCCTCGGCCGAAAGTGTACACACGGCCGGGTTTCTCGGCAGAATTCAGCTCCGATCGAGTTTCTGGCTGAATTCTGCCGAGAAACTTGGTCGTGTGTACGGGGCCTTAACCTTTTAAGTGTTCGTATTAATGTTACCCTGGAGTGCAAACATTTTGGGAGCAACATTTTCTTTTTTAATCTCTTTATTTAATTCTGTAGTAAGCATCCTTAAAAATCACACAGAGCGTTTCTCTAATGCATATGATACCTCATATTTTTCATCGCATGCAGTTTCTTTTACGTCTATATTACATGAAACAGCTTATAAATCTGTATTACATACAGTACCTCCTAACTTTTTATTTCACCAGATGCCAAAAACCTTGGCATTGCTTATAGTGCCTTATACCTCTCTAATGCACACAGAACCTGATGTCTTTTCATTATAATGCTTCATACATTTTTTTTTTTACACACAGTGGGGCAGATTCATGTACAATGGTGCAGATTTGCACCGGCGTGGCGCATCATTTTTAGACTACACCGGTCCAGCGCGGAGAGGCAGTTAGGTGATTCAAGAAACTTTTTTTGTCTACGATGCCCCAGCGGGGCGGATTTTAGACGGCGTAAGGCAGGGTAAGGCCAAATGGGAGTCACCCTATGCTAATGAAGTGCCGACCGTGGCGCATCTTAGACCGCACATGCTCAGTGACATCCAGGGGTAAATGCCCCAATCTGCACATGCTCAGAACTGCGCCCCGGCGTGATCCCTGAGCTACGCCAACCCACTACCAAAGCCCAGTCCATGAATCAGCCCAGACTTCCGCCCTGCAGGTGCAAATGTACTGAAGCTTTTTTTTTTCTAAGCTAGGTCGTTTGCATTGTGGTGGGGCAGTTATGGCTGATGAGGAATCCTCAGGTGGGCGGATGACCAATTTCAGCCCAGAGGAGAGGGCTGTAATTATTGAGGGCCTCTCCCAACATGGGGACCGCCTCTATGTGTTGTCCAGCAAGTGTTGTTGCTCAGTTCGTTTGTAACGCTGCTGCTTTAGCTGCTCTCCAGTTGACCTCTGCAAGTTTGGTGCAAAGTTACCCCTGCTTTTATGAGGTATAACTTTGCACCGGAAATTTCAGCTCCGCTCACCGGGAGTAGCCTGCGCCGGTCAAGCTTAAGTTGATGAATCGGCCCAAAAACCTCATTTGCATATTTAAAACACAAAAACCATGGCCGCGCCAGATCCGACCAGCGTAAATCTGCGCCAACGCCGCGCCGGCGTGGAAAGGTTACACCGAGGCGATGAAGTCTATTTGGAGGCGTAATCTGGTTCTCTGGGTAAGGCGCAGCGATCCGCCGGCGCAAATCTGCACTTACGCCGTGCATCTACCAAAAAAACGGTGTAAGTGCTTCATGAATCTGGCCCAGTGCCTCATTTCTTTCTATTATTCATAGTGACTCTTCTGTATGTTAGAAGCAATTACCTAACAATTCATTAAATTGAATGTATGTAGCCTTGAGGTGTGTGTTAAGCTGGCCTACATAGCACAATCTAAAAAAGTCCACAAATATGTGCAGAATTAAAAAAAATATATATATTCCAATTAGATTGCAAGCTATTTGCTTGAAATGCCAGATTGTGTGTGGGCAATGTTAAAGTGATTGTAAAGCTTTAGAAAAAATGTTTTCATTAAAATGATAAACATGTTATACTTACCTGCTCTGTGCAGTGGTTTTGTAGAAAAACACTTACTAGAAACATAATTAACCCTTTGATCACCCCTGATGTTAACCTCTTCCTAGCCAGTGTCATTAGCCCTGATCACTGCATTAGTGTCACTGGTCCCCAAAAAGTGTCAAAAGTGTCAGTTAGTGAATGTCCTCCACAAAATCGCAGTCCTACTATAAGTCGCTGATCGCTGTCATCCCAGTGCGCATGCTCAGAATCACGTCGGATCTACTCCCTAAGATACGACGGATCACTGCCTACGGCGTGAACGTAACCTACGCCCAGCCATATTCACGTCCAATGTAAACAACGTAAAATACGACGGCTTGAGTTCCCTGGTGCAGACCTTTGCATGGATGCTGCCGAGTTACACCTCCTTTATGGGGCATAACTTTACGCTGGACGTATGACTTTACACGCACTGCGTCGGACGGACGTACGTTCGTGAATCGGCGTATCTCCCTCATTTGCATATGTGAATAGAAAATCAATGGGTGCGCCAAATACATCCAGCGTAAATATGTGCCCACTCTACCCCGGCGTAGGCAAGTTACGTCGGTCGGATGAAGCCTATTTTCAGGCGTATCTAGTTTTGTGGGCACGGTGCACATATACGACGGCGCATTTTTGCACTTACGCGGCGTATCTCGAGATACGTCGGCGCAAGTGCTTTGTGATTCCGGGCCTAAAACTTTTGTTCAAACCAATCAATATATGTTTATTGGGATTTTTTTAACCAAAAATATGTAGCAGAATACGAATTTTCCTGAATTCACAAAGAAGTTACATTTTCTATTTTTTTATTGGATATATTTTATAGCAGATAGTTATATATATATATATATATATATATATATATATATATATATATATATATATATATATATATATATATATATATATATATATATATATATATATATATATTAAATTTTTTAAAACACAGAGGTGACCAAATGGCACCAAAAGAAAGCTGTATTTGTGGGGGAAAAAAAGACACACATGTTTTTTTTGAGTACAGCTTCGAACAACTGTGCAATTGAAGGTTAAAGAAACGCAGTGCCGTATCACAAAAAATTGCCTGGTTATGAAAGGGGGTAAATCTTCTGGAGCTGAAGTGGTTTATTAAAAATTTTAAGGTGTAAACATTAGGGCAGGTGTTAAGAATACATTTTCACGGTCAGGAATTAGGTTAAACTTCATTGTTAGGAGACACTATTATATTAGTTTGAGGGGGGTATGTTAAGGGATAAGATTAGGGGAAGTGGAAGTTTAAAGCCTGATAAAACCCACTCTTAATGCATTACTGTGGTGCAGCCAGGCTGCATATAAAGTATTAAACATGCCTCCTTTCTATTCCTTTAACCTGCTGCAGCAAGAGTTAAAAAATGTCAGGACAAATGAAAATTCCACACTCAATCAGTATTCCAGATCTTTGTGGTGCCCCCTCAAATATTGCCCAACCAACAGCACTGCACAAGGAGCAAGAGCTTTATTAATTTTCTGTGGGGCATGTCAGAGCACAGGAGAGTTGGGTGTATGAGAGCCTCCGTCTGATATTTCTATTATTTTTTTCTTTCTTTTCTTTTCTTTTTTTTTTTTACCCCTGAAGCATTTGGCTAATAAAGATTGTAAAAAAAAAAACATTTGTTAGTGTGTATAAAGACTGACTGCATTACAAAAATAAAATAGGTGGGTTCAGTTGAGCTTTACGTGTCTGGGTGATGATGAGTGTACATTCACATTGGGCCGATCTAGCATGCGATTTGACATGCCAAATCGCAAGCTAAATCGAAGCATATTGCCGACAATGGCACTGTCCGAATCGGTGCGTAGTCGACTTTGCGGTGCCACGCCAATTCCCAAAAGTAGTTTCTGCAGTACTTTTGGTGACTGGTGGAAATTTTATTAGACATTTGTGCATGAACCCGCACAGATGTCTGTCGAATGGCCCCCAAAGTCAGACTAAAATGCTGGTTTGAAATCGTGCGAGTTCAGTTGATTTCAAACTTGCCCTCAGTGTGAATGTGGGTTTAGGCACAGGTAATATTGGTGATATCATTGGTATTTAAAATGTCCAGTGCTAGGCTTCAGAGGTGAAACTTCTCAAAGTTCTGTTCTAGGGTCAAACTTCAAGCAAATGTAGGATTTTCCATGATTCGATTTTCAGCCTGTGTTGTATGTTACAAACAATAGACACCCCCCCCTAAAAAAAACAAAAAAAACAATAGCCAACAATTTTTGAAGATTAGTTGCACTTTGGAAAATAAATAAAATAATGCCATCATGTGTGTATTCAACATCTATCCATTACAATGGGAAGGTTAATTGCAATCAGTGATAAGATGGCACTTAGAATGCAATATAGAATTTCATTTGGACGAAGTAAGAGCCTGGGATAAACTCCAAAACATACAAAGAAACTATTTTTGGTAATATTCTTAAATGCCTTAACTGAGACTGTGAAAATATGTAATAACAAAAAATATACCCAGTTTGCGTGATTATAAAAGATTCATATTCAGCAAAGCATCAATTCCTGTGATAATGATACAGTGAAAAATTTTTAAGCAATTCAGTTACAATATATACTCAAGATGCAAGATACTCTTCCTACTCTTAACTCTGTTTATATTTGATGCTTTGTACACATTTATCTAACCAGCTGACCCTGTGGTTTGTTGTTCTACTTTCCTTGGCACCATTCATGGGCTTGTGATTTCTGGTTGTCTGCCTTACTATTGGCAATGGTCACTTTACATTTTTCAGACATTATTTATTCTTTATTAAAACACATTTCCAAATGTGACATTTCTCCTTTCTTTACAATAAATGTTTCAAAGATATACTGAAAACAAGCTTAACAAGTATCCAAACCTAAGAACAAACATGGTATATATTGCAGCTTACTATTCTTTGGATGTAATGGATGCATTTGTTTTTTGTTTTTTTAGGCTTTTATTTTTATTTTCACATGGTAATTCTGCCAGTAACACATTTTCTGTCCTAGTTTGTCAACACTCACTCATGGACTGCATGTATGGAACAGCAGCATTGTCACCCTAGGACAGAAAATGCATTGCGACAACAGAATACCTACCCCCCCCCCCTTCTCCAAAACACAAAGGAATGTTTATATAGTCCTTCTCCAAAACATAAAGGAATTCTTCTATAGTTCTTCTCCAAAACATAAAGGAATTTTTCTACAGTCCACAGAGAGAACTGGAACAATGCTAACTAAAAAAGAGACATTGTTTTAACAGATATAACAAAACTATTTCAATATGTTAAAAAAAAGAGAAGGAGGAAAAAATACCATCAATATTGAGGGACTTTTAAGGTACTGTACTAATAGAACAAAACAAATAATAAAACAATACATATATTGGATGAATATATTATCACCCATTAACATTCATGCATAAATTGCATTTATAAAAAGCTATATATGGTGTTTGTTGATGTAAGTGCAATCTTATACCTTTTAAATAAAGCAACTAAAAGGTTTTTACACTATGTGGAGTTTTCCCTTTTTATGTCCAAATCATGTTACTAATGAGATACTATTAAGATGACCAACACAGTCCATACTTATGTCCTTGAGTGGATCCTGTAGGAGATTCTGGGATTACCCTGCCCGGGGTGTTTGGCCACATGCTCTATTGATATCTTTTACAATAGAGGGTCTTCTAGATTTGGTAGGCCTGCATTCCATATTGAGGTAGCGGTGTCACGGCTGGGTTGTTTTAATGGTTGTGGATCTTCACTATCTTATTTTTGAACATTTCTGAGGATTACATTTTTTTATATTTATTTTGCAATTTTTTGCACTTTATTTTCATCATTGCTCTGTTTGCATTAGGACTATATTTTGCACAGTTATTTCATAAAGAAAGAAAACTGTATGGACACTTATTATTATTGTATTATTTAACTAATTTTGTAAAATTATTTTTAGTATCAATTAACTTTATTATCACTGTTCTTTTAATGCAGCTCTTTTTGATATCCTATGCATATAATTACATATCAACTTCCATAGATTCAAACAAGTACAAGACTAATTTTATGTCCCGCTTATAGATGCCGACATGTTTCACATTTCATAGTTGCTACATCAGGGACATTGCTGGGGACATGTCTGGAAAGTTGAAGAAAAATATAACAGTATACAAAATACATTACATTTAACAATTTTATTCCAAAGATATTACACAAAAATAAAGATCAACTGCTTAACACAACATATATTGAATATAGGTAACCACTGATGCTTGAAACGGTGTCACACATGATCTAAGAGTGCAACCCCCTTAAGGATCAGAGGGAGAGGGTAGAATTGGATATTAGGCCAAATAGAGGAAAGAAAAGGTGAAGGCCATGACTGGCCACCCAATACCAGCTAGAGTGTAATAAAAGAGTAAGCACACTAAGTATAACAATTCTAAAGATCACATTACAAAACGTTGCTTTCTGTTTTTCTCCTTCTCTTTTTTTTTTTCTTTGGCATTTCGATTTCTATAAAGTAGTGACAGTTGGTGGGAGTCCACCATGCTGAATCATTGCAGCTTATGAGGCTAATTATAAAGCAGTGGTATGGTCTTACTATAGCCATATTATTGTACAGCAAAACCCTGGATTGCAAGGATAATTTGTTCCAGAATTTGAAAACGATGCTTGAAGTGCTCATGGAGCACAGCGTGGAAGGGGTGATGTTGATGGTGGTGTGGAGAATGATGACAGCTTTACCCCGGATGCATGCATACTTAGAGGTACCTGTTTTAATTATCAACCATGTGACTTGCTAATCGTTGTACCTTCATTAAATGTAACCATGTTGTTACACTTAGGCCTGGTACACACGATAGGATTTATCCGCCGGACCGTATCCGCGGATAAATCCTCTGCGGATTTTAATCCGATGGAGTGTACACACCATCGGATTGAAATCCGCGCCGAATTCCCATCGCGGTGACGTGTCGCGCCGTCGCCGCGTGCACGACGCTGTCATATAAGGATATCCACGCATGCGTCGAATCATTACGATGCATGCGAGGGATGGGTTCGGACGGATCGATCCGGTGAGTCTGTACAGACCACCGGATCGATCCGCTGGTTCCGATTCCAGCGGATAGATTTGTAAGCATGTCTACAAATTTTTATCTGCTGGAATTCGGAACTATCCGCTGAAACCGATCCGCTGAGATTTTTCAGCGGATGGATCCTCTCGTGTGTATGGGGCCTAAGAGGTGCCTCTCTTCTCTTTTATACCCAGTTGTGACATGACATTACTTTTATATCAAAACATCACTTGTATATCAAGTTAAAATTTATTTAAAATTAGCTTGTCTTGCAAAACAATCTTTCCTTCTCCCCCTCTCCTTTTGATTTTTCTTATTTTTAATTTTTTTTGTATTATTACACACATAACACTCTACTATTAGATACAAGTTTCACTGCAAGAACTAAGGGCCAGATTCACAAAAGGGATACGGCAGCGTATCTCCTGATACGCCGTCGTATCTCTGTTTCTATATATGCGACTGATTCATAGAATTACACATAGATATCCATAAGATCTGTACAGGTGTAATTGTTTTACACTGTCGGATCTTAGGATGCAGTACCGCGGCCCCCGCTGGGGGGAGTTCGCTTCGTAAACCAGCGTCGGGTATGCAAATTAGGAGTTACAGCGATCCACGACGGATTTTCGCGTTCGCTATGTCGCCGCTAGTCTAGTTTCCCGTCGCAAAGTTAGTCATCGTTTTGGGTGCCCTAACATTAGTCAGCAAACGTATTGCTGTCTAAAGTATGGATGTCGTTCCTGCGTCGAAATTTAAAAATGAACGTCGTTTGCGTAAGCCATCCGGGAATACGAAATTACGCTACGCGCGTCGCCGTTCGAAAAAATGACGTCACGGCGGGCAAAGCACGACGGGAACTGTGAAACTGAGCCTGCGCAGTAGGTCCGGCGCGGGAGCGCGCCTAATTTAAATGGCACACGCCCATTTGAATTGGCCCGCCTTGCGCCGGAGGCCGCCGGCGTAGTTTTCATCGCAAGTGCTTGGTGAATCAGGCACTTGCGATGAAAACTTGCAGCGGTGTAACGTATCTACGATACGTTACGCCGCCGCTCACCTACGTGAATATGGCCCTAGGAACCCACCTTCCTTTTTTTTTTTAATACATATTAATCTATCAGTAGATATTAGGGGCCAGATTCACGTAGGTGAGCGGCGGCGTAATGTATCGTAGATACGTTACACCGCCGCAAGTTTTCATCGCAAGTGCCTGATTCACCAAGCACTTGCGATGAAAACTACGCCGGCGGCCTCCGGCGCAAGGCGGGCCAATTCAAATGGGCGTGTGGCATTTAAATTAGGCGCGCTCCCGCGCCGGACCTACTGCGCAGGCTCAGTTTCGCAATTCCCATCGTGCTTTGCGCGCCGTGACGTCATTTTCCCGGACGGCTTACGCAAACGACGTTCATTTTTAAACTTTGTCGCGGGAACGACGACCATACTTTAGACAGCAATACGTTTTCTGACTAAAGTTAGGGCACCCAAAACGGCCACTAACTTTGCGACGGGAAACTAGACTAGCGGCGACGTAGCGAACGCGAAAATCCGTTGTGGATCACCGTAACTCCTAATTTGCATACACGACGCTGGTTTACGACGCAAACTCCCCCCAGCGGCGGCCGCGGTACTGCATCCTAAGATCCGACAGTGTAAAACAATTACACCTGTCGGATCTAATGCCGCGTACAGACGGTCGTTTTTTGTGATGAAAAAAAACGACGTTTTAAAAAACGTCATTTAAAATGATCGTGTGTGGGCAAAACATCATTTTATGTCTTAAAAAAAACGACCAAAAAAAAATTCGAACATGCTCGAATTTTTTGTGTCGTTTTTCAAAACGTCGTTTTTGTTTCACAGAAATTGACAGTGTGTAGCAAAAAACTACGTATAAAACAACGTTTTTAAACCCGCGCATGCCCAAAAGTTAGTTATGAAGTGAGCTTCAATGGAAAAAAGGGGTGAAACGTAACCTCGCTTTGCTAGAGCATTGTGAAAAAACGATGGTCTGTATGCTACGTCGTTTTTGAAAATGAAGTTTCAAAAACGTCGTTTTTTACATCACATAAAACGTTGTTTTTTTTCCATCGCAAAAAACGACCGTCTGTACGCGGCATTAGGGCTATCTATGCGTAACTGATTCTATGAATCAGTCGCATAGATAGAAACAGAGATACGACGGCGTATCAGGAGATACGCCGTCGTATCCCTTTTGTGAATCTGGCCCATGATTTGTAAACTAGCACCATATCCCTAGGGGAATATATTTCCCCCCCCTCTTTCTTAAATATATATTAATCTTTTACTAGATGTTAGATTTGTACACCTGTACTATGAATCCCTAGGGGACTATATATATATATTTTTTTTTTAGGTATTTATGGACACTAGTCATTATGCACTTGCACTTTAGGCTGCATTCACACCTAGGCGTAGGCAATAGCGTCGTTTTCCGGCGTTTTTTTTAGGCGTTTTTTTCGCGCGTATTCATGCTAATATGCGCGTTTGCATACAGCGTTGTCCGACGTTTTTGTACTTAGACGTTTTTTTTTTTAGCCAATAGGAAAAACTATCATCTTTTCATCACTTGTTGCTATGTTGGTAGATTTTTTAAATCTTCTGCATGGGCGACAAGTTCTATTGACAAAACGCCTGTAGCAAACGCTTGTTGTCGCGCAATACGCGCGTATCTGGCGTTTTACATTGATTTCAATGGAAAACCAAAAACGCTCAAATACGCGCATATCGCGCGTATTGCGCGACAGAAAAGGGTCCAGAACTTCTTTTGACTACAGGCGATGCGCGTCAGGCGCATCAGCGTTCAGATGTGAACCATCCCCATTGACTTTCATTGCTTTTCGTCCCTCTGGCGTTTGTTCGCGTCGCGCTACATGCGACAAAACGCGAAGGTGTGAATGGGGTCTTAGTGGGGATTGATTTCAGATTTTCAGATCGTAAACACATACTATAAGAGGGAAAGAATATGGGAGACTAAGGCCGCGTACACACGATCGGTTAAACAGATGAGAATGGTCTGATGGACCGTTTTCATCGGTCCAAACCGATCGTGTGTGGGCGCCATCAGTTATTAATCCATTCGTTAAAAAAAAGCCAACTTGTTTTAAATTTAACCGATGGATTCCTAACCGATAGAAAAAAAACGATCGTTAGTAGGCACGACCATCGGTTAAAAATCCACGCATGCTCAGAATCAAGTCGATGCATGCTTGGAAGCATTGAACTTCGTTTTTTTCAGCACGTCGTTGTGTTTTACGTCACCGCGTTCTGACACAATCGTTTTTTTACCCGATGGTGTGTAGGCACGACTGACCATCAGTCAGCTTCATCGGTTAACCGATGAAAAAGGTCCATCAGACCGTTTTCTTCGGATGGACCGATCGTGTACACGGCTTAAGTTTTTTTTTCCTCTCCCCTGCGTCTCTCTCTCTCTCTTCTTTCTCCTCTCTCTCTCTCTCTGGCTCTATCTTGTCCCTTTCCTTCCTATCTCTCTCCTCCTCCTTCCTATTTTCGTCTCCTCTAACTGGTGGATTAAGAATTTGGTGGACATAGGGTTGGGTATATAATACATAGGATAAGTGGACCTCCCAGTATAATTACTATTGATATTAGCCTATTTTTATGAAAGGGTTATATTGAGAACGTACATGTGTGTTTTATATGTGTCTTAAGTATCTTTGTATTGTAATGTTTGTAATGTAATGTTGAAAAAGACTAATAAAGAGAAATTGAAAAAATACATCACTTGTATATCAAGTTAAAATGTATTTAAAAATGTGCTTGTCTTGCAAAACAATCTGAAACCAAGTTACTCTCAAACTAAGGTTTTACTGTATTTAAAAAAAACAAAGAAATACTCATATTTATAAAGTAGTGGTATGCTGTACACATGTGCTGCCTGTCTCATTTTTTGGGGCATTATGAAGCAACAGAGCCCCGTTCATTTCATTATTCAAAGTGTCCTCCCTGATATGCAGAGAACATTATTAAGGACACCACAGATTGCATGTTTTCCTCATGTTATGAATGACAGGTAAAACACTGCAGTGCCCTGCAGAGAGCTGAAAGTGATATCCACTTTCCAGTATAAATGAGGGCCTTAGTGCCTGTTATTCAGCAAACTGTCAGTGGGAGTGTTTATTTTAATTGTTTTACATTCTGTGAAAAAACGAGAGGATATGGCATTTTCTTTATACAGTAAAATGCAGAACAAGCTAAACGTGCTAGAATGAAAATAGGACACAAGAGAGAAAAATTTAAGGGTGGTGGTATACTGTTTCCTATGAGGACATGGCTAAATCATATATGCTCCCCTAAAGTGGTATTAAACCCAAATTAATATATATATATATATATATACATATATATATATATATATATATATATATATATATATATTGTAGCTTACCAAACCTTAAGGCCATATTTTTTTTACTTGCAGTTAAAGAGTGGCAAAAACGCACAAGCATTTTTTTTTCACCTGTCAACCCCATCCCCCCCCCCCCCCCCCCCCAAGCTGCAGTAGACAGCGGATGGCAATGTTTCTATGCTATGGTTACAATGCTTTTCTTCTCACCCGCGGCAAAATAGACACGATCAACAGGCCTCAAGCCCGCCGAACGCTACACATTCAAGTCAATGGGGAAGCACCACAAACGCTCTGCAACTGCATGCATTGCGGCAAAAATGGGGTTCAAGCAGGTGGTGAGGAGGCATTGCACAGGGATTCATGGAACACCTGTGAACCCATGTGCAGGTAAGCACAGCCCTGAATGGGCATACAGTATAGTATGCTTCATGTGAATGAGGAATACCGCATTGATTACTGTAGTAGCACCAACTGCTACCATCATTTGCAAAATTCTATTGTGCGACTCTTGGGACATTTTTTAAGGCCCTTTGTATTTACCAGGTTGTCCACCACTGCTCTAACTGCTACCTTGTCTAAACAGCTTGGTCTGTTACAGAAAGTTGAAAAAAATAACAGACCTCCTGCCAAGATCACCAGATGAAAATAAATGCAATAAAAGACTAAAAAAGGAAATCAGTACAGCCACTACATTTAAAATGGTTAAGCCACAATATATTTTTGTTTTTGGATTTAATACAGCTTTAACATGGTTGTACACTCTGTACAACCACTTTCCCTACAGGTAAGCCTATAATAAGGCTTACCTGTAGGAACTGGAAACAGAGGTTTAGGAGATATTTGCCATATACTCCGGCACCGCGCACTGAGGAAAGGGCACAATCCAGTTTCCCGTGATGCGCCAGAGGGGGCGGGGTCACCCGTACACGTCATTCGGTAACCCTGGGCTTTCTCCTTGTGTCAGAGAGACACGCATGTGACGGGTGGCCCCACCCTCAGCTATAAAAGAGCTGTCACACCGAGAGAGCGTCATTCGGCCGGGCGCTTCCTATGAAGGCGGTATTGTTCGTAGCCGCAAATTTTTTTCCTCTGTATTATTTGATACAGGATTACATTGTTGGAACTTTTTTTTTTTTTTTTTTAATAAAGGACTTGTCCCAAACTGTCTTCTTTGGTATTTAACATTTTGAATTTTTTTTTGTGAAATGGTAGGGGTACCCCGTTACTAATTCACATAGGGGGATCTGGATTTCCCCTTTGTTAAAGGGGGCTTCCAGATATCAATAAGCACCCCACCCGCAGACCTCCACAACCACCGGGGAAAGGGTTGTGGGGATGAGGCCCTTGTCCTCACTAACATGTGGAAATCCTCCCCATGTTGAGGGCATGTGGCCTGGTACGGTTCAGGAGGGGGGGGTGCTCTCTCTCGTCCCCTCTCTTTTCCTGTGGCCTGCCAGGTTACGTGCTCGAATAAGGATCTGGTATGGATTTTTGGGGGGATCCCCACGCTATTTTTTTATTTTGGTTCAGGGTTCCCCTTAATATTCTTACCAGACCCAAAGGGCCTGGTAATGGACTAAGGGGGAACCCATGCTGTTTTTTTTTTCAATTACTTTTATCTGTATTGCCGGGACCTGACAATTCATTATAGCCGCGGGTAGTTTTAAATTACTTTTTTCCTTTTAGAAATGTAATTTTGAGCAAGGACTTTTCTAACCTTGGGAAATATGTGCCAATTTACAGGCATACTATAAACACCCCCAGGTATGAAATTTAAAGGAATATTACACTTTTATTTCATGTTATGCATTATTAAAATCACTGCTCTCGAAAAAACTGATGTTTTTAAAACTGTTTTTGCATTGATACATGTCCCATGGGGCAGGACCCGGTTTCCCAAACACTTTTTATGACAATAACTTGCATATTAGCATTTAAAATTAAATTAGCACTTTTGATTTTTCATGTTCGTGTCCCATAGACTTTAACGGTGTTCGCACATTCAAAACATTTTTGTCTGTTCGCATGTTCTGCTGCGAACCAACCGAACCGGGGGTGTTCGGCTCATCACTAGTGACTACCTAGCACATAAGACATTTTACTTCTACTACTAGCCAAAGTATAGGTTCCCATGTATGTCTACAAAGCTATGGGTCAGATCCACAAAAGGGATACGCAGGCGTATCTGCTGATACGCCGTTGTATCCCTGTTTCTAACTATGCGGCTGATTCAGAGAATCAGTTACGCATAGATATTCCTAAGATCCGGCAGGTGTAATAGTTTTACACTGTCGGATCTTAGGATGCAGTACCGCGGCCGCCGCTGGGGGCATTTCTCGTCGAAATTCCGCGTCGGTATGCAAATTAGCACTTACGGAGATCCACGAAGCGTTTTCCCTTCGTGAAGTCTCCGTAAGTTGTTAGTTTGATTTCGCAAATATAGGGCTGCTTTTACAAAGTGTAAAGTTAGTACACCTTGTAAAAGTATACCCTTCTTTCCCGGGTCGCTGTCAACATTTTTTTTACATTTTTTTTTTTCCGCTGCATCTCTTTTTTTTCCCGACGCAACTTTTTTTTACCCGTCGCGATTCACAAAACTCGGCGCAACGTAACTTTGCGCAAAGCACGTCGGGAAAATTGTGTCGGGAGCATGCGCAGTACATCTAATTTAAATGGGACTCGCCCCATTAGACCGCCGGACGGTTTTAAGTTACACCGCTGCAAATTTCTAGGTAAGTGCTTTGTGGATCGGGCACTTAGGTAGAAATTTTGCGGCGGTGTAACTTAAATCCGAATATTTAAGTTGCGCCCGCTGTACGTGGATCTGGCCCTATATTCTCAGTTTTAGGAAACGAGTGTAAGAAGCAGGAGGAAGACTGATAGCATAATGATACACTTACAAAAATTCTTTATAATTATTTTGTAATTATTCAAAAAGCAACATTCAACTTATATGCATTTTGACTGAGTTCTAATGTTTATGGCCAGCTGGCTTCACAATAATACTATCAATTATTTACTAGAGGAAGTACCAGTACTGAGATTCAACTAATTCCATATGAATCACAAAATATTTGGAAAATGTTGAAAGCTTTTTTTTTTAAAGCTGAACTCTAATTCAGCTCTGTAATCATTAATACATCATTAAAATGCAAGGAGCTTAAGAACCTGAACTGACCTTGTATCATCCTCTTGCAATCCACAGTCATCAGAGCTCAAACTAGGAGAGAGAAAAAAGAGCTTATCAGCTGTGCTGCAATGCTAACAAGGCAATGCCGGTAGGGGGAGAGCGCAGAGTGACAGAGTGATGAGCTAATACGTCTGCTTTTGTTTTCACTGTTCAGTCACAGGGGGGCAAGAACTGTAAGGGCTAGTTTAAAAAACATCCCCCAAAAAATGATTTTTTAGTTTAGGCCAATATGTATTCTTCTACATATTTTTGGTAAATAAAAAATCGCAATAAGCTTATATTAATTGGTTTGTGCAAAAGTTATAGCATCTACAAAATAGGGGATATATTTATGGCATTGTTATTGTTATTTTTTTCTTTACTAGTAATGGCGGTGATCCACAATTTTTAGCGGGGTTGCGATATTGCGGCAGACAGACATTTTGACACTTTTTTGGGACCATTGACATTTATACAGCGATCAGAGATAAAAATAGCCACTGATTACTGTAAATGTCACTGGCAGGGAAGGGACTAAGTGTTCCCTAGGGAGGTATTTCTAACTGTGGGGGGAGTGTACTGACAAGGAGTAGATAGCGATCACTGTTCCTGATTACTAGGAACAGCAGATCTCTTTCTACTTCCCTAACAGAACTAGGACCTGTCTGACTGATCCCCGTTCTTGCTCTCTGAGGAGGGATCTCGGGTTGCCGGCGGACTTTGCGGCACACGCCCCCTAGAGCTCTTAAAACGGCCAATGTACACCTATGACAATTCGTCCACCTGTGCCAACCTGCCACAGTATAATGATGGCAAGTGGTTAAATGGTGATAACTGCAACTGCAGCAGAAACAAAATCATTTCTTCTGCACTTCTAGACTGGATGGACATACATGCAAATCTATTTAATTTGTGTATTTAGCTATTTCTCTGGCATTTAGCTTTTACTATCTGCACACCTCAGAATAACCTGTCACTTCCTAATTTTTCTGTACCCAGATTGACAGTCATTGCTCAGCCTTTATATTCACAATGGTCTGTTATCTTTCTTTCTTTTTTTCACTACATTCATAAAAAGGTCATGAAAATAGTTGGCCATATTTCTTTATATGATATGGCAGCTCACTTACACACATGCTTTGGGATTATTCTAAAAAGATAAAAAGATGTGATATGAGCGTGTGTAGAGTCGCGTTCCCATCAGTTACCATCAGTATTTTGGATCCTTTTGAGTATTTTGATACATTTGTAGATTGTGTTATGGCTCCCAGGCCTGTTTTAGCCAATTTCATGTAAGACATCAGCTCCAGAACAGTTTTCTGAGGTGACAGAAAAGCATTTTAATCCCTGCTGGCATGGGCCATGTGCTGCTTCCACATGTGCTACATCTGTTAAACATACACATCGGGATTTGTGAAGCACGGCCTTCCCAAGCAGTATTTACTCATCCTTTGCAGAAGAAGTGAGTCTTAGATATGGCAAGCTCCCCCAGTGATGCAGGCTATTTCTGCATGATTTATCATTGCTTACCGTTATTTTCTTTTCATGGCTTTATGAATTCAGGTTGCCTGTCTCGCCATTGGTGGTGGTCAGTTTACATTCTTTGAGCATTTGCTTGTTCTTTGTTACAATACATTCCTTCCAAAAGAGCTAATACTGCATGTGATTGTGTAGCTATTTCTCAGCTTGTGGTAGGAAAAAAAGAGAACGTGGCACATGAAAGAACATAAAGATTATCACTGGGAGGATGATGAAAGAGCTTACTGTTCACCGAGACAGAATTAAAAAGAAATATGTTTTTTTTTTGCGTGTGTGCTTGTTTACCTAAACCATTTACGTATCTCATAAAATGCCCTGCATTATTGTTCATCATCTAGAAACTGGCCAGATTTGACTTGACTGGTAATTTCACCCTTACCTTTGGTCAAACTATGTGAGCAAAGAGCGCTGCCCCAGGTGCCAGGGGAGCACAACCTTCATTGGCTGGAAATGGAACATTGCTGTGGATGTGAAATGGGGGACCTTACAGGAGTTCCTACACGATCGGCCAGAGATAAACTATATTTTTTAAATATCTATAGCACTACCCCCGCAGGGGCAGCTGGTAACCGACTCTCCTATTCCTGCACAACCAGGCAGCATGCATTTTTCACTTGCAGCCAGACACAGGAAATCAGTCCCGTAACTTGTTTATATTGTTTTTATTAGAGACTAACAACTTAAATGGGTGAAGGGATTTATAGGATGCCCAGCGGTTGATGAACACAGCAAAACTTAGGGACAATCTTCATATCTCTATACAATAATCCTGAACTGCTTCCTTCTGTACAAACTCACAGTTCTTTGTAGATTAAAAGCAAAAGTCCATTACAGACTAAGGGCCCTGGGCCCTTTTGGAAAGTAGCACAAACTTGAGGTAACTGCTTGCAGGAGTGTATCCCTTCCCTCTGTGGATCTATTCTCAGCTCCGCTACTAAGCAAATCCTACCAGCCCTCCTGGCTGCTCCGGAGATATCTCAGGGCAAGGTTGAAGGGATAAAGTACACCACTCAAGAAAGCTGACTGCATATGGCAGACTTTCCCCTTGTAGTGTTCCTCAGTGTGCTGATGTAATCACTTTCCTTTCCTTGCTCCCACTGCTACCAGGTGGTGGTCACACCACATTGCAAAAGGGACCCTTCCTAAGCTAGCCCAAGCCTCCAGCCTGTGGGGGCC
Organism: Rana temporaria; assembly: GCF_905171775.1. Classification (NCBI taxonomy): domain Eukaryota; kingdom Metazoa; phylum Chordata; class Amphibia; order Anura; family Ranidae; genus Rana; species Rana temporaria. The sequence goes on from NC_053489.1 coordinate 497,945,466, forward strand.
CCCCTAGACCCAGAGGGCCCCTCAAAGCCACCAACAGATTCCTTAGCACTCCATCTTGCACCTGACTCCCCCTGCCAGTATGACCACCCTACCAGGCCTACTGCCTGGGGATTGGCCAAGCTCCCCTGAGTATGCAGAAGGACCCTCTTAGCCACCGCCCTCCAGTTTCCAGAACATTTTACAACTTTCCAGAACCGGGGGGGGGCAACAAAAATCTGCCAACAACGCACTACGTGCACTGTGTTAAAAATGGGTGTGGTCAAACTCTTAACAGTGGGAGAGGCTTAATGGATTAAACAAAATCCAGGTTTAAAAAAATATAAATATAAAATATGCGTTGATTGCTGTGCCACAAGAAAGAGTCTCACGGACACATACTAACCCCAGCACAATCATTTTTTAAAAAAAAGAATAAAAAGCTTTAAATACAAATGGTTTTGCATAAACTCTAGAAATGTTCATTACACAAAGTGTGGAAGGATTTAGGAATGCATTACGTACAGAGTGCAGGGTTCAGGAGCATGTTATGTACAGAGTGAAGGGTTCAGGAGTGCATTATGTACAAGGTGCTGGGTTCTGGAGTGTGTTATGTACAGAGTGCAGGAGAGTGCTAGGCATAGTGTATGTATGTGGAGAGCATTATGTACAGAGTGCAGGAGAGTGCTGGGCACAGTGTATTGTTCTGGAGTGCATTACGTACAGAGTGCAGGAGAATGCTAGGCACAGTGTGTGGTTCTGGAGTGCATTATGTACAGAATGTGGGAGAGTGCTAGGCGCAGTGTATGGTTTTGGAGTGCATTATGTACAGAGTGCAGGGCACAGTGTATGGTTCTAGAGTGCATTACGTACAGAGTGCAGGGTTCTGAAATATGTTATGCACAGGGTTCAGGGTTCAAGAGCACTAGGTGCAGTCATCCATCAACATCTCACTATTGCCCCTCTCCTCAGCTATAACCTCTGCACTCCCCCTCCCCCCACCCAAAGCTCCACCATCTTCCATATGGTTACCTTTGTAAAAACAACACCTTTCTGTAACTGGCTCTTCTATTTACTGCAGCCACAGCTTCCTTTTCCCTTTCAGTGCACTGGGTGCACACTCATTTTCGGCTCCTGGACTCCCCAAGCAGGAAGGAGATAAAGATTAGGGTGCAGCTCACCCCCTCCTCCCTCCTCCCATTAAACACAGTGCAGTCAGCCAGTCCAGCACTTGTCCCGACTAAGTGCAGAGCCGAGAGGCTGTTGAAAGAGCCGAGCTGTTACTTTCACTTTCAACTTCTGTGTTTTAAAAGTGAAAGTAGTGAACTGTGAGTGCAGGGCTACCACAAGGCAAAACAACCTTGGGGAGGGGAACAAACAACTGATCCTGACCCTCTTCAACTTTGTCCCAGCCAGCAATGCATGAATGACTAATCTTTGGTTATGCACTGGTTGTTTGACAGAAGGGTGGGTCTGGGTAGAAGTCCCGCCCATACCCGACATCACATCTCAATTTGACAGCTGAAGTCTCTCTTCCTGACTGTACAGTGCACATCCAGTTTGTCCATGAATCCCTGGCTTTGCTGGATGATCATACTGCTGCAGGTCTTATTGAGGCAGAACTTAACATAAAATCAACAAAATTATGCCCCTGTATGGCAGGACAGAGCTGTGAATGTGGGAAAGTCCCGGGACTGTTGGGAGGAATGCAGATGCTCAGCATAGGGAGTCAGTCTGATGTGCAGATCTGCCCCATGTCAAATCAAGCTAAGATCTGCAGCTACTGTTTGTGCCTCATTGGAGTGCAGATATTAGTTTAGGGGTACATAAACGGCAACATTCCTGTGATAAATTGCGAATTGTGATTAGTAAATTTTTGGTGTTTTTTGTCACAAATCCTAATCAATATAGGTGTACTGTACTATGTTATTTACTTGGAGTATGTTAAAGCGTTACCCCAACACTTTATATTCCTGATATGTGCCTGCTGTACAATGTACTTGTATGAGAAAGTATCCTGTTCTCTTTGTATAGCTTCCTTTGTGTGAAATCTCTGGCGTTCCTACCAGTCCCTCTGCTTTCCTATTACAATCTGACCACACTAAGCAGGAAAGCACACTGTGGTCAGTTCTCTACCTATGCTGGGAACTCTGTGTACTCTCCTCCAATGATCAGACTTGTCCTGACGTGCCCCCGCTGCACAGCCATTCACTGGGAAGCTCAGTGTACTGCTGCCTCTCCTCTCCCCAGCTCTTATGCAGCTGAAAACAGAGGGAATGTGATCACTTATAAAAAAAGGGGGGGAAGAAGGTATTTATAATGTTTTTTGGAATAATAGAGTGATGATGTTGCGCTGTCAAGTATCAATACATCAAAAAAAATAATAAAGCAAATATGTATAAATAAACATCCAATAACATAAAATATAAATACACATAAAATTGAATAGGTGCAAAAAATAAATAGCAACAATGTGCAAAATGACCACACTCATGCCAACCAAATAAATGGGCAGTGGTTGATTTATATATCACAATATAGTCCAAGTGCAGACACAGCAGTGTCAAACGTGGTGAAGGGATAGGTAAACCATCTCTTCCAGTTCCAACCAATAAATGAGGTGACTGGTGTCTATTCCTTATAGTTGTTGTGACACCTCTCTGTAAGGTAACAGCATTAGATGAATGGATCTTTCTCTTAGGGTCCAGGTATTTCTGTTCGCCTCCAGGGGTCTTTTCAGTGGTCTATTGCTGTTCACAGCCTAGGGCAGGGGTCTCCAAACTATGGCCCTCCAGTTGTTCAGGAACTACAATCCCCATCATGCCTAATTATGTCTGTGAATGTCAGAGTTTTACAATGCCTCATGGCAGTATTGAATACAAAGAATTACGAAAAAAATGGGGGACTTTAAAGGTGCAAGTAGACACAAATATGTTAAAAAATCAACATTTATTTTACATTATTAAATAAAACTGAATGGATTCAACAACCACATATATCACATTTCATGTGAAAATTGATGCTTCCACTCGACATGTTTCGCCACATTTTTTTTACACAGCTTCTTCAGGAGTATACACATCAATCTAAATAGAACAGTAAAAAAAAATCATAAGAAGTAATATACTTATTATACATGAGTTTCTGATCCAATAAAGTGAAGATTTAGTCTCAGTATCTTTACTTGCGATGTGTGACCACACGTGCTCACCTCTTGAACACCTCACTCACCTTGACACCTTATTTGTGGTGAGTGGGTCAGTAGCGTTTTAAACACTTTCCTATTGAGCTATAGCCAAAAGACTGCTACAGCGCAGCTCTCCAGTTCTAGGAGGGCATCCCTGAATGCGCCCCATGCATTAGGAAGTGTCTGTGATGGCTGTGTGCCTTGGACACAGCGGATCCCAGATCAGGGTAAGGGGCCAATCATAGTGGCCCTTTACCATGTGGTCAGCTGTGTCCCATGTCCAATCACAGCTCACATAGATGTGCACAGACTTGCTGGCTATTGTCTCTCCTTTTCTGTCTATAACACACATGGGAACTTCCTGTAATGCTCCTACGCTCTAGTGAAATATTGAAGCAGAAGTAACTTAAGAAGCCTCAGGGCACTGTGTCCAGTGTGGATACTCCTTCGTGTGTGCAGACACAGACAGATTTATGAACCTGTCTCTGACACTTTTGGTGCTGAAGCCCAACAGAATTCTAAAGGCTATCAAGGACACTCTTTATGAATTCCTTCATTTGTGTCCTAATAAAGAGTTTAAGACTTAGAAGCTTGACTTCTGCATTGTATGTTAATAAAAGGAACTTATCTGTCTTTAGTATTCTACATTAGGACAGGTTCACCATTAAATTGCTCAAAACATGCTGGCAGTCTGCCAGTCTTTCTCCCTAGAAACATCTAAAAGGTAAGATATATATATTTTTCATTTTTTTTTGTATGCAGTGGGAATGGAAACACATAATAAACATATAGTGGAGGTTTCTCAGACTTGACTGCAAATGCACCTTAAAGACCATTATACTGCAGGGTATTTTATGAGTATGCTAAAAAAAAGAGAATGGCAATGTTTTTGCCTATGGAGAAAACTATCGACTTCAGGAGGGTTTTTTGCATGAACAGCAATTCTTCCCACCATATTTTTGAAGAATCTGCTTTATTTAGCAAGATGTCCTCAGCACAACAATTTCCGGGCCATTGGAATAAAATATGGGGCCAAATAAGAAATGTGGTGACTAAAACAGATGCAAAGAAATAACACTGTTGCCATGCTGGAGTCTAATATAAAACTCTGGTTTCTGTAAAAAGTGTCATGTCAGGTCTCGTGTTAGCAAATATATAATGTCATCCTCTGATGCCAGTAAAATAGGACACTGTAGGATTAATAGGTGTTTAACTCCAGACCAGGTGCCAGTATAAACCTAAACTCATATATGGAAAATCCAGTGACAGGATCCGATGTCGCTAAATATATATATGCCAGCTTCTAACATCTGAATACATGTAGCGCCAAAGTTCGATGCTTGAAAAAAATCACTAGCCACTGGTGTCTGCATATTTTAGACCCAAGCCCATGTAGATAATCTCTGTGCCAGTATTTATTTTAAACTAAGGATGGATATGAACAAGCTTTCAAAACCCTGCTTTTTACTCAGTTCTAGCTTGCTAGCAACTTGTCCAATCCAGTGTTCTCATTGTTATCAGCAGTTTCAGGCCATATTCATATTTTTTATATCTAGTATGTACTTAGTTTTAATCAAATACTATTTATAGTTCATAGCTACATTCAATCGCAGTTGGAAAGTGACTGACTGCTTACAAATGCATCATTCAGTATTGGCTTGCTTTAATCCTCGGTGCCTGTCCTGCTTGTTCTAAGATAACTTTCAAGTTATTACATTTCTCAATGACAAAGATACTGTGCTACCACTATGTTACTAAACACATGCCAAATAGGTTTTCTAGGTCAAGGACACCACCCAGTAATTACATGTTTTTGTGCTTTTATTACTTCCTTAAAAAGGTAAAAAAAAAATGAGTAACTCAAATCATTCTGTTTTCAGGATTACATTATATTGCTTGAGTTTTGCAAGACAGGACATTCTAATGCTCTTTACGATAACCAAGCCAAGCTGTATTTAAATAAATGAGACAATCATTTTTACTGACAGGTCCAGACTCATTAACTAATATGTCTGTGGCTACTAAATACCATATATGGCCACAGAACACCCTGCCAATGGTACTAACATCTGGAGTAGATTTCAATTGGTTACAAAGGGCATGCACAATGACTGATGCAGGCTTAGACTGGTGTAGATGTAATCTACTTAAAATGATACAGCTGTAATCTGCTCAACTGTCTATAATCGGGGCATAAAAAACTCTCCAGATACCATGATGTCAACTGGTCTACTGTCTGTGCTCAGGGCACAAAAAAACTCTCCAGATGCCATGATGTCAACTGGTCTACTGTCTGTGCTCAGGGCACAAAAAAACTCTCCAGATGCCATGATGTCAACTGGTCTACTGTCTGTGCTCAGGGCACAAAAAAACTCTCCAGATGCCATGATGTCAACTGGTCTACTGTCTGTGCTCAGGGCACAAAAAACTCCCCAGATGCCATGATGTCAACTGGTCTACTGTCTGTGCTCAGGGCACAAAACAACTCTCCAGATGCCATGATGTCAACTGGTCTACTGCCTGTGGTCAGGTCACTTGAAAATAGTATACATGCTGTATGGCCTCTCTTTATTTCTCATGGCCTCTCTTTATTTCCTATGGCCTCTCTTTATTTCACAGCTCAACAGAACCAAGGACTGTCATAAAAAGCTCATTGACACAAGACAGCAGTAATTCAGAAGACACGTGAGAACTGTACATAGAAGTAGCTTGGTGCTTTGATGTGATACAAAGATATCATGTTACTTTCACTTACCAATAGGGGAAAGGTAACAATAATTACTTGAGACATATGTTACATTACATCACAAATAACTAACCCAGTTTAAGGGTTTTAGACTGGGCTTGACCATTAAAAAATGTCAGTATTGATAGCTTTGACATAGTGGGGTTTGATTAACTAAAGGTAAATAGACTCTGGAAGTGTAGTTGCACTCTTTTTTCTTAGTGAATGTGGTAAAGCTTTGTAACTTTGTAAAGAATACCCAATCAGGTGCAAGGAAAAAAAAACAAAAATAATTTTGCTTGCACATTAATGGATGATGGAAATAAGCGGAGGAGGTTTACCACATTTAGTAAGCTCTGGGGAAATTCAGTGCAACTGCAATTGAAAAGTGCACGGTCTATTTGCCTTTAGTAAATCAACCCCAATATTTCATGTGCTGCAGGAAAACAACTGTGCCAAATGTGGCACTGATCTACTTGACACGAGTTAGTAAAGTCTGGATAGAAGAAAAATGATGTTGGGAAACCATTACATAATGACTTTCAATAGTCAATTTTAGCAAGATGTCAAGAATTAGTTAGCACATGGTTACTGACCTCTGCAAGTGTATCTAAAGCCGGGTACACACTACAGTTTGCACGAAAGAAAAACTGTCAGCTCTGGACGGAACCACTGTTCTAACCATGCAAAGTTAGTTAGGTAATCTCCCCCGCTGAGCTGTTGTGTTCTGACAGGGGGGCAGCACGCCTGTCACAACACTCCGATCAGTGATCCCTGCCATTGGCTGCGAGAGCTGATCGGGAGTTGATTGGCTGCATAATTATGCCCGTGTGTACAGGGCTTAAACCTGAGTCCCCATTCACATCTGAGCATTTTGTAGCTTGAGGGATGAAGCTACAAAACGCTGGAGGGCAAAAACAATTATTCTCTATCGAGATGGTTCACATCTCCACTGCAAAACCTCTGAAGCTAGAAGCTTCAAAGCGCTTGAAGCTCAAACAAGTTCTGGAGCTTCTTTTTAGGCAGATTCCAGGCGTTTTTCTTCTTTTAACATTGGTGACCATTTGACCTGTACAAAATTGTGGCAAAAACGCGATAAAAATCGTAGAAAATTTTGGGTAAAAACATGTGACTTTCTGCCTGAAAACGATATGCTCAGGTGTGAATGCAGCCTAATGCTGGTCATACACTATACGAATAATCCAGCTGTCTGAGGCTTTCTGACCTATTGCCCAAGTAATTCAAGTAACTCATTAAGGTATGCAGCAAGTAAAGCCAAACTGAAGTTATCAGTCCTGAAAGATTCCTTTAAATGTCATATATGCCAATCAACTAAAATATAATATTGTACTGCAGATTACCAATCCTTCCATCTCCTAATATTGACTACATTTGATTTCTATTTGAAATTCTTTAGTTCTCCTTGTTTTTTCTATGGTGACAGTGGTCTAGTAACACACTCTAGTGACAACTCTCAAACACTGTACTATATCCATGAAAAAGTAGCATTGTGACCCTAGGACAGGACTACAATAACATTCCCCTCTTCTTTTCTCTATAAAAAAGGAGGGAGGGTTGAATAGAACACAGAGATAGCTGGGAACAATGGCATTGATAATAATACAGCACAGGTAGAGAGCAGAGAAAAATATTAGAGCTCAAGATTTCTGAAAGAAACAACAGGTATTTTTGTACTTATTGAACACATAAAAATGTTGCTAATGATATTGTCAAGGAACCAAAAGGGTCCAAATAAGAGAATATCATTGTTTGGGTTTCCAAAAACCTTTTTTGAGTTTATAGACATAAGAGCACTAATAAAAAGCCTTCTGTGTGCAACAGCCCCCCTCAGCCCCCTAGTCCCTAATACTTACCTGGGCACCATCTCACTTGCTTGAGAGACTTGGCTGTCCTGGAATCTCCCTCCTCATTGAGACAGCAGTGAAGCTTCATTGGCACCCTCTGCTGTCAATCAAAGTCAGCGAACCAATGAGGAGAGAGGGGGTGAGACGGGGCCACGACTCCATGTCTGAATGGACACACAGAGCTGTGGCTCTGCTCAGGTGCCCCATAGCAAGCTGCTTGCTGTGGGGACACTCAACAGGAGGCAGGGGCCAGAAGAGCCAAAGAGGGACATGAGAAGAGGAGGATCTGGGCTGCTCTATGCAAACCCATAAGGCTCCATTCACATCTTGGCATATGGGAGCGACAATCGTGGTAAAAACACACCAAAAAAAATTTGATTTTATATTGCGCCGTGTTTGGGGTGCTATTGAAATTGATGGGAATTGCACCGAGAATGCATGGGCATCCCGCTATTTGCTGCTATTGCGAATCACGGGCAGAATCGCTGTGATTCCGTCCGCGATTCGTAATGCGGGGATGTGAAAAGAGCCTTAAACAGAGCAGGTAAGTATACCATGTTTGTTACTTTTAACAATAAAAAAGGAGATTTTAGTATCACTTTAAAAATTAAAATGCAGACACTCAGTTTACATCTTTATACTGTAAATTCTTATTTCCATATTGTGTGTATAGCTATCCTTGTGTGCCAGTCACCCAAAGATGCAAACAAAAAATGCAAACACCCCATTTCTGTCAGAGAAATCCATGCACAGATGTTTAAAAAAGGAAGGATTATTCTTCCCTAAGGCTGGTCATTCCCCTAATAAGCGTTTTCCAATTATCAGCCAGATCATTTTTATTCATTTGGTTTGTCATTTTGTTCAAATGTTACCAATAAACACATACAAATAATAAAATATATATCTGCCTACTACAAAAATAATACATCAGATACACTTGGAGTAATCAGTTCCACTAATCTAAAATAGCTGTAAGGAAGAAAATTACAGGGTTCTTTTTTTTGTGTTTGGACAAGACTATTTAGACATTGTATCTCTCAACAACCAATGTGGTCCATCTTGAATTAATTGTTTGAAACATCTTTAAAATCTCTCCATCTGCTTGTCGTACCTAGTGAAATAAAACAGTGCTTACTGTATCTGAATTATTTAGTTGCATCTTAGAAGTTTATTTTTAAAATTGCAATTCAGTGCTGTATGGAACATTTTCAACTGATTCCAAAACTACAAGGAGGCATGTTACAAAATGACTCTTACTTCTATTTATGGAAAAATAAGACACCTCAGCACATCTGTAATCTCAGTGGTCCAAGAACATAAGTAAAACATGTGTCTGCTAAATGTAAGTGTGTATATTGGTGTTGTTTTTATTATCATATATATATATATATATATATATATATATACTATAAATGCAATGTATATACAATATATAGTATGTATAAGATAGATAGATAGATAGATAGATAGATAGATAGATAGATAGATGGATGGATGGATGGATGGATGGATGGATGGATGGATGGATGGATGGATGGATGGATTGATGGATGGATGGATGGATGGATGGATGGATGGATGGATGGATGGATGGATGGATAGATAGATAGATAGATAGATAGATAGATAGATAGATAGATAGATAGATAGATAGATAGAAAAAGGATTAATTCTTAAGAAAATTTCAAAGAGGTATGTGTTCTGTGCAGCAATCTAGGGAATATAATATGCTATATACCAAAATGTACACAGTGTGGTGTTTTTTGGTATGTGGTGTATATTACATGTGCATTGAAATGCACGCTGTAACATTTGTGGTGGTAAAAGTGAAGTTTGCTGTATCTAGGTGGAGGTCAGCAGACAAGTGTGCATTTGCAATGGTGATCAATGGATACGTGCACTTGTACAGTGGTGGTTAGTGGAGATAAGCACTGGTACAGTGGGGGTCAGCAGAGAAGTATGCCTGCACAGTGGCAGTCAGTGGAGAAGTGCACATTCACAAAAACAGTCAACGTGGAAGTATGCAAATTGGTGGCTAGTAATGAAGTGCACAGTATAGTAGTGGTGGTTAGTGGAGAATTGAGTGGTACAGTGCTGGTCAGTGGAACAGTGTGCAGTACAGTGACAGTCAATGGAAATTTGTATGATATCATGGAGGCCAGTGTATGAGTGCACAGAACAGTGGCAGGCCATGGAAAAGTGTATGATTTAATGGTGGTCAGTGGATGGGTGCACAGTACAGCGGCGATCAATGGAAAATGGTAGGATATCATGGCGGTCAGTGGATGAGTGCACAGTACAGTGGCGGTCAAGGGAAAAGTGTATGATATCATGGTGGTCAGTGGATAAGTGCACAGTACAGTGGCAGTCAATGGAAAAGTGTATGATATCATGGCGGTCAGTGGATGAGTGCACAGTACATCGGCGGTCAATGAAAAAGTGTATGATATCATGGCGGTCAGTGGATGAGTGCACAGTACAGTGGCAGTCAAGGGAAACGTGTATGATATCATGGCGGTCAGTGGATAAGTGCACAGTACAGTGGCGGTCAATGGAAAAGTGTATGATATCATGGCGGTCAGTGGATGAGTGCACAGTACAGTGGAGGTCAATGGAAAAGTGTATGATATCATGGGGGTCAGTGGATTAGTGCACAGTACAGTGGCGATCAATGTAAAAAGGTATGATATCATGGCGGTCAGTGGATGAGTGCACAGTACAGTGGCGGTCAAGGAAAAAGTGTATGATATCATGGCGGTCAGTGGATGAGTGCACAGTACAGTTGAGGTCAATGGAAAAGTGTATGATATCATGGCGGTCAGTGGATGAGTGCACAGTACAGTTGAGGTCAATGGAAAAGTGTATGATATCATGGTGGTCAGTGGATGAGTGCACAGTACAGCGGTGGTCAATGGAAAAGTGTATGATATCATGGCGGTCAGTGGATGAGTGCACAGTACAGCAGTGGTCAACGGAAAAGTGTATGATATCATGGCGGTCAGTGGATGAGTGCACAGTACAGTGGAGGTCAATGGAAAAGTGTATGATATGATGGCGGTCAGTGGATGAGTGCACAGTACAGCGGTGGTCAATGGAAAAGTGTATGATATCATGACGGTCAGTGGATGCATGCACAGTACAGTGGTGGTCAATGGAAAAGTGTATGATATCATGGCGGTCAGTGAATGAGTACAGTGGAGAGTGGGGGGTAAAATGGTGGTCTGCGGGGGAGGTATGTACTAAAATATTAAGGAGTGCAGAAGTGTGTGGCACAGTCCCAAACATGCCTAGGTTAAGTTCAAGGCATGTTTAATGAACATTACTGAAGTTCAGATGCCAAACCTGAACCATATTAATGTCAAAGGGAGACACATTTTTAAAAACAGCAATGGCCATTTTCTAGACTAATAACAAAGAAATGGCTATAGGAAATCCTCATTAGAATTACAAAGTAATTTATTCCATAAACACAAATAGTACACTTACATGTTCAAATTTTGGTAATCAGCATGGATGGAAGCTGAAAACACCTCAGGGTTGTCTGCAGTGTGATGGGTGGAGAAACCACAAGGCTGTCAGGCCTCGTACACACGACCGAGTTTCTCAGGAAAAACCAGCAAGAAACTTGCTGGGAGATATTTTTTTTCCGAGGAAACCGGTCGTGTGCACATTTTCGAGGAAACTGTCGAGAAACTCAACGAGCCAAAAAGAGAGCATGTTCTCTATTTCCTCGACAGGAATGGAGAAAATTAGCTTGTCGAGTTTCTCGACAGCCTAAGAAGGAACTCAACGAGGAAAACGATGTGTTTCGCCCGTCGAGTTCCTCGGTCGTGTGTACGAGGCTTCAGTGTATGAACCTGTCCTATCCCACTAGCCAGCTACAGAGAGATCAGATCATGACAGCTGTCAGAAAGCTCACCAATCGTCAACATTCTGCAAAAGAGCAGTCTACCTCGTGGGAACCTTTGCTTTCGAGTGGCAGCTCGAGTGAGGGACGGGTGGGACAGTATTCTGCTTCTGCCTCCACCCCTCACTTGAGCTGCCACTATAAAAAATTCAGTTATTAGTCCAAAGGGACAGGTTTTGAACAAGGAATAGTGAACCTCTGATGCACTTTACCACTCCTAGCACCGCCCCCACTTCTCATAGACGTGAAGGGGTTGCCATGAGGTAGACTACTCTCAGAAGATTGGCAGGCTTCCTGACAGCTGTCGTGATAAGATCTCTCTGTAGCCGACTAGAGGGATAGGACAGGTTCATACATGGACAGCCTTGCGGTTTTTCCATCCATCACATTGTGGACAACCCTAGGTGGTTAGGTGAGGCAGTGTGCATTTCCATGGTCTGTATACTGTGGGAGACCAGATATATTGAATGCAGGGTCCTTGGAGTCCTTTGAGTTTAGTAACACTTTAAGGCATTTAGGAGTAGAGATTTATAGCAAATGGGAATAAAAAGGCTAGTAATTGCTAACACATTTTATTTTTTATATTAAATAATATAATAGGAAAATGAACTAGATGTTGTTTTCACGTTCAGATTGGATAGGAAGTATAAGTCTCAGTCTTTGTTGGCAATGAAAGGTTAATGGTGCAAACTCACATTCCAAAATCCCAGACTTGATGTTCCTCTCTAAAGTTAGAGGAAATTAACTTTTTCTGTGTTATCTTCTAGCCAGAAAATCTGTGTTTTGAGCAGACCACCTCAGAGTCTGTGATTATAAAATAGGCTTTAAATCTTTTTCCCATCTACAGTATATTAGCAGAAACACATAATACAAAAAAGTCCTAAATCATGGTGCATTGTGCACACAAACACACTCTTAGTACACTGTACTGAAAACATACACTGTAATGCAATTCAAATACAGACAATTATCTGACAGCAAAAATTTGAACACATAAAATTTATGTAATTCAAAGGTCAGATATTAAACAATTTTCCCTTGTGTAAATATTAAAGTATAAGTGGTTCTAAAGGCAGTTTTCATTCTATGCATTAAGATAAAACCCCTTCAGTGTGCAGCAGCCACCCTCAGCCCTCCTCATACTTACCTAAGTCCAATCTTAATCCAGCAATGGTGCACGGGAACCTCAGCTGCTCTGGACTCTCCCTCGTGATTGGCTGAGACACAGCAATGGGCACCATTGGCTCCTGATGCTGTCAATCAAAGTCAGTGAGCCAATGAGAAGAGAGAAAAGAGAGTGGGGGCGGGGCTGACCTTTGACTCTGTGTCCGAATGGACACACAGAGCAGCATCTTGGCTCAAGTGCCCCCATAGCAAGCTGCTTGCTGTGGGGGCACTCGGCAGGAGGCAGGGTCCAGGAGCACAGAAGAGGGACCCGAGAAGAGAAGGATCCAGGCTGTTCTTGGCAAAACCACTGCACAGAGCAGGTAAGTATAACATGTTTGTTATTTTTAAACAAAACAAAGCAAGACTTTATTATCACTTAAAAATACAGGCAAACCGCTAAATATGCAGATGAAATACATACCTGTACTGTATAAGGATGATGTTTTCCCTGCTAATGCATTTGTATTTATGTACATACAATCCAGATATTTACCAGCAAAGACGAGTGGATGACACCAATGCTCAATTATCCACTCTTCACCGATCCCAACACATTAATATTCCTCTTTCTATTTATTCTGTGCTACTTCTGCCTGTACTTCAGCTGTCCCAAAATATCCTGTCTTTTCAGGTATGAGGGGATATGCTGCTTTCTCTAGACTCTGACATTAGTTGATACATGAAGGAAAGATTGATCAGGGATCACTACAGAGAAGAATATTAATGGATTGAGGGTGTTTGTAGGTATTTTCAAAGACACTGTTACTTTGTCCTGAATGGGCTAAGGGAATTTGAATACAGTAATGCCATCACAAGCTACCTGCTGATTAGACAGTGATGAAGCAGCAGTACACCTGTATCCATGCACATTAGCATGTAGCACACCTGATTATCACTTCTCAGCCCTTTGACTAAGATCAAGTGTAATATCTGTTCATATCAGTTTTTAGGAATAGAACACCTGTTTCCCTTGCCAATTGGGGGCACCAGTTAGTAATTCCCGATGTAATAATGTGGGTATGGTGGGAGCACTGGGAGGGCTCTTTTCCTCCTGTGTTGATTCTGCTCTAGTTTTCCAGACTTGTCCTCTATGGAAGGCAGAGTTCTCCATAAGTAATAATGCCTTTCTGGTAAGAATGAGGTTGCCTTTGTCTAGCCAGGGGCAAGGAGGTGGAGGAACTTGACTAACCTGCACACAGATCCTGACCTCAACTCTATGAACACCTTTGGGATTAATTAGAACGGAGACTGCGAGCCAGGCCTTCTCATCCATATCAGTGCCTGACCTCACAAATGCGCTTCTTCAAGATTGGTCAAACATTCCCATAGACACACTCCTAAACCTTGTGGACAGCCTTCCTAGAAGAGTTGAAGCTGTTATAGCTGCAAAGGGTGGGCCAACTCAATATTGAACCCTGCAGACTACGAATGGGATGCCATTAAGTTCATGTGCATGTAAAGGCAGGGGTCCCAATACTTTTGGTAATATAGCATATTTTTATATATATATATATATATATATATATATATATATATATATACAGGCGGTCCCTGGGTTACAAACAAGATCGGGACTGTAGGCTTGTTCTTAAGTTGAATCTGTTTGTAAGTTGGAACAGGTAATTTTTTTAAGTGTAGCTCCAGCCAAAAAATCTATTTTTAAGCTTTTTGGATAGCATAGGGAAAGGTTATCACCCCTGTAACATTTGTTTTGCTGTCTGTGACCCTGTTCAGAAGATTTCACCTAATTTTCTGTCCCAATGACAATTGGATTTTGAAAATTTTGGGTTATTGGGGAAACAAGGATTGGTGATAAAGCATCAGTGGAGACACCTTTTTTCCTATATTAACTCTAAAAGGAGTGAACTTCCCTTCCAAGGGGTAGATTTCCTCTCACTTCCTGTTGTTTCCTTCCGTTTGTAAGTAGGAGTCGTTTGTAAGTCGGATGTTTGTAAGTAGGGGACCACCTGTGTGTGTGTGTATATATATATATATATATATATATATATATATATATATATATATATATATATATATATATATATATATATATATATATAAATAAACAAACTGAATGTCAACATTTAAAAATAAAGTACCAAATAAATCAATAATATAAAAAGCCTTTGGTAAATTTAGCCGATCCATGTGTTTAATAAAAAAGGAGTTATTGACAATACAGTGCTTATAACAGAAGCAAAAAGCACATTGTACATTATACTAGCCTTTCTGTTAGTAGTTCTAATTTTGAGTAGATTTTTTTTTTTTACATTTCTGTACAAATGGACTGTCTCAGAAAGTAGAAGCAGCAAAGGGTTATTATAGTCAAATAAAAGAAAACTAAAATGAGAGAAGCGTAGTGACCATTGTTGACCTCTCATTTTGAAACAAATTATTGCTTGACTGACTATTTTTTACTCATTTGTAATCCAATGGCATTAATTCTGATTAATTCTTTCAGACATGAACTGAGGAATGAATGGTCATTTAAGTATGTAAGGACAGTTCAAATCATACCTGCACTTGACCAGTTGCTGGGATCAATAAACATGTTTTAAAATGTTAATACTAAACCCTGGCACTAAACTCTATTACATAGTTATTACATAGACTAATGTTGACAGACCATTTGTTTAAGAAAAATTCTTCTTCTAGGACTATATATGCATTTAACACATTTTATGAATGCTTTTTACTTGTGTAGACATCCAAAATCTCTAATGCCGCGTACACACGATTGGTTAAACCGATGAGAATGGTCTGATGGACCATTTTCATCGGTCAAAACCGATCGTGTGTGGGCGCCATCGGTTATTTAACCATCGGTTAAAAAAAAGCAAACTTGCTTTAAATTTAACCGATAGATTCCTAACCGATAGGTCAAAACCGATCGTTAGTAGGCACGACCATCGGTTAAAAATCCACGCATGCTCAGAATCAAGTCGACGCATGCTTGGAAGCATTGAACTTTTTTTCAGCATGTCGTTGTGTTTTACATCACCGCGTTCTGACACGATCGGTTATTTAACCTATGGTGTGTAGGCGCGACGGACCATCAGTCAGTTTCATCGGTTAACCGATGAAAACGGTCCATCGGTCCGTTCTCATCGGATGGACTGATCGTGTGTACGCGGCATTAGACTACTGACGGGTGATTCCATCTTGGATGTGATGTGAGCAGCCCCAGGAGACGTGGAGCTGTCAGTCAACTGATACTCTATAGCAGTGATGGGGAACCTTGGCACTCCAGATGTTTTGGAACTACATTTCCCATGATGCTCAACTACACTGCAGAGTGCATGAGCATCATGGGAAATGTAGTTCCAAAACATCTGGAGTGCCAAGGTTCGCCACCACTGCTCTATAGTGTTTCTCTACCCTTCTTCCCTGGAAGGCACATGCAATGCTGATTTGTCTATAGTCCCCAGGATCCCTAGATCCTTCTGACACCTATCCAATACTATCTCATCAATAACTATGATGTCACTGTTTACCTGGAATGCACTACATCCAGTGTTGCCAACCATCAGTATTTTTTCTGACAGCCAGTAAAAAACAGACACTTTTCTCCTGCCATTATAAACCAGTGACAGGAAAAGGTTGCCAGTAAAAAATATTGCTGTAACGTTCAGCTCAGAAGTGCACATGCACAGTTCTGGTCCGGAGCCCATCCGAATGCCTGCTACAGTGGGTTTGGATGGTGCCGGAGGGGGGGGTGGGTCTGGAAGAGGCAGTGCCTCAGCGTGTTGTGTAATGTCATGGTGCAAGGGAGCCGAATGGAGTGGCTGGGGCCTTGTGTGTGTGTGTCTGCAGGACGGTAGCAAGGCAAGGCGGGACTGTCAGTGCTGTTTGGACTGGAGTGGACTGAAGAGACCACCTGTCATGGAGAGACTGTCACTGTGACTCAGGAGGGGACATGTTGTGTCAGTGAGGTGTTTAATCATCTGTGCTTCTGCACACTGCTGACAGTGTCACTGTGAAAGTCAATTTCATGTGTGTGTGCCTGCCCATTTTAATTTCTGAATATGTTTTTTTTTTACCTAAATATCTACCTTTAACCACATTGCTAATTGCATATTGTACTTGTTTGTAGCCTTAATACTGAAATTTGTAAATCTTGTAGGTTGGCAACACACCTCTAAAACAATTGGGCCTACAACTCACCTTTAATGCCTTTGCTTGATCATCATTATGTTCTAACAGTTTGTCTTGGTGAAGGATTTTGCTCATGGTTAACACAGCGCCCTCTGTTACTTCATCATGTCTTACTATAATTTACTTTCAAACCATTGTCAGACACATTGGTTTCTTCTTCACTATCCTCAATGAACGGATGACACTATAACCAACTGGAGCCCGTTTTTTTTTTTTTAAATCAGAAAAATGGTTTATTGTGCCAAAAAATAAAATTTAAGTACAAACAATATAGATCTACATACATGAGAAGTGTACAGAATACCAGTACATGAAGACAAGTTCCTTACACACTGTAGCACTGAGGCACAAGAAATATACATAAACCAGATATTTTTTTAAACAAAAGCAGCAAAGTGTCGGGTGGGCGATAAACCGCCTCGCCCCCCATTAAATCAAACCTTAGGCCAACGGGCCACATCTAAGATTCTGCTTTCCACAGTCTGCCCGGATATTCATAATTGCTGCCCATCAGTAATGCAAACTCTCGTATCCAAAGTACAATGCCCATTGAGGTATAGAGTACCATATGCAAACAGAGTCTAGACCCGGGGGGAGAACATCACCTACATCTGCAACAACCGAGTCATAATTAGTCTCGGAGGTGCCAATCCAGGTGTCTCCAACCAGGGCTGCCAAATGGATGTAAATTTTTTAGAGGCATTTCTGTGCTGATATGTATAATGCTCCCTTACAATTATAAGGTTCACTTGGTCTATCCATTGTTTCTTGGTTGGAACATGTGGGGACAACCAGAATCTAGCTATTTGTTTCCTTGCTAGGTATAAAAGCCTGATCACTGCAATATTTACCGGAGGAGGGTAAACCTCTTCGTCTACTGCACCCAATATACATACTATGGGGTCCAATGGGACCCTAACCTGGAACACCGAGGAAACAACCTCAGTGACACTCCTCCAGAACCGGTGCAGTTTGGGGCAGCGCCACATTAGGTGAATAAGCGATCCCTCCTCTCCGCAATGTTTGGGACACAAAGAGGAGTCCCTCCTTCCCCAACGGAACAATTGAATGGGTGTGCGGTAGACCCTGTGCAACAGAAACAGGTGAGACAGTCTATGCGATTGTGAAACTGAGGTCAAAGGACCTGCCTGTAAACAGGATTCCCATGTCTCCCCGTCAATGTCCCCCAGGTCCTCCGCCCAGCCCCTTCTACATGGTAAAGTCGCTGAATTCTGTATGGATGACAAAAGGGTGGAGTATATCTGAGAAATCATTCCTTTTTTATCTTTGCCAGTGAATACATCTGTGAGCAGCCTATGACTGGTTAGTTGAAGGACAGAAAGCCGACCCTGGGCCTGAAGGGCATGCCTGAGCTGCAGGTATCTGTAAAATTGGTGTCTAGGTAGATCAAATTCATTTTGTAGGTCCTGAAACGACTTGAGTATATTGTTATGGTAGATCTGGGCAATATTTTGAATCCCCGCCGTTTTCCATGACATGAAGCCCTCAAGCCTGAGGACTTCTGTCAAATTCAGGTTGTCCCACAGAGGAGTGTCCGCTAAAAATCCCGAGATACCCAAAGTTAATTTAACCATGGCCCACAGCTTACCCAAGAGGATCACCGTGGGCGCCGCCCGTGGCAGATGCGGAAAACCCGCCTCCAGACACGCCAAAACCGACGCATCCCCGGATCCCACTCGTAACAGCGTGTCAATGGAGTCCTTATTGTTTACCCGTCCCATGCCACACAGATGCTGTAATTGGGAGGCCAAAAAGTAGAATTTAGGATTGGGAACCGCTGCCCCCCCTTGGTCTTTATCATATTGCAATGTGGACAGTCGAATGCGAGCAACCTTCTTTTTCCAGATCAGTGATCGAAACAGGGAGTCTATCCTTGTAAACCAGCGACGAGGTATCCATTGAGGGGAATTGTGCATGATGTATAATAATTGGGGACCCCATACCATTTTAATTAAATTAATTCGTCCTATCACTGATAACGGGAGTTTACACCAGGTATTACATGTTGATTGCAGACGTTTGAAAAGGGGCAAAAGATTTTCCTCTAAATATTTCTGTGGGTTGGCTGATACTTGGACTCCCAAGTATTTGAAAGAATTAACCACCTGTAGGGACCCTGCAGCCTCTGGTAAAGAGTCAATTGGGCCATCGACAGGTAACAGGACTGATTTACCCCAATTAATCGAAAAACCTGACAGGGAGCCAAAGTGCTGGATCAGCTCCATAGCCGTTGTTAGAGATGTGTCCACATCCCCCAAATATAAAAGTGTGTCATCCGCATAGAGCGAGATCTTCTCCATGCAGTCACCTCTCCGGAATCCAACTATTGAAGGGGAGAGTCTTATTAACGCCGCAAGCGGTTCGAGAGCCAGTGCAAAAAGCAGGGGTGATAAAGGACACCCCTGCCTTGTGCCTCTATATAAAGAAAAGGGGTCCGAGAGGTCCCCATTCACCCGAAGCCTGGCCGTAGGGGCAGCATATAATAGACGTACCCACTTAATAAAATTATCACCTAGTCCGAAACGATCCAGGACCTCCCATAAGTAAGGCCATTCGACGCTGTCAAAGGCTTTGGCCGCGTCCAATGACAGGATCGCTCTCTGGCCTTCATTATCAGCAGGTATCTGTAAATTAAGAAAAAGACGCCTGATGTTAATGGCCGTGGACCGGGAAGGGATGAAACCAGACTGATCTGTATGAATGAGCTTATTTATGACCTTAGCCAACCTGGTGGCCAAGACCCTAGCCAGTAATTTAACGTCAGTCGTCAATAATGAGATCGGTCTATAAGAGTCAGCACACTGGGCGTTTTTTCCTGGCTTTAGCAACAATACTATAATGGCTTCATTCATGGAATGAGGCAATGAGCCTCGCTCAAACGAGTCTATAAACACGTCTTTCAGGAGAGTTATCAGACCATCCGAGTATCGCCTATAAACCTCCGCCGGCAAGCCATCCGAGCCCGGAGACTTGCCAGGAGAGGAAAGCGCTAGGGCTTCCAGCATCTCATCAACCGTGAGCGGAGCATTCAATTGCGCCACATCCACGGCGGACAAGCGCGGGAGATGACATTGATCTAGAAAGGAAGCAATCTCCTCTTTCGTGGGCGAGACCTTAGAAGAATACACATCAGCATAGAAATCCTTAAACGTAGACAGAACCTCCGCATGGGAGGACACTAATATCCCTAAAACACTCTTAATTGACTCTATATGGGCCGATCCCCTCTGTGATTTCACCATCATGGCCAGCATATGACCTGTACCTTCCCCGTCTTCAAAGTATTTTTGTTGGAGAAAGAACCTCTTGTTTTCAGCTCTAGTCAAAGTTACATGTTTAACCATATTCTGCGCCTCATTCCATGCCCGTTCAGTACTCTCAGAGGGGGAGTCTACATAAGCTGACTCAGCCCTCTCAGCCTCTTGAAGGACAAACCGCTCCCAGGACCTCGTTCCAGTTTTAATGGAATTAATAGATCTAATGAACTGGCCCCTCAGATAAGCCTTTAAAGTATCCCAGAGTACATCCAACCCCGTGGAATGTCTATTAATCTTAATAAAATTCACTAGCTCCGTACGGATCGGATCAGGGGCCGGGAACAGCGACATCCAAAATGGATTAAGCCTCCAGCAGGTGCGTTTAGTAATGTTAGATGTCAATAACTCTATACATAAGGGTGAGTGATCAGATACCGTCCTGGTCTCGTACCTTGCTGACGAGACCAGGGGGAGCATCTCACTGTTACCCAGGCCCAAATCAATCCTGGAGAGGCCCCTATGTGAGGCTGAATGACACGAGTAGCACTTCTCCTGTGGGTGGCTGAGCCTCCAGACATCCCTCAAACCCAGCTCCTGCAGAAGCCGGGCGAAAGGCGTCTGACTCCCTCTCGGGGTGGCCGCCGACGCCCCAGGAGAAAACTTGTCAAGCCTGGCACACAGGAAGTTATTAAAATCCCCCACTACGAGAGCTGGGATACCCGGGTGTCGCGACAGAAAAGTGGCCAGGGTTTTAAGCACATCCACTGAGAAAGGGGGTGGTATGTACACAGTGGCTATAATGCATTGTATACCGTTCAATGTACAGTGCAGAAAAACAAAACGACCCCCGGGGTCTATAAGAGAAGAGGTAAGAGCGAACGGGACAGTTATGCCAATAAGTACGCTAACCCCTCTGGCGTAAGATGAGAAGGTGGAATGAAATTGGCTACCATATAGTTTAGACGAAAATGGGGACTCCTGACCCTGAATCATATGAGTCTCCTGCAAGCATACTACAGAAGAACCCAGGCGCTTAAGTACATGACCCACTGCCATACGTTTCACTTTATCCCCCAGACCCCTCACGTTCCAACTAGTCAAAACACACCTATGAGCCATTGTTGGGATAAGTAGACATTAATATCAGACATATTAATACGACCTTGAAAGTCAGTAGAGCACTGTTGCCCCGTGAAAAATGAAAACCACTGTCCCTGGACTAGAAAGAATATGAAAAAACAATATTGAATACCAAAAAAATAAAAAAGTATTATTCTCATACTGTAGGGAGCATAACAGACAGCAGGATATCTCCACACAAACTGGGCACAACCTGGAAAAGCAAAAGTCAGGCAGACTGTAGATAGTACATCCAACAGGACGCATTTCAAACTCAAAAACAATCCTCTCAAAAATAAGAAAAGAATCAAAAAACAAATCAAAAACCTCCGTGTCCACGAGGGACCCATTTCTAGGGGGCTAAGTTCACTAGCCAGCTCAAAGGCCTCCACTAACAGCGGACCTGTTGTCGGGGTAACTTAAAACGTAGTTAAACAGTGTAGGCACTTCCCGTGGAAACAGTTCTCCGCCTTGTTAGGAGATTGAAAAAGGACATTTCTGCAGCTCTGTTGTCAGGTAACACGGCTAGCAAGAGCGAACCCGAAAGATGACAGTCACTCATTCCTGCGTCTCCTCCCCAAATCTTCCCTCAAGGATCTTTCCTCCCTATCCATCCATTGCATGGCCTGGGCAGGTTTCTCAAAGAAATGTACTTCATTTCTGGCTACCACTCGCAGCCGGGCAGGATAAAGCATAGCATATTGCAATTCCAGGAAGCGCAGCCTTTTCTTAACATCATTGAATTGAGCGCGCTGTTTTTGCACCTCCGCCGAAAAGTCTGGGAATAGGGAAATCTTGGAGTTGTCCATCACCAGAACATCTCCCAAAGTGCGCGCCTTAGACAAAATGACATCCCTGTCCCTGTAGTGTAACAGTTTAAACAGGAAAGCCCGGGGGGGATTTCCAGGGGGTAAAGGCCTCAAGGGTACACGATGTGCACGCTCCACAGCAAACATATTGGAGAAGGATTCTTTGCCAAACTTTTCTGACAGCCACTGTTCTATAAACGCCACCGGATTTTTCCCTTCCATCCTCTCAGGGATCCCAATAGCTCTGACATTATTGCGGCGCATTCTGTTCTCGAGTTCATCGATTTTTGCCGCGTGTTTAGCGACTATAAGTTGTTGAGCATGGGTCTCCCGCTGTATAGGGGCTAAATCATCCTCCAGGACACTCACACGGCCCTCCACATCAGTTGTGCGGTCCCGCAGTTTTTGCATATCTTGGCGCATAAATGACATTTCTGCCTTCACCCCTTTAAGCTCGGCTGCCATATGTGTTACCGAGGAGTTACAGGCCGTGATTGCCATGAATATGTCTCTAAGCGTGGGCTCAGGCCCGTCCGAGCCTGAGGCCTCCACAGGGCTTTGCACGTGGGACCCCGGTGAAATACTCACTGCGTTCCATGGCAGCACAGGAGCAGATGGATCCTCCAGGGGCACCGTGTCGTCGGCATCCGACTGAGAGCCGCTGCGGTTGTCCTCAACATCCCCAGGGATCTCCAGCAGCTCACGAGTGCTGATCGGGGAGAACAGTTTCTGGGCAGCAGCCTTGTATTTCTTCTTTGCCGACTGCGCGGCGCCGCCATCTTGGCTCGCGTGGTCCGGAGCCGCGCGGCCTGCTGGATTTCGCCGGGACATCGTGCTAGGGCAGGATCTGGAGCCGCCGAGGGTGCCTGGAGTAGCCGGAGGAGCCGAGGTATGTTGCGGGATCAAAGGTAAGCCGCAGGGGCCTAATAGAAAGGATAACCGGACGGAT
Organism: Rana temporaria; assembly: GCF_905171775.1. NCBI lineage: Eukaryota > Metazoa > Chordata > Amphibia > Anura > Ranidae > Rana > Rana temporaria. The sequence goes on from NC_053489.1 coordinate 497,968,603, forward strand.
TATCGGCGGAGCTCACAGGACGTGCGACCTTCTACATCCCCAGCCAAGCCACGCCCCCCTGGAGCCCGTTTTTACAATCTCCCTCAACCCCTTAGAACCCTGAGAAATCTTACTCCACTTGAATCCATATTGCATACACTACCCTGCCACTGTACTGCATATCTCTTGCTAGCCTCCTATTTCTGGATTATCTCCTTCGCTGGGAACTTGACATCAGGAAATCCATTGCTGACTCTTAAAAAATGTAAGTTTTACGGCTAGCCTGTCTCTCCTCTGTGCAATCTAAAATGGCCGAAATCAAAAATAAACGTCTAATGAGATGGTATCACTCTCCAGCGAAGCTTCATTCTATGTCCCCAGAGTTATTGCCCCTCTGCTGGAGGGGATGTGGTATTATAGCCACCCACACACATATTTGATGGCTGTGTCCGTGTAGTTAATCTTTTTAGAATTTGGTACTATCAATGATCAATCAAATTCAGGGTCTTGTAATCAATGCTGACCCTTGGACCATATTGTTTCATTGTACAAGTGAATTAACAGGTCAAAATAAAATGCTCAATTACTCCACATTTATTAAATGCTTCCATTACCAATGGTTCCAGAAATGTGATGACATAGTTCTCAGGTTTCACATCAATCCTCTGCTTGTCACAGCAAGATATAGGTCTGCTGGTACACGTTTAACTTATACTAATAGAAAAAAAAAATTATATGAGAAAAATTAGCCCATGCGTGCATAATCTACTGTGCGGCTGGTCCGGGGCTGAAGTGGTTAAAAAGATAACACACTATGGGGTTGATTTACTAAAGGCAAATGCACTTTGTACTACAAGCGCACTGCAAGTGCACTTGGAAATCCAGTCGCTGTAGATCTGAGGGGAAGATTTAAAATAAGGGGAACCTCTGCTGATTTTATCATGCAATCATATACAAGCAAAAATGCTGTTTTTTATTTTCCTTTCATGATCTACAGCGACTGCACATCCAAGTGTACTTGCAGTGCTCTTGTAGTGCAAAGTGGATTTGCCTTTAGTAAATAAACCCCTATGAGTCTTTTCCTGCTTCTACAATGCGCTACCATCTGAGCATGGAAAGTCGGTGTACAGTCCCCCAGCGAGTGACCATCAACATCTGATTCCCTTTGTGGAGACACCTCATATGCACATATACAGTCTGGTAGGATCTAATGATCTACATCAAAAGTCGGTATCCAGTCCCAGCGTGTGATCATTAGCAGTTGATTCCCTTGTGGAGACATCACAAGTGCATATAGATACTATTAGGATCTAAGGATCTTGTAAGCTATTATATCTTAAACACGGTGGTGAAGCCCTTTTGGATAAGTTTGCATGGAAATGTCACCCTTTTTTATTGCTATAGATGGACACTGTCACTTGGCACAGTAGATTATACACGGGTTGATTATTTTTTCTCATATCATTTTGTTTTTCTATTGGTATAAGTAAAATTTAGAAAGATAAGTTTACCTTTTAGAACATGTTACATGTTCCACCCGTATTTAGGGTGGAACATGTAACATGTTCCAGCAGCTGCAGCCTCTCCCCCCAACCTCCTTGTGACAGCGAGCAGGGTATTTTCTCCCTCTGCCTACTGTCACTATTTGGAAATAAAGCTGCCATGTATGGCTCCGTTTCCTGTGAATGCAAAAACTATAACTACTCTCAGCCATTGTGGCTAATGGCTTGTAGTTCTGAATGGACTGCAAGGTCACTGATGAGTAGGGTTGCCACGTCACCCCTTTAAACCCTGAAGCCTCGTACACACGGGCCAGAATCTCGTCAGGAAAAAAATGTCGTTTTTCCTGACGAGATTCTTGGCAAGAATCTCTTGCCGCCCGAGTGTACAGACTCTCCTTTCAAAAGAACCGCGGTTCTCTTGAAAGGCAAGAACGCGGTGACGTCATCACGTATGACGAGCATGCGCTCTTCACATTCGATGCCGTCGCCGCCATCTTGCTGCACCCTATCTATGCCTAGGAAGCTACCACGCAAGCGTTGAAGTAATTTCGAGCATGCGCGGGTTTCCACGGCGACAGGTAAGTATACAGATGCTCGAGTTTCTCATCGGGAAACAGGCTGACAAGAATCTCGACCAGAAAATAGAGAGCAGGATCTCTATTTTTCTCGTTGAGATTCTGTGCAGATTTCCAGACGAGAAACCTCAAAGCTCTGCCAGCAGTTTTCTTGCTGGTTATTGCCGAGAAAACTGAGCGTGTGTATGAGGCTTAACACAAATGAATTACACAGGATCTGAGGCTAATTCAACCTGTGTAATTAATATGTTTTCCGTTTTAAAGGGATGAGGTGGCAACCCTACTGATGAGCACTCTCATAGTCCAGTTACAAGCCCTGCAGCTTGTAAACAGTCAGCCAGGATGGAGGTACGGGCTGGAAGCTGAAGGGTCTGTCTGGCATTGAACCCCTGACCCACTGATCACGGGTGCAATGCTTTCCAGGCTTCTTAGTGAAAGAATAAGAAAAGCACTTTATTTTCCTGCAATAAGTACATTTATGTGCAAATATGTGCATTTATTATTTTTTTCTAGAAAAGTTAACTTATCCTTTAAATTCTCCATCTATAAACCTGAAATGTAAAACAACCAAAACCCAATAGTATGAAGTGTAAAGTTCAAAAACAGCCAAACTCTTGAAAATAAAAAAATACATAAATAAAGTAGAACTGACAAACAGAGCAAAATAAGCTGTTAACTGGAAAGTAACACCTGTTTTTGCTTTGTGTTGATCTCATTCAAAGGCTTAAATATGCAGATGGTGTGAATGACATCCAAAGAAGTAAAAATAAATGTCTATGCATTTCAGAAATGAAGTTTCAGGCCCCATACACACGATAGAATTTATCCGCGAATACGGTTCAGCGGACCGTATCCGCGGATAAATCCTCTCTAAGATTTCAGAGGATTTCTATGCGATGGCGTGTACACACCATCGCATTGAAATCCGCGCTGAAATCCTCTGCCGATGACGTGTCGCGCCGTCGCCGCTATTATGACGCGGCGACGGGCGCGACGCTGTCATATAAGGAATTCCACGCATGCGTCTATTCATTACGGCGCGTGCGGGGAATCCCTTTGGACGGATGGATCCGGTAAGTCTGTACAGACGAGCGGATCCATCCGTTGGAATGGATTCCAGCAGATAGATATTCTGTGCATGTCGACAAATATTTATCTGCTGGAAATCCATTCCAGGGGAGATTTATCTGAGGATAAATATCCGTTGGCGTGTACACACCATAGGATCTATCCGCAGAAACCCATTTGATGGGATTTATCTGCGGATAGATTCTATGGTGTGTATGGGGCCTTACATTGGTTAATATACACCTGCCCACAGGGTTGCAAAACAAGCAGTTTTGAAATTTTGATTATGATAGCATACAACATTTTATTTTGGTTTCTAATGCCGCGTACACACCATCACTTTATGTGATGGAAAAAAACATAATTTTCTGTGAAGTAAAAAACGACGTTTTTGAAACTTCAATTTTCAAAAACGACTTTGCTTACACACCATCGTTTTTTCACAATGCTCTAGCAAAGCGAGGTTACATTCACCACTTTTTTCCATTGAAGCTCGCTTCATAACTAGCTTCTGGCCATGCGCGGGTTTAAAAACGTTGTTTTAAACGTCGTTTTTTGCTACACACGGTCAATTTCTGTGAAACAAAAAGCGACGTTTTTAAAAACGACACATAAAATTGAAGCATGCTTCAATTTTTTTTTGTCGTTTTTCACAAGACATAAAACGACGTTTTCCCCCACACACGGTCATTTAAATTGACGTTTTTAAAAATGTTGTTTTTTTTCATCACATAAAGTGATGGTGTGTACGCGGCATAAGACTTTTCATATTGAATCTGTGAAGCAGTAGTTCATAGATGAGTGCATACAGACACTTATATATATATATATTTTTTTGTTTTATAGTAGTAAAATGCTCATGCAACAAACCTACATCATCAAACTTAGCAGTGCTGAAGGCATAGCTGAAGGAACTGAATTGTTCTTGCGCTATTTTAATTTTTAATATTGCATATAGCCAACAAAAAAAGTTTACTCTTTTAAACTTTCAGCGAATATCTGTTGTGGTAGAGATAATAGTTAATGAATTTTAATGAAATCTGTCTGTTGAAAGATATGCACAAAAATACACATTTTGGCACTTTGGTGTTCTGGTTGCTTGTTTGTCTTATTTTTAGTGTGCCTGCCTTTCCAGGATAAGAATCACATAAGTGTATATTAATTGCTTTCAGGTGCATCTAGATTAGCAGTTATAGCATTTTTTATAATTACTGCTATTTATTTTTTGTACAGTGTGCAGTTTAATTCCCCCTTATGCGTTACAATTATTATTGCAATACCTAATTTAATTATCTTGATGCTTTGCATGATCATAACTATAAAACAGCAATGTTAAAAGAGAAGTATAAAGAAAAACAATGAACAAACAAAAACGTCTTTTATTTTTATCATTTCACGCATGCTGCAGAGATCTACTTTGTTTTTATGTAAATGCAAACATAGAAATTGTGGAACCCATGGTAGCAGAACCCCGGATATTTATATTAAAGGCTTAGTTCACCTTTATACACCTTTTTTTTTTCTAAATGCCAGCTCCCCTTATACCAATGTAGCATTAATGTACTTCTTTTGCAAAAATAAAACAGCTTTCCATTTATTCTACACAGACTTACTCACTGGTTTCATGGATGCTTAAAAACACTGCTCGATTACTTCTGCCTTACTACCTGGACAGGCTATGGGTCATGACACTGGAAGGAGTTGACCAGCTGAGGGTAGATGATTGAAAAATAACTCTTACCACAATCCATAGAGGTCACTTGATTGCACATTACATTGCAGATAGTTTTGATAGCTAATGGCATTACAAAAAAAAGAAAGAAAGAAATGTACAAAATCTACATGTATAAAATCATACTGAGCAATTTTTCTTTAAATACAATTGCATGGTCTGAAAGGGATGAATAAATACAAACCATAGTCTAAATGAACTTGTAGTAAAAAGCAACGTCTACTTACTGTATGAAGGCCCCCTCTTTAACTAGTTTAACTGTATACTTATGTTAACCCATTCCATCTATAATGCCTGAGGCCTCGTACACACGGCCGAGGAACTCGACGTGCCAAACACATCGAGTTCCTCGGCCAGTTCAGCACTGAAGCCGCCGAGGAGCTCGGCGGGGCGAGAGCTCCCATAGAACAACGAGGAAATAGAGAACATGTTCTCTATTTCCTCGCCGAGCACCTCGTCGGCTTCCTCGGCCGAAAGTGTACACACGGCCGGGTTTCTCGGCAGAATTCAGCCAGAAACTCGGTCGGAAGCTGAATTCTGCCGAGGAAACTGGTCGTGTGTACGGGGCCTGAGAATGGTTGGCAATGGTTGACCATCCTTCCGATGAGATCGAGGGGAATGCTAAGTGTTCTCCATCTCTCCAGAAGATGTTTCTGCACTGTAATGAAGCATGTTTTTGTGAGATTTGGAATTCTCAGCATTGTCCCAGGATCTCGTAGAAAGGATTATGATGACACAATGCATTACCAAATATTAAAGTGGTTGTAAACCCAACCAGACAACTTGCACCTACAGGTAAGCTTAGATTAAGGCTTAGCTGTAGGTGCAAGAAATATCTCCTTAACCTACACGGTTAAGGAGATATTTGCAGAAAACACAGCACCGATGTCTATGGCGCCTGCGCGCCGTAGGCAACGGCGCAGGCGCACTGAGCGTACCGCTTTTCTGAATGTGATAATGATGGAAACCCGCGCGGGAGTGATGTCACTGTGACTGGCCGGAGCGGCGATACAAGGAAGACGCTCCGAGGGGACATGGCGGCGGCGGAGGGGAACGAGGAGCGTTTCGGGGGCTTCGAACTCAGGTAAGTGCCACATAATGAGCTAGAATTTATTTTTTATTTTTTTGGGATAGGAATATGTATATATTAAGCAAGTCCTGCTTTTTACTGTCTTATGCTGCCCAAAAAAAAAATACGAAATGCCAGTGCAAAAATATAAAAATTCCAGTGTGTCCCTGTGCCTATGCTCCAACTTGTAGATTCCCAAAATATATAGTTAAGACCGCAGTACACAGTCCCTATCCTTTCTTGCCCGCCCCCCACCCAGTGCTGTGTGACCACAATGCTACCAAGGAAACAAATACGCAATGAGTGTTGATTCATAGTGCTCATCTCTAGCAGAAGGTGCACACCCGGAGAAGAGCTGACATCATTCAGTACAGCGATGTGTAGGGTCAGATCAGAACAGGGGAGTTATACAAACTAGTCAGCCCCCTCTATGTTTACAAACAACGGTTTATCACACAGCCCTGCTAGCGCTGATTGAGTCAGAATAGTTTGTGTAACATCCCTGAGGCATGTTCAGGCAACCAAGGACACTAAGGAGAAAGTTTAACAAACTATACTCCCACAATCAGCATGGCTGTATGATTAGTATAACTTTCTTTTGACATCTTTCATTGCCTGGGTGTGCCCCCATTAAATTATATAAATCATTTTGCCACAGTGGAGGAGAGGTGCATAACATTGACGTAGAAGAATGGGCAGTGGCTACAGTACCAGCTGTAGATCTCCCATAGAAATGTCCACACATTTTGCTTCAGCCTAGGTTGAATTACAGTCAGCACAGACAGAATAAAAATTGGGGCTACAGGGCTACAGATCAAAATTGGACCAAATGCATGCAGCACTTTGTCCTGTTTTGATCTGTGGCCCATTATGTGTTAAACTCACTTTCATTTTGTTCTATCTCTGCTGGATGATTGGATTAGTGGATAAGGAAAATACTGCTGTAACAAGCACTATAACCAGAGCGTATCAGAAGAACTGTCAGACTACTGTACTGGCAACAAAACAAAAGCACTGAGTGGGTAGACTGTGTTTCCAGTCAGTGCCAGGACAAGGTCATCCAGTGCCCAGGGCAAAAGATGCCAAGCTGTGCCCCCTTTTCCCTTTGGGTTAGGGTCAGGGTACCCCCATCCCTGTAATAAACCATTGAGCCAGGGGCAGCCATCCCTCCTGCCAAACCCTTGTCCCGGCCCTGTTTCAGTGTACACCTGAAAGTCCGGATTAAGTCAAAACATTTTTTAAGCTTTATAAAGAGAGGAAAAGGTTTAGAACATTTTATTCTAATTGTTCCCTGTGACTCTATTGTGGAGACTGGACAATACATCACAGACAGCAGTCAAAGTACCACACTGGTTCCACCCCTTCCCTGCTTGTCTAAACAAGTGTTGTGTTGCTTTCTGTCCCCATTGGAGAGATGTCCTATAATTTCCTGTCACTCTGACTTTTTTCCAACAGGAAAGAAAGTGAGGGGGAACTCTCTTTAATGGAAGCAAAGACTATGTAAACCTTAAAGTTTCTAAACTCAGGGCCAGATTCACAGAAGAAATACGCCGGCGTATCTACTGATACGCCGGCGTATTTTCAAATTTGCCGCGTCGCATCTTGATTTGGAATCCTCAAACCAAGATACGACGGCTTTTGGCATAGATCCGACAGGTGTATGGCTTGGTACGCCTTTGGATCGTAGGTGTAATTCTCCGGCGGCCGCTGGGTGGAGTTCGCGTCGTTTTCCAGCGTCGGGTATGCAAGTTAGCTGTTTACGGCGATCCACGAAGGTACGCGCGTTCGTCGCATTCTCTTACGTCGTCGCTAGTCGTTTTTTCCCGTCGCAATCTTAAGCCTGCTATTTCATGGCTTAGATTTAGACCAGCCATGTTAAAGTATGGCCGTCGTTCCCGCGTCGAATTTCAATTTTTTTTTTGCGTAAGACGTCCGGGAATACGAAAGGACGTAACGCACGTCGCCGTTCAAAAAACACATTGGGGCGCCGTAATTTAGCGCAAAGCACGGCGAGAAATTTCCTAACGGAGCATGCGCAGAACGTTCGGCACGGTAACGCGCCTAATTTAAATGGTACACGCCCCATTTGAATTAGGCGGGCTTGCGCCGGACGGCTTTACGCTACGCCGCCGCAAGTTTACAGGCAAGTGCTTTGTGAATCAAGCACTTACACCGAAAACTTGCAGCGGCGTAACGTAAAGGGGATACGTTACGCCGCAGTAATTATTCGTGAATCTGGCCCTCTATTTGTAAAAAAAAAAGTTTAAAATCGAGGTTTCCCTAAATTCTAATTTTTATCTGGATTTCTACCTTTACCATGAACTTTGGTCTGTTTTAATTCATTCTTTAGGTACAGTATGTAAAAATGTAAAAATTAAATATGTACTTACAACCACAGAAATTACTGTTCCGTTTGTTGAAATAAATTATGACTAAATATTCTTGTTCTTGGTTCTCTTTCAGAATTACTTAAACTCCAGGGAAATCCTTTACATTTCAATAGCTCAAAGAAAACATGAAAATGTAATATTAATGATCTGAATCTGGTTGGATATTTTTATTCAGGTCTAAAGCCCTGTATACACGATCGGATATCTGATGGAATCTAATCCAATGGATTTTTTCGTCGGATATCCGATTAAGCTGACTTTCATCAGTCTTGCCTACACACCATCAGTCAAAAATCTGACCGTGTCCAACGCGGTGACGTAAAACACTACGACGTGCTGAAAAAACATTAAGTTCAATGCTTCCGAGCATGCGTTGACTTGATTCTGAGCATGCGTGGATTTTTGACCGATGGACTTCCACACAGACGATCATTTTTTTCTATCGTTTTTTTATCCATAGGCTTAAGTAAAGGAAAGTGTGTTAAAGTAAGAAGGAAGATACCTCACTCTTATGGCCCGTACACACGATCCGAATATCGGAAGAAAACGATCGTCCGAGGAAGAATCGTATGATTTTGGGATTGTGTGTACACTACTTTCGAGAGCCGATCACGACAGTTCATCCGATATTATTCGATCGGACAAGCACGAAAATGTTCCTCATACGATGTCAGATCGGACGATTTTCGTTTAGTCAGTATAGTTGTCGTCCGAAAATGCAATACAAATACATTACAACACATAACAACACTTCCGATAATTTTTTTTCTGTCACACAAGGATTTTCGTGACTTAATAACCTATTTCATTTTACTTGTGACTATTAAGCGAAAAAAGTCGTACGATCCGTCGTACGATATTCGGATCGTGTGTATGAGGCATTAGGCTTGTACACAGAATCATATTTATATCATTGAATAATTAAAGTGTATCCCTAGTCAAAACATTTTTCTTAGATTTGGATAGAATTGGTAAAGATTAGAAGTATCTTTCAGGTATTAGGCTTGTTTCACACTAGCTGACTCAGACGGGCTCTCATAGAGATACATGGTGCCTTGGTGCGGCTCTGTGGCTCACACATGCGTTTGCAAATGCGTGCGGACAAAACCCCTGTTTTTAACGCATACTGTTAGGCCCCGTACACACGACCGAGTTTCTCGGCAGAATTCAGCCAGAAACTCGGTCGGAGCTGGATTCTGCCGAGAAACTCGGTCGTGTGTACACTTTTCAGCGAGGAACCCGTCGAGGAACTCGTCGGGCCGAAAAGAGAACATGTTCTCTATTTCCTCGTTGTTCAATGAGGAAAGTCGGCCCGCCGAGCTCCTCGACGGCTTCCACACTGAACTCGCCGAGGAACTCGATGTGTTTGGCACGTCGAGTTCCTCGGTCGTGTGTACGGGGCCTAAGACAGGTTAACTGGCTGTTCTGAGAGCTGGTTGGTAAGTAGGCTTGGTTTTTCCCTGGGCATTCCCCAGGTTTTGTTGTTATCTCATAGAGATACATTGCATTTCACATTTGGGTCTCACAAGTCGGATCCTGAGTCACAGGAGTCTGAACCATGCCTTACTTCTATTCATGTCCCCATTAGAAAGATTTTCCCTTGCTTCTTGTTTTACAAGACAGGGAGTGAAGGAAAATATGCAACAGGAAAACAGACAACAATGTAAACTGACAGGGGTTTTAATACTTCCTCACTCTATCCAAAACTAAAACTAACATTTTGGCTATAGATACACTTTCTTGTGTATTTTTGCGTATAGTGCCTGAGTATAGCCTCGTACACGCTACAATTTTTTTTTTATCCAACCCAACGGCTCAGGTTGGAGCCCCTGTACTAACAATCCAATGCTAGTACAAAGATCTCCCATGCTGTGCTATTGTGTTCTGACAAGTGGACGGCCCCCCCCCCACCAGAACACTCCAGTCAGTGCTCTCAGACATTGACAGAGAGCGTTGATCGTGAGCCAGTCGGCAGACTTTTTCCAGTCATGACCCTTCAACAGAAGCCAGTCAAACAGCTGTCAAACTGGCTGCCTACACGTGCGACAAATGTCGGACGGTTTCCATTGAACCAGCCGATGCCGCCCGAAATTCAGCCTGTGTGTACTAGGCTTAGGGAGGCAGTTTTCCACCTCCTGCAGCTACCAATCACCAGGGTTGAGGTGCATGAGAGCATTTCTCCCATCATAAAAACCCAGCACCCTTGTGTGGAGAGATACAAGGGTGGAAAAGGGAGGTAACGGGCTGAGCAACATTTTTTAGGTTGGAATAAACTTTGTTAGTGTTGGATTCAAAATTAATAAGAGTTAAATGTATTTACCATGTCAATACTTCCCATTGGTGCAAGCAATATAGTCAGCGCTTACTAACTTCCATCCGGAAAGGCTACATCACCTGTGACTTTCAGACAGCTCTCATGTACTGTATGCAATCTTGAAATATCTTCCAATATCTTCTCAGATGTTGCTGTTGAAGGCCAAGGGCTACCTTGAAGACACTAGTGACTAGACATGTGCACAGAATTTTTTTTCGTTTTTTTTTGTTCTGTTTCGTATCGTTCCGTAGGTTCGTTCCCGTTTGTTTTTCGTAAGACGCCCGTTTTCCTGTTCGTTCTCGTTCGTTTTTCGTACGACACGATTTTTTCGTATTCCGATCGTTTCGTATTTTGGTTACCGTTTTATTTTCGTACATGCGGGATGGTTCGTTATTCTGTTTAATTCATGTTCGTTACTTGTTAGACAATCATTTTCGTGAATTATCATCATTTTGTACTTTCGTAAATATATCGCGGGATTCGCGGCACTTTCAACACGCGGCTCATCCATATTAACTATTGTTAAGCCCCATACACTTGGTCAGACTTTTTTAACAACAAACATAAAAACGATCGTTTTACCGAACGTTCGTTCGTTTTTAAACTCCATCAGAAAACCATTTTTGGGTTCCAGGTTCAAAAGTCTAGCCAACTGATCTCTCCCTTGAGACGAAAATCCACAGAAAAGTTTATTTGGCTCTACTGTACTACTGTACTCAGCACAAAAGAGAAGCTGCTTCACTAACTAACTACACTCACTGTCCATTCAAAAAAACGAAAATGACATCTTATAACAAAAGATTTGCATTCTGTATTTTGAAACCAAATTACGAACAGAAAGAAGGAATTCAGAATACAGAATACAAATATTTTGTTATAAGATGTCATATGAACATACAAACAGAAAAAGGAATCAAACAAAATACAGAATGAAAATCTTTTGTTAGATGTCATATGAACATACGACTGAAAATCAAAATACGAACAGAACAAGGATTCAAACAAAATACAGAATGCAAGTCTTTGGTTATAGATGTCATATTCGTTCTTTTGCCGTTTTCGTTTTGTCGTATTTTCGTCGGATCGTTCGTTCGTATTTGCGGTTGTTCGTTATGCGACTCATTCGTAATCCCGTCGTTTTCGTATTTTGGTGCTTAAATTTTTTCGTATGTACACATTATTCTGCGGGTACGAAAATGAACATTTTCGTACGAAAATAACATTCGTACGAACGGGAATGCACATATCTACTAGTGACACTAGTGATTTCAGACCTTACTGATGCCCCTCCGAAATTGATCATTGCATGTAGGGTTGCCACCTCATCCCTTTAAAACAGAACACATATTAATTACACAGGTTATGTGGCTAATTTAATGCAGATAAGGTACCAAGTGAGTTTAATTACCACCTTAATCAGCCACAGAACCTGTGTAATTAATATGTGTTCTGTTTTAAAGGGATGAGGTGGCAACCCTAATTGCATGTGACCTTTTACATGTTGTCATGACTTTAAGAACCTGAGCATTAGAAAGCTTAATGATGTTGATGTTGATAAAAGACGGTGGCATGGACTTGGCATGGCAATGGCATTTAAAGAAGTTGGGAAAAGCTTTGGCCAAAAGCCTCACACTTTTTTCTGAAGTAGATAGGAATGCCACACCATGGTCTGTTTTGCTGTTTGTGTTTTGTTACTTAGCATAAAAGTCAGTACAAGTTGAGTCTTGGGAAATAACTCCAAACAAGCTCACATTTTTTAATAGAGTGGAAGGGTTAAACATTTTGACAATGTTTTTATTTGGCTATCTGTACCATCCTACTCATTTGTCAACAACTTTTTTTATTTCCTTTTGTTGAGTCAGGAAGTACAGGAAAATCTCCCTAATGGAGTTGCAGACAGGGATATAATTTAGGGAAGTATAGACTAAGAAAAAGGAGAAGGTTTACAGGCAAAATATGGAGATGACATAATCTAAAACTGGTGCATATTATTTACATATTACTTCCTGTCTGTATTACTCTCTATTTTACCATCAAAGACATAGACAGAGAGACTACTTTACTATGTAGTTGATCATTTGTTATTTTCGAATTAATTACAAATAAATAAAATTAAATTCGTTCAAAAATGAATTGTGCGTTGTAGTCTATTTTGCAATCAAATAAACAGCTTTCCCACACTGTTAAAATGTATTGAGAACATTATATTTTATTTATGGCTCTGAGCCTTAAGTATTCTGTATATGCTCATGACAATGACAAAAAGGTATGGTGAACTGGCAACATAATGTAATAGTCTCGGTGCCAATAGCTTCAATTAAAACACTGTTATAGTAGGTGGTCTTAGTGATGTAATGAAATTAAATTAATGGAAAAAATGGGAAAGCTCATGAGGCAGCTGCAGGAGGACATTTACCTAATGAAATATCAAGAAGGGAATAGCGTGTTTTAATTAAAGCTGGTCAGTCATTTATATAATATAGGAGGTTGTGTGTTCAGTGCATTTTTACACCCATATCTTCTTTAATAGAAAATGCTTATTTTTCACGTTAAATTAAACCCTTAAAACAGTACCACTGTCTGGGTACTGACTGTTCAATATAGTTTGTGGTTAATACTCTAATGACTCGTACACACGACCGGTTTTCCCATCTGGAAAATTGCCATGACAGCTTTTGGCCGGGAAAACCGGCCGTGTGTATGCTACATTGCTGCACTAAAAACTTCCTTGAATACTAGGAAAATACCAAATAAAAGAACAATGTAATTGTTTCTTTTGGTTCGCCTTAAGTAATTTCAACCAATTGATGAAATTGGCTATATCAAACACCCAACATCATAATAAATATCAAGTTTGATTCAAAAACGATTTTGTGAAACCTGTAACTTATAACTAAAGTGCTAAGTGCAATATTCAAAAGTTCATATTATATAAACAGTAAAAACTTGGATTGCGAGCATAATTCATTCCAGAAACATGCTTGTAATCCAAAAAGCATGTTTTACAGCAATGGTCATCAACCCTGTCCTGCAGGGCCCACTAACAGGCCAGGTTTTAAGTATTACCTTGGGGAGATGCAGTCTAGAATACTGCAATCACTGAGGAGCAAATTATATCAGCTGTGATGTATTTCAGTTATCTTGCAAACCTGGCCTGTTAGTGGGCCCTGCAGGACAGAGTTTATGACCACTGTTTTACAGGATATAAAAGAGAAGAGAGGCACCTCTAAGTGTAGCAATAAGTTGCTAAATGTTGTACCTTCATTAAATGTAACCATATTGCTACACTTGGAAGCTCCTCTCTTCTCTTTTATACTTAGTTGTGACATGACACTACTCTTATATCAAGACATTGCTTGTATATCAAGTCAAAATGTATTAAATCATTTTGCCCAAATGTGCAAAACACTTTCAAACCAAGTTACTCTGAAACCAAGGTACTCTCAAACCAAGGTACTCTCAAACCAAGGTTTTACTGTAATGTGCCATGAATCCAGTTCATATATGATTAAGAATGTGCTCTAAAGTTCATATCATTAAAAATGGTCTCTTTGCATAAAGCCAATATTTTTTTTCCATCTTGCATGCAGAGAAGAAATCACATAAGTATCCTTGTGCAAAACAAATAAACCAAAACTGTGCACTAAAATAGATGACTGGCTGCTTACCAGACATGTAGATCCCACATAGGGGATCATAAGCGCATAAACAAGATCACAGCTAAGGGTTGATTGATAACCAGCCTCAAAGGTTTAGGATGAATCCAGGCTCACGTCACTCAAGCCTCATACACACGATCAGTTTTGCTGACGGGAAAACTGTGAGGAGAGCTTTTGGTCAGGAATCCCGCCTGTGTGTATGCTCCTCGCAGTTTTTCCGATGGGAAAACTGCCCAAAAAACGCCGGACAAAAAAATAGAACCAGTTCCGCCAGTTTTTGGCAGTTTTCCTTTGGGAAAAACTGCGATGGAGCATACACACGTCCGGGATTCCCAGCCAAAGCTCAATCGCAGTTTAACTGTCGGGAAAATCGGCCGTGTGTAGGGGAAAGACTGAACCGAGCAGGTTCTTGGCTTTCTCCTCGGGATTTCCGACGGGAACTTTTCCCGTCGGAAATCCTGTACGTGTGTACGAGGCATTAGAGTGTATCATGGTAAAAGCAATGGAGAGGTCTCATAGTGCATTAATTCAATTGCATTCTCCATTCCCAATCAATGCCTTCTGAGAGGAAACATGTCAGGCAGGAGCCAGTAGTGTGATGTCAACACGCACTTACCATTCTGCAGGCGGCTGTGCAAATATGATTTTGTCTGCCTTATAAAAGCAACCACTCTGTAAGGGAATTTAGGGTTTTATTAAATATATATAGTTAAAAACGTTAATGCACTATGACACCTCTCTATTGCTTTTACCATGATACACTTTGACATGAGCCTGCATTCCTTCTAAACCTTTGAGGCTGGTCAGCAATCAACCCTTAGCTGTGATATTGTTTATGCGGTTATGATTCTGTATGTGGCCAATCTTTTATTTTAGAGCATGTGGTGATGCATAAGCACTTTTGGTTTATTCATTTTGCACAAGGACACTTTTTTCTACTTGCATGCAGAGAAGTTGGAACCACATATCAGCTTTAACAAGGAGACCATATGTTGGAGCACATTTTTAATCATATGAACTTTGGAGCACATTCTTAATCATATATGAACTGAATTTATGGCACATTATATATATATATATATATATATATATATATACATATATATATATATATATATATATATATATATATATATATATATATATATATATATATATATATATATATATATATATATATATATATATATATACTTTTTGAGTATTGTACTTAGCACTTTAGTTATAAACTACAGGTTTCACAGAGTCTTTTTTTGAATCAAGCTTGATATTTATTATGAAGTTGGGTGTTTGATATAGCAAATTTCCACAATTGGTTGAAATTACTTGAAGTGAACCAATAGAGACAGCGCACTAATACATGGTTCTTATATTGCATATAGTACAGTGGAACCTCGGATTACAAGCATAATCCCTTCCATGAGAATGCTCGTAATCCAAAGCACTTGCGTATCAAAGCGAGTGTCCCCATTGAAGTCAATGGAAACGAAAATAAAATACAGTGCTTGTATTGCGAAACGCTCGTTAACGGCGTAACTCACAATCCGAGGTTCCACTGTACGTGGCAAATTTGTAAATACGTTTTCATAACTAGTTATTTTCTCTTGTTATCCTATTAAGTGTCTGATTCACATGTCTAATTCAGGATTACATGGACAGAGCATTAGAACCAGAGAGAGGGAGATAGAAACAAACATGATATGTGGGAGGAGGAAGACAATGTTGAACATGATAAACCAAAAAGGAAAATTATCTAGAGGTGGCTGCTTCTACACTGGCCTGTAAACACTGAGGGCCAGTTTCAGGTACATCTGCGGCGGCGTAACGTATCGCATTTACGTTACACTGACGCAAGTTTTAAGGGCAAGTGCTTGATTCACAAAGCACTTGCCTGTAAAGTTGCGGCAGCGTATCGTAAAGCCCTCCGGCGCAAGCCTGCCTAATTCAAATGATCCAGGTAGGGGGCGTGGATCATTTAAATTAGGCGCGTTCCCGCGCCGAACGTACTGCGCATGCTCCATTTTGAAATTTCCCGCCGTGCTTTGCGCGAAATGACGTCGCACCAACGTCATTTTTTGAACTTCGACATGCGTTACGTCCTTTCCTATTCACGGACGATTTACGCAAAAAAAAAAAATTAAAATTCGACGCGGGAACGACGGCCATACTTTAACATGACACGTCTATCTATACGCCACAGAATAGCAGCTTCAACTATATGCCGGGAAAAGCCGACTAGCGACGACGTAAGAGAATGCGACGGCCGCTCGTACCTTCGTGGATCGCCGGAAAAAGCTAATTAGCATACCCGACGCGGAAAACGTCGCAAACTCCACCCAGCGGGCGCCAAAGTATTGCACCTACGATCCGAAGGCGTGCGAAGCCGTACGCCTGTCGGATCTAAGCCATAAGCCGTCGTATCTTGGTTTGAGGATTCAAACTAAAGATACGACGTGGCAAATTTGAAAGTACGCCGGAGTATCAGTAGATACTCCGGCGTATTTCTTCTGTGAATCTGGCCCTGAGAGTAGTACAAGGAATAGAAATGTGTTGTGAAAAAGTAATACATATTTGCTTCAATATAGTACAGGTTCTCTTCCATAAATAATAGAAATATTATTGAGTATCGATGAACATGGATTTACTGAAATTGATATTGATGAAAATGGCTGCTGTGTAATCTTGGCTATTGGCTATCATTATCCAGAAATTGTGATAAATGCTCAGCTGCTGAAGCAGAATCTTGCCCATAATGATGCAGTTAAGTTTGGATAATTAGATAATTAGTTTTGGAAATCTGCAAACGGATTCTGCTGATCTAGAATGCCTCATTTAACACTGTATGATAATCTGCCAATGATATCTAAGTTTATAAGCAAATGCTGAACATCAAAGACCATTGTTTATAAATAACAAGCACAGATGAAAGGAGATACTTGCTATTCGCAAATATTAGCATGTTTATTAGACTTAGAGCTTATCATTGATTCATTTGGAACATAAGCTAAACATGTAAACTTTGTTTTTTGGTATGCCAAATGTGACAGTACAGAATGTCGTGAAGTTTTGATAAGTGAAAAATGGATATTGAAGAATGTATAAAATATGCTTAAATGCTGTAATTATTTTTGGTAGAGTAAACAATGGAAAACTAGAAGTGCATGGGAACAATGATGATTTTCATTTCAATATAAGAACTTGTCTATTGTTTCATTTTTTTTTTATTTCCTCTGTCAGAAATGCAGCACCTGCCATCACTATGGCTGGCCATAGATGAGTCCGTTTTTTTCATTCAACCACCACCTCTCTATGGTGTCCTTGTATTCTGACAGTAGGGAGACTTCCCGGTTTCCAAAATTAATTGATTAGTGCTGCAGTCTATTGCCTGTGGCTTTGATCGAGCAACAAAATACCAACAGGGCAGTTTAACAGAAGTCGATCTACTGATCGACTTCGGTTTAACCACAGTGGCCATACATGGATCAAAATTCAGATGGTCCCTGCTTAACCGGGCAAATTTCGATCCATGTATGACTAGCTTAGATTTTTGGTTTGGTTTTTGTTTTAGAAAATTATTTCCCAAACTTATATGACAGTTGATTTTGAAACTTTGCGGTTTTTCCAATGGGGGGAAGACAGTTACCTCCCCTAAGCGCTGCCTTTTAAAGTGGATGTAAACCCCCATTTTTTTTTATGTCACAATGTAGAGAATACGATTTCCTATCATCTGTGCCCAGTCTTGCCACACAGAGTTAATCCAGCGCTGAGCAATCCTCTTTTTATTGTTCAGTGAAATAAAACAGACTTCCAGATAAAGACCAAAGTCCTTGCTTGAGTGACAGGTTATTTACATATCTCGTGCACTAGCTTGCAGACATGCACAGATTCTGTAAAAAGTGCACAATTCACATCCCCCTTCCCTCTCCTCCTCTCCTCTCCTCTGCAGCTCTCCCAGGATTGGCTGTCTTTCCTGTGTTTTGATTAAATGTTTTCAAAATATGGGGTGATTCACAGTTCATTGTCATGAGGAAATGCTCCAGTGAACAGCCATCAGAATATACATAGACAAGTGATTAGGGGAGATGTATTTAGTCCGAGCTTGAGTGATCTTATTATTATTGTTATGTTGCAATGTGGTGTGTCTGAGGTCACCTGATCACATATGCAAAATTCCTATATTACCAGGATGTGTTATGTGGGGGAGGGGTGGATTTCTCACTTTTTAATACTTACACCCAGTAAGGCTGAATGAGGTTAGGGCTGGTTCACATTAGTGCGCTGTGCGAGATCGCAAGTGATTCGCACGGCACTGCTGTTCAGATCACATGCGATGTCTGTGCGATGCAATTTCAGCCATACAAACTGTATGGCTGAAATTGCATCTCATTTGGACCAAACACACACAGGCCCCTTTTTTTGGTCCACACCAGAATCGCATAGGTGTTCACAGCCATGCGATCTGATTCATGTCCTAACTGTCAGTTTGCAGTGCGATATGCGAGCTGAAATGGGGGTGTCATTACCATTGTATGACACTCCCCAGCAGTTCGCATATGGCAGTGTGAACTGCCGTGCGAGTCGGGTGCGATGCGGGAACCCACAGTGGATTCGCAGGGTTCCCGAATCGCACCAGTGTGAACCCAGCCTTGGTGGGAACAGTCAGGTGACATTTGTAGGCTGTATGCTTTGAGGCTTGGTTCACACTGGTGTGATTCGGGAACCCTGCGAATCCACTGCGGGTTCCCACATCGCACCCGACTCGCACGGCAGTTCACACTGCCATATGCAAACTGCTGGGGAGTGTCATACAATGGTAATGAAAAACCCCCATTTCAGCTCGCATATCGTACTGCGAACTGACAGGACATAAATCGAATTGCATAGATGTGAACACCCATGCGATTTTGGTGCGGACCAAAAAAAGGGTCCTGTTCGTGTTTGGTCCGAATGTGATGCAATTTCAGCCATACAGTTTGTATGGGGGGGGGGGGTGGATTGCTGGTGCTGCCGCGGGACACTGTTTTTTTTACACCCTCTAATCCAGTTTGTGGAGGGGGGGGGGACGCACAGAACATGCACAGAAGCCGTGCTTGTTGGGAGGAGAACAATAAGGGGGGCAATGGAGGAGGCAGACACAGAGGACAGTCGGGATGATCTGTGTAGCAGGGACAGCTGTGGACACCGCGATCCCCCATGCATGGCTTTTCAGGTGAAAGCCGTGGGAGGGAGAGAAGGAGAAGCGGCTGATGAAAACCATGCATGGGGGAATCGCAGTGTTCACAGCTGTCCCTGCTGCACCGATCATCCCCCGACTGTCCCTGGACATACACATGTGTGCAGAAGTGTCAGGGGCCGCAAGCTCGCTCTGCTTCTTCACAGAATGCGCTGTCACTCCTGCACATGCACGCCAGTCTCAACAGGCGCGAGGCTCATCCTCGCAACGCTGGCTGGCCGTGGGAGTGTAGTGGTAGGCGGAGGAGTCCTGTGACATCACGACTCTGCCCACCGAGCGCCGGGGAAAAAAATGCCCACGGATTCTGCAATTTTGCGGGGCTTCTGACAAGTGAGGGGATGACATTCAAAATATATAGATACATGCAGGAGGCATGTATAGCATTATAGATTACAGCAGTATAAATGATTTAAATTTGATGACAGTGGGTTTACATCCACTTTAAGGAAATCTAAACTCAGAGACAGTGGTTGGGAGTAATGAAGACAGAAAGGAAGTTGCTGCTACGAAGCAGAAGGATCATGCTGACTACCAGATTAAGCTGTGAAACACCTTGACGCACACTTTTGAATTGTGTGCTTAATGGAAAAAAAATTGTGGGAGCAACTGCGCTAATAGATATAAAAATGAACAAACTAATGCTCATAAATAATACACGTGAATAAACAAAATCAATGTAGAGAAAGCTGCACCTTCCTGTAAATATTGTACAGTAATAACATAAAGTGGAAAAAACAAGATGCGCTATACAAAAAAAGATTTTTTTTTTTCTAAAAGTCATGACATAGATCAGTGTCCATAAATGATCTAAAACGTAAAGAAAGTCCTGATCCCCAGTGAAGTGAAGGAAACAGAAGAAACAGTCCATAAGTGATGATCTAAGGCTGTGGTGACGATCCACTAAATAAAAAAACCTCCTCCATAAATCAATATGTCTGCTTACCAGATGACCAGCGGTCTCTTAATTAAAAGAAGACCCTAGAAGGCGTGTAGATAAACACTATGGCAGTTGAATTGTAGAAAGACTGAATAGCAAGTACACCTCCGTCTCAAGCCAATCGATGGAAAATTGGGGTCCCAGATGACCAGCGGTCTCTTAATTAAAAGAAGACCCTAGAAGGCGTGTAGATAAACACTATGGCAGTTGAATTGTAGAAAGACTGAATAGCAAGTACACCTCCGTCTCAAGCCAATCGATGGAAAATTGGGGTCCCGATAATCATGGAAGACACATAAGGGCCACAATAGTGTAATAACGTAGGTAACATTTATTAAAAAGAAGAAAAAAACGCACTTACATATAAACGGTAAAAAATAGGCATGTCAAATTTGGAGCTCCGGCCGGAAGCCAACCAAAAAGACCCGTCCAGGTAGGTAGGGAAAGGTGCAGTCAACGGGGGGTGATCCGATACGACACTCGTTCCGCCCGACCGGTTTCGCGAAAACTCGCTTCCTCATGGGGCACGGGTAGCATACCGAATCACCCCCCTTAAATAGCAAAAAATAGTGGCCACTGGGCGTCATCGTACACACGTGAACGCGCATGCGCGCGTACCGGAAGCAATACAGGTCAGACCAAGTCTGACTCTAGTATGTCCTAGGCGCCAATGCGCATGCGCCCGCGCTCCGCGGAGCCCAGGGCCACAAAAACACGGGAAAATACCCGATCCGGATAAACAGGCATTAGATAAAAGAATCGCCAGCCGGATACCACGAAAACGGGGCCCGTGACTGGAGTATACCTGACCCCAAGACCGCACCGTGACGATCGAGGTGACCTCCGCATCACATGACCGAGACGCCGACGTCACACGTCGGCGTGCGGCCGCAGCGATCCCAAGCCACCAGAGAGCACGGCGCGGACCAGAAACAAGGGGGCCAGGCCTCGTTGTGGATTGCCAGCTCCACCTCCCTGACACACTGATTGGTCAGAGAAGCCAAGCCTCGTTGTGGGTGCGGTGAAGCTGCCGCACAGTCACAATAGCATCCCCAGGAAACAAATGGGGAAAATAAATATATAGATCGGCAGAGCACATCAATACTCTAGCGGACTAGAATTATAACTTTATGGCTGGCACAGCTATGCACCGCAAGACCCAAACGAATAAACAATAAATGAAACTAAAAAGTTAATACAAACATTAGTGATGTTTAAAAGGTGCTGACATTCTGTTGACTGCACCTTTCCCTACCTACCTGGACGGGTCTTTTTGGTTGGCTTCCGGCCGGAGCTCCAAATTTGACATGCCTATTTTTTACCGTTTATATGTAAGTGCGTTTTTTTCTTCTTTTTAATAAATGTTACCTACGTTATTACACTATTGTGGCCCTTATGTGTCTTCCATGATTATCGGGACCCCAATTTTCCATCGATTGGCTTGAGACGGAGGTGTACTTGCTATTCAGTCTTTCTACAATTCAACTGCCATAGTGTTTATCTACACGCCTTCTAGGGTCTTCTTTTAATTAAGAGACCGCTGGTCATCTGGGACCCCAATTTTTCATCGATTGGCTTGAGACGGAGGTGTACTTGCTATTCAGTCTTTCTACAATTCAACTGCCATAGTGTTTATCTACACGCCTTCTAGGGTCTTCTTTTAATTAAGAGACCGCTGGTCATCTGGTAAGCAGACATATTGATTTATGGTGGAGGTTTTTCTATTTATTGGATCGTCACCACAGCCTTAGATCATCACTTATGGACTGTTTCTTCTGTTTCCTTCACTTCACTGGGGATCAGGACTTTCTTTACGTTTTAGATCATTTATGGACACTGATCTATGTCATGACTTTTAGAAAAAAATAATCTTTTTTTGTATAGCGCATCTTGTTTTTTCCACTGAATTGTGTGCTTAAGCCTGTTGTGTTGCCTCTTTGCTAAAGTAGACCATATACTGTATATATATTTTTTTGTTTTTTTGGGCAAATTAAAATTGATTTTTTTTCACAAGATGTATCTCTAACATCTGATTTCCCCCCAATTCCTAAAATTTGTAGAGGATGCTGTAGGATAATTGAGGGGTACAGACCAGTTCCACTTTTATGACAGTGCTTGAGTAAATTTCCTTGAGAGGGGGTCTGCCTGAGCAGATGTACTAGATTTGCTGGTTCATTTACTAATTGAAAATCTCCAACAGGCATACTTTGACTTTGACTCCAGAATCAACACAGTGTAACAAGTTGTTGAAAGCTGATATATTGGCCAAGTTGTATAAGACTCTTACATTGGGGGTGAGGTGTGTTTTTCTGGCACTAAGATTGGCTACAACCAGTGTTGATTCCCACTAAGACACACCCTAGACTGTTTTGTGTGTAGTCTTCCCAAAGAAATGTAATTCTGGGTGGCCCGGACTAACCTCAGTCACTGGATGAGATGGCTGCTGTAATGGAAGCATACAACTGGGCAAAGGGCTTCTCAGAGGGCCCTTAATCAAGAGGATAGCTGCTCAAGAGCAAGGATGCACCTGGTCAATGGATGTAATATTCCCATCAAAGCCACCCCAACACACTGACTTCTTGAGATTTGGCAAGTTAATACAAAGTATAGAAATGTGAAAATATGCACTTACCCAATTACATAAAGTAAAAAGCAGCAGACTCAAAAATGTTATACAAACATAAATATCATAAGAAAAAAAGGGGAGTTGCGCTAAACATGTGAGTATGCCTTATCACAAGGTCATATAAATAATGTGAATGATGTGAATGGTTCACAAGCATAGAAAATAAATAAAGTCCAATAATAAATGTGAAGACACTACAGAAAAAGTCCACAGCGTGTCCCATCTATAATGTTAATCCTGCTGCCAAGGTGAAAAAATCTGGAGCCATCACCCAATAAGAAATTCTGACCCTTACCAGAATTTCAGATCCTAACTGATCAAGTCGTGCAGAAATAGCCAAATCAAATGGATAGCAGCGCAGCTTGCCTTCTGATTGGATCCTCCAAAGGGTCACCAGTCCACCGACGGAGCAGCCAAGAAAAATAATAAAAATGCTAGCATAGTGTAAATCTGTGCGATGATTAACACATACAGGACATCCCCCAGTGAGTGATGGACAAAACAGTGTGCAATAGACCAAGAAACCACCACCGATGAACACACTGACCCTTACCAGAGCCTTTGATCCCTAGGGATCAGGTAAAGCAGAGGGGATGAACCAGCATGGAAAAACGGAGCTTCTTTAAAGTACTATCCTCAAGTCGCCAATGTACACCAGAATGTTCATAGGGAGAAAGAACTCACAATAGTCTGATACCGCATATACAATTTTAATAAAAGTAAGCAAACACACTTACAATAGCGAAGTATAAAAACAGCATGAATGAAAGCCGGCCGGCATGTCAGAACGGATTCGTCCTCAGCGTGCGGTGACGTCACCTTGGCAGCAGGATTAACATTATAGATTGGACACACTGTGGACTTTTTCTGTAGTGTCTTCACATTTATTATTGGACTTTATTTATTTTCTATGCTTGTGAACCATTCACATCATTCACATTATTTATATGACCTTGTGATAAGGCATACTCACAAGTTAATACAAAACCTTGTGATGTTCATTAATGGACCAACGAGTTCATCTGGTGGGCCAGTTCTAAAAGCAAGATGAGCCAATAACTGCTTATAAAGTATTATCTGGAGTTTGGCTTCCAAAAAGTTAGTGTATTTTAATCTACTACACCATCTCAAAACGTGAAGGTCCCTTTAGCCCACAATGATAAAGAGTAACTCTCTGATGAAATAACTAATGTCATGCTTCAGCCTAAGAATGGCATTGATGCCATTCAGAATCAATGTTAACCTGTACAAACTGACCCAGGTCCAGTGGTGGCATTTGCAGGATTAGAAACTGAGACCCCTCTTTTCTGAGTCAAACCTTCTAGATTTGGCACTCTTCCAACAAATATTTCTTAATTCTCAGATGAGGGAGCCCACTCTACATTTTGGTGGTTCTTTACTATGCCGCCTGATATCTGGAGATGGCCCCTTTAAAAAATATGTCCTCCAATATTATCAAACAGGAATTGTTTAACATGTTCTCAAGAACAGAGCTGTAAGCCAAGATCCTGGCTAGTCAAGGTACCTTATTTATGCCTGAGATTTTGAAGAAGCTCTGCAAATTGTTTAAAATTAAACACTTACAGGGGTTGAAATAAATAAAAAAAGGATTTTTAGGGAGAACCACACCTATTTTGCTTGTGAGATCCCCCTAAAATCTCTCTCAGACCGAAAGGGTCTCTGATGGATTTCCTTGGAGAACCTCGTAGAATTTTTTGTTGTTTTGCATGGGGTACCCTTTTAAAGTCAAAACCAAACTGAAATCATCTGGTAGGCATTTTTTTTTCATTCTTGCTGTGGCATGTACTACAGCTAAAGTAACATTTACAAATAAAAAAATAATACATTTTAAATGGTCGGTAAATGAAATCTCATTGCTGGGTCAGTACACAGACATTTTTAATGCTCCACTTTAAGCATTAAAAAACTAGCTTCTGGCTGAATGGAACTTTTTTCAACTTTTTTTGACACATGTTCCCCAGGACAGTGTTCCCGTACCCCCATGCTATTTTTTTTTTACAGCTCATTGCCTATTATTGCAGAAAATGGAAATGTTTATTTTAACACGGCATTCGGCGTGAACATTTATAGGACTTCAACCAATCCAGTTAATAAATAGTTTGAGGCCTGAGCAGCGGGTTCTTAGGCCTAGTTCTGTATAGGGTCTTTGCTCCTGAGGCAGCTTTCTGGAAGGATCTGTGTGCAATACACCAAGGTCCCAGCTAGGCTTAGATGGGGGACCTATTCGCAAGCTGAAAACCAAGGATTAAGTGGGGTCTGAAGAAGCTCACTGGAGAGAGCCAGAAGGAGGTTGGTGGGAAAGAGTCCATCTGTCCTATGGTGGTGTGAGTATATATCTCCCACTATTAAAATGTATCTACATTTTTATACGTGCATACAAAGTCAATTTTTCGAAAAAAAAAAAATCCAATCTACTATTAGGATGTGGCACCTTTGTATTGAGGGTGTTTGATTAAGACCCCAGGGCATTTGAAATCAATCTACAGTACAAACTAAAAGTTTGGACACACCTTCTCATTCAAAGAGTTTTCTTTATTTTCATGACTATGAAAATTGTAGATTCACACTGAAGGCATCAAAACTATGAATTAACACATGTGGAATTATACATAACAATATATTTCATATTCTAGGTTCTTCAAAGTAGCCACCTTTTGCAGCAGACACATCTCTAGAACTGTTAAGAGGAGACTGTGTGAATCAGGCCTTCATGGTAGAATATATGGAATGGACTTGAGATCTTTGGTTCCAACCCCTGTGTCTTTGTGCGACGCAGAAAAGGCGAACGGATGTACTCTACATGCCTGGTTCCCACTGTGAAGCATGGAGGAGGAGGTGTGATGGTGTGGGGGTGCTTTGCTGGTGACACTGTTGGGGATTTATTCAAAATTGAAGGCATACTGAACCAGCATGGCTACCACAGCATCTTGCAGCGGCATGCTATTCTATCCGGTTTGCGTTTAGTTGGACCATCATTTATTTTTCAACAGGACAATGACCCCAAACACACCTCCAGGCTGTGTAAGGGCTATTTGACAAAGAAGGAGAGTGATGGGGTGCTGCACCAGGTGACTACCTCTTGAAGCTCATCAAGAGAATGCCAAGAGTGTGCAAAGCAGTAATCAAAGCAAAAGGTGGCTACTTTGAAGAACCTAGAATATGAAATATATTTTCAGTTGTTTCACACTTTTTTGTTATGTATAATTCAGTTTTGATGCCTTCAGTGTGAATCTACAATTTTCATTGTCATGAAAATAAAGACAACTCTTTGAATGAGAAGGTGTGTCCAAACTTTTGGTCTGTACTATATATTCTATATATCTCCCTCACTAGAAAGAGCCTGGTGGATACAGGAAACAACTGATGATCCTATGGCTAAGTGAGTTAGTGACTGTGTGTAGCTTTTAAACTCTGGAGGGAGTACAGGTCACCATCAGCATAGAGATACTGTGGCTCATTCAGCAGTTGTGCAGTGCAGCCAGCAGGTTGTGAAATTGGGGAGTCTTCAAGTTGTCCAGTTCTACAGTTTTTGGGGTATCCCATGCACCCTCACCCTATCCCAATTCATCATTATCAATAAAAAAAACTTAAAAGCAAACCCCTAAAATGTTCTGTGGAGTCAGAATGCAGGAAATGCTGTGTTCCTGGCTGTGTGTGCTCTGATGGGGAAATAGGACAGAACGTTTAACAGCTCTTTAGGGGTTGCACTACATTATGTTGACAGATTAGGGTCTCATTGGATTTCCATGGGGTTCAGGTTCGGTATCCGAACATTTTTGGAGTTCACATAAACCAAACGTAGAGCAGTTCGGCTCATCCCTATTGGCATATGGCTCTCTTTATAACACTATTTTGTTAGCAAACATTTTTATATAGTTTGCCCCCAAAAAACATTAATTTGCTCACAAAAGATTTATATGTATTGGATCGATGTGTCAATGAGTACATCTAGTATGGATTACACATATTTGCACATCCTATAAAACATGTCTGCCTTGCTTCATTATAAAGCTAGTTAGTGGGGTTGCCAAGCATTTATGGATCCAAAACTCTCTAGTGGATGAAGTCCAGATTTATGTAGTCCAATGATGCAAATGGAAGATTGGTTTAAATAAAAAACTCTGGTGGCCTTGCATTGCTTCCAGGTACTGTATTTAATGAGTGCACTTTTTTATAAATTCAGTATATCTAAAACTTTCTCGACAAAAATATATAATAATCTACAGACAATACTCTGGTTTATGCTTAGGCTTTTCACTGATTACTTAAGTCTGATTCCCAGTGTAATTATAAAGAAAATTGCCCACTGTTGCTCTGTTCAAGGTTATATCTGGCAGCTGTTTCTCTGAATTAAATCACATCATTTTTAGTTTCTGCATTTTTTTTCTTTTTTACATTTTGTATGCATCCTGGAGACTGTAAAGGCCAGAATGGTACATTTCCAGATGTTTTTTTTTTCACATAAAGCAGCAGACATGTACAGTGATGAGTTGACATTCTTGATGTTTTATCATGTTAATGCTTAGATACGTATTTTATTATTAAAAGGTATTTTAAAACAAGTTCAAGTTTCAAGTGCATATAAAGTACAAAGCTTAGCTTTGAAAGCTTTTACGACATTTTAGTCAAATATATACGTGCTTATTGGCCTAAAATCTAAAAAAAAAAAAAAAAGTACAGCGATTCAATTCCAAATTCTGATCTACCTCTTTTAAAAGCTGCCAGAATCAAAACAAGTCATTGACTCTTTCCACTGTATTTAATTGAGCGCAAACTGCTGCCAGACAATTGTATATTAAGTTGTGATAAATGAATATAATATAAATTATGCTAGCATACATTTTAAGAGTGTGAAGTGAAGCTTGGCTATACATTATTTTACAGGTGCATAGAAGCAGCTAGGCGACGCTAAAATTAAAGTACTATATGTGAAAGTTCTGTTCTGAATGTATGAAATGCAAAACTATAAAATTCCTGAAAATAACTGGATACCTGTCAAAAATGTGTGTGTGTGTTGTGTGTGTGTTTTTTGCCCCTTCCACACTGGTGGAGTCCGTCAGTGGACCTGCGCACTCAGCAAGTGATCTCTCCGCTGATTTCCACTGAGCAGGCAGATGAGAGATCCATGTCTGCTCCGCTGGTGCAGGGTGGACACGGACACAGCCAGGCTGTCCTCTATGGAGACTGTCTGATGGAAATGGACTGCTCTTTTTGACTCCGTTTCCTCCTGACTGTCATCCAATCCACTGGATGGATGGGGAACAGATCCCCATCCCTCTGTTTTTAGCAGACAGCATCAAATCGGATTTTGACACATGTCCGCTGACATCCGCCATAAAGAGAAATGGATGGTCCGATCGGGACTGTCTGAAAAACTGACAGGCTGAACAGATCAGTCAGTCAATGTGAAAGGAGCCTTAAAGCAGTGGCGGCCCGTCCATAGGGGCGCCCGGGCGCCGCCCCCCATCACACAGTCAGTAAAATAAAAAAAAAAAAAATTTTTTTTTTTTTTTAAATCTGTCCCTTTAAGAATTTTTTTTTTCCCAAAAAAGGGCCTTATGTCCGCGCGCCGGACGCCGGGAACAGTCCTTTAGGAGTAGCGCCACGTCTGTGCAATCACGGGATTGCAGACGCGGCGCTACATTGGCACAAAAAATATGCCTTTGTGGCGCTCTCCATCGCGCCACTTGCTTCTGGCGCGATGGAGTGTATTGTTATGGCCGGGCGGGTGCATACACTGTCTGTGTGCACCCGCCCGTCTCTGTGCTCGTTCCGACGTCACTGTAAAAACCGGAAGTGACGTCGGGTCAGCGCGAGCTCACTGCGCCCGACCGAGGAACAGGTAAGCCTGCCTGTCTCTACATCGACGGCCGCTTCACAGCTTCACAGCAGCATCCAACCCCTCCCGCGATTGGCACTATCGCATTATTCTTCGGTGGCCCCCCCCCGCTTATTCTAAGTTTTTTTTTTTCTATTTAATATTTGGCGGCACCCCCCCCCCCCCCGCTTATTCATAGTCTTCATTTGCATATAATATTCGTCGCCCATCCCCCCCCCCCCGCTTATTCAAACTCTTTTTTTTTGTAATATTCGGCGGCCCCCCCCCCCCCCGCTTATTCAAAGTCTTTTTTTTATCTAATATTCGGCGGCTGGCATCCACCCTCCACCCCCCCTGCTTAATCCAATTTCTTTTTTATATATTTTTTAATATTTTTTTAAAATATTTTTTAATATTTAATATTCAGCTAAAATAATGCCAGGCAACAACCCCCCCCCCCCCCCAATGTTTTTTTTAATTTAATATTAGTTAAATATATTAAGATTATTAACAGTTTATTTTTTATATTTGATTCAATTTAGCATTAAGTATAAAAAAAGTTTTTTTTTTAATAACTGGGGGGGGGGGGGGGTGGTCTGGTGGGGTAGTGTTACCGCCCGCTGTAGTGTTACTTGTGCTGTAATGAATTTTTACAAAGAAAATAAATGTTGTTAATAAATGGGTAAATGAATTATAAAAAAAAGATTTTTCCAATAACGGTTATTAAAAAAATCTTTTTTTTATAATTCATTTACCCATTTATTAACAACATTTCTTTTCTATGTAAAAATTCATTACAGCACAAATAGCGGGCGGTAACACTACCCCACCAGACCACCCCACCCCCCCACCCCCCACCAGTTATTAACATTTTTTTTTTTTTATACTTAATGTGCAGGGAAAATATCGGCCGTCAACACCACCCCACCCCCCGCTTGCAAATTGTCCTGCGACTTGGGACTGGAAAGTTGCAGGATAAGTTGGACCCGATGATTTCCAATGAGAACTGTTCATATCTGTGCAACTTTGAAGTAGTCCCTGCATTACTTTTGTCCCACCTTGATGTGACTTGAGGTCCATAGACCTCCAGAATACATAGGCATTGCTTCAAGTCGCTGCAAAATCGCACCAAAAAATTGTGGCAGAATCTTGCGACTTTCAGGCTAATGCAGTCTGAAAGTTGCACAATTCTACTGCAATTCTGATGTGACTTAAAGCAATGCCTCAAGTTGCATCAATGTGGGACCAAAGTAATGCAGGGACTACTTTGAAGTCGCACAGATATGAACGGTTCTCATTGGAAATCATGGGGTACGACTTGTCATGCAACATTTAAGTCCCAAGTCGCAGGACAAGTAATTCCTGCAGTCTCTGGTAATCTTGTGCAGTATGTCCGCAGTCTCTGGTAATCTTGTGTAGTATGTCCGCAGTCTCTGGTAATCTCCTGCAGTATGTCCGCAGTCTCTGGTAATCTCTTGCAGTATGTCCGCAGTCTCTGGTAATCTTCTGCAGTATGTCCGCAGTCTCTGGTAATCTCTTGCAGTATGTCCGCAGTCTCTGGTAATCTTCTGCAGTATGTCCGCAGTCTCTGGTACTCTTGTGCAGTATGTCCGCAGTCTCTGGTAATCTTCTGCAGTATGTCCGCAGTCTCTGGTACTCTTGTGCAGTATGTCCGCAGTCTCTGGTAATCTTGTGCAGTATGTCCGCAGTCTCTGGTAATCCTGTGCAGTATGTCCGCAGTCGCTGGTAATCCTGTGCAGTATGTCCGCAGTCTCTGGTAATCTTGTGCAGTATGTCCGCAGTCTCTGGTAATCTTGTGCAGTATGTCCGCAGTCTCTGGTAATCTTGTGCAGTATGTCCGCAGTCTCTGGTAATCCTGTGCAGTATGTCCGCAGTCGCTGGTAATCCTGTGCAGTATGTCCGCAGTCTCTGGTAATCTTGTGCAGTATGTCCGCAGTCTCTGGTAATCTTGTGCAGTATGTCCGCAGTCTCTGGTAATCTTGTGCAGTATGTCCGCAGTCTCTGGTAATCCTGTGCAGTATGTCCGCAGTCTCTGGTAATCCTGTGCAGTATGTCCGCAGTCTCTGGTAATCCTGTGCAGTATGTCCGCAGTCTCTGGTAATCCTGTGCAGTATGTCCGCAGTCTCTGGTAATCCTGTGCAGTATGTCCGCAGTCTCTGGTAATCTTGTGCAGTATGTCCGCAGTCTCTCTGGTAATCTCCTGCCCATTTCGAGTCCTTCATTACTAACAGTGTCATATTTTAGTTTGTTTGCACCGATCTGTAAGGCTGCGCTATATACCATGATTTGTGATGCTGGGGCTATATACTCTGTGCTGTGACGCTGAGCTGTATACTCCTGAGTGGAAGCAAGTGGAATACAGGGGACGGAGTGGTGGATTCTATAAGGGGTGTGGCTTATGAGAAGTGGGAGGGACCAAATGTGGAAGGGCGGGGTATTGCGCCCCCCCATCATAAAACTTCACCAGCCGCCACTGCCTTAAAGTGTTAACCAACCAAAGAAATATACAGATTCTGGTCCCTTAAAGCAGATTACACAGCACAGTGCTTGTGCTGTGTAATCTGCCCCCTTCTAAACTGTATGCCATCTCTATTCTGACCACAAAAATCTGGGCTGCTCAGCCCTGATCACTGCGGTCAAAGTATGTCCCTCCGTCATATGCTGCCCTGCTCTGCTCTCCTCTCTCCCCCCTCACTCACTCCTTCTTGCCTGTCAGCTGTGTTTGTGTCTCTGTCAGGGCCGATCCTAGGCAGGGTGCACAGGGTGCTTTGCACCCAGGCGCCTGCAGAGGTGGGGGCGCGAAGTGCCAGAGTTCTCCCCTCCCTCCTTTTATCTTTGTTTGTGTCTGTCCAGAACTAGTGTTCTGAGCATAGGTGTGTGTCTGTCCAGAACTGATGTGTGAGCATAGGGCAGTCCATCCAGCCTGGCAGTGCTCGGGGGACGGGCCGCTCCTCTTCCTGACACAAGGGTTCTAGTTTTCAGTGGCTGCTGAGTGCTGATGTGCAGGAATGAATTCCTCACACTGGGAGTCTTGTATCCCGCACTCCATCAACTCCAGTTAGAATGCCTTCCCCTCCCATCTCTATCTTGGGCTGCACAGAGAGAGAACCGAGGTGAGTCACAGTGTTCAGTGTGCTAATGGACAATAGGAGAGAGACAGGGTTTCATGTTTTGTTTATGTTGTCCTGATACAGAGGGTGAGTGAGTGTTGTCGTTCCAGGGCTTGAAGTGTGTTTCTAGCAAAAAAAAGCCTGAAAAAAAAGGAAAACTAATGTAGCCACCACATGTAAGGACTGGTTAGTGGAAACATATTGGGCAAGATTCAGATAGGTAAGCGGATCTTTAGATCCGCGTAACCTATCTGATTTACGTTACGCCGCTGCGGCGGCGTATCGTAAATCCCCCGGCGGAATTCAAATTCCGCGGCTAGGGGGCGTGTACAATTTAAATCAGGCGCCGATCGAACAGCGCATGCGCCGTCCGCAAATTTTCCCAGCGTGCATTGCTCCAAATGAGGTCGCAAGGACGTCATTGGTTTCGACGTTAACGTAAATTACGTCCGGCCGTATTCAAAACTCATCTCGGGAACGACGGCCATACTTAACATAGGATATAGCAGGGGTAACTTTCCGCCGGAAAAAGCCGAACGCAAACGACGTAAAAAAAAAGTGCCAGGCGGTCGTTCTTTTCTGAATCGGCGTAAATGCTCATTTGCATATCCGACGCGGAAAAGATATGGAAGCGCCACCTAGCGGCCGGCCTGGAATTGCAGCCTAAGATCCGACGGTGTAAGTCACTTACACCTGTCGGATCTTAGGCATATCTATGCATAACCTGATTCTATGAATCAGGCGCATAGATACGACGGCCAGACTCAGAGATACGACGGCGTATCAGGAGATACGCCGTCGTATCTTCTTTCTGAATCCGGCCCACTATCTTTTTTTTTTACCACTGGGGAGATTTCCTACACTTCTTGTCCTGTAGACAAAACATGAAGTTGGAGAAAAAAAAGAGTCTTTTGGATTATTCCCCTTGTTCTTGTTCTGGATTTGTATTTTCCACTACTTTCAGTCCCTGTTTTAGTAGACAAATAAATATATTTAAATAGAGATACAGACAGCAAATAAAATTTATAAAATTAATCCTAAAGAAGCGCTAACCGATCATTACTCCAAATTAAAAAACAAAAAAACTAGACCTGAGAAATTCCAGGTCAGTGGCTGAGAAATGTAGAGAGCCAATAGCAATAGCAGCCTAAATATTTCTTTTATGGTAGGTTTCCTTTAAAACTTTATATGATCAAATAAAAAATGGAAATTTTAATAGAAATGTGTAGAGTACATTTTATTTACGACATAACAATGTTAAAAGCGTTACTTTTTAGCCAGTGAAAGAACATGAATCTGTATTGTCATAAAAATTGAATAATTTAGCTAAACAATTAACATCCTGCCTTGTGATTGTGCCTTTATAACAGAAATGCAGCTAAAGAAACCATGAAAGCAATTAGAGACCAATAAAATATATGTGTATTTCCAGTAACCCCAAGAGAAGTAAAACACGTTGGGAAACGTATTGCTTTATAGCGCTGGAAATCTATTTACTATTATTAGTAACATACTTCAGCATGTGCTTTACCATACTCCCAATAATTAGTTTTTATATTTTAACATGTCTCTTTTTTTGTATAATGTTGTTGAAAAAAAAATTGAAATTGTAGAAGAACCCTGTGAAGCAGTTTTTATATCTTAACTATATTTTTAAGTCCCATTTTTGGACATGGAGAGAAAAATCCTAGTCACTAAACACACCGCTCCTTCACTGCTCCAAAGATGCTGCTAGCAGGACTTTTTTTTACCATCCTGCTAGCGCACCGCTTCAGTGTGAAAGCCCTCAAGAAAGTACGTTCTTACAAGAAATCAACTTACAAAAATTCATGAATGCATGCATGCATCTAGTTGCCACCCTCCACACGTAAGTGATTGAATCATGCTTATTTGGAAGAAGTTCTCCATAATCATATGTCCTAATTTCATTTATGTTCTTCCTTCTGGGTTTCTAATAAGCAAAGCCATGAAACATAGATTTTTTTTAATGGGTGGGGGCTTTTTAGGGGTTCTTTACACCTTTGTTATTGCTAACCTTTTTTGATTTTGTCTATTTAATTGAGATCTCTCTTTATTTATTTATTTTTAAATGGGTGGGCAAGTTTTTTGTGGTTCTTTACAGGTTATCCTTTGTTGTTTCTAACCTTTTTTGATTTTTACTATTACTTTTGGCCACTCTAATATATATATATATATATATATATATATATATATATATATATATATATATATATATATATATATATATATATATATATATATATATATATATATATTTGTTTTTGTTTTTTTTTGTTTTGTTTTTCAGTTGGGGATGTTTTACATTTCCAATTTCTTCTTTGATAATTTGGGAGTCACATGTCCTTTAAAATCCATGGTAACAGATGGTATATTTTTTGCCACACATGAAGAAGACCAGAAGTGGCTCATGATGCAATATCACCACAGTGGCCCATGATGCAATAGATGCCCTTCCTACCACAGGGATATCCTTAACTCCATGACTAAAGGTAATCCAATTTATAAGCTGACCTCAATTCACTGTCTAATTGGGCAACTAAGTGGCAAATGTGGTTTAATGTTGATAAATGTAAAGTTATGCACTTGGGGGCTAAGAATATGCATGCATCATACATACTAGTGGGAGTACAACTGGGAAAATCCATGGTGGAGAAGGATCTGAAGGTTTTGGTAGATCATAAGCTCAATAATAGCATGTAATGACAAGCTGTGGTTTCCAAAGTGAGCAAAGCCCTTTCATGTATTAGGAGAGGTATGGACTCCAGAAAGAGAGATCTAATTTTGCCCCTGTACACATCATTAGTAAGACCTTATCTGGAATATGCAATTCAGTTTTGGGCACCAGCTCTCAAAAAAGATGTTGGGGAACTGGAGAAAGTGCAGAGAAGGGCAGCCAAACTGATAGAGGAACTGAATTTATTCCCTCTTAAGAAGAGAGATTAAGGGGGGGTATGATCAACATGTACAAATACATAAGTGGTCCATATTGTGAACTTGGTGTTAAGTTATTCACTTTAAGGTCATCACAGAGGACAAGGGGGCACTCTTTACGTTTAGAGGGAAAAATATGTACTCTCCAAACACGGAAAGGCTTCTTCACAGTAAGAGCTGTGAAAATGTGGAATAGACTCCCTCCAGAGGTGGTTCTGGCAAGCTCAGTCGATTGCTTTAAAAAAAGCCTGGATTCTTTCCTAAATGTACACAATATAACTGGGTACTAACATTTATAGGTAAAGTTGATCCAGGGAAAATCTCATTGCCTCTTGGTGGATCAGGAAGGCATTTTTTCCCCTGCTGTAGCAAATTGGAGCATGCTTTGCTGTTTTTTTTTTTTGCCTTCCTCTGGATCAACTGTGGGTGTAGAATTATGTATATGGAATTTTTTTTTGGGGGTTGAACCTGATGGACTTGTGTATTTTTTCAACCTGACTAACTATGTAACTATGTCTGGGTATGTGGCATGGATGGAGTTAGGCTGAGGCCGTTATCGCCTATTACATGCTGGGCGTGTATGGTGTGCAGTGGCTGAGATTTTTCTCTCCTTGTTCTGTCGAGTTCATGGCAGACTCCTAGCCTGGTCGGAACCCACAGTAAAATACACTGGATGGGGGACATAAATGTCAGAGCGGAGACCCTAAAGTTGGCTTAGGTCCCTATCTTTCAAAAAATACTAATTCATGCACCCTTTTCTTACCCTTTCAAACATTTAAAATAATGCTTAAAAACCTTGTTTGTTTACCTGAATGTGCTGTCATGTTCCTTTCCCAGAGCCTCTTTTAAGTTAAGACAGGTGATTCAGTGCTGCAGACTGTGCCTGCCTCTGACTAGCTCCTTGTAGTGATATCATGACACATTGCTGCATTCTACCGGAGAACAGCCAAAGAAGTTACCATCTTAGCCTCTGTTTGATCGGCAGTGCCATAGTGCTGCACATGTGATCATTTATGACACCAGTCTTGTGATGGATGCATCACATGGTGGCAAATTATCTGAGGGAAAGAGCTGATGTAGAGACCTCACCGATGGGGTGACCTCCTTGACTATTGGGTCACAAGGATGTACTACTGGCCAGAGCCCTTCCAGTATGCAATGTGCATTCAATGCTGTAGGGGGCTTTGTGACAGACAAGAGTGCATCTATCCATGGAAAATGTTTACCAGCTCTCATATGTGAAAATGAACCACTCCCGGATAAGCAGGCAGCTAGCAAATCTCTGCTGCAGATGCTGCTAATTAAATACTTGAGTGACTCTGCCATCCTCCAAAACGTTTTCGCATCTTTGGCTGCTCCTTTCACTGCCATGGACTGGTCCACAGACCATGCTGCAACTATTGCCATGTGTGGTCTTCTTAAAGGGGTTGTAAAGGTAAAAAAAAAAAAAAATCTGAGAAATCCTCACTTCCTGTTCTTCTGTCTGTAACTACACACAGTAATGCAAGGCTTTCTCCCTTGTGTGAAGAAAGCCTCTTGAAGGGGGAGGGGGCGAGCAGGAGTGTCAGGACGCCCACTAACACACAGCTCCTTTCTCTATATGCAAAGTAGAGAGTGTCCTGACTTGTCTGCTCGCCCCCTCCCCCTCAAGAGGCTTTCTCCACACCAGGGAGAAAGACTCGCATTACAGTGTGGAGTTACAGACCGAAGAACAGGAAGTGAGGATTTCTCAGAAGAAATAAGGACATTTAAAAGCAAGATCGAAGGATGAGGTAAGTGAAGGAGGACTGCAATAAGGTAAAGGAAGCTATTTAGGGGGAAAAAATGACCTTTACAACCCCTTTAGAGTGGAGGTTCACCCTAAAAACTAATTTTTAACATTAGACTAAGCATAGTAAGGGCATTTACTTTCGGCAGGTCTTTTTTTTTCTCCGTACATACCTTTATATTCTGATTTGGTCCAGGGCTTCCGCGTTCCGATGACTCCGGGACTGGGCGTTCCTATCCCTGCCCTGGGCGTTCCTATCCTTCGGTTCGATTATTGACGGCTTGTGAAACAGGTCCCCTGTAGCACAACGCGCGTCACCAGATTTCCGGAAATAGCTGAGCTGCGAGTCGGCACTTTACGTCGCCTGCGCAGTCAGCTCTTCACGGCGTATAGTGCCGACTCGCAGCTCGGCTATGTCCGGAAATCTGGTGACGCGCGTTGTGAGCCGTCAATCATCGAACCGAAGGATAGGAACGCCCAGTCCCGCAGTCATCGGAACCCGGAAGCCCTGGACAAAATCAGAATATAAAGGTATGTACGGAGAAAAAAAAAAGACCTGCCATGCTAAATGTAATGTTAATTTTTTTTTTTTTGGGTGAACCCCCGCTTTAAGCACATCCATCTATTGTTAGCACATCCTTCTACCTGCCACTGTTAACATCCCCTGCTGTTGTTGTAAGTCTGGCACCATTGCCATCTACAAATTAGGCCATAGCTGCTGTTCATTGTAAAGGCATTAGAAATGTGGGGCCAGATCCTCAAAAGGGATACGCCGGCGTAACTGCTGTTACACCGTCGTATCCCTGTTTCTAACTATGGAACTGATCCACAGAATCAGTTTTCCATAGTTACAGTAGGCAGAAGATCCGGCATGTGTAAGGGACTTACACTGCCGGATCTTAGGATGCAGTACTGCATCTGCCGCTGGGGGCATTTTGTGTCGAAATGCCGCCTCGGGTATGCAAATTAGCACTTACGGAGATCCACAAAGCTTTTCAGCTTCGTTTTTTCTCCGTAAGTTTTAGTTTGCAAATGCAAAATTAGGGCTGCTTTTACAAAGTGTAAACTGTTTACACCATGTAAAAGCAGACCCTTCTGTCCAGCGACGCGATTTTTTTTTGTTTTGAATTTTTTTTTTTTCGCCGTATCTTTTTTTTTTCCCGACGCAACTTTATTGACCCCTCG
Organism: Rana temporaria; assembly: GCF_905171775.1. NCBI lineage: Eukaryota > Metazoa > Chordata > Amphibia > Anura > Ranidae > Rana > Rana temporaria. Next base: position 498,006,562 of record NC_053489.1, read on the forward strand.
CGATCCACAAAGCTCGGCGTAACGTAATTTCGCACTATGCACGTCGGGAAAATGACGTCACGAGTATGCGCAGTACAGCCAGCGCGGGAGCGCGCCTAATTTAAATGGGAATCGCCCCCATGAAAAGAGGAACGCCTTGCGCCGGCGGAATTTAAGTTACACAGCCAAAAATTTCTAGGTAAGTGCTTTGTGGATCGGGCACTTAGGTAGAATTTTTTTCCACTGCTTTATGACCCTAAATATTAAAAAAAAAAAAATATTGTCAGGGTCGATTATCTCCTTTGCATAAATATTTTTGTTGGGTTAGAGCAGTTTGTCTCTATTAATATCCAAATCTAATTAAAAAAAGTTACCAGTAGAAATTGTTTCATTTTTTTATGGGCTGGGTAAATACTGTGTTGACCATTCCTTTTTGTTGTTGTTGTTGCTGTTGAACTGCAGTGCATCGTCATTAAAAATGGACAACACATTAGATTTACTAAAACTGATGCTCACATAATCTGGTACAGCTGTGCATGGTAGCCAATCAACTTCTAATTTCACCTTGTTAATTTAAACTTTGACTAAAACCTGGAAGCCGATTGGTTTATATGCAGAGCTGCACCAGTTTTAGCAAATCTCTCCCTTTGCTTCCTCATGCTGCTCCTCAGTTGAAAAATTTGGAATACACACTGGGGTAGATTCAGGTACAGCTGCGCGCTCCTTACGGAGGCGCAGTGTACCCTTTTTACCCTGCGCCTACGCAAATTTACTGCGTTACGCTTAATTCATGAAGCAGTAGCCACGTAATGTGCGTGGGCGCTGCTCAAAAATGCCCGGCGTAAGCGCGCGCAATTTAAATGATCCCGTAGGGGGCAGGAATCGTTTAAATTAGGCACGTTCCCGCGCCGAGCGTAGTGCGCATGCTCCGTCGGGAAACTTTCCCGACGTGCATTGCGGTAAATGACGTCGCAAGGACGTCATTTGCTTCAAAGTGAACGTGAATGGCATCCAGCGCCATTCACGATTCACTTACGCAAACAACGTAAATTTCAAATTTCGCGACGCGGGAACGACGGGTATCCTTTAGCATTGGCTGCCCCTGCTTTTAGCATGTGCAGCCTTATGCGAAACCCGACGTACGCAAAGGACATAAACTGCGTACGCAGGGCTCGCGTAACGTTGTGAATCGGCGTTAGTATGCAATTTGCATACTATACGCTGACCACAACGGGAACGCCACCTAGCGGCCTGCGTAAGAATGCAGCCTAAGATATGAGGGCATAAGAGCCTAAGGCCGAGTACTCACGACCAAACATGTTCGCTCGAAATGTCCGACGGGCTGTTTCCGGCGTACAAGGCTGTTTTTTCATTTGGCCCGCTGGCTTGTACACACCAGCGGACCATATTTCCCTGCGGACCTGAACGCGTGCACGTAATCCACGTTTGACGTCACTATAAAGGGAAAGGCCAAAGTCAATGGCGACGCCCTCTGTTCCGCTTTTGCTAGTTACGGCTTTGCTCGTGTTAGTGAAGGTTTGGTTAGAGCTGATTCGCGCTTCTCGGTCTCCAGGCTTTAGCAGGTAGTATTTTCTCGTTCAGTGCGTGTGCTTGTGGGTACGTAGTTGGCATTCGGGTACAGGCGTGCAGTTCGTTCTGCTTTGCAGATTCGTACTGTGCGTTCGTATCTGTGTGTCGTGCGTTCTTTGCAGGTACCGCTGGATTTGATTGTGCTTTCTGTTGGAGTGTGTTCTTGACTGACCAGCCGGCCGGTTTGAAGCCATGATGGAGCGGCAGCGTCAATTTTCGCGAGTTGGTGCTGTTTATGGGATGGCTGCTGGATATGTTCATTATTCCAGTACTTTGGCCAGAAACAGGGGGCGGAGGCGTTTCTGGACCAAGAATTGGTTGCGCCAGCGTGACCAGTTCTCACATATGCCTCTGCTTAGGGAAATCCAGGAGAATAATCCTAATGGCTATAGGAATTTTCTCCGCATGACGGACCCCGTATTCAACAGTCTGCTGGATCTTCTGTCCCCCTATATCATGAGGCAGGACACTGTGATGCGCCAAGCCATCACGGCCGAGCAGAGGCTTATTGCCACGTTGCGGTACCTGGCGACTGGGAGGAGCCTGCAGGACCTCAAGTTCTCGACAGGCATCTCTCCGCAGGCGCTTGGGGTCATCATACCGGACACGTGTGCTGCCATCATCAAAGTTCTGCACGAGGAGTATATTAAGGTAAGTTCCCTCATTTGAACCTCACAATGTGTCTTTAATAATGTTGTCAACTAACATTTTTTTTTTAGTCCCAGATATGCTTTGTGTTTAACTAACGTTCCATTTTCTCCCTATGCATGTTGATATCAGCTTTTACATGTTCTTTTTATTTTGGCCTACCTGCATATTTGGATCTTACCCAATATTAACCTGTCCAGCATGCTATCTTCTGGCCAACCCCCACCTTGCCACTTTATATTTTTTGGGTTTTGTTTTCTAAAAACAGTTTAAACAACCCCCACCCCCCCTTAAAAGTGTTTTTGTCCCCATCAGAGGGCTGTGGAGTCTCTTATTAATTAAGTGGGCCTATCTATTTGTGCCCCGAAATTCTCCCTTCATAATTTGCAAATGCTATTTTAAAAATGTAAAGTTGCACAAGGATGCTTGTAGGATTATGTTTGCAATGTTTATGTGCCAAAGTACTAAATCTATTTTTTTGTTTGTCCCCACAGCTACCCTCCACACCACAGGAATGGCAGTCTGTGGCTTCCCAATTTGCCGAGCGGTGGGATTTTCCTAACTGCGGTGGAGCAATAGATGGGAAACACATCCGCATTGTGCCCCCACCCCACTCGGGGTCCTTCTATTATAACTACAAGGGTTATCATAGTATTGTGTTGATGGCGGTGGTGTCGGCACAGTATGAGTTTCTATATGTGGACGTGGGGAAGAACGGCCGGATGTCAGATGGGGGAGTGTTCTCACGGACTGATTTCTATGATCGTCTCCAAACTGGTGGTCTGGCATTGCCACCAGATGAAGATAATGTGGAAGGACTTCCGTTTGTGTTCCTAGCGGACGAGGCTTTCGGGCTTGGACCTCACCTAATGCGGCCTTTTCCCCAGAGGACCCTCACCTTAGAGAGGAAGGTGTTCAATTTTCGGTTGTCCAGGGCTCGGAGGGTAGTCGAGAATGCCTTTGGGATCCTCTCCAACCGGTTCCGCCTGTTCCTGACATCGATACATTTGGCGGAATATAAATTGAACACCATTATATTTGCCTGCTGCATTTTGCACAATTTTCTACGCAGGCATTCCCAGACGTACCTTGCCTCCATGGGCTCAGAGGCAGGACTACCCTCAGAGAACATTCCTGGCCTGGACACTGGTCGCGCTGGCTTGGCCCCCCAATCTGCTCGTGAGGTACGCGACAAATATGTTGAGTACTTCATGGGTCGGGGGGCCATTGCTATGCCAGATCATATTTCTTTCTAATTCGGCCCCCAAAAGAAAGGAATATTCTCAGAACTAATAAATAATTAGACCATTGGACTTTATACAGTTGTTTGTCATTACTGCTTTTTCTCTATTTTTCTGTCTTCCAGGTTCTCTCAAAAAATAGTGCACTTCTAGTGCCAAATTTACTTATTCAGATGTATTAACTAACCACATTTGCACATTATTCACTCATCTACAAACTGGGTATTGAGTCTAGAAATAAGAAGCCACTCATTTTTCTGCTTTTGATGTCACAACTATTTTTTTTTATTTTAGTCATTTTTCTACAAGAAATGTTTATTTTTTTGAGAAAATATTGGCTTAGAATTTTTTTAATTTTTTTCTTTATTGACAGTGATTAGCAATAATACAGATCTAAACACAATGTAATAATAATTTCACAGAAACTATACGCCATAATTGTTTGGCTTGTCTCCTATATATCTATCTCTAGAGATATATATATATATATATATATATATATATATACATTTCTAAACATATATTTTTTATACTTTTGTTCAAAATTCAAGGTTTTATTTATTTTGTTTTTCAATAACCCAGAATAATGTCTATGTTTTTTATTTTTGGGTATATTTTTAAATAAATTTTTTTTTGGATTTTTCTATTTTTTATTTTTTTTAAAGAAGACATTTATTTACATTTAGAAATGTTTGTGTATTGTTTTTCTACTAAAATATTTTTTGCTTTGTATTTGTTTGTGTATATATTTTTTAAAAGAATTTTAACACAACCAAAAAATATTATCTTTTTTAAAGATAATTAGTTAACTTATATCTTTAGGTGAGATTTCTTGTTCGTTCTGTGATCTGAAACTGTAAACATTTACAAACAAAAAAAGATCAACACCAAACCAAAATATAAAAAAAGAACAGCAGTCAGTCATGGATGGTGTGCTTTCACACTGGAACACGCCAAAATTTCAAAATGCACACATTCAGTGAAAAATCGCCAAATGTCATTGGTTAAACAGACAAATGGCCACATGTGCTATCTGACATCATGGGTGATCAATGTCTGTGTTTTGTGGGAGCAAACCCTTCTTCCTCTCAACTACTTGAGGATCGAGGAGGGGTTTGTACCCACAAAGCACAGACAATAGATAGTCTGTGATGGCAGATAGCACATATTGGCACACTGTGCATGCATTTAGAAATTTTGGCGTATTATAAAGTACAAAAATTAAAAATTGTTTTGTGGGCGGGGGATGGGCGGGGGATGGGCTTTTGTGTTTCAGTCTTTGACACGGCCCATCATGTCAATGATATTTTTGTAATTCTGTTCGATGACTAGCATCCTTTGGCGCATGTTGTCCATTTCCGTGCTGCACTCTGAAATGACATTTCGCACATTCTGCTCCATGACGACCATCCTTTCCCGCATATTGTCCATTTCCGTGCTGCACTCCATTACTTGCTGTACAATTATTGAAGCACTTGCACGTGAAAAATGTGCTACACCATCTTCATCCCCTAAAAACAAACAAATTGGCATTCAAAATATGTAAAGAGTTTCCGGCCTATCTGCATATGTTTGGCCCTATTAATGTTGGGGTGACACTGACCTGATGGCCTGATAATTTCCACATCCCCAATTTCTTCATCTTCTATCACTCCTCCTTCTTCCACCACCTCAGCCTCATCCTCCACGACTCCTCCTTCTTCCACCACCTCCCCCTCATCATCCACGACTCCTCCATCTTCTTCCATAACTCCTTCTTTATCCATCACTACCCCTTCAAAATCACGCAATTCTGCTTCGTCAAGTTCCGCCTCATCTTCAACGAATTCTAAATCCAGAGTTAAGTCTTCCTCCTCTCTTCCTTCCACATCCTCCTCTCTTCCTTCCACAGCCTCCTCCTCCTCAACATGTGGAGGTGTTTGATTTTGGGGGTGTCTGGCCCTCTCTGCCTCCTCCAATTGCTGGCGTCTTCTTTCCCCTATAAGAAATAAGAAAAAACAAAAGGTATACTCATCAGCACACTGATATTGGATATCATAAATCGCACACATTGCATAGACGATACATTTATGATGATTTTTGTTTGTTTATTCTTTCAGCAATCCTACATTTTTGGCGTAGTTCTAGGCCAAGCTCTGATCCTGCCCCTTTTTTGCAAAGAAGTGACACAAATGGATGTCCCCCCAAAACATTAATTCTCGTCGACCCTCCAAATAAATATCCTTTGATTGTTGAGACACAGGTGCTTTGCATTTCCAGATGTTAAAACATCATCTTTATTTGCATTTTGGAGAATGAATCTTGTTTGCCTGTCACATTCACTCAATTTAATTTATGTGATTTTGCTATTCAACAATGTTTGAAAACAAAGTTTGTGGCCAGTCAGCCATGTCCAGGTGTGTTGTTCCTGGACTCACCTCGCTTTTTTGCAAAACAATGTCATATTACGCGTGTTTACTATTTCACAAAATTTGTTTAAGGTTGTTATTTGACATAAACACAATACAGTATCTACACAGGTTCAAAAGTACAAGCAGGCCAAGGAGGCAGATGTAAAAAACTCCATGTCAACACATTATTGCAGACATTCCCCCCCCCCCCTTAAATAATATGGACTTACTTTTACGCAGAATTTTAAGGATCTTCTTCATGTGATGTGGCTCCCTCAATTTTAAATCGGACCAACGCTTCCGGAGTTGCTCCTTGGACCTGGTGACACCAAACATTCTCCTCATTCTCCTTGCCACCTTGTCCATTATGTGTGACTTTCTACGGTTCGGTGTTTTGTAGGGCCCACATTCACCATCATAATCCTTCCTCCTCATGATGTAAACCAACTCCACCATTTCTTCAAACGCCATATTAGTGGCTTTATATCTTTTAGGCCTGGATCGGGACGGTCCTGCCTCTGTCCCTTCACTTGCGCCATGAGAGCTCCGTGCCCGCTCGTGTGACATCGCCATCTTTCCTTCCCACAGAGATTAGGGGCGTGGAAACGAGGAAATGTCCCGTCAGGGGCGGAGATGAGGGCGGGGATTCTTGCATATGCGGAGTGTCGCGAATGCCAACAACGTATTGACGTAGGTTACACGGAGAATATTCGCGCGATTCCAGAACCTACACAGTTAACGCCATATTTACTTTTTCAATTGATTAGGGGCATGGCAAAGGTGACGAGGGCGGCGTTTCATACATACGCGGAGTGGATAAAAGGCGCTTGACGTGATTACGTAGGTTACGTGTTCATTCATCGAGCGTAACAAACGAGGATTTGGAGAGAGGCAGGTAAGAAATTTAAACATGGGATCAGCAGCGGGCTATAAAATGTAGAGCCATGGGATGGGGGTTTGGTCTGTTGGTTGCACAGTTTGATTAAGCTATTATGTCTCTTGGATACCAGAATGTGATTTTCGTACCCAAATGCTTTTGGAAACATCACAAAATAGAGATGGCCAAAATGCTGTGACTCATTAGTAATTATGTAGGGTGTTTTCAGATCAGGCCAAGTATTGTTCTGTGTTGGTTGGACAGAGGTCATTAGGAAGTTTCTTTCAGGTAATCAATGCTGAGGGGCAGGATATCTACACATGCAATAGTGCCTTGATGAATGCTGTCATTTGTAATAATTGTGTATGGTTGTACATTTCTATTATTTCCTGCAATGTAACCAAAGGGGCGGCATGTTTTTAAAAAATGTTAGCTACAACCAACCAATGGGGCCGAGCTGGCCAGCATTTTGGAAACAAGAGACACTGTGTTTGTATTTCTATATAGGTCCTAATTTTTTAACAACAGATTCTATCAATGTAAATGCTGAGCATTTTTTAAATCATGTTTTTGGTTTCTTGTTATTTTTGTAATCTAGAATAAAATCAAAACAATCAAGATTTACCAATGGATCTCCTGCAGACCCAAGAGATTATCCAGCACTTGCTGGATAAATTTAGGGAAATGCCCATCCTGTGGGATTCAAAGCAGCCCACCTACCACAACAAGGACGTACGAGCGGCAGCACTTGAACAGCTAGCAGCATACATGAGAACATGGGTGCCAGAATGCAGTGCCAACATGGTGAAGGATAAACTTGCCAACCTCAGGGGCACATATAGGAGAGCATACAAAGCTCACCAAAAGCAGCTAAGATCTGGAGCAGCAGCAAGACCACCAAAGGAACCCAAGCTGTGGTATTACAGCCAGATGTCATTTTTGCGTGATCAACTGGAAGGCAGGCCATCTATGTCAAGTCTGAATCCCAACCTTCCCTCCACGCTACCTTCCAGCGGGACTTCCCCAGATCACCACAGCCCTGCAGAGTCGGATGAAGAGGGCCTGGCTGACAGAGAGGCAGATCTGCGCCTCTACGATGATGAGGTATAGTAGTTTCATAACTATTTATGGAATAATATTAATTATTGTTTGATTCTTGACTTGATATTGGTTAATAAAATACAAGCTGGGAAGCAAAAATGAAAAGTGGTGGGCAAACAAATAGGTGTCAGGGATGACAACTGCAGGGGTCAGAGGGTAAGTCTGTTTTCAAGTTTAAATTCAATGCAAAAAAGAAGATTCAAGCATGAAAATGTGAGTGATTATATTTAGAAATATATTACAACATGTCCCTTTTTTTTACACAGGAAGAAGAGACCAGCCAGGAGGTGGCAGATCCTCTCCTCACTGACAGCCAGGCCGAAGGGGTCAGTGGCAGCCAGGAGGAGGCCGGGCCCAGTGGCGTTCAGCAGCTCCCCAGGACAACCACCACCAGCCAGGCTCCTCCCCTTTATATTAGGCCACCAGGCCGTAAGAAGAAATTGGGGGCAGTGGAGGAAGCCAGCCTCCAAATGATTAGGGAGGCGAGTGCCATCATGAGGGCCCCCCTCAACCCCACTGAGGCCTACAGTGCCTCCGTGGCACATGATCTGAATAAAGGCACGGAGGAGCAGAGGCAATTGGCCAAGGGCATCATCAACCAGGCCCTTTGGTGGATGGAGAGGGAGCTGCTGACCCCAGACACTGGGCTATGTGACCCGGCCCGGCTTGCTGAACATCATACTCCTGCTGCCACATCATCCCCACCTGCAAGGGCCCAGGGAAGACCCGCTGGAAGGCAGCCTGGAAGGAAGGTTGCAAGGAAGAGGAGACGTTGATGCCCTGCCTTCCATTTGATCCCCCACAAATGGCATCTTGTTTGGACTACCACAGCTTGGGTTCCTTTGGTTATGTGCTGCTGCTTCAGATTTTAGTTTGTGTGCCTCCTGAGGTTGGCTAGTTTAGCCTTCACCATGTTTGACAATGCAAGTTTGCATGTATTTTGCTAGCTGTTCAAGTGCTGCCATTCTGTTTTTGTTCCTTTTTATCATTTGCTAAAATAAAAGCCTTTTTCTTGAATTTAAAAACGTGCCTATTGTTTGGATTCTGTGGGTATTATTTTAGGCATAAAACATTACAAACAAATAAAATGTTTCATCTAAAATATTCACTAACTCATGTGGGGGGGGGGGGGCATTTGGTGTGCCAACATGGTAGACAATTTAAACAACCTTCAAAATAATCCAGGGAAATATACAAACAAATGCAAAATCCTAACAATTTGCTAATAAAAATTTCAAAATGGTGACATAACTATAAACACATAAATAAAGTGGGAAAGATAAACATTAAACATTAAAAGCAAAAAAATATACATGTGGAGGACCACTAAAAATATGATACGTCGGGCCAATAAAAGATTGCTAAAATCTTACTACATCACAGCTAACAAATGTCACTTTTCAGTATGGAACAACTCAGTTGAAATAACATGAGCTAAATAAATGATTATTTCTAGCAAGAGAAGAATGAATAAAACGACGGCATCAAGTGTTGTTTATTGTGTGGTTTGCTTCAGTGTTCTATTGCTAGAATTAATCTTTCTAGTGACGAATGTGCCATATCCCAAACACACGTGAGTTTTACCTGAACGAGCGCTCCCGTGGCCTCATTTAGTCTGAGCATGCGCGGGGTTTTTGTACGTTGGTTTTTGTACTCACCACCAAACATGTCAGTTCGGATAGGATTTGAGCGGACGGTTTTAAAACAAGTTTGCAAATAAATGTCTGCTGAAAAACGGCCTGGCGGGCAAATGTACGGTGAAATTCTGTACGCTCGTAACTACACACGACCAAACATGTCTGCTGAAACTGGTCCGCGGGCCAGTTTCAGCAGACATGTTTGGTCGTGAGTATGGGGCCTTATGCGACGCATATCTTAGGCTGCAGTCGGCGTAACGATCTCTCTGAATCAGGAGAAGTCGTTACGCCGGCGCAAGTAAGCAATTGCGCTGCGTAACTATGGTTACGCAGACGCAATTGCTACCTGAATCTGGGCCACTGTGAGTAACATTGATTCTTTACATGAAAAACTGCCTGGTTTCAGGACGAGTTCACACCAGAGCGCAGTGTGGAAAACCCGTGCTTTGTGTGCATTTTCGGCACTGCTTTAAAATTCACTGCACTGCATCAGTGTCCAAAAAAACACAATTACTTTTTTTTCTAGATGATATACAGTATGCCCATGTAATTACTTAGAAATGACAGCCTGTCTAAACAGGCTTGATAGCTGTGGTGCAAACCTATATACATGTAGCACTACCCCCGGAGGAGCTGTTGGATTGTTTTGGGTGGCATGTTACCTCTATTTCCTCGCCGTCTGGGGTATCAGATGAGAGTTGAGAAAAAGTTCAATGTCCAAACTTTAGACTTCTTTTTCTTTGATTTATTTGCTGAACTTGGCAAAAGAATAACATAAGTAGTTGAAGAGGTATAAGGGTAATAGGTTCAGGTGTACAACTTCTGTCCGGAAACACTCCTGTTTCCAGCAACACAGCTTTCGTCGCCACTTTAGCCAGAGTGGGTATTGCGCACCCGATAGGCCTCTCTCACTAGCCTAGCAGCAAAGATGACACACGGAAATTTGGTAAAGTCTCTGCCACAGACCTTCCTTCAGATGGAGATATGTTCGGTCCAAATTCCTCTCACACAGGATTCAGCACCCGGATCTCTCCTGATTAACTTCTTGCAAACTTAGAACTGACGGGCGACCATCATTCAGCCTTTCAGTAATTGTGCGTCCTTTGATGAAGTTCAAGGCCTCTCCTGAGATACCAGCCTTGTGCTCGGTGCTCTCCAAGACAGGTTCTTCATCGAGTGGCTTCATCCCTCAGGATGGACAGCACAGGACCACTCTGCAAGCGTAGATCCAGTCTGACTACCGGGCCTACTTAGTAGATCACAACCCTGGACCAACGTGGTCCCAGAGCCAGGAACACTTTAACACGCACCCCTGGCCAGGAGGGCCATGAGGGCCACACACAGGGGGTGGTGGGACGACAGATCCAGGATCGACGACGACCCCGGACCAATGGCGTCTGTCCCTTAAGTACTCCACCCCAGCATACACAGCAGGACAATCAACTTCCACTGATTGGCTGCTGAAGGGAAACACCCAAAACACCCTGACCTGACTGCTGCCACCCTTGGCCTGGGGTGGTAACAGCACCCCAGACAACAATAGTGGTCACTTACAGTCCAGCCATGGCTGGAACAAAGGCCCAAAATTTGGAAAGAATCATACAGTCCAAATCAACTAACTCTCAGACTACCCTCTAAATTTAAAGCAGCGCCAACTAAAAAGTAGTAGGCCGCTACATACATATTCATATTATATATTTGCATCATCCATGTCCAAAAAATACACTTTAAAAAAAAAAAAGTGCCATTGTTCAAATAAAAGACACCATTTTTTTATGGATGCAGAGTGCCTGCTCAAACTCTCAGAAATTGTGGCCTGTCCTTACAAGCTTCATAACTGTGCTGCAAAACGGTCACATTTTGTCACCCCTGGCAAATGGCTGATTTGTATCTGTATTAAACCTCTAGATCAGTTCCCCTTCTTAGGTCAGTGCAAAGTTCGATGTGACAAACTTTGCACTGACCGATACTGTACAACAGAAGGACTGGTCACAGAGTGTCAGGGACTGAACTAACAAGAACTGCTCCTATACTGCATGAATTGTATGTACAAGTGTTTAAGGAAACTACACTGCGAGAAATAAAAGTGCCCTCAGTACATGCTTATTCTTCTGAAAATGCTAAAATCTGGTTGTTACTATGATCCAGTTGCTATAATAGTTTTAAAATCACTAATCAGCTACAAGTGTGCAGATCAGGTCTTGCTAGTCAGCATACTTAGACCCCTTTCACACTGAGGAGATTTTCAGACGGCACAGCGCTAAAAATAGCGCTGATATACCGCCTGAAAAACTCCTGCACTGCATACTCAATGTGAAAGCCGGAGGGCTTTCACACTGAGGCGATGCGCTGGCGGGAGAGAAAAAAATCTCCTGTCAGCAGCATCTTTGGAGCGGTGAGAGGAGCGGCATGTATACCTCTCCTTCACCGCTCCTTCCCATTTAAAACAATGGCAAACTGCGGCAATACCGCCCGCAATGCGCCTCTGCAGAGGCGCATTGCGGGTGGTATTATCCCTTTATCGGCCGCTAGCAGGGGTTAATAACGCACCACTAGCGGCTGAATCCCACAGAAAATCCGACGGTATAGCGCCGCGCCTCCCGCCCCAGTGTGAAAGGGGTCTTAGTCTTCGTCAGTGAACTCAGAATGTTGATACCAACAGCTGACAACTAAAATGTTCATGATATCAGCCTATGTACACAATTTTATAAAAGGTTTTTGTTACCTGGTTACAGTTAGCAATGTAAGCAACTTATCAATTTAAAATGATGGGCTGCTAAGATGTAAAAAAAATGTTTCAAAGATTTCAATGTAATTTAAATTTATCATGCTGTTGTTGAGAACTACTAGAAATTCATATGTGTTGTAGGGTCGCCATAATCCAATGAGTAAATATATTTCTTTCAACAATTTAATTATCCATTTAGCAATTTACATAAATGAAACAGATTATACTGATTTAGTTTTGATTCTAGTAATTTAGAAATAAAAATAACATATTTATTTCAAGCTGAAATTTAATTAAAAAAAAAATGTCAAGGTACAGTACTCAAAAATATAATACTCACCTTGTCTTTGTTGTGTCCTCTGCAGACTCATCACTTTGTCCAGCAATTCTCATGTCTTGTGTCATTCAGCTTTCTGTGAGATCAGACCCTATCAGGCCTCGTACACACGATCGGTTAAACAGAGGACAACAGTCTGATGGACCGTTTTCATCGGTCAAAATCGATCGTGTGTCGCCCCATAGGTTATTTAACCATCGGTTAAAAAAAAGCCAACTTGCTTTAAATTTAACCGATGGATTCCTAACCTTTGGGAAAAAAACGATCATTTGTAGGCACAACCATCGATTAAAAATCCACGCACGCTCAGAATCAAGTTAGTTTTTTTCAGCAGGTCGTGTTTTACGTCACCGCGTTCTAACACGATCAGGTTTTTAACCGATGGTGTGTAGGCACGACGGACCAACAGTTAGCTTCATCGGTTAACCGATGAAAACGGTCCATCGGTCCGTTCTCATCGGATGGACTGATCGTGTGTAAGCGGCTTTAGAGTGCACAATGCTGACCTAAGTTTTCTGGAAAATTATGCAGAAAATGCACCTGATTTAACTACATCAGTGCCATTATCTGCATCATTAAGCCCAGCCCTCTGCCTGCAAAGCGCTGATGAGGAAGAGGATGTTTCCCGTTATTTCATTTGCTAGAAGATTGCTAGAAAAAGGTATATTTATGTATACATGTATGTGGAGGTAGAAGAATTTATTGTTTGAAGGAATAATGGACTTTCTAGGCACCAATGGTTGACACAGAATATAAATTTTATTGATGCAAACCCAGAGATCTGGGTAATTGAATCAACAATTACAGTACAAAAATATATAAAAGATTACATTAAAAACATTAGTAGGCATAGAATATCTCTAAAAATGCCAACAACCCAGGAGGGGCTATACTGAGACCACAAACAGTCCACTAGGGACAGCAACAGAGGTTGATGAACAAACGTAGACTTTTATAGGCGTTTTAGTATATAGGCTCTACATGTTTCGCAGGTTACTGCTTCTTCAGGAGCTTAAAAGAAAAAACTTTCATCCACGGTAATGGATGAGGAAAAGTGGAATTTCCAATGAAAGGTCTGGATCAAGAAAGTAACAAGTTCCAGGTTTCAGAAAAAATATATATATATATCTTTTCAAGTGAGAGGTAGGCTGGTGTATAAACCCAGGTATATGAACCACAGCAAATATAAGACTAGTCCAGATTTAGGAGAAAATGCAGAATCATACATACAAACTGCATATATGTGAATGAAGGGGAAATGTTCCCATAAGAGTTAGGATAATATCCCAAGCCTGTAAAGACCAGACCATTTATAAAAAGGCTGCGATGGTGTGAAGGGGTATCAAGCCTAGGTTCGCCTGCTATCTCAGCGCCACTACATAGGAGAGCTCACTAAAAAAAATGTATGTGGAGGTGCTTGGGGAGGGGAGGATCCCATGCTTTAAAATTATAACAATACTCTTTAAGTAAAGGTTTAACAGTTTGCTTCCACCAAATTTTAGTTATATAATTATAACCTGAAATTTATGTCCTATATTTTAATATCCTAAAAGGATTTCAGTGGTGGTCTATGTAACCATGTTGGTGGTAAAAATTAAAACAATTTTCCAGGCTACTATTTGCATTGCAAATGCCAAATCAGATAATAGATATTTTCTCATTTACCACAAATATCATATCTGTCAGCTGCATTTCCAAATCATATCTGTAATGGGAAATCTCTGAGAGGTGCTGAAAGGAAGTAGATGTTAACACTTTTTTTTTCATGGGAGTACAAACCTGATATATGTTTCACTAGGGATCTAAATTGGAGCATTTCAATATGCTTTATAAAGCATGGCTTTTACACAACTTAGAGAAAAATGTGAATTTCATATTGCTTTTCATATTTTCCATTTTTAGTCACGGTGCTCTAAAAAACGCAAATGTGCCTGAACATATTATACACTTGTTTTATACTTTGAATGTTCTTTAAAAAAAAATGCAAAAAAAATAAACAAACAGCCTTAAAGAGGAAGTAAACCCTGTTAAATAAAATGAAAAAAAAAAAAAAACCCTGCAAGACAAAGACATAATGAGCATGCATAGCATACTAGCTCATTATGTATTACTTACCTCAGATCAAAGCCCCCGCAGCGGTCCACGTCTCCCCCTCTGGCCGCCGACATGTTGTCCCGGAATTACTTCTGGAAATCGCGGCTCCGGCGCCACAATGATTAGCCGGAGCCACAATGACGTCACTCCCGCCGCGCATGCCGGCAATGGCAGGCAGACTGAAACAATGGCACATAGATGCCATTGCTTCAGTTTGCCCCAGTGTGCATGTGCCGATGCCGGGGACAGGGGATATCTCCTATACCATGCAGGTTTAGAAGATATACTGGGTACCTACCGGTAAATCTTAATATAGGCTTACCTGTTGCATAAAGTTGTAAAAAAGGTTTACAACCACTTTAAGTTAAAGGACAACTCAAGTCACTTGACGTACTTTACAACAGAAAACATATTTTTTGAAACCTATAGGTATATAATGTATGCATTAAATGTAAATACAGTACAGATGTCTTCTTTTTTTCTAGGGGTATGTTTTTTATATTCAGATAAAGCTCATTTATATATTTGACATTTTCATTTTTGCTTTTACTAAACTTTCAAAAGTTGGATAAATACATGGTAAATGTACCAACTACATAGCGCCTCCGGGGCAGAGTTAATTTTAATTTCAGCAAGCCCATAAAGTTGTTGTTATTATTTGGCCCCCAATAATCCTTCCTTGAAGAAGTGAAATTTTAAATGTAATGATCTAATGTTAGAATTAAATTGTACTTTTCTCATTCAGGGCAAAATTAAAAAATAATTTTAGAGCAGGTGGGGTAAGAAGCACATACCTACCTTCCATGCACTCAGCTGTAACCCCAATAACCTCCTGGAACCATATACAGGTTACTGAGATGATTTACTGTAGGGACTGTGTATTAGCACTATGTTTAAAAAACTGTTGGCAAGGCACAAGCTAATTTTAAATGAGGAAAGCTACATGTATGACATTTTTACCTGAGCGACAACAATACATACACAACGTTAATGCATGTCTTACCAGTGTAAATAGCGTAAGTGAAATAATTCTAGCTGCTCTAAAATTCGGCTCCAAATTCCTTTTTTTGGATAGGTCACAATTGCATCTGAAAAAAAAAAAAAAAAAGAAAAATTAAAATCTAAATGGAAAAATGTTACAAACTTGAAATGCAGATCTAATACCAGTATACACAGATAACATTTCTGAGTGACAGAGTGGGCACATTGCATCTGGAAATAAAAACAACACTGCCCACCTATTCCAATTATCACATCAGCCCCTCTCCTCCTTCTACCTCCCCTCCTACCCTCCCCCTGCCCTCTAACCCTCTTATACCCCCCATTATTTCCCTTCCTCTTCTCTCCTCCCTCCCCACTTTCTCCTTTCCCCCTCTTTCTCTCCTCTCCCTCGCTCTATCCTCTCCCCATCCCTCTGTCCACTCTCTCATCTCCCTCCCCCTCTATCCTCTCCCTCCCCCTCTATCCTCTCCCCCTCCCTCTGTCCACTTTCTCCTTTCCCCCTCTCTCTATCCTCTTCCCCCTCCCTCTGTCCACTCTCTCCTCTCCCCCTCCCTCTCACTATCCTCACCTTATTCCTCCCTCTGTCGGCTCGCTCCTTCCCCTCCCATCTCTGTCCACTCCCCCACCCCCCTCTATCCTCTCCCCGTCCCTCTCTCTATCCTCTCCCCGTCCCTCTCTCTATCCTCTCCCCTCTCTCTCTGTCCACACTCTCCTATCCCCCTTCCCTCTCTCTATCCTCTCCCCTCCCTCTGTCCACTCTCTCCTCCCCCCTCCCTCTCTCTATCCTTTCCCCCTTTCTACCTCTGCCCACTCTCCTCCCCCTCCATCTCTCTATTCTCTCCCCTCCCTCTTGTTATCCTCTCCCCTCCATCTCTTTATCCTTACCCCCTCCCTTTTGTCCACACTCTCCTCTCCCCCTCCTTCTCTCTATCCTCCCCCTCTCTCTTTCCTCTCCCCCCCTCCTCTTCTCCCTCCCTCTGTCCACACTCTCTTCGCCCCCTCTCTATATCATCTCCCTTCCCCCTCTCTATCCTTTCCCTCCCTCTGTCCACTCTCTCCCTCCCTCTCTCTATACTCCCCCCTCCCTCTTCATATCCTCTCACCCCATCCTCTGTCCACTCTCTCCTCCCCCTCTCTCTCCTCCCCCTCTCTCTATCTACTCACCCATCCCTTTTTATATCCTCACCCTCCCTCTCTCTATCCTCTCACACCCTCTCTCTATCCCCTTCCCCTCTCATTCTCTCTCCCCCTCTCTGCCCTCTTTTCCTCCCTTTCTCTGTCCTTTCTCACCCTCCCTCTATCTATCCTCTCCCCCTCCCTTTGTCCACTCTCTCCTCCCCCTCCCTATATCCCCATCTTCCCCCTTCCCCTCTCTGTCCTCTCCCCCCATCTCTCTCTGTTCTTTTCTCCCTCCCCTCCCTCTCTTCGGCTGGTCAAGATTTGCATAATGGAGCACCCAAGGTTTAGATGTATGTGACCATATAACCGCCAACTACAGATGACATGGGAACCTGTTGGTGATGTCACCACTTCAGGCTTTACTAGCGATTTTTCAAGCGCCACCACTGACTGACACAGGGAATCATGTGACCAGACCAGAGCTAAAATTCCACGGGTTCGGGGGTGCAAATTACTTGCCTTGCCCCAGGTGCTGACAACCCATGCTATGGCATTGGGAAGAAGGATGGTGCTGCCACCTCAAAATGTCAATGTTATCTCTATGTGCTGCTTACAAATGGTGATCTGCTGACAAGACACACCCAGGGGAAAGCAGAGCACAGCCCAGGAAAGGGAGGGAGGGTCTGTTTGAGCTCTCTGGTGTGATGTGATCCAATAACATGCTGGAAACCTTGAGGACTGGCCATGGGTGGATTGCCATCAGTTCATTGTACACTGTACATTGCAATGTAGTATTCATTTTTATCGCTTTTATTATTTTTACCATTATGGGAGTGAGAGGGCCTCATGTCTAAGTTTTTCCTAAGACCTCACAAAGTCTATTGCCGCCTCTGGAGCTATGCATTTACCATCATACTGTTACAACTTCCTTATTGCAATATTATCCAAAGAATGGTACATAACTTCAAAATGACAGGCTGAAAAGGTCAATGCAATTTGTGAGATTCCTCGGGACCTTGATATGCCTTAAAGAAAATGTGGGAACAAAATGATGCTGCATAGTTATCAGCTATGATTAAGCACCACATCCGATGTGAACGTGTTAGCTGTGCAGTTGGTCTGTATCCACTTGTCATGCTTTACACTCTTTCTTTTTACAAATTAAAGGTGAATATTGGAGTGTGGCTATCCAGCATCGTTTTGTTCCTGTGTCTCTGTTGCAAACAGAGCCGGCACCCAATCTAATTGTGGAGACAGCTGATCCTAGGAGGGGTAATTATCTTAGAGCGATGAACTCCTTAAAGGAAATGTAACCCGACTAAAGAAACATATGTTAGATACATACAATATAAATTAGTAAATTAATCACAGCCCCAAACAGCTATGCACTTACATGCCCCTACAAAGCACATAACAAAAACTGGTGGCAGCTAGTGGCAGCCCACGAGCCTAAGCAATACTGATATGGTATGGAAATTCTTTTCCTCCTTAAATGGTTAAAATATAGTGCATGCTTCCTGTGTGAAGAACCACTAACATGGGTGTAAGAACCCTAGCTCCCCTGAGCCTGTCCCAGAGCCATACTCATACAGGGGCTCATTTATGGCCCACTAATGCATGTGCAGCTGCTGCAGCATGACCAAGACGATGGTACCCCTGATTGGCATGTCATATATTAAGCATTGTCCCTGTTGAGTTTCATCCAGCCCCACACACTGGCAATTAATGATCACCTGAAATTGCTACAAACACTTTCAGCCTGCCTCAGTAAATCCCATAAGTTCCTATCCTAGCTCTTTATTACCAAGTAAGCAAGGCATACCTGTATGTGTGAACTTTCTCTACTGAGGAGTGGACAGCAGGTTGATGCAGTTGTTACATACATAACTTTTCTTTGAACGGTATGGCATTGGAGTACACACCTCTGGGTCTGCCCCTGCAGAACTGACAGAATCTCTGCCTCGGTGGGGCTCCTGTCCCCTGGTCCCCTCAACTGCAACACTGTGTGGCATCATTTTTCCTGTTGGTTGAGAGGAAGACTCATCTGAACAGGGCATTGAGGAGGAGGAGATGGTATCCTGACTGTCAGCAGAGCTACTCATTAACCCATTAAACATCCCTGCCCATGCTTGCTGAACCATAGATCTGTGGTTCGATGGGCCCTCGTGTTCAGTAATGTGGAAACATTACCTTGCACCTGCTGGTTGAGGGCAGGATCGGTCTTAGGCCCCGTACAGACGACCAAACATGTCTGCTGAAACTGGTCTGCGGGCCAGTTTCAGCAGACATGTTCGGTCGTGTGTAGGCCCGAGCGTGCAGGATTCCAGCAAACATTTGCCCGCCGGGCCTTTTCCCAGCGGACAAATATTCCTGGACTTGTTTTAAAACAGTCCGCTGGAATCCTGCCCGCTCGGACATGTTCGGTCGTCTGTACAGACCTACCGTACATGTCCAAGCGCCCGCCATCCCTCGCATGCGTCGAATGACTTTGACGCATGCGTGGAAGCATTTAACTGGCAGGCCCACCCACGTCGCCGCGTCATTGTCGCGGCGACACCACGTCATCGACGCGGCGACACCGCGGACACGCCCCACGTATTGTTTACGCGCGGCTTTCTGTACGATGGTTAGTACAGCCATCGTACAGAAAGCCCCGGGCAGACATGTACGGTGAAAACGGTCCGGCGGACCGGTTTCATCGTACATGTTTGCTGGTGTGTACACGGCCTAACAGGTATAGAAATGATGGCCGCAAACTTGACACAGCTCAAGCTGCACGTCCATGAAGGAGGACTGAATTCACCAGTTGGAAATTCAGGAGCTATAGCGCTAGTAATTTTGCCAAGCTGGCATTGGGCTGCTGGGCATAGAGGAGGCTGGGGGCGCACTTCGTATGTTCCAGCAGCTGTAGCAAAGAAACTTGCCTGCTAAATGATAAAGCTGGATATGGCATGGTGGGGTTTACAAAATCAGAGAAACATTGCAGCCCATGCATGCCCCTAGTCTGCGTGACACTGTACCCTCTCTTCTCCATTGGAAGAACAAAAGGGTAAACCTCTGACACCCCTTGAAAGACTTGTATCCCTATTGCTGGAGGCTGCTGTTGAGAAATCTTGTATAACGGGAGTAGAGGGGAAAAGGAAGGAGCTGAAAGATGAGGAAGAGTATGGCCCTTTTTTTTTTTTGACTAGCATTCAGGTGCTTCCTCCAGAAAGCTGCATATGTCTCATTATACATGTGGTACTTAAATAATACATGGTATTGCCATGCTTAATATGCTTCATAAATATGGGGTATGCTTGCCCTGATTAGGAATTAATGCTCTTGTGCCACCCTTGCTTTCTTAAGTACAGTGGTCAGATGGCAATATTAACGCCATTACCTCAATGGATTTATTATTGTCTGTTACCTTGAGTCTTACACCTGGTATAGTATCTCTGCCATCTGGCTTGCCATTCTGTAATCCAATATCACCATACCTTTTATACCATTGCCCTCTCACTGCCTACAGTATATTTTGGGCTACAATAGTAATACAGAGATAAATGGAAAAACAGAAGCAATGTTATAATATAAAGAATGTGGATGAATGTACTGTACCTGCTATACAAAATGTGGCAAAATAAATACATTTGCTGTTAGAGATAAATAATTAAGCCTTTTTTATTTCGGAACTTCTGATTTGATATTCAGCCTCTAGTTAGAAAATATACAGCAAAGTAATTTGAATTGAGAAGCTCTATACCCCTTGCTATTTCAATATAATAATGTCATCAATATGACATTATTTGAAAATACTTAATAGATGTAGTTATTACATTTTCAAGGTATCCAAGCTTAACATCATGTTCTAAAGTTTTAAAATTTGGTTTGTATGGCCAAGTCCATAAACATATGTGAATTATTAATACTTTTATTTTTAATTTGCAAAAGTAGAGCACATTCATATCAATGTTGGCGCTGGAGTAGGCCTTTCTTGAAGTTTGCCAAGTTTTGGCTACACAGCATTTCTTTAAAATGTGTTACTCCAATTTAGGAAAAAGATCACATTACAGAAAAAGTGTTCTTGTGAAATATGTCACCTTTATTCAAAGTATAAGCTTGTGTGGTTAGCTAAATCGGCTGATTGTGGATAAGATTGTAACTAAAATATGATTTGTTTACGTAACACACATACAAAGTAACATGAAAAATAAGGCCTGCAAATAAAACAGTTTCCGACTAATCAGAGATGGTAGTTCAATTTTAACTGTTGGAAATTGCATAATAGTACAATATAGTATACAGTATTTTAGTATAGTAGAACTAAGATGGATTGTATAATAAATTCCTGCCAGAACTTCTCTTTTTGTTTAAAAAAGTTAAAACCTCTCTAGCTTTAACTGCAGCATATGTCCCCATTTGGGACACATTTTCTCACTTCATTTCCCAGAGTCAGAGGGACAGGAAATTATGATAAATCTCACCAATGGTGATTAAAATTACAACAAAAATGCATTTTAGTAGACTTTTTTTTTCGCTATGTGTTCCTTTCTTTCCCATTAACCCTCACTCCCTAATTTCGTGTTGTAGTGTCACAAGAGTGCCATTTAGACACACAGTGAGGTGAGATTCCCCAAATAGAGTCAGATAACAGTACAAGCTCAATAGACTTAAAGTGGATGTAAACCCACTCTCATCCTTTCTAAACTAATGCCATAGTGCTGATCTATAAGGATATAGATGCCTCCTGCATGTGTCCTTACCTGTCAAATGTCTCCCCTCTGACTGTTATGGGTCCTGAAAAACTGCATATTCTGTGGGTGGACCTGTTGTCTGGAGCTCGGTGGGTGGAGTCGTGATGTCAGTAGACTCTCCGCCCACCTCTACACTCCCCTTGTCAACATGAATTTTTTCCTATGTATTTCTTACACTGAATTCTGCTATGATCACTAACATCCAGTCAAAATCCAGAAAAGTAACCACATGACTTCAGAAAAGGAGTTGGGGTGGGAATTAAAAAATAATGCCTGTCTGAAACTAGTGCATGAGATATGTAAATAACCTGTCACTCACACCAAGGGGGCGGAATGGACCAAGGTTTTTCTCTGTAAAAGTCTGTTTTATTTCACTGAACAATAAAAGTGGATTGCTCAGAGCTGGATTAACTCTGTGTGGCAAGACTGGGCACAGATGATAGGAAATGATATACTGTACGTTGTGACATCAACAAAAAAAATCTGGTTTACATCCACTTTAAGCATTTCTGCTCTAGTCAAAGATAAAGCTGGAGTTGGACTTATTTTGTATTGAATTTAATTGAGTTAATTCTGAAATTTTTGAAAACTACAATAATATCTACGTTGGACCTTTGGACAGTGATAGCTGATAAAATGCTCAAACCATTTAGGGATATCTGGTCTATCTAGATTTAAACAATGATGAAAAATTTGGAACCACCACCTAACACACACACACATATATAGATAAATGTATCTATATATATATATATATATATATATATATATATATATATATATATATATATATATATATATATACATTTATATATATATAGATGTATATATGTGCACATACATATCTATATATATAGATATAAACATAAACATATGTTTAAACATAAACATATCTATCTATCTATCTATCTATATATCTATATATATATATATATATATATATCTATATATATATATATATTGTGTAAGGGGGTTAGCTCGGTAGCGGGGTGTGTGACCCCCTGGATGGGTTCACTACACACTGAATTTATACCAGGAAGTGAAGCGCTCCGGCTTCACTACCTGGTTCCCTACGGCGCATGCGCGAGTTGCGCTGCGCCGCTGATTGGCTCCCGCTGGGCTCTGGGAGCCGAGTGTTCCCAGAGCACAACTGGGGGGGGGAAGGGAGGTGACGTTCTGTCCGCAGTTTACCCGAAACTGTATGGCCAGAAGTGGGTGCAAATACCTGTCTTTAGACAGGTATCTGCACCCTCTCCCCCCTGAAAGGTGTCAAATGTGACACCGGAGGGGGGAGGGTTTCCGATCAGCGTGAGTTCCACTTTAGGGTGGAGCTCTGCTTTAAGTTATTAAAAAGCAATATTTAAAATGCAGTATATTCATTAGGCTTAGTAATAATAATTGGTGGGATAATATAGCATCTAATTTAAATGCATAGGAAAAATTAGATTCACAGCTAGGAACTGAAAATAATTTAACACACAGCCATTAATGTCTAAACCGCTGGCAACAAAAGTGAGTACACACCTAAGTGAAAATGTCCAAATTGGGCCCAATTTACTATTCCCCTCCCCGATGTCATGTGGATCGTTAGTGTTACAAGGTCTCAGGTGTGAATGAGCAGCAGGTGTGTTAAATTTGGTGTTATCGCTCTCACTCTCTCATACTGGTCACTGGAGGTTCAACATGGCACAACATGGCACCTCATGACAAAGAACTCTCTGAGGATCTGAAAAAAATAATTGTTGCTCTACATAAATATGGCCTAGGCTATAAGAAGATTTCCAAGACCCTGAAACTGAGCTGCAACACGGTGGCCAAGACCATACAGCAGTTTAACAGGACAGGTTCCACCCTGAACAGGCCTCACCATGGTCTACCAAAGAAGTAGAGTGCACATGCTCAGCGTCATATTCAGAGTTCTTTGGGGGGAAATAGACGTATGAGTGCTGCCAGCATTGATGTAGATATTGAAGGGATGGGGGGGGGGGGGGTAGCCTGTCAGTACTCAGACCATAATGCGCACACTTCATCAAATTGGACAATTTCACTTAGGGGTGTACTCACTTTTGTTTCCAGCGGTAATAATGTAATAATGTTTACTAGGCTCTAGAACTAATATTGTACCTACAGAGTCAGAGTTTTCATATAAAAAGAGTTCAAGGTGTGGTCTTGTGTAGATATTATCAAGAATTGTAAGCACAATTACCTCACACTGAGTGGTCTTCATTGATCAAGACAATATAAACAATTGTAAGGGATTACGGATGCAGGTATCCAACAGGGATGCCCAGATCAGTGGGCCACACTTCAAGGACTCAGGAACCAGATAAAATATGATTAAATACATTTTAATAATATAATTAACACCCTTTCCAACACCAACAAACCATGAAATGGTAAAAGTGAGAAACAAATAATAAGTAATAGTGCAGCAAACCCAGAACAATAACTAACACGGGATTGGGAACAAGGGGAGGATACAGGGTACTGGAAGCAGGTAACAGGATACATGGCACATGATACATGATACAGGATCAGGCAGGAACACAGCTCACAGGGAGAACACTGAGGCCACAATATCCATTAAGGGAGGAATTATGGGCCAAATCCTCAGCCAGGCGGCGTAACTTAACTTTCAGCAGTTAAGTTACACTGACTTAAAGTTTCTACCTAAGTGCCTGATCCACAAAGCACTTACGTAGAAATTTCAAGCCGTGTAACTTAAGTGCCGCCGTCGTAAGGCGGTCCTCCTCTCCGGGGGGCGTTTACAATTTAAATGAGGCGCGCTCCCGCGCCGGCCGTACTGCGCATGCGTGTGACGTCATTTTCCCGACGTGCAGCGCGCGAACGTAATTGACGCCGGGCGGCTTTGTGGATTGCGACGGGACACTAAAGTTGCGATGGGAGAAAAAAAATATACGCGCCGGGAAAACAAATAATTATAAAAAAAAATGATAACGTCGCTCAGCATGCATCCCTGAGAGGGAGAACTCCATGCCAATTTTCAAAGAAAAAACCGGCATGGGTCCCCCCCCCAGGAGCATACCAGGCCCTTAGGTCTGGTATGGGTTGTAAGGAGACCCCCCCACGCCGAAAAATCGACGTAGGGGGTCCCCCTACAATCCATACCAGACCCGTATCCAAAGCACGCTACCCGGCCGGTCAGGAAGGGAGTGGGGACGAGCGAGCGCCCCCCCCCCCTCCTGAGCCGTGCCAGGCCGCATGCCCTCAACATGGGGGGGTTGGTTGCTCTGGGGCAGGGGGGCCCCCCCACCCCAGAGCACCCTGTCCCCATGTTGATGAGGACAGGACCTCTTCCCGACAACCCTTGCCATTGGTTGTCGGGGTATGCGGGCGGGGGCTTATCGGAATCTGGGAGTCCCCTTTAATAAGGGGGTCCCCAGATACCGGCCCCCCACCCTAAGTGAATGGATATGGGGTACATTGTACCCCTATCCATTCACCTGTAGGCAAAAAGTAAAAGTTATTAAACACACAACACAAGGGTTTTTAAAATAATTTATTATTCTGCTCCGGATGCCCCCCTGTCTTCTTTATTAGCTCTATTACCAGGGGGGGCTTCTTCTTCCACTCTCCGGGGGTCTTCTTCCACTCTCCGGGGGTCTTCTTCCACTCTCCGGGGGGGGTTTCTTCTTCCGCTCTCCGGGGGGGGCTTCTCCGGACTCCGGGGGTCTTCTTCCATCTTCTCCCCTCTTCCGCTGTTGACTCGGCGCCCCCCTGCCCCAGAGCACCCAACCCCCCCATGTTGAGGGCATGCGGCCTGGCACGGCTCAGGACGGGGGGGGCGCTCGCTCGTCCCCACTCCCATTCCTGACCGGCCGGGTAGCGTGCTTTGGATACGGGTCTGGTATGGATTGTAGGGGGACCCCCTACGTCGATTTTTCGGCGGAGGGGGGGTCTCCTTACAACCCATAACAGACCTAAGGGCCTGGTATGCTCCTGGGGGGGAACCCATGCCGGTTTGGATTTTACAAATTGCCGTGGAGTTCTCCCTCGGGAATGCATACCAAATGCCGTCGCTTGAATGGGCCTTTACAAGGTGTGACTAACTTTACACTTTGTAAAAGCAGCCCTAGTTTTACACCAGGCAAACTAACACTTACGGCGAAAAAACTAAGCACAAAAGCTTTGAGGATCGCCCTAAGTGCTAATTTGCATACCAGAAGAGGCATTTCGACTCGAAATGCCCCCAGTGGCGGATGCGGTACTGCATCCTAAGATCCGGCAGTGTAAGTCCCTTACAGATGTCGGATCTTCTGCCTAACTTAGGAAAACTGCTTCTGAGGATCAGTTCCAAAGTTAGAACCAGAGATACGACGGCTTACGCCGGAGTATCTCTTTTGTGGATATGGCCCTATATACCTTTCTAGCAGCCAGTTTCAGGTGGAGCCTAAATACTAAAATAAGCCGGCTGCTGGTAGACGCTCGCTGGTGGCCACCAGAACTGTGCCCTTCAGCTCTGGGAACAAAAGTGCCACCAGCAGTCCTGACATGAGTCCTAACAACAACATTAAGATAAGCAGTAACTTTGATACTTAAATTAGCCTTATAACGCACAAACTTAATCCAGTTCTTAACCCCTTCCATACAGGGAATTTTCACCCCTTCCTGCCCAGACCAATTTTTAGTTTTCAGCGCTGTTGCACTTTGAATGACAATTGCGTGGTCATGCAACACTGTACCCAAACGAAATCTTTATGTTTTATCCCCCCCCCACAAATAGAGCTTTCGTTTGGTGGTATTTGATCATCTCTGCGGTTTTTATTTTTTGCGCTATAAACAAAAGAGCGACAAAAAAAAAAAACACAATATTTTTTACTTTTTTATTTAATAAATATCACTATAATCGTATATTGATTGGTTTGCGCTAAAGTTATAGCGTCTACAAAATAGGTGATAGATTTATGGCATTTCTATTTTATTAATTTTTTTACTAGTGTCGATTTTTTACTGTGATCGTATCATTGCGGAGAACACATCGGACACTTTTGACACGTTTTTGGGACCATTCACATTTATACAGCGATTAATGCTATAAATATGCATTGATTACTGTGTAAATGTGACTGGCAGGGAAGGGGTTATCCACTAGGGGGCGCTGAAGGGGTTAATATGTTCCCTAATGTGTGTTCTAACTGTAGGGGGGAGGGGACTCACAAGGGGAGGAGACTGATGTGTGTTCCTCTGTACTGGGAACACACATTGGTCTCCTCACCGCTGACAGGAGGTGGATCTGTGTGTTTACACACACAGATCCACACTCCTGTCGTGATTACAAGCAATCGCGCCAGGTCACGAGCATTGCCGCGGCGCGCGCCCTAGATCGCCGGGAACACAGGACGTCATATGACGTCCACCCGGATCGAGAGAGGGTCCCTGCCGGCATCATTTTACAATGAGCCGGTAGGGAAGTGGTTAATGAACCATCTAAAATTGCATCAGTGGGTGACCCTGATGAAACCCTCCCACCTCATGGGAAATTGTTGGCAAAACAGTTGCTGCAGTGAATCAGATGTAAGAACTGTATGGGTATTTTGACAGTTGGAATAGGGAGATTCATCTCTCCACACTGTATGGTGTGAATGAAGAAATCTGTTAGATTTTTTCGATCAGCCCTTAGGCTGGACAAAATAAAAAAACTATATGTGTATGGCTAACTTTATAACAGGTAATTAGAAATACTAAAGCTGATCATTTTATTTTTTTCACTTCAATTAACCCATTATGCCATGAGGTCAACTTTATCCTCAAGCGGCTGCAGATGGACCATATTCTAATCTTCTTCCTCCTGCCACATTGACTTGAATTTTTAACCCATTTGTTATGCCGCGTACACACGATCATTTTTCGGCATGTAAAAAACGACGTTTTTCAGCATGTAGAAAAAACAACGTTTTTTCCAACTTCATCATTAAAACGACGTTGCTCACACACGATCATTTCAAATTACATTTTTTTAAAACTTTGTTTTTTTCATGCCGAAAAATGATCATGTGTACGCAGCATTAGAGCTAAACATGGTCAATAACCTTCTGGCCCCCTCCACTTCCTCCTGTACAGATTTGTCCATTCAGCAATCTCTATAACAGTCTAACAATGAGTAGGGCCCAGCTACAGTTCTTATCACTTTCTATGTGTTTGTGAATGCTACCTTTAGCATCAAACTAAAGGTAGGCAGTGTTGCAAGTAACGGCGTTTAAATAAACGCCGTTACATAACGATTGGCCTCTTGCAGGTAACTAGTAATCTACCTGATTACTTTTACCCTCTCGGCAACGCCGTTCCCACTACATGGGCAGCGTTACCGAGATTACATTGGGCACGCGGGTGGGGGCAGTCCGGGCAGACTCTGGGATCGTCGTCTGACTGAGTGATGATGAATGATCACTGTCAGTCACTGTCAGGGCCGGTGGGATGGAGCTGGCCTGGCCAGTGTGGATTGTGATTGGGCGAGGAGGGTCACATGACTGCA
Organism: Rana temporaria; assembly: GCF_905171775.1. Lineage (NCBI taxonomy): Eukaryota > Metazoa > Chordata > Amphibia > Anura > Ranidae > Rana > Rana temporaria. Next base: position 498,034,534 of record NC_053489.1, read on the forward strand.
CTGTTCTTCTTGTCTCTGATTACATTCGTCGCCGCGGGTCATGTGTCGGACTCGTGAGTGGGTGGCGCTGGCGCATGCACGCGCCTGGAGTCTCCCGCCCGTGGCCACCTGCAGTGTCGTCGGGGGAGTCCGGCGCTCAATTTCGAGTCCGACAACTCAGAGTCCTCCTCATCCTCACCTGCAGTGACTTCACCTGACTGGTCTGAGTCACTAAGACAGTCACAATCCAGCCGCCGACATCTCCCGTCCCCCGCGGAGGCTCCGCTCCACCTCCTCGAAGCCGAGGATCGGATTGGGAGGGGGGGAGCGGCCTAGTCTAAGGCCTTAGGCCTGGTGTGGCGATTGGCGAAATATGTACTTTGTGCTGCACTGCTGCTGCTTACTGGCTGAGCTGACTCAGCCTGCACTGCTGATATTGCTTGTAAGCTTAGAATACTCCAATTATCTGTCTATATAACAGCCTGTTATATATTTATAGACAGATAATTGGAGTCTTTTAAGCTTTACAAGCAATATCAGCAGTCAGTCAGCTCATCCAGTATAGCACAAAGTTCATATTTCGCCACACCAGGCCTAAGGCCTAGTAAGAAATATTATTCCAGAGGGGGTAAAGCTGAGTCTGACCATGACCATACACAGTACAAATTTTGCTTAGTTGGTGGCCCAGCCCTGTAGGGCCATTTTCAATTCCACCCGACATTCTTTGATTGAGAAACCTAAGGAGTCTGACAGCAAATTGTTGGTCATGCACAGGTTGCATCCGATGCAGCCCAACAGGGGTGATTCCTCCATCTGTGCTGGGTTTTTTTTTGTGTTTTTTTTTCACCCTGCAGATATGTAGAATAATATAGCACAGTAATTTGCTGGGCACGTGGAGGTGGAGTGTGATGAATTTGACGTAATTGCATGAGAATATTAAAAAAAAAAATCTCAGTTACTTTGCCGAGTAACTAGATACTTTGCCAATGAAGTAACTGAGTCACTAACTCAATTACTTTTTCGGACAAGTAACTTGTAACTGTAACTAATTACTTTTTTAAAGGAAGATGAGCAACACTGAAGGTAGGTGACATTTTATCAGTATACTGAAAAAAATGGTTTGTTACTGTATAACAGCCTGGCAGCTAGAATTTTCATAAGGAGAGGTCAACATTGGCAACTGCCATATTTCTCTCATGACAGGTTTCCTTTGACTGGTCTATAGATTTGTGTTTTATACATTGATGAAGAAATAGGTGGAAACTACCTTAGCTATATGCTATGTACAGTATATAAAAACCTAACTAATGTAGGTTGCAGGTTCTTCATACACTGTCCTTATACAAATAATTTAATTTGTTTTTCTAGTTTTAAATAGAATGGGGAAATGCAGTACTGTCAGGGTTCCATGACTGCCTCTGAAATGATGATGCCAGTTATCATTTCAGAGATGGAAATGACACCAGCTTGACCGAGGTGGAATATGCCTGTTCTACTTCTCAGTCTAAAGTTGCCTCTACAAAGCCAAGAAAAGGCCAAAAGAAAATGTGCTACAGCATTAGGACTTCCTCTTATGAGCTCCAAACCCTAAATTTGTATAGTTTCCCTGCAAAGCTGAAATAATAATAAGGAAAAGCAAATCTCTACTTTCAAAAGTCTTAAAACAAACCATTAAATCTTATCAATAAAATGCATTAATTATGGATACCTCTAATGCCCTGTACACACGATCGGTCCATCCGATGAAAACGGTCTGATGGACTGCTTTCATCGGTTAACCGATGAAGCTGACTGATGGTCCGTCGTGCCTACACACCATCAGTTAAAAAAACGATCACGTCAGAACGCGGTGACGTAAAACACAATGATGTGCTGAAAAAAAACCCGAAGTTTAATGCTTCCAAGCATGCGTCGACTTGATTCTGAGCATGCATGGATTTTTTACCTGATGGACGTGCCTACAAACGATCGGTTCGGTATCTATCGGTTAAATTTAAAACAAGATTGCTTTTTTTTAACCTATGGATAAATAACCGATGGGGCCTTCACGTGATCGGTTTGGTCCGATGAAAACGGTCCATCAGACTGTTCTCATCAGTTTGACCGATCGTGTGTACGCGGCATAACTGTTTGACATAGTGAAGCTACTTAATTGTATGGATAGTGTAAAGATGCACTCTAGTTATCCAAACATGATAAAAGAAAATTCCTGTTTACTTATTTCATCTGAACATGAAGGGTTAATTGAAGTGAAAATTCACACATTTTTTATGTGAACATTCTCAGCTCAATTAGTAATTCAGCTTTTGTATTTCTAATCTGCTGGCCATATACATATAATTTATTTAGGCCTGATAAAAAAAATCTAACATATTTCTTCATTCACACCATACAGTGTGGATGGATGAATCTTCCATCCCGTCAAAATACCCATACGGTTGTTTCATGTGATTCAATTCATCAACTGTTTTGCCAACAATTTTCCATGGGGTGGGAGGGTTTCAATAGGGTCACGCACTGATGAAATTTTAGCTGGTTCATCAAGAACTGGATTACGTTTGTGCATTATAAGGCTAATTTAAGTATCAAAGCTATTGCTTATCTCAATGTTGTTGTTAGGACTCATGTCCGGACTGCTGGTGGCACTGTTGTTCCCAGAGCTGAAGGGCACAGTTCTGGTATCCACCAGCAGGTGTCTACCAGCAGTCAGCTTATCTTAGTATTTAGGCTCCACCTGAAACTGGCTGCTAGAAAGGTATTTAGGGCCAGATTCTCAGACGAGATACGCCGAAGTATCTACTGATACTCCGGCGTATTTTCAAATTTGCCGCGTCGTATCGTTATTTGTGATTCACAAACAAGATACGCCGGCTTTTGGCTAAGATCCGACAGGCTTACGGCTTTGTACGCCTTCGGATCTTAGGCTGCAATACTTCGGCCGCCGCTGGGTGGAGTTTGCGCCGTTTTCCTGCGTCGGGTATGCTAATGAGCATTTACGGCGATCCACGACGGTTTTCGCGTTCGTTACGTCGTCGCTAGTAATTTTTTCCCGTCGCAAAGTTAAGCCTCGTTTTACATGCCTTAACTTTACACGAGCCATGTTAAAGTATGGAAGTCGTTCCCGCTTCAAATTTTTTTTGCGTAAGACGTCCGGGAATACGAAAGTACGTTATGCACGTCGCCGTTCAAAAAAATTACGTCACTTCGCGCAAAGCACGGCGGGAATTTCCTAACGGAGCATGCGCAGTACGTCCGGCGCGGGAGCGCGCCTAATTTAAATGCTACACGCCCCATTTGAATTGGGCGGGCTTGCGCCGGATGTGTTTACGATACACCGCCGCAAGTTTACAGGTAAGCGCTTTGTGAATCAGGCACTTACACTGAAAGCTTGTGGCGGTGTAACGTAAATGCGATACGTTACGCCGCCGCTAGTGTACGTGAATCTGGCCCATAATTCCTCCCTTAATGGATATTGTGGCCTCAGTGTTTTCCCTGTGAGCCGTGTCCCTGCCTGATCCTGTATCATGTATCCCGTGCCTTGTTCTCCCTTTGAGCTTCCTCCATTTTTGTATATAATGTGCGTTAGTTAATTCTTAGTTAATGGTTCATGTTCATGGTTTGTTGGTGTTGGAAGAGTGTTAATTGTATTATTAAACTTTATTTAATCATATTTGATCTCGTTCCAGAGTCCTTGAAGTGCAGCCTACTGATCTGGGCATCCCTGTTGGATACCTGCATCTGGTATCCCTTACAGTTGTTTATATTGTCTTGATGAATGAAGATCACTCAGTGTGAGGTAATTGTGCTTACAATTCTCGATAATATCAATACAGGACCACACCTTTAACTTGTGTTATATGAAAACTCTGACTCTGTAGGTACAATATTAGTTCTAGAGCCTAGTACACATTATTAGAAAATTGGACTAACAATTGTTCTATTTTTTCTGAATTTTTAAGCTATGTTAAAAACGAGAATGTCATTAATGGGAAGAAAAAGCTTGAATGACACAAGGAAAACTTCCCAAGTATGTAGCTATGCTCCAGTTTAGAATCGGAAGTGATGTAATGTGCATGTGACCATTCTAATCATAGTAACATTATTATTATTATTATTATTATTATTATTATTATTAATAATAATAATAGTATTCAAAATGATAATATTTATCAAAATAAAAAAAGTAATGATGATAATAATAACTATTAATCATAACTCTTTATTTCTAGTCCAATATATAATCTGTATACTGATAAACTGTATACTGACATTCACATATTACTACAACAGACATTTCAGTGTATATCTCCTTAAAAATATTGTATCATTCTGTATATAATAATTCTTTTGTGTTTATGAAAATTAGTTCTGTTGCCATCTGATAAAATGTCATAAAATACTGATAAAATGTCACCTACCTTTAGTTTCATGTTAAAGGTAGCATTCCCCATCTCAAAGAAAGTAACAAGAGCTGTAGCTGGGCCCTACTCATTGTTATGCCGCGTACACACGGCCGTTTTTTGTCTTGTAGAAAAACGTTGTTTTTTCTCATGAAGAAAAACAACATAAAAAATTGAAGCATGTTCGAATTTTTTTTTTTTGTCGTTTTTCAGAAGACATAAAACGACATTTTCCCCACACACGGTCATTTTAAATGACGTTTTTAAAAATGTTGTTTTTTTTCATCACAAAAAACGACCGTGTGTACGTGGCATTAGACTATTATAGAGATTGATGGGAGGACAAAGCTGCACAGGAGGAAGTGGAGGGTGTCAGAAGGATATTAACCATGTTTAGCTGTAAAATTTAAGCAAAAGGCAATGTGGCAGAAGGAAGAAGATTAGAATATGGTCCATGTGCAGCCGATTGAGTATAACGTTGACCTCATGGCCATCATTTGTGTCACATGTGATGATGATAAGGAAAGTTTTCAGCGTGAGAAGGAGAATGTTTCTGGCTCAGACTGCTTAGCTAATACTGCAAGTTGCATGCCTGCCTGCTTGCTTGCTTGCATACTGTAGCCATAAAACAGAGGGATGGTTATGGAGTAGCCTAATCAAAAGAGAAAAAAACGGGGCATTGGGGAAACCCTGAAACAAAAGCCAAATTTAAATATTAATAAATGACTCTCAGCATTCAGCTTGCAGCAGCTTTACAAAGACAGATGACTACTTGTCAGAAACCATGAATCAGACCGAGACAGACGTACAGTTAAATCACACTTGTTTAATAATAATAACAAAAAGATAAACAGAGTAAACATAGTCAAAACATAGCCAGAGTTCAGGAACTGGATCGGATAGTCAACCAAGCCAAATGTCAGGGAGCCAGAGATAAACATAGTAGAACAGCAAGCAGGATTAGGAGCCAGAAGGAATGTCAGCCAAGCAACTCTTTAACAGGAACGCAGGAGATAGTCTCTGTGATGTTGACCAAGGTGAATGCAGAGATCATCTGAGCTGGACCGCTTAAGTAGGCAGGACTGACGAGCAGAATCATCAACAGGTGAGTCACTGTGGAGAGATAGGAGCTGGCAACTAGCCGACAGCTGAGCAGTCAGCTCAGAAAATGAAGGGCTGAGCCCAGCCCTGACACTACTGTTTCCTCCCATATGAACTATGCCCCTATCTGCAACAACACTGCATTGTCACTTGGTTCATTCTGCAGGAACCCTGAACAATTACTGCCACTATAGTCTATAGTATAGGCATGATGGCGATTTTTGTTTTAGTCACAGTGCAAGCCTAAGGCACCAGACAAGGCAATGATGGGAAAAACGACCCTTTACCTTGACTGTTTCATGATCCTGGGAAATATATTAACCAGTACCCTAAGGCCTCGTACACACAATAGGTTAAACAGAGGACAGCGGTCTGATGGACCGTTTTCATCGGTCAAAACCGATCGTGTGTGGGCCCCATAGGTTATTTAACCATCGGTTAAAAAAAAAGCTAACTTGCTTTAAATTTAACCGATGGATTCCTAACCGATAGGTAAAAATCCACGCATGCTCAGAATCAAGTCGACGCATTCTTGGAAGCATTGAACTTTGTTTTTTTCAGCACGTCGTTGTGTTTTACATCACCGCGTTCTGACACGATCGTTTTTTTAACCGATCGTGTGTAGGCGCGACGGACCATCAGTCAGCTTCATCGGTTAACCAATGAAAACGGTCCATCGGTCTGTTCTCATTGGATGGACTGATCGTGTGTATGCGGCATAAGCCTTCGCACTGCACCAGTGGCCTGAAATGGCTCGCTCTGTATTGCAGGTGCTCTCTTGTCCACTGTACAGCCTGCATTACACAAAGCTTTTAGCATGGTGGATGGCAATGGATTTTCTATTAAAAGCAGAGAATTATTGAATAAAAAATGAAATGAGAATCTTCCTTTGTCATTTATTTTTCCTGACAACCGAGGTCAGACCTGAAATAAGGTACCACATGATGGCTAAACTACTTTAAATAAACCTCTGCTATTTAATCTACAGTTCCACTATGTTTCTGTGTTTTTTTATGGCTCACATCTTTCTATGATTATTCACTCCCTTACTCTCTAACAGTCCTTTATGACTAACTATAATTGTAGTTACTGTATACCTTTCTGTCTTATGACCTTTTTAGGAATGTAAACAGATCCTAGCATGCATATGATATTGTGGTATTCTTTATGAGGTCAGATTTAGGCCACTTGGATGTCTGGAATACAGTATTTTACTTTTTATTACATTTATTCTTTTCATTTGTCTTGTAAGGAGAATCCGTAACACAATATGTACATACACACAGATGTCCAATTTATGTGCCTGCTAATGTACCCATGAACACATGTGTAACATCTATTTAACTGTGTGTATCTTTGCCATTTTAATCAGTCAGGAGCAGTGCTGCTGTACTGAAGTTCTACTCATACATAATGGTCTCACCACTATTTTGTGTTATTATAAGACAATCCTTTTTATATGATTTTTTTTTCTTGGCTCTCAACACTTTTACATCCTGAAGTAATTTAAACCTTTAATAATAAAAGTTGTCTTTACATTCTATTCTCATATACTGAACACGACTTAATGCAAAGATTGTTGATATTATGCATTTACATTTGATGAATACTGTACATGGTCCAAAAGAAAAAAAAAAACAAGGAGATGAAAGGTATGGGCCCATACCAGAGACCTGAGACACTTGTGAATCTGATGAGCAGGGCCCATTATTTATATAAATACGTATAGCATCTACTGATGTCCTTAGCACGCACTGTTATTATTGTTCTTAAAAAATGTGAATAACAGCCCAGCCAGTACAGATTTATTTTAATATACACTATGGGCCAGATTCGTGAAAAATTGCGGCGGCGTAACGTATCCCCTTTACGTTACTCCGCCGCAAGTTTTCGTCGTAAGTGCTTGATTCACAAAGCACTTACGTGTTAACTTGCGGCGGCGTAACGTAAATCTGTCCGGCGCAAGCCCGCCTAATTCAAATGGGGCGTGTGTCATTTAAATTAGACGCGCTCCCGCGCCGAACGTTCTGTGCATGCTCTGTGTGAAAATTTCCCGCCGTGCTTTGCGCGGAATTACTGCGCCCGACGTATTTTTTGAACGGCGATGTGCGTTGCATCATTTCGTATTTCCGGACGTCTTACAGAAAAAAAAAAAATAGAAATTCGACGCGGGAACGACGGCCATACTTTAACATGGCTGGTCTAAATGTAAGCCATGAAAAAGCAGGCTTATGTTTGCGACGAGAAAAACCGACTACCGACGACGTAAGAGAATGCGACGAACGCGCGTACCTTCGTGGATCACCGTAAACAGCTAATTTGCATACCTGACACTGGAAAACGACGCAAACTCCACCCAGCGGCCACCAGAAAATTACACCTACGATCCGAAGGCGTACGAAGCCGTACACCTGTCGGATCTATGCCAAAAGCCGTTGGATCTTGGTTTGAGGATTCCAAATCAAGATACGACACGGCAAATTTGAAAATACGCCGGTGTATCAGTAGATACGCCGGCGTATTACTGCTGTGAATCTGGCCCTTTATTTTCAAAAGTATTGGGACACTTGCCTTTACACATGTGAACTTTAATGGCCTCCAGTCTTAGTCTGTAGGGTACAATATTGAGTTGGCTGAGGGATACCTTATTCCTTATGCCCTATTTGACCACCTGTAGTTCAGTGGTCACTTACATCTGGTAAGCAGTTTGTGTAAATCACATTGGGTGCGGAGCAGGATCTTCTTTGATTACCATTTCCCTTCACTTGTTGTGTCTGTCACATGGAACACGGAGGAGGACTTCTTTCTATATCTGCTTTTATGGACATATATATCACTAATTGCATGACTTTGTGTTTATCATGTTGCTAGTGTGTTTTATGTTTATTTCATGCTTATGACTATCAATGGGATCATATGGCTGCGATTTTTAAATCATCAATTGACTTGATTTTTACTCCTTAGCGAAGCACTGTTGTATATCAATATTGAGTTGGCCAACACTTTGAAGCTATAACAGCTTCAACTCTTCTGGGAAGGCTGTCCACAAGGTTTAGGAGTGTGTCTATGGAAATGTTTGACCATTCTTCCAGAAGCGCATTTGTAAGGTCAGGCACTGATGTTGGACAAGAAGGCCTGGCTCGCTGTCTCCACTCTAATTCATCCCAAAGGGGTTCTATCGGGTTGAGGTCAGGACTTTGTGCAGGCCAGTCAAGTTCCTCCCCCCAAAACTTGCTCCTCCATGTTTTTATGGACCTTGATTTGTGCACTGGTCCAAATCATTTGGTGGAGGGGGGATTATGGTGTGGGGTTGTTTCTCAGGGGTTGGGCTTGGCCCCTAAGTTCCAGTGAATGGAACTCTTAATCCGTCAGCAATAATAAAAAGATAGCTGTAAGCGCAAAAGACAGTGTAGCTGCGGACATAAAAGTGGGCAATAAATAAACAATATTAGTCCATTAGTCCATAAAGGTCAATTCTTAAAATACGGTAGGTACCTTGTATACCCTTCCATGCCCTATTTTATTGTGTATCCTGTAAGTGTATTACTTACCATGTGATTAAATTGAACCTAAATACTATACTCAGGTGGTGCTTCCTTGTTCTCTCCTACTCTAAACCATCAGCATACCAAGACATTTTGGACAATTTCATGCTCTCAACTTTGTGGGAACAGTTTAGGGATGGCTCCTTCCTGTTCCAACATGACTGCACACCAGTGCACAAGGCAAAGGGTGGACTAATTTAATATTGAACCCTACGGACTAAGACTGGGATGCCATAAAAGCTCATGTGCATGTAAAGGCAGGATGTGTCCCAATACTTTTTACAATATATGGCAAGTCCTAGAAAAATAAATTGCATACAAATATAATGGCTTTATTGGCATTCCAAACTGGTGAACAAGCATTTAAGTTTTATGGGTATTTTAATGCAGGGCAAGACAAAGACCAACTGATGAAAAAGGTAAAATATCATTTTATTGATAACCATTAATAAAGACTGTTGCCCCTCCGGCGATATAACCGACCAACACCTCCCCCAGGCCCCCTGACTGAACCACAAGAGTCGGTTATCAATGACTTGTCCATAGGCTTATGGCATTTAACTGGTGTTATTATGTTAAATACTACATGGCGCTACCTTACGTACTCACTGATGCCGTGATCAACTGTGTTACCTTGCTTATGTCACGCCATAATTGTACTACCAGAAGTATTGTCATACTTTGTTTGTACTTGTGCATTTTTATACGCATATATGTATGACTATCTTTTTCCTTAATAAAAATCTTTTTTGTGGAAAAAAAAAAAAATAAAGACTGTTGACAGACTTTGACAGAAGGGTTTAGTTGGTTAGACTGACTATACCTGACTAAAAAGCAATTGTGGATGTGGCTATTGTGTTCTGATAACCAGTGCCAACAAATGTCAGAATACCCTAACAGGGGCTACATCTGATTGTATGCAGCCATTGTTCAGCCTACAATTCTCTTGGCTCCTTCAATTTTTCGATTGAAGGATGTTGGTGGGAGAGGGTCTACAGGGCCACTTACTAAGTGAATTTCAGCAGTTTATCAGGAACTATTCAAAATCCGAACAGTGTATTACCAACTTTAGTGATTGCGCTGAAGCTTTGCAATCTTTAATCATTCAATAGCATTTAAGTGAATTTTCTCCACTTTGATTCAACTAGGGGACAATTCCCTTGCATAGTGAACAGCTGTTTTGTCTCTGGTAAATTAACCCTTTGATTAGGTGCAGTTAGTTAAATGAGTGTTTTAGGCTACAGAGAAGTGGTTCTTTGATGTCACTAAGGTGATTGGGTTGATATGTTCAAATCTAAAGATTTGTGATGTACAGCTTGTCTCCTCCCCCACCCCATTTTTATTTTCAGAACATCATATTTTACAGACAAGGTGGGTTCAAAAATAAGGGAATGAGTAAGGTAAAATATATAGCACCTTGTGATTCTATTGGAGTTACTTATTGTTGTAGCATCCCCCTGACACCTAGAGACATGACAGTACCCTCAGAGAGAGGGTGGGCTGACATTTCACCTTAGGAGTAGACATAACAGTACATGTAACAGATGGGCGTTAGTAACTATTAGGTAAAAACACAAAAAGGATTTTTTTTACTCACAGTCCATGGGAGAGAGGGTTACGGTTGCAGTTGCTCGAGTTAACAGAACTTCATCACTTCACTTGTCGCAGCACAGGAAAAGGGGCCTTTAAGTCAAACCGACACTTGTTCTGTGAACAATTTGATCAATTGCTGACCAACCTCCAAGGGACTCCACCCTGTTCCTAATTTTCTACAGGAGACGAGACAGCCGAGGACGAGAGGATGTCCATGATAAGAGGAACACTGAACACAGGCTCTGCTGGGAAACTGAGTGTTCTGCCTATCACGGAACAGGACCAGGAGGAGGCGCGGCTTTTGAACAATGGACGCCCGCAGTCTGACTCTGCATACAGAGTCTAATACCGGCGTATAAGACAACCCCCAATTTTTGGGGGATATTTTGAAGCATAAAGGGTCGTCTTATACGCCGGAAAAAATGTTTCTGGAATATCTTGTTATTTCGGATGCCTCTGTCTCCTTCCCACAGTGGGCAATGGGGAGATGTGTTGACGTATTGAATGTAACTCTGAAAGAGACTAAAAAATGTATTCAAATGAGAAGTCAATAAAAAATATAAAATATGTATTTTAATGAGGAATTGGTATTAGGACACAGTATATGTGCCCTAATAATATAGTGTGCACTCTTTTAAAGAATTGCATACCCAATTCTTTAAAAGGCTTTTATTGCGTTCAGTTTGGGTCTGCTATTTCTAACAAAAGCAGGCACTGTCAGAGATAAAATGTAAGCATGGTTGGGAAATACTGTTAAAAGCTATTCATCTCAACACAGTGTATGTACAGTAAAGATGAGTGAGTGAGTCATTAAAGCTGTGATAAAATTATTTCCATTAGGCAAAGCTTGTGTATAGTGTGTTGTTACTGAATTGTTGGGAGAACCTTTTTCTCTTGTCCTTTTTTTATAGCCCTGGAGTCAGGGATGGACTGGCCATAGGGACTACAGGGAGTTTCCCGGTGGGCCGATGGCTCAGTGGGCCGTTTTTTAAAACATAGATGCTGCTTGGAGGACTTTTTTAACGCCCTGGCAGCGCCCCAGTGTGAAAGCACTCGGGCTTTCACAATGGGACTGCAGCGGAAGTGTTTTTCAGTCGCTTTACAGGCACCCAAAAGCGCCTAAAAAACGCCTCAGTGTAAAAAGGGATCCTACACTCACCCCCTCTCTTTTACACTCACTCTCTTTTTCTTACACTCACCCCCTCTCCCTCAACCATCCCTCTCTCTCTCTCATTCCCCTCTCTCTCACCCTCTCATGATATACAATAATGGATGTAGGGGCCTTTTGGTGGGCGTGATTTTTCGGGGGGGGGGGGGGGGGTTGGGGCTGCATTTTATTGAATTAAAGTGGGCCGGTCTGGATGAAGTCCTGGGCCGAATTTTTGTCCCCGTCCAGCCCTGCCTGGAGTTATGGATTGGTGATATTGTAGAATGTTTTATGTGCTTTCAGTGGAAAAGACAAACCTGAAACTGTGATACTTTTGGTGATGAGTAAGTTTCTCTTCAAACAAAAATTAGATTTGTAATCCAAAAATGTGGCAAACAAGAAAAAAATAAAAATGTGGGTTTTTATAATACAAACACATAAGGCTTACAGTAGAGTCATTTAAAAAGTACTTAGTGATCACCCCTAAATTATTATTCTGTCAGAAATAAATGTGAATAGTATAGGTAAAATGTTTTAGATCCCCTTTATAAATGGCACTGAATTGTACAAACTGCTTACAAAACAGTTGGAGATGATATTTGTGAATACCTGAAAGCAGATTCATTTTATTGGCAGGTGTTACTGAAGAATAGCCAAATGAGTAATATTTGGCATATGTTTATGTTAGATGACTTGCAGAGCTACCATTGCAGACATCACTGGAAAGCAATGTTGGAAGCTGATCTTGAGCACCATATGGGAAATAACGTCTGCATTGCCAAATCAGATTCCACTGTGTCTCTATTACATATCACAGAGGAGAACTTTGTGCCATCTTAGCTTTAGTAAGAGTGAAAACTTCCATTACTCTAACAGTCAGACACTATGTGCAAAATATATTATTGGTATAGGTAATGTAACCATTGAAATCACTGCTATTACTGTTTGTAGATGAATCAACCAAGGTCAGAGTGTGCATAAAAAATGCAACTATACAAAAATATGTAATATCGTTGCAGTAGGTCTGCCAATTGTAAAAAGTATTTGCATAACCCAGAGACAAGTAAAGGAAAATACATTTTTAATAAGGAAGGTAAAGCAACCAAACGTAGAAAAAAATATTGAACTACAAGCAAGCATTCTAAAGAACCTGAGCTCTCAAGAACAAGGTTTTTAAATTACTGTATATACTCGAGTATAAGCTGTCCCGAATATAAGCTGAGGCACCTAATTTTACCACAAAAAATTGTGAAAACTTGATGACTCGAGTATGAGCCTAGGGTGTCCATGTTCATGCCTCACTGTGCCTCACTGTGTCCATGTGCATGCCTTACTGTGTCCATGTGCATGCCTCACTGTGCCTGTGTCTATGACTAGACTTACGTTTAACATGGGAGTATATAGAAGGGGTGCCCGGCTTTGAAAAATCGGTGCTCCCCGGCCATAGGTCCCACAGACAGCAAACTTTGCACACATGTAGAGGAGAACTGGGGCTACATGTGTTTTGGGTCCAGGGGACCTACGACCGGCGAGTACCGGGTCATGAAATTTACCGGAAAAATTACTGTTTAAAATGGAAGTCTATGAAAGAGGTGCCCGACTTTTAAAAATCGGTGCTCCCCGGCCGTAGGTCCCCTGGACAACAAGCTTGTAGAGGAAGAGTGGGGCTATATGTGTGCCAAGTCTGGTACTAGGCCCCCAAAGTCTCCTAAGAGATTAGATGCAAAAAGTTGACTCGAGCATAAGCCGAGGGGGGACATTTTCAGCACAAAAAAATGTGCTGAAAAACTTGGCTTATACTCGAGTATATACGGTATATAAAATTGCTTTGTGCTCCAAATCATCATCCAGTGACTGCTAATAGCATCTTGTTAGCATTTAATGGAAGCATGTGCCAAACATGTGCCAAAGAGAGGGCCATAAGTGGAACCACACAGTTAGGTATAGGCTAACTAAAAAAAGAATAGGCACAAAAAATTACCTCTTCCAAAAATACCATCATCCAATCTGTGTGATGTAGGAGCGCTAAACCGTATGCAAATGTGTTTTAATGGGATGGGTGGTTTGTGGTCCTAGAGGCTGCTCACCAGCAACTTTGGCGTCTTGCTGGACCCCTGAGGAGTTTGTTAAAGTTTTGAAAGGATGGGAGTGCCACACCAGCTTGTACAGACTTTTTAAAAGATTTTTATTTTGTAGCAGCCAATGCATTTCGGGGGCTCAGCACTCCCCCCTTATCGGGGCTAAAAACAGGCTGATGCAAGCACTTGGATTGGAAAATGACCATCATGAAATTGAATCAATGTATTTGTGATTCAATGAAAACACAATGGGCCAGATTCAGAGAGATCGGCGCATCTTTACATAGGCGTAGAGCATCTCATATGCGCTACGCCGTCGTAACATTGAGAAGCAAGTACAGTATTCACAAAGCACTTGCTCCCATATGTACGCCGGCGTAACGTAAATGGGCCGCGTAAGCCTGCCTAATTCAAAGTAGCAAGGCAGTGGGCGTGTTGTATTATAATTAACCGTGACCCCATGTAAATGAATGGTCGATCGAACGGCGCATGCGCGCGCATGCTCAGAATCACCTTGCAAATACTACCTAAGATACGTTGGCTCAATGCTTTCGACGTGAATGTAACTCCCAGCCCCATTCACGTACGACTTACGTAAACTACGTAAAATACGACGCTGTTCCCGGGCCCATACCTTAACATGACTTACCCCTGCTTTATGAGGGATAACTATACGCCGGACGTACGCCTTAAGTTCAAAGTAAATCATTAAAAAATAGTCCATATAGTGCTAGAACTGAACACTAAAGTGCATAGTGACAGATTAAAAAAAAATACACCTAGTGCACCTCCACCGTGATAATGAACAGGATGCAAGCTTACCAGATCTCTAGACTACACATTATAGGAGTCTAGAAAGGCATTTAAATAATGATCCAGCACTCAAAGAGAATCCCTCAGTGGTTAGACCAGGAAGGAAGGTAACATGGCTGGACAAACAAACCCCTGGTGTTCCTCATACATGACCAATAAGGAAGAAAAAGGGGGTCCACATAGTGTAAAACCGTAAACACATTTATTTTGAGAAAAGGTTACTAAACACTTACTGCAATCCAGTGAATAGTCAGCTGATAAAATGGCAGTTCCCAGGATAAAAACGACTTGTATACAAGTTCAATTGGCGTGGTTGGTTCAGACATAGACTGTGTTACCTTCCTTTCCAGTCTAACCACTGAGGCCCCGTACACACGACCGAGTTTCTCGGCAGAATTCAGCCAGAAACTCGATCAGAGCTGGATTCTGCCGAGAAACTCGGTCGTGTGTACACTTTTCAGCGAGGAAGCCGACGAGGAACTCGTCGGGCCAAATAGAGAACATGTTCTCTATTTCCTCGTTGTTCAATGAGGAAAGTCGGCCCGCCGAGATCCTCGGCGGCTTCAACACTGAACTCGACAAGGAACTCGATGTGTTTGGCACGTCGAGTTCCTCAGACGTGTGTACGGGGCCTGAGGGTGCACCAGGTGGATATTCATCTAAACAATCACATTTCTTTGGCTAATAAATCAATCAACTTTTTTTTCATCTGTCACTATGCACTTTAGTGTTTAAGCACTACGAGTTATATGGACTATTTTTTACTGATTGGCTTTGAACTTTATTTATTTATCACTTTTTTTTTATTATGTATGTTCTTGCACAATTGGTTCTATTGTGATATTGCAAGCAGCTTTATTTCACTTAGGTTATTATCACCTGCACAGTAATGATTTTTACTACTTTACAGTTTGGGTTTCTTGCTACCATGGGTTTGCAGTGTTTGCCACGGTAACCATAATTCCCATGTCTGTCCTTTGAACTTAGCTCAGCTAGCCTAGAAGCCTAGAAGGGTCAATAAGGGGCTTTTGGATAAGCCAGCCCCCTCACTGAAAAGAGATTAAAGGTCAGCAGGAGGGACAACTGAGCCCTTCATGGGGCACAGAAGACCAGCACTCTCAGAAGTGTTAGTTTTTAGGCAAACTTTAAAGTGGTTGTATAGTCTATTTTTTTACTTTTACCTACAGGTAAGCCTGCAATAAGGCTTACCTGTAGGTTAAAAGAATGGCCCGGATTCACAAAGCACCGACGTATCTCGAGATATGCCGCGTAAGTGCAAATATGCGCCGTCGTATCTGTGCGCCGTGCCCACAAATTAAGATACGCCAGAAAATAGGCTTCATCCGACCGACGTAACTTGCCTACGCCGGCGTAGAGTGGGCGCATATTTACGCTGGACGTATTTGGCGCTCCCATAGATTTTCTATTCACATATGCAAATGAGGGAGATACGCCGATTCACAAACGTACTTGTGCCCGGGGCATAATATACGCAGTTTGCGTAAGTTGTACGTCCGGCGTAAAGTTATTCCCCATATATGAGGTGCAACCCATGCAAAGGTATGGACCAGGGAACATAAGCCGCCATATTTTACGTAGTTTACGTTGGACGTGAATATGGCTGGGCGTAGGTTACGTTCATGCCATAGGCAGTGATCCGGCGTATCTTAGGCAGTTGTTCCGACGTGATTGTGAGCATGCGCACTGGGATGCGTCCACGGGACGGCGCATGCGCCGTTCGTTAGATGTATCTGTCTGGCACTCGGCCCATCATTTGCATGGGGTCACGCCTCATTCGCATGTCTCACGCCCACTTCCACCTACGCCGGCTTACGCCTTAGAAACCCAGCGCAGATTTGAGAGCAAGTGCTTTGTGAATTCGGTGCTTGCCTCTCTGCGCTGCGTCGGCGTAGCGTACAAAAGATACGCTACGGCGGCATAAATATGCGCCGATGTCTGTGAATCCGGGCCAATATCTCCTAAACCTATACGGGTTTATGAGATATTCCCCTTGCAATGAGCCGCTGACTTCAGCGGCGCATGCGCATCTGGGATTCTCGGCTGAGAGCCCGGCAGACGCCGGACCTTGTCAGAAAGAAGTTTCCCACGAGTATGCGCGGGATTGCGTCACGAGCCACTCACAGCGCTGGAGCCGCGATACCTGGAAGTCCAAATATCAGCTGCCTCGGCGTGGATCGGGTGAGATATAGACACCTCGTTCTAAGGTAAATATTTCATAATGAGCTAGTATGCAGCATACTAGCTCATTATGCCTTTTACCTTACAGGTGTACCAAAAAAATTATGTGTCAGTGGGTATACAACCGCTTTAATGAATGTTCACCTAAGCAATAGAGGGTTGTTCAACAGTGAAGGTAGCAAGAGAGGTAGGTATTCTGTTTTCTCTCATAACTGGTACATGCTTTATTTTTTTAGATTTCTACTTATGTAACATTTGTAAAAAGTGATTATATGTTCTGGTGTGTGAAGTTGTAAAATGAGCACTCCTGACTGCAGCACTACGGTCCTCAGTTTGAATCCCAGCCAGTATATGATTTGCATGACGTTTGCATGTTCTTCCTGTGCCTGTGCTGAATTCTTCTGAGTACTGCAGTTTCTTCCCACTCTCCAAAGACTTGTTGATAATTGATTGGGCCTCTGTCTAAACTGGCATTAATATGTGTTTATATGAGATAGGAACCTAAGGCTGTGATGAGGCTGAAGCATTATGGGTGGAACTGCATACAGATGTGCGTAGTTCAAAATTAATCATTGGAGTTTGTTATAAACCACCCAATGTTAATGAGGAGGTGGAGACTCAGCTCCTTGCACAGATGGAAAGGGCTGCAAGGTCTGGGACGGTGATAATAATGGGGGATTTTAACTACCCAGAAATTGACTGGATTAATGGCACTTCTGGGACAGTTAAAGGACAAAAATTTAAAAACCTATTGCAGGACAATTTTATGGTGCAGTTTATTGAGGCCCCAACTAGGAATGATGCCCTGTTGGACCTCATAATTTCAAACCATGCAGAGCTTATTACTAATGTTCAGATAAAGGAACACCTGGGTAGCAGTGATCATAACATGATTTCATTTAATGTTAACTATAAGCAAGAAATACATACAGGAAATATTAAAACACTACATTTTAAGAGAGCAAATTTTCCAAGGATGAGGGCTGCTCTCCAGGACTTGGACTGGGAGGGACTATTGGCACAGATGAACACAGAACAGAAATGGGAATTCTTCAAAAAGACTGTGTGGAACCTCACTGCAAAGTATGTTCCCATGGGCAATAAGTTTAAAAGGCTAAAAATAAAACCTATGTGGCTCACGGTCAAAGTTAAAAAAGCTATAAACAATAAGAAAGTAGCTTTTAAAAAATATAAAAATGAAGGAACACTAGTGTTGTTTAAATGTTACAAAGAATATAACAGGATATGCAAAAAGGAAATCAAGGATGCAAAAATTCAAAACGAACGACAGATTGCAAAAGATAGTAGGACAAACCCCAAAAAATTCTTTAAATATATTAATAGTAAAAAGGTGAAGTCTGAGCATGTAGGCCCCTTACAAAATAATCTAGAGTGGGTGACTGGGGACAAAGAGAAGGCAAATTTACTAAATGTTTTCTTCAGCTCTGTGTATACAATGGAGCATGGGGGAGCTCATGTCCAAAATGGGGGTGGGAGTGACACAGCCCCAAATCCACAATGGCTCAAAAGTGATATGGTCCAGAAATATTTAGACAGAATAAAGGTGGATAAAGCACCTGGACCTGATGGCATCCATCCACGGATCCTAGGTGAGTTGAGCTCTGTCATTTCAAAGCCACTGTATCTAATATTTAGGGACTCATTAAAGACAGGAATAGTACCACTGGATTGGCGCAGGGCCAATGTGGTGCCCATATTTAAAAAGGGAACAAAGTCCTTACCAAGTAACTATAGACCTGTTAGTTTAACTTCTATAGTTGGGAAGATACTGGAACGTTTAATAAAAGACCACATGGATGAGTTCTTGCTGGAAAAAAACTATTTAAGCAGCAGACAACATGGATTCATGAAAGACAGAAGTTGTCAGACAAACCTGATTTCCTTTTATGAAGAGGTAAGTAAAACCCTGGACAGAGGCGTGGCTGTGGACGTGATATATTTGGATTTTGCAAAAGCGTTCGATACAGTTCCGCACACACGGCTCATGTGTAAGGTAAGGTCTACAGGATTGGATATATCAGTTTGTAAATGGATAGAAAACTGGCTGAAAGACAGAATTCAGAGAGTCGTGGTTAATGATTCTTACTCTGAATGGTCCAATGTTATGAGTGGTGTACCCCAAGGTTCAGTGCTGGGACCCTTACTTTTCAATATATTTATAAATGATATTGGGTCTGAGATCAAAAGTAACATTTCTGTCTTTGCAGATGACACCAAGCTATGCAGTGGAATAACGTCCTTACAGGATGTCTCCAATTTACAAGCCGACCTCAATGCTCTGTCTGATTGGGCGACTAAGTGGCAGATGAGGTTTAATGTAGATAAATGTAAAGTTATGCACTTGGGGGCTAAGAATATGCATGCATTATACATACTAGGGGGAGTACAACTGGGGGGGTCTGTAGTGGAGAAGGATCTGGGGGTTTTAGTTGATCATAAGCTCAATAATGGCATGCAATGCCAAGCTGCGGTTTCCAAAGCGAGCAAAGTCCTTTCTTGTATTAAGAGAGGTATGGACTCCAGAGACAGAGATATAATTTTGCCCCTGTACAAATCATTAGTAAGACATCATCTGGAATATGCAGTTCAGTTTTGGGCACCAGTTCTCAAAAAGGATATAGGAGAACTGGAGAAAGTGCAGAGAAGAGCAACCAAACTGATAAGAGGCATGGAGGAGCTCAGCTATGAGGAAAGATTAGAGGAACTAAATTTATTCACTCTTGAGAAGAGGAGAATAAGGGGGATATGATCAACATGTACAAATATATAAGAGGTCCATACAGTGAACTTGGTGTTGAGTTATTCACTTTACGGTCATCACTGAGGACAAGGGGGCACTCTTTACGTCTAGAGGAAAAGAGATTTCACCTCCAAATACGGAAAGGTTTTTTCACGGTAAGAGCTGTGAAAGTGTGGAACAGACTCCCTCCAGAGGTGGTTCTGGCCAGCTCAGTAGATTGCTTTAAGAAAGGTCTGGATTCTTTCCTAAATGTACAGAATATAACTGAGTACTAAGATTTGTAGGTATAGTTGATCCAGGGTAAATCCGATTGCCTCTCGGGGGATCAGGAAGGAATTTTTTCCCCTGCTGTAGCAAATTGGATCATGCTCCGCTGGGGTTTTTTGCCTTCCTCTGGATCAACTGTGGGTATGGAGTTGGGTGTATAGGATTTTACTGTGTTTTTTTATTTTGTTTTTTGTGGTTGAACTGGATGGACTTGTGTCTTTTTTCAACCTGACTAACTATGTAACTATGTAAGGCTGTGTAGCGCTCACCCCCGAAGGAGTCGCTGGTTATTGAATAGGATGGCCTGTTACCTCTGTCGTCTAGGGTAGTTGATGAGAGCCGTAGTAATGGAATGTCCACACAACAGGTGTCTTTCTCTTGCACTTTTATTTACCCAACAAGGTAAAACAATAAAACTTTCAGTGGAGGGTAAAGATGTAGAAGGAGGAGAAATAGCAGACTCAGGCATAACGATACGGAAACAGTCCTGCTTCCAACCACTTGGTTTTCTTCGTCGCCACTCTCGCCGGAGTGGGTTTAGTGTACCTGGACAGGCCTCTCACACCGACCTGGCAGCCAGAGTATCACTCGGAACTTTGAAGGCAGGAAGCCTCTGCCACAGACCCTCCCTGTAATGTAGATCACGGAGACTATTCTCCTCAGTATGCTTTGGGCCGGTATCTCCCTCAGGTAGTTTTGCAGTTAGGTACCGACTGACAGGTGACTAACGTCCACCCTCTCAGTGTCCGGATACCTTGATCCCCGGTGGATCGTCGAAGCCCTATTGGAAGGCCAGCCTCTCTTGGCTCTCCTCAGGCGGACTCCCCACCGAACAGCTTCCCCTCAGAGGAACAACGCTTGGGATCTTCTCAGGATTGGGGACCCAGTCGATTACTGGGGCCCCGCCACAGCTTAAATGTTCCGAACCATCATGGCTACGGAACCAGGAGCATCGCGTGGCATGCGCACCCCGGCCTGGTAGGCCATCTCGCCGGGGGCCGTGATGTGTGGTCACCCTGAAGGTGGGTGCCACACCGGAAAAAGAACCCCGCCTCCCAGGTGTCTGTTCCAGAAGTACCCTCTCTCAGCATGCCCCGCGAGAGAACCTCTCTCCTCATTGGCTGCTGGTAAACCGCACCCAAGCCTCGACTCTACTGCTGCCACCTGTCGCCCCGGGTGGTATGACACCCCAGCCACAACAGAATGGGCACACAGCACAGCCAAGCCGAAACAGAGACCCTTTTAGAATTCAAATTAAAATCAGAGTCACTTATACTCTGATTACCCCCTTAAATTTTGTCAGCACCGGTACTTAGAAGTAACCCGGCGCTAAAGCTGTAATCTCCTTGAGGGCAAAGACTGATGTGTATATGTGCTGTGTGAATTGACTGTAATGTATGAAAAGATTATTATTGCTGTCTGGTACTAGTCAATGCATTTTGTCAGATCTTCTGTTAAAATCTAATTTCTGTTTTTTTTTTTTTATTCTTTCTATGCTTTGTCTATAAGATTCAATTATGTTCTACAGTGGTCTGGAAGATCCAGCCTATTCTTTCAAAGCTATTTACAAATGTCACTGATCCCCTCCACTACAAATAATTATGTTCTTAATGTTTCAGCATATTATCTCCCACTCATATGATACTCCATACAATACAGATATTAATAATACCAATGAACATCTCTATCTTTTAAAATGGCAACTGAAGAGAGGCAAAGAAACTGCACCACACAGGGTAGTTGCATAGTGTGTGATGGTGATTGTTGCAAATAATGTCACGATCACTTTTTGTGATGAAAAAAAATGTCATTTTTTATCATGAAAAAAATGACATTTTTCCAACTTCATCATTAAAAATGATGTTGCCCACACACCATTGTTTTTGAAAAATTATGAACAAAGCGACGGCACTCTAAAGGGGAAGTTCTTGAGGCTGCTTTTAGATGGTTACTTGTTAGTAAAAGACGATTCGTGCTTTTTTGTCTGTTACAGCGTGATGAATGTGCTTACTCCATTATGAATGGTAGTTTTACCTCCGGTCTCATAACTTGCTTCTGGGCATGTGCGGGTTTAAAACATCATTTTAGCCCACACACGATCATTTTTTACGACACAAAAAATGACATTTTAAAAAATGACATAAAAAATTGAAGCATGTTCGAATTTTTTTTTGGTCGTTTTTCAGAAGACAAAAAATGATGTTTAGCCCACACACGATCATTTTAAATGACGTTTTTAAAATGTCATTTTTTTTCATCACAAAAAGTGATTGTGTGTACGGGGCATAAGAGAGAGGTGCCTAAGGTTGAAGAGCAACATTTAATAAAACTGTGTTACACTGTTACCCTGTCATTTCCTCTTTTTGGTGAATGATGTCTATCCTTTGATGGGAGGATACGCTCTTTTGGAGGAAAGAAAATGTTTTTGAAGCCTCTATCTAATGATATCTAATCAATAAGGCATGTTTTGGCCCAAGGGCCCATGATTCTGGTGAGTACATTAATAGCATCACTAGTGGTGAAGCACTTCTTGCATTTCTGTTTCAGGATCACTCTTATAAGAAGCACGGTGGATGGGGTGAAACTTTAAAAATAACAATATTGAAGTTAGTGTTCAAACAGTATTAAGGACTTTCTCGTGTTTAACCACTTCCCGCCCAGCCTATAGCACAATGACAGCCAGGCGGTGGTTCAGTTATCCTGACTGGGTGTGCACATCGTGGCGATCAGTGGTGTGTCAGTCTGACACACTGCTACACCGATCTCTGTAAAGATCAGTGTCCAATCATGGCTGATCACGATGTAAACAGGAAGAGCCGTTGATTGACTTTTACTCACTCTCATCTGACAGACACGAGTAGATGAGAGCCGATTGGCTGCTCTCCTGACAGGGGGGGTCTGTGCTGATTATTTATCAGTACAGCCCCCCCCTCGGATGCCCACCCAGGACCACCAGGATGCCGCAATGGGCCACCAGGGATGGCCACCACACTGGACCACCAGGTATGCCACCCTAGACCACCAGGGAAAAGTCAATCTGTGCCCAGGCATCTGCCAATCAGTGCCCAGGTAGCTGCCAATCAGTGGCAAACAACAATGCCTACCAGTGTCAGTGATGCCTATCAGCGCAGTTTATCAGTGCCAGTCATCAGTGCCCATCAGTGCTGCTTTTCAGTGCCCATCAGTGCTGCCTATCAGTGCCCAGCAGTGCCGTCTATCAGTGCCACCCATAAGTACCCATCAGTGCAGCCTTTCAGTGCCCATCAGTGTCGCCTATCATTGCCCATCAGTTCCCACCAATGCCACCTATGCGTGCCCATCAGTACCACCTATCAATGCTCAGCAGTGCTGCATATCCGTTTCACCCACCAGTGCCGCCTATCAGTGCACATCAGTGCCGCCTATCAGTGCCCATAGTCTGTGCCCATCAGTGCCATCTCATCAGTGCCATCTCATTGGTGCCACCTCATCAGTGCCACCTTTTCAGTGCCCATCAGTGCAGCTTATCAGTGCCCATAAGTGAAGGAGGAAACATACTTATCTACAACATTTTATAACAAAGAACATTTTTTTTTTCATTTTTTTTCCAAATTTTTGTTTTTTTTTATTAATTTAACAAAAAATAAAAACCCCAGAGTTGATCAAATACCCCTGAAAGAAAGCTCTATTTGTGGGAACAAAATAATTTAGTGTGGGTACAGTGTAGCATGCCCGCTCAATTGTCATTTAGAAAGTGACAGCGCTGAAAACTGAAAATTGGCTTGGGCAGAAAGGGGGTGTAAGTGCCTGGTATTGAAGTGGTTAGACAGTATTAAGGACTTTCTTTTTTTTGTTTTTTGCTTTTTCACGGTTGTTTCACATTTTTGCATTTTTTTTCACAAATATGAATGTATGACTAATTTTGTCACATGATGTTGAAGTACATGTTTAACACTGTGAATTTTTATGGTGGTTTTTGAATCACTAATCAGAGATGTGGTAGAATTGATGGTTTTGTGAAACATAGACACATATAATAGTTTGGAAGATTAGCTAGCGAATACTTTATTTATAAGGTTTTGGATTGTTTAGTGTGTTGCACACTTAAAAGGGCAGGCTGTCACACCTTTTATTAAAATAGTAAAAAAAAATGTTTTGCACATTTTAGGTGGCACCATTTATATTAGCGTAGAATTTGAATTTTTGATAGTGCTAACCTGCCCCTTCATGCCCTCTACACATTCCTATTGGTCAGTGAGGATGGCCATTAAAGTAATGTGTCAATAGGAATATCTTCATGTTTCCTACATATTCCTATCGGTCATCAAGGATGGCCATTATAGTGATAAGCCAACAGGAAAACTAAGGTTGGGCTTAGCTGTAAGCTTCAACAGTAATGGAAACTCAGAGCCAGCTAGGATTCAACAGTGACAGAGGTTTAGGCAACCACTGAAGGTAAGTGAAAGCATCTCTGGGTGTCTTTATGTTATATTTGTAAGAGTTTTTTTTTTTCTTTTAAATGATAGATTCACTTTAATACTCATGGTGGGTAGGAAGAGTTGATTGTGTATGTCAACCATTAAAAGCACAATGAATAAGCCAGAATGATTACTTGATTTTCCAAGTTTTACTCATGCTTTAATCCATTGTTCACTTTGGCCATTACCCTGTTTATTATAGAGATCATCGGTGCTCTTACAGTCTAAATACACACTGTATAAATTGTACTGACTCTAATAAACAGCATGTGTCATTTGTCTATGCATTGTTTATTGTGTTATATTCCAAGGTACCCCTTGTCTTTGAAAAGTTTCACAATGTGTATGTTTATCTTCTTATTCCATAATTCTGTGGCATTTTCAAAAACTGTTATGGTAATGTCTAAATATGTAAAAATATCCACCTATAATATGCCAAGAAGTAATCTAAAACACAAAGAGTAAGCTGGTATTTATTTTTTCCTATGTTATTTTCTCTGTTAAAAGTTGAAAGCCAAAAAAAAACCTTAACTGGCAGATTTTACACCTGAAAAATGTTTGAAAATTAATTTTCATTTAAAAAAAGGCAAATCTGTTTGCTGAATAATTTTACAATGAGAACATTGTTTTTTTTTGTGCTGCAACATTTTAGCTTTCTTAAAGCAGACTTTAAGCTGAAATGTTTGCTCTTGAAGTAATATTAAACCTACAATTTGTATTTTAAAAAAAATAACAAACGTGTTTTGCTTACCTGCTCTGTGCATATTGAAATATTTTGTTTCAGGAATTTCAGTTTATTCTGAAAAATGTATTTATTTAGTTACCCCCGAAATAAATTTTTATTTATTTTGTTTTGTTAAAAAATGCATTTGTCCGAAAATCCGAATTAAGGTTGAATCTGTCAATTGAATGCTTATGGTGTCTGTCGATTGTTCTAAGAAGATTAGACGAATCAGCTAAACTGTACGACGCCGCAATCGTACATTTCTTGACGAATGCTCCACCCACAAGCTATAGTAGAATTTTAATGTTGTATGACTAGTAATAATTATATTTATTATATTTATTAATTATTATTACTAGTCAACCAACATTAGAATTCTCTATTGAGTCAAAACGCGTAGGGCCACGCACAATTTTTAGAGATCTAGAGATTTTCCTTTCATGAAGAAAGTCCTATCATCCTGTGCAAATTTTGCATTTACTGTTGCATGTATTTTATTTGTGTCGTAAGATTGCATTTAATAAAATTATATTTGTATTTTATATATAATTGTCATAGTGGTGCCTTTCTGCATGTTCTAAAAAAAATTGACGGAGCAACTGAACTGTACACCGCCGCAATCGTACATTTCCGGTCCAATGTTCCACCTACAAGCTATAGAAGAATTCTAGTGTTGTATGACACTAGTAATAATTATATTTATAAATTATTATTATTAGTCAACCAACATTAAAATTCCTCTATAGCCTCTATATCTATATAAATTCCTCTATAGCCTATGGGCCGAGCATTTGACCGGAAATGTACGATTGCGGCGTAGTACAGCTTAGCTGCTCCGTCAAATCTTCTTAGAACATTCGACAGACACCATAAGCCTTCAATGACAGATTCGACGTTTGTATGTTTTTCTCTGCTTCGTTGAATCTTTGTCGTTCATGTCCAATGGTCTACCCAACATTGTCTCTATAATGATGAATCTTTTCTCTCTACTGTATGTCGAATCTTTCCTCTCTACATAGAATAGTCTTGGACTAATAGAGTTAAGGTTAGGCACATTCGACCGCAGGTTCGATAGACACAGATTGCTATTGTCACTGTCATGTCGAATGTCCTATCTATATTGAACTGTTGTAGCAACGAAAACGAAAATAAAGCATTTTTTCTATGTCGGATCTGTCGGATTTTCGGATTCCATGTGTTCATTTTTGTTTGTTAAAACGATAACGAAAATACCAGAAATTCGGACCAAAATGCATTTGGACGAAAAAAAATGCACATGTCTAGCGATTATAACTGTATTAGAAAGTGTCTATAACATTGCATGTTTACAACTACTATAACATGTAAAAAGAGTGCAAAAATGGCTCTGCCAGCAAATGGGTTAAAGGAATTGAACTATTCTATCTGGTTTGGTTGGAATCCCACACATGGACTCAGGGAGTCCCTTACTGATCAACAACCCCTACTTGGTCACCTTACTAGAATCACACTGTATATCTTTTGTCATATTAAAACATTATAGTGTATTTATCCAGTTATAGCAGTACACATACAACATTTTATTTTACCACAGTATGTCAGCTGAGTTCAGCACACTATCAAATACATTGCTGTCTATAAAATGTTCAATATGTTAGTCAGTTGATGATCCACAACTAATGTGAAAAAGAGATACTATTAGTAGACTGGAACATTTATCTGCAAACCTCCATGAAGTTCAAAGCAGTGATGGTAAATTTCACATTCCATTTGCCAGATGGATCCTAAGGGAATTGTGAGAGCATTATACATGCAGCATATGGACAATGTTTACTTGTTCTCACCTGGTGTCAGAAAAAAATTATTTCACAAATCATGAAAACAGGGACATAATATATAAAAAGAATCATGTCAGCTTTAAGGAAATTAGAAGACCTACACATATTATTATTATTCCGAAATTAATATAGCGTCAACAGTTTGTGCAGCACTTTACAACATGTGGGGGGACAGTACAGTTACAATACAATTCAATACAGGAGGAATCAGTGGGCCCTGCTCATTAGAGCTTACAATCTAGAAGGGAGAGCCAATTGATACAAAAGGAAATAGTTGTGGGGGATAAGCTGATGGAGAAAAATAAAGTACAATTAATAGGTGGGGGCAGGATAGGCTTCTTTAAAGAAAAGGGTTTTCAGTGATTGTCTAAAAGTGGACAGAATAGCAGATAGTTGGATAGATTGGGGTAGTTCCAGAGGATGGGGGGGGGGCTTGGGAGAAATCCTAGAGGTGAGCATTGGAGGAGGTGACAAAGGAGCTAGAGAGCAGGAGGTCTTGGGAGGGATGAAGAGAACAATTTGGTTAGTATTTTGAGACTAGGTTAGTGATGTAGCTGGGGGACAAGTTGTGGATGGCTTTGTAAGTTGTTGTTAGTATATTGAATGTAATTTGTTGGGCGAGTGGAAGCCAGTGGAGGAATTTGCAGAGAGGAGTAGCAGACCCTGAATGGTTGGTAAGGTGGATGAGTTCAGCAGCAGGATTCATAATGGACTGAAAGGGGGATACCCTATGTAAAGGTAAGCCAGTGAGGAGCGAGTTGCAATAATCGAGGAGAGAGATGACCAGGGAGTAAATTGGCAGCTTTGTGGTGTCATTAGTTAGAAATGAGTGAATTCAGGCAGCAAGCTTTGAACAGTGTTTGGATGTGGGGCCAAAATAAGTGTTCAGAGTCTGGGATTACACATAGCACCCTGGCATGCAGGGACGGTTTGATAGTTGATCCATCAATCTTGACATAAAAGTTAGGGGAAGGGGCACGTTGGGAAGGAAATATTAGCTCAGTTATTATCTCAATATTAGCTCAGTTTTGGATAGCTTGAGTTCAAGGAATTGGTGTGGCATGAGGAATCGGTGATGCATGAGGAAACTGATGGAGTGAACTCAGGGTTAAAGAGATAGATTTGGGTGTTATCAATGTAAAAATGTGTTGAAAGCCATGGGAGGCTAACAGCTGACCCAGAGAGGAGGATTCAGAATAGAAGTGGTCGAAGAACAAAACCTTGGGTGACCCAGACTGAAAAAGGAAGAGGAAAAGAGGAAGCAGCATTGTAAGTGACGTTAAAGGTGAAGTGGTATATGTAGAATAAAAACCAGTGAAGAGTACAGTCAAAAAGGCCAAAGGAGTGGAGTTGTTTGAGGAGGACGGATTGGTGGTAAACTGTGTCAAAGGCAGAAGAGCAGTCCAGGAGCACAGATTACTGACCATTAGTTTTAGTCGTTAGTAGAACATTTGTGAGTTTTAGGAGAGCAGTTTCTGTGGTGTGTTGAGGGCAAAATCAAGACTGAAGGTGATCAAGAAGGTTATACTCCATTAAGTGGGCACTCAGTCGGCTGTAAAACAGAAATTAAAGAAGTTTGGAGGAAAAAGAGAGAAAGGAGATGGGGTGTAGGTTGTTAAGATTGGTGGGGTCTAAGGAAGGCTTTTTAAGTATGGAGGTGACTAGTGCACGTTTCGGAGAGTTGGGGAAGATGCCAGAAGAGAGGAAGAGATTGAAGATGTGAGTTAGAGACTATAGGTTAGAGCTATAGGGTAACTGTAGTAATTGCAACAGAACAGGGTCCAGGAAGCAGGTGGTTAGGTGGGCATTTAAAAAAGTTTTTTTTTCATGTATAGTAGTTGTTTTGAATGAGTGGACTTAGATTGCCATTGGCTGCTGCTACTGTGTCTCAGCCAATCAGGAGGGATAATCTCGGATGGCTGAGACACTGGTGGACATCGCTGGATAGAGAGGGACCTCGGGGTAAATGTTAGAGGGGCTGAGGGGGGCTGCTGCACACAGAAGGCTTTTTATCTTAATGCATAGAATGCCTAAAGATAACAAATCTGCTGCCTTTACAACAACTTTAATGTCACAGAACTTGTTTTATGTGAGATAATACTATTTTAAATGCTTTCATTTATATGTTAAGCTGACCATACACTGTTTTGTCTGTCTGGTTTCTCAAAAAGTGTTGCCCTGTCAGCTGCAGACTTGCTATCATAATACAATAGGCACAGCGGATGATTGTCCTTCAGCACTGTAATCAGCACTGTAGTATGGATGGAAGAGTCTATCAGTTTTTTTTTTCTATTCATCCCACAGGCTGATCAGTGTACTGCATGGCCAGCTTTAGTTATGAGTATCTTTATGCCAGAGATACCCTGATCTTCTATTTTAACTTTAATTTATATGAATTAAGGGGATATGGTATGCAAATTGCGTATTACTTCCTCTGACCTCCTACTATTTTTTTCAGTCTTTAAAAAATTCTGGGTGTGTTAAATGCCTGGTCTCCTGCTGCATGCTGTGGTTCCTTCTGCTAGCCCATATATTATTGTTCTGTTCTGTAATGATGTAAAGGCAAATAAAAGGAATCAGGTACTGCAGGAAGGAATGAGGCATCTGACATTCCTGAAACATTTTTTTATTTTAAATAGCAACAGAGTAATTTCAACCTCTTCCTGTCCACGCTATAGCTGAAAGATGGCTGAAAGACGGCTGCATTGTGGGCCCATATTGCCGGGAGGGCATGTCCCTCCCATGGTGCGATCTATGATCACTGTGTCCTTAGGACACAGCTGATCACAGATTTGGGTAAAGGGCCAATAACAGCTGTGTCCAATGACAGCTGATCACAATGTAAACACAAGCTGGTAATTGGCATTCCTTTTGGATATTTACGGATAACCGGCTTGTGTGAAAGGGACAGCTACACTGATAATCAGGGGACTAATTATCGGTGCAGTTCCAACAGTGCCCACCAGTGCTGCCTATCAGTGCCCACCAGTGCTGCCAATCGGTACTCATCATTGCAGCTAATCGGTGCTCCTCACCGCTGCCAATCAGTGACCATCAGTGCTGCCAATCAGTGTCACCTATCGTTGGTGTCTATCAGTGCCACCTACCAGTGCATATATTTGCCAATCAGTGCCACATATCAGTGCCACCTAACAGTGTAATTCAGTGCCGCCTATCAGTGCCCTTTAATGCCACCTATCCGTGCCACCTATCAGTGCAGCCTCATCAGTGCCTCCTCATTAGCGCCCACCAGTTGATGTTAAGGTAATTATATAGGATTAAGTAACTATACACTATTATAGCGCTGCAGGATAAATCTGGGAATATTATGAATATATTTGAAAATTAAAACTGATTTCACACCAATGTGTTGTGGTAATGCACATTAAGGCCGGGTACACACGAACAAACATGTACGGTGAAAGCGGTCCGTCAGACCGTTTTCACCGTACATGTCTGCCAGAGGGCTTCTGTACGATGGTTGTACACACCATCGTACAGAAGTCCGCGCGTAAACAATACGCGGGGCGTGTCCGCGTCGTCGCCGCGACGATGACGCGGCGATGACGCGGAGACGTGGGCGGGCCTGCCATTTAAAGGCTTCCACGAATGCGTCGAAGTCATTCGACGCATGCGAGGGACGGCGGGCGCCTGGACATGTACGGTAGGTCTGTACTGACGACCGTACATGTCCGAGCGGGCAGGATTCCAGCGGACGGTTTTAAAACACGTCCAGGAATATTTGCCCGCTGGGAAAA
Source organism: Rana temporaria (assembly GCF_905171775.1). NCBI lineage: Eukaryota > Metazoa > Chordata > Amphibia > Anura > Ranidae > Rana > Rana temporaria. The sequence goes on from NC_053489.1 coordinate 498,065,173, forward strand.
GGCCCGGCGGGCAAATGTTTGCTGGAATTCGGCCCGCTCGCGCCCACACACGACCGAACATGTATGCTGAAACTGGCCCGCGGACCAGTTTCAGCATACATGTTTGGTCGTGTGTACGGGGCCTAAGAGGAAAGCGGAGATAAAAACCTGCATTACGTGGCACCACATCCAAAAATTTACATTAAGAGAAAGAAAGTAGAAAATAAACAGACTTTAACAGCCGCCACCGTAATCTTAGTTGGAAAGAAAGTACTCAAAAATAGATAAAATTTATCAAAATGTATTTAAACAACATCATAAAAACTTGTCAAATGACCAAAGTTGTGTAAACATTCTCCCATAAATACAAATGTTGCTGGACAGAGAAAGCTGTACGGGTGGCCTCAATATGCAAACAATATGCAATATATTATTTATATATATATATATATATATATATATATATATATATATATATATATACAAACAAACTTCTGTGTAAAGGCCTGAGAGTACCAGCACCAATGGATCACTAAGCGTTTCACCAATGGCTTCCTCAGGAGATCCTATTGGTACTGGGCCAGAAAAGTGGGAGCCACAGAGTAACTGATCCACCATGGGGGAGAAGAATGGAAAAGAAGGAGGAGGAAAACAGGCTTGACCAGCTCCGAGAAGAGTATGTAGGGGGTATCAAACAGCCATATGGATAGCCTCACTAGAGAAACAGCTTGTGGAAGTTAATACATTGTATATAGTAAGTAGAGAGCTCCGTGCAAATAGCCCAGACAGGGCATATGATGCAATATGTTTCTTTCTGTTATTCCCCATTGGGGGTAATAAAATTGATGTGGGTACCAGATGGATCCTACGCTGCCCTGGATGCTGGTCCTGTTTGCCAATACACTCCCCCACACTTGGAGTGAATGAGACATCTGCCAAGTGTCTCCCACTTTTCTGGTGCTGTACCAATAGGATCTCCTGAGGAAGTCATTGGCGAACCGTGTAGTGATCCATTGGTGCTGGTATTCTGATTCTGTCAGCTGGCCTTTACACAGAAGGTTGTTGCAAATATATGTACTGTATATCTACCACCCAAGAGGCCACCCGCACAGGTTCCTTTGTCCAGCCAAATTTGTAGCTATGGGAGAATGTTTACACAACTTTAGTCATTTTATGATGTTGTTTAAATACATTTTAATACATTTTGGATTACAGTGGCAGCAGTTAAAGTCAATTTTTCTCTACTTTCTTTTTCTTTAAATGCACAATAACATAGGGGTTTACTGCACATTTCCTTACCCCAAACCAAACAGCATTCTGTGTAGTATGCTGTACTGTCACTCATTAGGAATGACATCCCAATGCACAAGTTTAGTTAGTGTCACAAGACTTGCACTGCATTGCGCATGCAATGTGGTGCACTGCATTAAAAAGAAGTATGGGGTCAGTTTTACATCTGTTACCGTGCATTGGCAGCCGGTTCTCAATGTATGGGCTGACTTAATGCAACATATGGTAACGTGCTCAAATACTGCACATTAACATGGGTGAGGAAAGACACCACAACAGAAAGTAAAGGTATGGATGTGGCCAAAAGTGTGTGGTTGGCTTCAAATCTTTATGATATGAAAAAGGCAAGATTGTGGTGCCAGATGTGGATTACCCATATCTAGGGGGACAGCGTGGAGCAGAGTCTTTGTTCTCTATTTATGCACCAGTGTGCATAATCAGCGTAATGTGTAAACTGAATAGTTAATATTTGGCAAGTTTTCTGTAAACATTGGCAAAGAAAAGGGTTGCTTTAAAGTGACTATCCTATCCAATCCATTAGCATTACACCATTGATTTAGTGTTATGGATAATATGCACACTTTTGAGTGGACCTATGCAGAGATGTTCCCAGCTGCTTGATTAATTAGTCAGGAAGGGAAATATACACATTGCAGTCTCCCATATTAAAATCCAAGAATAGTGATCATATGTGAACCAAATGTGATCAGCAGGTCAGCATAACTCTCTACTTACATATTTGACAGGATATTATCAATCTACAGCTTGCAAGTGTTTTTTTTTTTTTAAACAGATAACTTGTTCAACTTTTTTTTTTTTTTTTAAAGAATAAATGTTTTATTTATTTTTTGAAAATCAAGTACAGAGAAAAAAACATTTGTATTAACTCCAGTTAGCATTCTCAATATAGTAGACATAAATAGCCAACCTGCAACATATAAGTATGAACCAACAGAAGGAATAAAGTGTCCTGGTGTATGTTATACAGAGTATATTAGAGCATAGGTACCTACATTTAGCATGTCGCTGAGATCCTCTTTTGGGTCTTGGAGTGCGAAAGGCATAAAAAACAAAAACACAATAGTGTTTTCTAATTTTGGGGGATAGGGATCGCTGTCATGATCAATGTCCTATCTTGTATCCATGACTAAGTTGGGAAGTTAAATAGCCTAAATATTTAAGCTGGAGAAGAGTGTAGTAGAATAGAGAAGGAAAGGGAGGAAAAAAAGAGGGTTAAATAGGAAGAGAAGAGGGGATGGGAAGGCTGGAGGGTATTCCCTACATGTATACAGAAAATGTATTCTGGCGCTGCGCCAGCAGTTCTCCCAAACGTTGTATATGGGTGAGTTCAGTAAGCTACTCTGTGATCAAGGGGGCGTCCACTAACCTACAGTGTCTAGCGATTGCATTTCTGGCAGCCATTGAAATGAAGTGTAGTAAACCCTTCTTAACCAAGAAGATAACAACCAAAAGTCATGTATTGAGGTGCACATCCACCAGATGTGCTGCATGGAACCCTGTGCCTGTCCACACCACCAGCAAACTTGAGAAGATGTATAAATTCTATGTAGCATCACACGACTTGATTCCATTGCATGAGAATTGTTTAACTCTTCTCCTGGATTGTCACTGGGACACTTATACATTTTATTTTGATTGCTCTAAAATATCATATCTAGAAGAAACAACGTCCAGTTCGTAGCAGAACATGGGAACAGGCAAAAAATTTGTTCGAACACGCAAACACCGTTAAAGTCTATGGGATACGAACATGAAAAATCAAAAGTGCTAATTTTAAAGGTTAATAAGCAAGTTATTGTCATAAAAAGTGTTTGGGGACCTGGGGCCTGATTCCCAAAAGAGATACGCAGACTTAACTCATGTTTTCTAAATTTACACGGCGCGTATATTTGCGCACGATCTTCAAAACGAGTTGAGCCCAGATTTCCGTATTTTCAGCCGTACCTAAACTAGTTACACCTGCGCATCCCCGGGCGCAAATTACGCTAGCCTCGCCGCTGTTTTTGATAGGCAAAGATGCAAATGAGGGAGTTAGGGCGATTCTCAAAATTAAGTGTGTGCGCCGTATTTTCCGCCCAGTGCGCACCTGTTAGTTTCCCTGACTAAATTTCCACATTATAAAACCAGCCCTAATTTTACACATGCTGTGGAAGGGTTTGCTGTAGGTAGTGACTAGAGCTTAGAGCTATAGTTGAGAAGGATCTTTGTTGAAAAATGCCAGGGCCAGCTATGATTCTGACGGCACCTGCCGCCATACAGGCACAAAGGAGGAGGAGGGCACAGAGGAGGAGGATGAGGGCACAGGCGAGAGTGTATCGGCCACGGCGTGATCTTTTCCAAATGCCAGATTATGAGGTGTATGGCAACTACAGGTTCGATAGGGAAGCCATCCTGGAGATCACCCAACTTCTTCATGAGGATCTTATCACCCCAACCAGACGCTCCCATGCCCTGACACCTCTTCATAAAGTGATGGCAACCCTCCATTTTTTATCCAGTGACTCATTCCAGCGTGCATCTGGAGGTCTGGCTGGGATGGTGCAGTCGACAATGAGCAGATGTGTCCATCAGGTGGTCCCTGCCATACTGCGGCGCATGACCAACCAGTTTGTGATGCCCACCCAGGAGGAGCAGCGTCTGCAAGCCATGACAGACTTCTACAGCATTGCTGGCTTCCCAAGGACCATCGGGGCGATAGACTGCACCCATGTGGCACTACAGCCCCCCCATGAAACTGAACACCTGTTCAGAAACAGGAAAGGCTGGCATTCGATCAACGTGCAGATGATCGTAGATGCCCATGGCCTCATCTGGCACGTTTGTGCCAAGTTTCCAGGGTCGTGCCACGACAGTTACATTCTCCGGCAGACCAAGATCTACCAAGACTTGGAGCAGAATGTGTATGGAGACAGCTGGCTGATTGGTGAGTGACATTGGTGTCAGGTATGCCCCCCCCATGATGCAGACATCACAAGGGCCACATGCATGACTAATATCCTCCTGTCTTTTCCCTTACAGGTGACTCTGGATATGCCTTGGGACCCCACCTGATGACCCCCTTTAGGAACCCCCAAACACCCGGAGAACGCAAATTCAATGAGGTGCACATCCAGACCCGGTCAATTGTAGAGCGGACATTTGGCATTCTCAAGTCGAGATTCAGATGCCTTGACAAGACTGGGGGTACACTCTTGTATTCCCCAGACTTTGTCTGCCAAATTATTGGGGCCTGTTGCATCCTCCATAATTTTGCTCTGAGAAGGGGCCTGCATGTTGAGTTATGTCCTGATCTAACCCCCCACCCAGGCAATCCCCCCCCCAAACCCCTCTACCCGGTCTGCTGAGGGCCAGGCAATAAGGAGACAACTGGCTGAAGGCATCTTTGCCCAGTAAATGGACCCTAATTATCTATATTTTTTTGCTTTGCCCAGAAAAAATCACAGAGATTATGTGACCTTTAAATATTTTCTTTGTACATAAAATGCACATTACTTATATGACAATGAGAATGTTTTTTTTGGTACAAAACGCACATTAATTATCTCACAATGAGAATGCATGAATGCACGTCACTGTGGTCCCTAGCACAAACACATCACATGCACATCGAATTGGATTAGATCCAAGTACCCCCCCCCCTTTGGTACTTGGGAGCAGTAACGCCCCGCCACGGCTCCAATTATGTCACTGTGCATTCATACACCATTCAGGAACCTAGGATGACTTCTCCCTGGTCCTGGGGATCCCTACTCCACCAAAACTGAGGGTGACACCCTTATGTTTTCAGGAATGCCACCCCCCCCCACATTCACACATCATTCACACACATAAACCAAATCATAAGTACAGTATAAAAAAAAAAAAAAATCAAAAGTACCCCTGCAACTTAAAGCGGTGGTTCACCCTAAATTGTCACTTTTGCTCAATCAAACTGCTAGTAATAGACAGTAAATAATCCGTTGTGTTTTTTTTTTATCTCGATCCTTACCTTTTTAATGCTGTCGTCTCTGTGCTGTCAATCAATATCCCCCGCGGGATTGGGCGTGTATGTTCCTTTTCCCGGACCAGCGCTGTGTCTCATGACAATCCCAGGAGACGCGCTGTTGCTTTAATCCCGCAATATCTCGCCGGTCATGTGACTCGGCAAGCGGGCGGCAACGAAATCTCCACTGCACACTGGGGAGCAATCTCTCATAGTTTAATATGAGAGCAGCAGGAGGGAGGAGGGGGTTGCGGGCACTGACACAGGGGCAGACAGCACACTGCACACTGCACATGCGCGGGATAGAGCCCCAGCATTCACCGCATCCCGGAAATAAACAGTGGTGGGCTTCAGGAGTGCCCACAAACAAGATGGAAACGTCCATCGATCGGTTTTATAAAGTATAAAATCGTATTCCCGCAGAACCACCGCTTTAAGGATGTTGCAGAGTGCTCATTCTGGGCTGCCCACGGGCACGGGCACGGACACGGCCACGGGGACGGCCACGGCCGACTGGGGGATCTTCACGGGGGGGGGGTCTGTGCAGGGGAGGGAGTATTTTCATGGGGGGGGTCTGTGCAGGGGAAGAAGGAGCCTCCCCTGGTGTCTGTCCTCCTGCTGGCCTTCCCTCCAAGGCAACGGCTATCCTTGTCAGACAGGAAGTAATGTCAGCCGTATTAGCCTGGCCAGCCCGGGTATTGGCCTGCACAGCCCGGGTATTGGCCTGCACAGCCTGGGTGAGGGTAGTCACCTCCTGGGCCACGCCTGTTGTTGCGTTTTTCAGGTCCCACAAACACGTGATGACCCCCACTGAGTTGGTGGCCACCTCACCCAGTGACTCCCTCATTGCACCCAGGCTGTGCTCCACCTTGGTCATAGATTTTTTTATTTCAGCCAGACTGCGGGTCTGCCGGACATTGTCCCTCAACAGACTGACCGGCAGACGCACAAACCCCCCCCTGGTTTCCGGGGTCGGCCTCCTACTTGCCCCTGAGGCTTGTGGCCTTGGAGGAGGGGTTGGAGTGAGCCATGGGTGCTGCTGCATGTTGGAGGAGGGTTGGGAGGGGCCACCCATGATGGTGGCCTGACTGCTGGGAGCCTCTGGGGTACCCTCAGGGGATGACTCAAAGGTCATATCTTGGCCCATCATGATTTGCTGCCCAATCTCAATATTGTCATCTTCCTCCCCCTCATCCTCCTCCCACTCAACATCCAAATTAGGGGAGTTGTAGGCACTCCCCTCCCATGGCGAATCCTGCCCTTCTTGGGACTCTGCATCAGCCTGTCTTGGGGGTGGTGCAGCAGCCTGCCCTGATGGGCCAGCAACCTCCTGCCCTGATGGGCCAGCAACCTCCTGCCCTGATGGGGCTGCCACCTCCTGACCTGATGGGGCTGCCACCTCCTGACCTGATGGGGCTGCCACCTCCTGGGCTGATGGGGCTGCCACCTCCTGGGCTGATGGGGCTGCCACCTCCTGACCTGATGGGGCTGCCACCTCCTGGGCTGATGACCCAGCAACCTCCTGGGCTGATGGGGCTGCAACCTCCTGGCCATCTGAGGAGGACACAAAACAATCACAGGTTGGTGGATCCACACACTTGGCACATCTTCCCTTCCCCCACCCACACATGCTAATCACCAGATAGAAATTCAAAAAAATTGCCTGTCCTCATAAGAGGATCATTGTCAAAGCCAGGCAGGCCCACCACCTGCTGTGGGTGGAAACACTGGGCCACTGCCCATTCCTCCTCACTCATCCTGACTGGGCAGGGTCCCCCTCCTCCAGTGCCCCTGGTATGGGCATGCAGCGTTGCCAGCTTGTTCCGGGACACGCTCCTCAAGTCATTGATCTTTTTTTGAACTCCAGCGATGGTCCTGGTCTCCCCCCCCCCCCGCCGCATTGATCTGATCGGTGATATTTTTAAGGATCTCCTTCCTCCTGGCCGGGGTGGTGTTGTGGCTCTCAGGGCCATGGAGAAATCGCCCATATTTAATGACGCCCTGAGCAAGTATATGCTTCTCTGCCACTGTAAAATTTAGCTTCCTGCGCTTGGGAGCCATGACAGACAACACCCAGCAACAGGGAACTCACCCAAAAAACAAACAACAATACACACACACAACAAAGAAAATAAAAACAAGCCAAAAAAAAACAAAAAACAGACAGCTACTATAAATTCAAAAACAAACAGGCAAAAAAGGGAAACAAAAAACAATCACACACCAAAAAAGACACACTTATCAAAAACAAACAGGCAAACAATCAAAACAAAGAACAAATTATCAAAAACAAACACCAACTATACCCTCCAACTCCACAAAAACTTTTCTCACAAACAAATCTTACCAACAAACACTGACAAACATTCAAAGCAGAAGCAACTTGCTTTAGGAAGGGAACACAGGGAAATACTTTTGCAATAGAAGTGTGTTTGACTGGGGCTATTTAGACACAGGGCGATCCTCAAACTAAGTACGCTTGGCCTTTTACCTATCTCACTGATTGCGATGACCAAAGTTCTGCACATGCGCAGTGAGGTCCAGATTCGTGCGCGCATGCGCAGTACGGCCGGCCCTTCATTTGCATGGGGTCACGGCTCATTACAATAAAGCATGCCCACTTCATTCCCACTTGCCATAACCACGCCTTACGCATTGGAACTTAGGTTAAGGATGGCGTAATTTTGTGCGCAAATGCGCTGTGGATACGGTACTTACGACACCAACTTAGGGCGCCGTAACTTAAATGACATAAGTTAGATAATCCTAAATTTGCACAGCTCTTTGGGAATCAGGCCCCTGGGTCCTGCCCCAGGGGACATGTATCAATGCAAAAAAAAGTCTTAAAAATTGCTGTTTTTTCGGGAGAAGTGATTTTAATAATGCTTGAAGTGAAACAATAAAAGTGAAATATTCCTTAAAATGCCGTACCTGGGGGGTGTCTATAGTATGCCTGTAAAGTAGCGCATGTTTCCCGTGTTTATAACAGTCTTTGCACAAAATGAAATTTCTAAAGGGAAAAAAAGTCATTTAAAACTACTGGCGGCTATAATGAATTGTCAGGTCCCGGGAATACAAATAAAAGTAATTAAAAGTCATTGAAAAAAAATGCGTGGGGGCCCCCCAAATTCCATTAACAGGCCCTTCAGGTCTGGTATGGATATTATGTATGGATATTGGTTCCCCCCAAAAATCCATACTAGACCCTTATCCGAGCACGCAACCTGGCAGGCTGCAGGAAAAGAGGGGGTGGACGAGAGAGCACCCCCCCTCCTGAACTGTACCAGGCCACATGCCCTCAACATGGGGAGGATGTCCCCATGTTGATAGGGACAAGGGCCTTATCCCCACAACCCTTGCCCGGTGGTTGTGGGGGTCTGCATGCCGGGGGGGATTATCAGAATCTGGAAGCCCTCTTTAACAAAGGGGATCCCCAGATTCCGACCCCCCTATGTGAATTGATAATGGTGTACATTGTACCCCTACCATTTCACATAAAAAAGTGTCAAAATGTTAAAAAAAACACACACACCAAGTTGGGACAAGTCCTTTAACCGCTTAAGGACCCATTCACGCCGATATACGTCGGCAGAATGGCGTGGCTCTTTAAGCCCAGCCGTGGGGTCACGCACGCCGCGGGTGCGTGCACGTGACCCGGTCTGAAGCTTTGTGACCGTGGCCGCGGGACTCGTGGACCCGATCACCGCTGGAGTCCCACGATCGGTCCCCGGAGCTGAAGAAAGGGGAGAGCTGCTTCCCCGTTCTTCATGTGGCGCTGTCATCGATCTTGTGTTCCCTTTTATAGGGAACCACAATCGATGATGTCACACCTACAGCCACACCCCCCTACAGTTAGAAACACAAATGAGGTCACACATAACCCCTTCAGCGCCCCCTTGTGGTTAACTCCCAAACTGCAACTGTCATTTTCACAGTAAACAATGCATTTTAAATGCATTTTTTGCTGTGAAAATTACAATGGTCCCAAAAATTGTGTCAAAATTGTCCGAAGTGTCCGCTATATTGTCGCAGTCATGAAAAAATCGCTGATCGCCACCATTAGTAGTAAAAAAAAAAAAAAATTATAAAAATGCAATAAAACTATCCCCTTTTTTCTAAATGCTATAAATTTTGCGCAAATCAATCGATAAACGATTATTGCGATTTTTTGGACCAAAAATAGGTAGAAGAATACGTATCAGCCTAAACTGAGGAAAAAAAATAATGTTTTATATATATTTGGGGGATATTTATTATAGAAAAAAGTTAAAAATTCCATTGGTTAAAAATCCGATCGTGTGCAACGCGTGACGTAAAACACTACGACGTGCTGAGAAAAATGAAGTTTAATGCTTCCGAGCATGCGTCGACTTGATTCTGAGCATGCGTGGATTTTTGACCGATGGATTTCCCCACAGACGATCGTTTTTTTCTATCGATTTTTTAACCATAAGAAAAATTTAAAACAGGTTCTATTTTTTTTTCACCGATGGGGACAAAAAACGATGGGGACCACACACGATCGGTTCGTCCGATGAAAACGGTCTATTGGTTCGTTTTCATCAGACGAACCGATCGTGTGTACAGGGCATTAGTCTTAGGACTAAAATTACATTTTAGTTTTAGTCCCATTTTAGTCTTCTGCAATTGTTTTATTTTTAGTGGTATTTAGTCGACTAAATCTCCAGTATGTTTTAGTCGACTAAAATGTCCTACGTTTTAGTCGACTAAAATCTCCAGTACATTTTATTAGACTAAAATGAATTTTAGTTGTCTAAAATCTAATGGATGTAATTAAATTGTAATGCATTAGTTAACATTTCTCTACAATTTCCAAACTCATTATATACTGCTGGAGTGAAAAATCTAATATGTTATTATTTATGGTATTGAGGTATGAACATGCACTACAGACCAGTGTTAATTTTGAAGTCAAATTTCAATGTACTTTTAGTCGATCATTTTTCGGCATGAAAAAAAAACGACATTTTTTAAATGTCATTTAAAATGATCGTGTGTGGGCTTCACATCGTTTTTCGGCTTCTGAAAAATGAAAAAAAAAAATCGAACATGCTGCATTTTTTCATGTCGTTTTTTAAAATGTCGTTTTGCGTGTTGTAAAAAATAATCGTGTGTGGGCAAAAACAATGTTTTAAACCCGTGCATGCCCAGAAGCTATGAGACGGGAGCGCTGGTTCTGGTAAAACTACCGTTCATAATGGAGTAAGCACATTCATTACGCTGTAACAGACAAAAAAGCGTGAATCGTCTTTAACTAACAAGGAATCAGCTAAAAGCAGCCCAAAGGCAAAAAAAACGTCCCCTTTAGAGTGCCGTCGTACGTCACCGCGCTTTGTTCATCATTTTTCAAAAACGATGGTGTGTGGGCAACGTCGTTTTTAACCACTTAACGCCCGCCGCACGCCTATTTACGTCCACAGAATGCCACGTACAGGCAGATGGGCGTATATATACGTCCTTGCCTTCTAGTGGGTGGGGGGTCCGATCGGGACCCCCCCGCACTGCGTGCAGCGGGCGGCTTACCTCGGGGAGCGATCCGGGACGACGGCGCGGCTATTCGTTTATAGCCGCTCCGTCGCGATCGCTCCCCGGAGCTGAAGAACGGGGAGAGCCGTATGTAAACACGGCTTCCCCGTGCTTCACTGTGGCGGCGTATCGATCGAGTGATCCCTTTTATAGGGAGACTCGATCGATGACGTCAGTCCTACAGCCACACCCCCCTACAGTTGTAAACACACACTAGGTGAACCCTAACTCCTACAGCGCCCCCTGTGGTTAACTCCCAAACTGCAACTGTCATTTTCACAATAAACAATGCAATTTAAATGCATTTTTTGCTGTGAAAATGACAATGGTCCCAAAAATGTGTCAAAATTCTCCGAAATGTCCGCCATAATGTCGCAGTCACGGAAAAAATCGCTGATCGCCGCCAATAGTAGTAAAAAAATAATAATTAATAAAAATGCAATAAAACTATCCTCTATTTTGTAAACGCTATACATTTTGCACAAACCAATCGATAAACACTTATTGCGATTTTTTTTTACCAAAAATAGGTAGAAGAATACGTATCGGCCTAAACTGAGGAATTTATATATGTTTTTGGGGGATATTTATTATAGCAAAAAGTAAAAAACATTGAATTTTCTTCAAAATTGTCGCTCTATTTTTGTTTATAGCGCAAAAAATAAAAACCGCAGAGGTGATCAAATACCACCAAAAGAAAGCTCTATTTGTGGGGAAAAAAGGACGCCAATTTTGTTTGGGAGCCACGTCGCACGACCGCGCAATTGTCTGTTAAAGCGACGCAGTGCCGAATCGCAAAACCTGGCCTGGGCATTTAGCTGCCTAAAGGTCCGGGGCTTAAGTGGTTAATGATGAAGTTGGATAAACGTCGTTTTTTGAACATGCTGAAAAATTAAAAAAATGTTCATGCCGAAAAGTGATCGTGTATACGCGGCATTAGTCTTTTGACTAAAATGGTATTTAAGTTTTAGTCCAATTTTAGTCTTCTGACTAAAATTCATTTTAATCATCTCAATTGTTTTCGTTTTAGTCGTATTTTAGTCAACTAAAATAGTATTCATTTTGTTGACTAAAACGTTTTAGTCAACGAAATTAACACTGGTTGTCATCTGATATTTATATATATAAAAATATCAGATATAATCCTAAAATTACTCTAATCCCAGCGCTCAATGGTATAATCAAAAAATGTCACAATATTTACAAGGTATATAGCGGCTATTATAAAATCAACAATTACTAAAAAAATATGTGTTATCAGAGGTAAAAACTTAATAAAACATTAACAGCGCTTTCAAGTCACTGGCGTGACTTATGAGTTCAAAAGAATCTCATAACCTTAAATGAGATGATAAAAAAGCTCTCAGGGTCAAAACATTTGTTTGGCGGCTCCTATCAATCTCTTTATATAAACAGCTCAGTCCAAAACCCAAACTGTATGTGTGATGAAGTGTCCATTCACATATTGCTACCAAAGCAGAAATTGTAGATAAAAACTTCTCCAAGCACTACAGGGCTGTATGCTTCACACTGATATCTTCCCCCTATAGGTAATGTACTCACCACATATTAGGTGAAAGACAGCATAATGAATCCTGGATCTCTGCTTGTTTCCTCAAGAACTCTGGATGGATGTCAGCTGTAATGGGATCCTGGTGTGGAATCACTCTTGCTACAATTTAACTCTCTGCAGTTGTAAAGAGGTGTTTCCTTGGAACATTGGTGCAGCACAACGGTCATGCAGGGAGAAAAAGGGAGACTAGATAGTGTAAAACCCTTTTATTGTTAGTAATAAACCCCTGCTGCCCACATATGCTTACACGCTTAAAAATCATAAAAGGCTTGTCACTCAAAACTAGGTATCAGCTCACGCAGGGAGGATGTTCACAAATCTCTATCCCCTGTTTTGTAAGTCCCGGGTAAATACCAGCATCGGTGCAAGAAAGCTTGTCGTGTAGACACGCCCTGACGCGTTTCGTGATTGGCTCACGTCTTCAGAGGGCGTGGCTACACGATACGACTGCTTCTTATTTATGGGAATGGACAGGTCTAATTGCCCGCCCCTCCCTATGTGTGATACGTTGGGACGTATCACACATAGGGAGGGGCGGGCAATTAGACCTGTCCATTCCCATAAATAAGAAGCAGTCGTATCGTGTAGCCACGCCCTCTGAAGACGTGAGCCAATCACGAAACGCGTCAGGGCGTGTCTACACGACAAGCTTTCTTGCACCGATGCTGGTATTTACCCGGGACTTACAAAACAGGGGATAGAGATTTGTGAACATCCTCCCTGCGTGAGCTGATACCTAGTTTTGAGTGACAAGCCTTTTATGATTTTTAAGCGTGTAAGCATATGTGGGCAGCAGGGGTTTATTACTAACAATAAAAGGGTTTTACACTATCTAGTCTCCCTTTTTCTCCCTGCATGACCGTTGTGCTGCACCAATGTTCCAAGGAAACACCTCTTTACAACTGCAGAGAGTTAAATTGTAGCAAGAGTGATTCCACACCAGGATCCCATTACAGCTGACATCCATCCAGAGTTCTTGAGGAAACAAGCAGAGATCCAGGATTCATTATGCTGTCTTTCACCTAATATGTGGTGAGTACATTACCTATAGGGGGAAGATATCAGTGTGAAGCATACAGCCCTGTAGTGCTTGGAGAAGTTTTTATCTACAATTTCTGCTTTGGTAGCAATATGTGAATGGACACTTCATCACACATACAGTTTGGGTTTTGGACTGAGCTGTTTATATAAAGAGATTGATAGGAGCCGCCAAACAAATGTTTTGACCCTGAGAGCTTTTTTATCATCTCATTTAAGGTTATGAGATTCTTTTGAACTCATAAGTCACGCCAGTGACTTGAAAGCGCTGTTAATGTTTTATTAAGTTTTTACCTCTGATAACACATATTTTTTTAGTGATATTTATATATACCTAGTTATAATATATATATCTAAACAAATAATTTGTATATTTAACCACTTGTCGAACAGCCGCTGTTGTTATATGGCGTCAGGTCGGCACGTTCTCGCAAATTGCCGTAGGTGTACGCCGACTCCTTTAAGGAGTCGTACCAGGTGCGCGTGTCCGCTGTATGGCCGGGGACCTGATGCGTGTGGCCAGCGGCCACGATGTCCGCCGGCCACCCACGATCGCGGGAACAGACAGATCCCCGTTCTGACAGGGGAGTTAGAGAGAGATCTGCTGTTCCTAGTGATTAGGAACAGTGATCTCTCTCCTCCTCCAGTCAGTCCAGCCTTCATACAGTTAGAAACACCTCGATAACTCCTTGATCACCCCTCGTGTTAACCCCTTCCCTGCCAGTGACATTTATACAGTAATCAGTGGCTAATTTTTGCACTGATCGCTGTCAAATAAATGTCAATGGTCCCAAAAAAAATTCAAAAGTTGGCCGATCTGTCCACCACAATGTCGCAGTCCTGCTAAAAATCGCAGATCTCCACCATTACTAGTAAAAAATATATAATAAAAATCCCATAAATATATCCACAATTTTGTAGACACTATAACTGGTCTGTAGGTGGTTAAACTATTTCTACATATAGGTCATTTATAATCAGAATAAATACTTTCTACGTAATGATATTATTGTTATGCCAGCAGATAATAAAATCATGACTTAAATCCATTTCATGGGATATGATACACGAGGTTATATTACACTCTTTACATACAGTATACTGTACGCAGAGATGGTGTTGGTCTTATTAGAATATTATCGTAAAGACATAAATGAAAACTACATAGTTCCCTTTTATCATATCATGGACCATGGAGGTGGTACATCAATATTTATGTTATTATTCCTAGTGGGATCTTCGTTGTACATATTTTCAATGTTGTATAAGCTGTATACATATGTCTCCTCCAGTGGTGGGGAATTTTAGGCGGAAATTCAGGTTTTACTACTAACCTGAGATTGTGTACAAAGATATCTCAGAAGTCCTCCAGTCTGATAACCACCACCCAAGGCTTCTCTATACATTATTTGAAAATTGTGTATTCTAGAAGCCAGTTGATGTTTGCTGTTTTTCAAGGTTTTATCACTGGTCCTCAAATAAATCCTATTTGCAACCATAAAATAGATTTATCCTTGGCTTTTAAGTGAGCAAGATGGTTCATACTCATTGTTATATTCAAGTTCTGCAAACAGCTTTTTTACAGAGTGAGAAAAACACAGGATGTCACAGGTTGAAAACTTAGGTGACTTGTGTCTTGAAACTGGCCTTTGTCTCTGGGATTTGTACAGTCTTAAACATCCACATTGAAATAATGACAATATATTAATTTCTTCGCCACGGTTCTGACAGTAGGTATATGCAGGTGTTTCCTTACAAGGACCATTGTCTTGTCCACTCTCTGCAGAAAGTTTCTCCACAGAGCTGTGACTGTAGTGTAGACCTTTTGCACTTTTTATTAGAAGACACTCACGTGTATGTACTCTATCAGACAAAGGATTAAAAACAAACGTAAAGCTTCCATTGTTTTATTGCAGTTCTGCAGATTTCGACATATCCTTGAATGTTTACAGTTTTAGCACCTGATACATATTACATGCTTGGTCAAATTTACTCTACAGTATCTTATTTTCTTTATGTTGAGACTATTACTAACACATGTAGAATGTTTGTGCCATTAAATAAGTCTGGCATTACTTTCCCCTAGTAAGTAGTGCTAATTTTGTGTTTTTTTAAAGTACAAACAGATATTTTGCATGTAACTAAATGTTTCTTAGTCTGTCTGATAAAGAAGAGCTACAAATATGCAGATTTAATTTCAAACAGCCTCCTTTAGCTTGATCTACAGTCTTTGTATATAAGACAAATGGCATGATCAGCAGACTATACTTTAATAAAAAAAAAAGCACATGAAGAGATCAAATGGACTTCTTCAGATGTTATCATCAGTTCTCTTCAACAAGAAATTAAAATTGCACCTTCTTTGCTTAAAGGGGTTGTAAAGGTTCGTTTTTTATTTTCCAAATATGTTCCTTTAAGCTAGTGCACTTACCCTTTCCTTCGATTTCCCTTCTAAATGTTTTTTTTCTTTGTCTGAATTTCTCACCTCCTGTTTCTCCTCAGTAAGCTGTCCTGGCTGACTAACCCCCAGCCAGAACGGCTCAGATGATGGGGGCAAGCTTACTGAGGAGGAACAGGAAGTGAGAAATTCAGACAAAGAATGAAAACATTTAAAAGGGAAATCGAAAGAAAAGGTAAGTGAACCCACAATGCACTAGCTTAAAGGAACCTATTTAGAAAATAAAAAACAAACATTTACAACCCCTTTAAATGTCTTGATATGCTATGCTTACATAAATGAGCTTGGTCAATAAAGTTGTGTAAAGTCAAATGCCTATTTGAAATGAGCAGTAATAATTGACAAAAAAGTTTTTACAAATTTCCCATAGGCCATTACTGCATGTGTTACTGAACTTTACACAATGTAATTTCAGTTATCAAGTCCAGTATGTTCCAAATGCCTTTGAATTACTATACTTGAAAAAAAAAAAAAATTAAAAATAACCGAAAGTTGCAATTTTTGATTATTATAATTATGAGTTGCAATAGACAAGCATCACATGACAAACAAAATGTGGGAAATAAATTCAGCAAAGTAAGTTAAAAAAAAAGATGAACATGTTTAGGGCAATAAAGAATACATTCTGTAGGCTACATAGACCTCTTAGTAAAATATTTTACTTTTAAACATGCTATATAAATGCACTTGCATCATAATGGCTGATTCTCTCTGTGTATACAATATTCTTACAATGCTAAATTTAAGTTTAGCCTATTACAACTTCTTTTGTATTGGTCCACAGTAAGGCAAACGTAAGGTGAACCTTTGGCCAGGCTCTAAACATTTAAGTATTTACGACTTAAAGTTATAAATAGGCTTTGAAACAACCCATAACCCGTAGCTGCAGGCACAGTGGAGCAGTTCGTCATTACATTTCACAGTGCAAGAACTAAACAATTTCAGTAATTCAAAAGTTCAGTACCCCTGCTGACTCCTCCTGGATCACCAGCTTTGTTAAATGTTGGTTACCTGATTGTAGAGTAAGGTAGGTTATTTTCTCACAAATGTCACAATGTCATGCTTTTGCTGGCATTTGTACCTTATCAGTTTGTAGTTTATAAGAGGGGATTTGTTTCCACCTCAGGGTAGGTCTCTGCCCGTTTTCAGCAAAACCAGGCTGGCGCTTCTTTCCCCATCCTTGGGCCTAACTATTTCAGTACTAGGGGTAGAGCTTTGAGCATAGCCTATGGCTAACATCACAGACATTGCTTACAAGTGTTAATATACCTCTGAGCAGGATTGTTAAATACAATGGAAGAGACGTTGATGTTCTTCAAAAGTGTGTAACACTGTACCATTATTTGGACTCTGTAATGCTTCAGTGACAAGACAGAAAAGCAAATTCCCTGTCAGAACATTCTATTATTGAGGATGTTGGGATGATTGTGATGCAGTGTTTGGTGTGAAGGATCCATATATCTCTGGGCGACCTGTAAATGAAGGACAGATATACTAGTATCTTTTCCATTGACTGTCAGGAAGTGAATTGAGGATTCTGCTGCTGTCCTAGAGTGTAACAGAGAGAGAACCTATCCTGTCCTCTGTACAGATACAGATACAGATACAGATGAACTGAGTAAACAACCAATGGGCTGTGAGATTGACAGGCCTCAGTGGTCACATAATGGTCACATAATGGTAATGAGTACCCCAGCTGCAGGGAAGAGGTGACTCAGCCTCTCGTGCTCATGGGAGCTGGCTTGTCAATCGCTCTAGGGGGCACTACAAGTTGAGTAGACTATATGAACTTGCTATATAACATATGAGGTGCTAAAGGAGTATGACCATATGGTAACAAGTGCAAGTGCATAAGTAAAGTGCATGTCACAGCAACATTTTCTCATGCTGTAGCCCTTTTAGAACCGGACAAGTACAAAAAAAATTCTTGTTGAGCTGCAAAAATGTATATTATTATTATTATTATTATTATTATGATTATATTATACAAAGTGCATTTGATTCCTACATTCATCTTATGAAATGACATGACATGCCTTTCTGAAGACTTAAATTGCAAGACTTCATGTCAGCCCACTTGTCTGTTGTTCAACTACTGAACCCCCTCATTCTTATAATCTCCTCAGCCTAGGGACTAATTGTCATGTAGTGAAAAAAGGACCTTGTAAAACTCCTTGAGAAAGGAAATGAGAACAAAACACAGCATAGTGTTCTGAATTTCTCCAGAACCTTTGCTTTATTCTGCTGTAGCCAATGACAGGTTGACTTGGCCTTGTGTTTTGGATTATTGTCATGTTGGAATGTCCAAGTACGTCCCACACGCAGCTTCCTGGCTGATGAATGCAAATGTTCCTCCTTTCATCTTAGGCCTTCTTCACTCCTCTCCAAATGTAGCGTTTATGGTTGTATCCAAAAAGCTACAAAATTTTGGTTTCATTACTCCAAATGACTTTGTGCCAGAAGGTTTGAGGCTTGTCTCTGTTTTTTTTTGGCATATTGTAAGCAGGATACTTTGTGGCATTTGCGTAGTAATGGCTTTCTTCTGGTTACTCGACCATGCAGCCCATCTTTCTTCAAGTGGCTCCTTATTGTTCATCTTGAAACAGCCACACCACATGTTTTCCGAGAGTCCTGTATTTCACTTAAAGTTATTAGTGTGTTTTTCTTCGCATCCTGAACAATATTCCTGGCAGTGGCTGACATTTTAGCTGGTCTACATGAACAGAACCCATTCTCAATTCTGTGGATATCTTTTTATATCCCTTTCCTGTTTTAAACAGTTCAACTACCTTTTCCCGCAGATCCTTTGACAATTCTTTTGTGTTCCCCATGACTCAGAATCCCAAAACTGCAGTGCAGCACTGGATGAAATATGCAAGGGTCTGTCAGGAGTCCGAAAAAAGTTGTCACAATGTGACGGCAGGTATATCCCCCTGAGGAAGCCACATGATCCTGTGGCATAACGCATAGAGGGGCCAATCTGTCATCACACTGAGGAATGCATTGTGAGCATACCGTGGTAACACTGTCTGATTGTCTTATACCGGCACTGTGAGGACTGAATGCTTTTTACAGTTTGGTGCACTCTAAGCACCAGGAAAATTTAAGTGTTTTTATACGTAATGGAAAAAATCAAGAGATGGTGTTGCGCTCCAATAGCATAGAATGGTGTAATTTGTAAAATGTATAAATAACCAGAATAGTATAATTGATAAATGAATGTGCAAATAGACTGACTCCGATGAAGTCATGTGACAGTGACGATACACGTCAGACACTAGGACCCCAGGAAGTGATGTTTGCACAGTGTGAGCTCGCTGCTCGTTTCTGATATACACTGCATTACAGTTTTAAATGTGAGTACCCTGTTTGTTAAATGTTTGAATAAACCGCTGAGTGTTTAAAACATATTACACTAGAGAGCTTCCTCTATGTTTTCTCTACCCTGCCTGGTGACACATTTTGGAGCTGTCTTACCTTGCTGACCACCCAGCCTGGAAGGAAGCCTTAACCCCCTAGGCGCCACACCACTGGAAGGACGGATAGGAGTTATCCGAGTGATTTCATTGGTTTTATTGAAAGCTGCTTACCTTGCAGCCATAAGGTAATTTGCTAGCACACCTTCGGGTGTCACTATACACCGAAGATTCACCAATAGGGATGAGCCGAACCCCCCCTCCCATTCGGTTCGCCCAGAACCTTCGAACAGACCAAACGTTCGTGCGAACATTTAGAACCCCATTGACATCTATGGGACTCGAACGTTCGAATTCAAAAAAGCAAATTTTAAAGCCTGAAACGTGTCTTGCCCCAGGGAACATGTATCAATGGAAAAAACATTTTAAAAATGGTTGTTTTTTTCAGGAGCAGTGATTTTAATGATGCTTAAGTAAAAAAATAAAAATAATGAAAAAATCCTTTAAATAGTGTACCTGCTGGGTGTCTATAGTATGCCTGTGAAAACGTCTTTGAGAACCCGGGTCTTGCCCCAGGGAACATGTTTCAATGGAAAAAAGTTTTACAAATTGTCATTTTTTTCAGGACTCCTGAATCTTTAGGTGCAAACTACAGAGCACACAGCCAGTACACACCAAGTAGCTTTAGGTGCAAACTACAGAGCACACGGCCAGTACACACCAAGTAGCTTTAGGTGCAAACTACAGAGGACACAGCCAATAAACCACGTACGAATACTGCAGCTAGCACAATCACCTGCCTGCCAGTAAATTAGGAAGAACTGATCTAGCTAAACTATACAGTTTATAAATATATGTACAACACCTGGGATGTATATATATCCTCTACACACTGTAACATTAACTGACTAGCCTGCCTGCCTGCTCTATCTACCTGCAAAAAATGACACTCTCTCTGTCCTCTCTTAACCACCGCAACACACTACACAAGGCCGACCTGCAGGCGGCCTTTTATAGTGTGGGGCATGTACTAAACCCCCTGAGCCATAATTGGCCAAAGCCACCCCCTGAGCCATAATTGGCCAAGCATGCGGGTCATAGTGCATGCTTGGCCAATCATCAGCCAGCGATGCCGCAGTGAATCATGGTCTGTGAAACATAACTCGAATTTGGCAACCCGTTTTGTTCGTATTTCGACGAACGATCGAACATGCGATGTTCGAGTCGAACATGAGTTTGACTCGATAACGAAGCTCATCCCTATTCACCAACAAGTCACCTTGCCACCTGCTGATGTCATTTAGCACCCAGCACTTCACTCGCACTTTGCAATTTCTTTTGATTAAATTGCATCACCTCTTGAACTGAATGGCAGTTGCATCATCCATCATTGGTGTATATCAGATATGTTCAGTCATTCATGTTGATGGGAGCATAACACAATCCTGCGACTGCATATATTATCTTTATGCTGCAATTCTATTTCTGCACCCAGCACTCTACTTGCACCTTGCAATTTCTTCACGTTTTGTACTGAGTCGCAGTTGCACCATTTACACTTTGTAACAATTGGACAATCTTGCGGTTCCATCCACCATTCATATGATGTTATTGTACTTACATTATACAGTCACCTATTTGTATGTATTTGCACTCTTATTCAGTTCACTGTTTTATTCATCCATCATTGTTGTATATCAGTTATGTCCAGTCATTCATTTTGATTGGAGCATAACACCATCCTGCGATTTCCTCTGCGACTGCATCAACTATTATCTTTATGTTGTGATTTTATTTATGCACCTGAGTCACCTTATCTGCACTGTTTGCACATTAATTCAGTACACCTTTGGATGCACCTTATCTTAGCATTTATAGCGTTTTTTTTATCTTTTAGTCAGTCTATTTGCATATTTGCACATTCATTTATCAATTATTCTGGTTATTTATACATTTTACAAATTACACCATTCTATGCTATTGGAGCACAACACGATCTCTTGATTTTTTCAATGTCTCACTGTGGGTAGTGATTGGCCCATACAGTAGTTGCCGCACCGTTACCCTCTTCACACATAGTTTCCATTGTAGCGCAGGAATAACTACTTTACCCATCTTTTTATACGTAATGTTTAATAAACCAGTTGAATTTACCCCCTTCCTGACCGGGCCATTTTTTGCGATACGACGCTGCATCGCTTTAACTGACAATTGCGCGGTCGGCAGAGCTGTACCCAAACAAAATTTACATCCTTTTTTTCCCACAAATAGAGCTTTCTTCTGGTGGTATTTGATTAAACTTCTGCATTTTTTAGTCTTTATGCCGCGTACAAACGATCATTTTTCAACATGTCCAAAAAACAACGTTTTCCCAACTTCATCATTAAAAACGATGTTGCCCACACATCGTTGTTTTTAAAAAATGATCTAGCAAAGCGTTGTGACGTACAACACGTACAACGGCACTATAAAGGGGAAGTTCCATTCGCCTTTGGGCTGCTTTAGCTGATTCAGTGTTAGTAAAAGACGATTTGCGCTTTTCTGTCTGTTACAGCGTGATGAATGTGCTTAATCCATTATGAATGATAGTTTTACCAGAACGAGCGCTCCCATCTCATAACTTGCTTCTGAGCATGCACAGGTTTTTTATGTTGTTTTAGCCCACACACGATCATTTTTTACAACCCGAAAACGACATTGCTTAAAACAACGTTAAAAAATGCAGCATGTTCAAATTTTTTTTTTGTTGTTTTTCAGAAGCTTAAAAATGATGTGTAGCCCACACACGATCATTTTAAATGACGTTTTTTAAAAACAACGTTTTTTTCATGCTGAAAACAAAAAAAGACAGATTATTTTGAAAAAAAAGCAATATTTTTTACTTTTTGCTATAATAAATACCCCCAACAAATATATAAAAAATAATTCTTCCTTAGTTTAGGCCAATATGTATTCTTCTACATATTTTTGGTAAAAAAAAAATTGCAATAAGTCTATATTGATTGGTTTGCACAAAAGTTATAGCCTCTACAAAATATGAGATAGATTTATGGCATTTTTATTATTATTATTATTATTTTACTAGTAATGGCGGTGATCTTCGATTTTTATTGGGACTGACAGATCGGACACTTTTCACACTATTTTGGGACCATTGACATTTATATACTGATCAGATCTAAAAAAAAAAGCCATTGATTACTGTATAAATGTCACTTGCAGGTAAGAGATTAACGCTAGGGGCCAATCATGTGGTAAAATGTGTGTCCTAGGGAGTGATTTTAACTGTGGGGGGATGGGGCTGCCAGGGGGGAGACTGATTATTGTTCCTAAGCAGTAGGAACAACAAATCACTCTCCTCACCCCTGACAGAACAGAGATCTGTCTGTTTACATTGACAGATCTCCGTTCTCTCCTTCTCAGGAGCAATCGCGGGTAGCAGATAGCAACACGCAGGGGCTCCTATGGCACGCAGCGGGCGTATGCGCCCTATACTCCTTAAAGTGCCTGCCGTACATCTACAGCAATTTATGCAGGAGTGCCATTCTGCTGCCGTCAATCAACGGCGGGCGGTCAGCAAGCGATTGAAAGATAAAGCATGGCAAGCTTTCTCTTTTTATGATTTGGGTGTATGGGGATAAGTATAAGAGAAGGAGGATTCCAATGTCAATATTACCAGCAGTGGAGTGAAACAGCATAAAAACAGATCCCTAGAGAGCGACAAAAGTGCATACAGACCATTGGTGAGGGCACAACAAATCAGGGGATTATCACTAATGCTTGTGGGTGATTGGAGCACATAGTGGTGAACACTTATTAAGGAAGCAGTTGTAAACTTAAAGGAACACTAAAGGCATAAAATGTTATTTTTTTAAAATAACAAACATGTTATACTTACCTCCACTGTGCGGCTCGTTTTGCACAGAGTGTCCCCGAACCGTGTCTTCTGGGGTCCCTCGGCGGCTGTCTCAGCTCCTCCTCGCAAAAGCTTTCTACCTTCATGCGAGTGAGCTTGCGTGGTGGAAAGCTTTTGCGAGCGCGTTCCCGTGATACAGCGGCGGCCATAGCCTCCGACTGTATCACTCGGCCCCAACCCCCAGCACGCCGCGTCATTAGCTGTGATTGACAGCAGCGCCAGCCAATCAACGGCCAGGCTGGGAACCCAAGAACATCACATGGACGCGCCCGGGAATTTCGAACGGTCAGGTAAGTAAAACCTTGACCATCGGATGTTTTTTCACCTTAATGCATAGGATGCATTAAGGTGAAAAAAACATTTACCTTTACAACGGAACTGTACCATCGGATGTTTTTTCACCTTAATGCATAGGATGCATTAAGGTGAAAAAAACATTTACCTTTACAACCCCTTTAAGCCTGGTTTTAACGAAGCATTGAGCACCTGCAAGCGTATTCATACCAAAGGACACTTTATAGACTGATGCACTGTTTGTTTTGTTTTATTAATGTTTTATTTGGTTTGATATGATATGCTGACTTTCAAAATTAGAGTTGAACTAAGGACTAGTGGGTTGGGCTTTAAAGACACACAGTACAAATAATATAGAAAACTAAGAAAAATGTATTGTTGATACAGAAATATCGTAAAAACAGTTATCGATATAAAATCACGAATGGGATTGAATTAACAACTGGTTTCACACACACGGTTCACATTCATTGTATGATTCTTAACATAGAAAGCTTAAATGAAAAGCATAATCATAAGGTAAGTTATATCACGAGTGACCGGGTGGTTATCCAAAGGAACAGGAGGGCTTGCTCAACATGTTGCACGCTTTTGGGGTTAGCGCTTCCTCAGGAGTATAGATATCTCATTAAGGGGTACCCCGCATTGGTGGTAATCAACGAACGGTCTCTTGTTAGCCTAGCGTTGGTTGTAATTCACAAGGGAATATTATTTCAACCAGTTAGGGGAGTAGTATCATAAACATAAAAAGCAAAATTGCATATGATGATATGGCAGTCAGTTGCTGGTAAGCAATACACAAAGAACCTAGTCCAGGGATATGTTTAAACACTGAGCTGTACACACAGTATAATGGGCCAGACACGAGTGAGCAGATAGGTAGGTCTGCCTCAACGATAGCCAACCTGAATGACCTTAATCCATATACATGGGAAGGATAACAGGTAATGGCAATAAAGTCCACCCGGTCACTCGTGATATAACTTACCTTATGATTATGCTTTTCATTTAAGCTTTCTATGTTAAGAATCATACAATGAATGTGAACCGTGTGTGTGAAACCAGTTGTTAATTCAATTTCACTCGTGATTTTATATCGATAACTGTTTTTACGATATTTCTGTATCAACAATACATTTTTCTTAGTTTTCTATATTATTTGTACTGTGTGCCTTTAAAGCCCAACCCACTAGTCCTTAGTTCAACTCTACATTATCGGGGCGGTGGCACACTGAACACTGGTGCATCCGTAGTATCACCCTACGATTGTTGCACATTAAATTAGGCCTTTTTCTCTCATGACTTTCAAAATTGCTATACAAGCAGATTTAAAAGGATACTAACACAATAGCATTTGGGAGCACAGCACCACTTTTTGAACATAGTTCCCTGCTAAAATGAGTGGCATTATTTATCCATTATTTATGTAGAGAAAATCGTTTATTTTTTTTTTTATTTTTTTTATTTTTTATGTAGTGTTATGAATCACATTACATGCTTTGTTAAAAGATCAGTGCAGATATGATGAGAGATAGGGAAAGTTTGCATCTGTAACATTTTAGCACCTTTACAGATACTTAAGTACTATATAAACTATAAAGAACTTACAAATTAAATGCTATATGAAACCTTCCTGGAGTGCTTTGATGTAATCTGCAACCTTTTAAAATGCAATATACTTGAAGATACAACATTTTAAGTAATCACATTGAAGTTGACACAAAATAAGCTTCCTATAAATCACATTAAATTATTTATGGAGAAAAAAACATATTCTACATTTAGTATATTATGTTGTTTTCATGAAGTCATTTAGAAAGCAATGTTTTGTATGTTTTGCACTCATTAATTATATTTCCTGGGCTAGATGAAACAGAACTTTCCACCATCACTGACACTTATTTTTTTTATCTAAACATTTTGTTCATGTAAACTATGTAAACTATGTCCATGTAAAACAAATTCCTTTGTTGTAATTTTGGCATACTTATGGTGTGATTCATCATCCACATGTCTTGATAAAAATAATGATGATTGTTTTTTAACAAAGTAATCTCACAATTTACAGTAACAGTTACCTCTGTACAGTAAACATAACATGCAATAGGTCAGAAAGAAATTTGTAGTCACTGCTATGAATAGTGTTTTCATTGTAGCATTTAAAGGATGAGCTCACCTTTAGCTATATAATACAGCTATATAATCCCCTGATGAAGTCACATGATTGTGACGAACACGCATCGGGAACACTAAGCACCGGAAGTGACGTGGGCAAGCTCTGTGCTCGTTTCTATATGCCTGTTTGATACTTCCTATTGTGAGTACCTTGTTTTATTCATTGTTAGTACCCAATACATTTTGGAAATACACTATCGTGCAGCTGGAGACGCCAGACTGGGATATTGTTAGGAGACATACTGGTTCCTAGGAAAGATAGACCCACAAGCTGTTACCTTACAGTGGTAAGGAGTAGGGATAAGCTTTATGTCCGGGTCAAACATGAGTTTGTCTCGAACATTGGCTGTTTGTCCGTTCGATGAACAGCGAACAATTTGGGGTGTTTGCTGCAAATTCGAAAAGTAGCGCATGTTTCCAGTGTTTACAACCGTCTCTGCACAAAATGACATTTCTAAAGGAAAAAAGTCACGGTTATAATGAATTGTCGGGTTCCGGCAATACAGATAAAAGTCAATAAAAGTCATTAAAAAAAAATGTGTGGTGGTCCCCCCAAATTCTATTACCAGGCCCTTCAGGTTTGGTATGGATATTAAAGGAGTTGTAAAGGAAAACATTTGTTTTGCTGAAATGACTGTTTACAGGGTATAAAGACATAATAGTTAACTGATTCCTTTTAAAAATGATTAAAAATAGATAAAAATCAATCATATAATGTACCTGCAGTTTCTAGTTTTGTTTTTGCATGTTGTTTCCTGCTTCTGTGATGTACAGAGCCACAGAGCCAATACAGGGCAGTGATGGTTTGGAAAACTAAACTGATTGGTGCGGTGGGGTTTTAGACACACAGTAATCACACCTCCTTGATTAGTGACCACAGAGAGAAAGCTCCCAATACTGTGGTTATCAGAAAACAGACAACCAGGAAGTGTGGAGATCAGAGAAGAATTACAGCAACTTGAGAGCAAAAACGAACAATGAGGACATGAAAACAGCACTGCATTAAGGTAAAGGAAGCTATTAAGATAAAAAAAATTCTTTACAATCCCTTTAAGGGGAACCCTGCGCCAAATAAAAAAAATGGCCTAGGGTTCCCCCCAAAAATCCATACCAGACCCTTCAGGTATGGATTGATTTAATTTCATTTTGAGTCAGTGCTGCAACGCAGGTGCAACTGGAAAGGTGTGAACAGAACCCTAAATATACCTTCTCAGTGCACCTTTCTTGCCATTTAACACTTGGCAACTCACTACTAGGGATGAGCCGAACACCCCCGGTTCGGTTTGCAGCAGAACATGCGAACAGACAAAAAATTTGTTCGATCGTGCAAACACCCTTTAAGTCTATGGGACACGAACGTGAAAAATCAAAAGTGCTTATTTTAAAGGTTAATATGCAAGTTATTGTCAGGAAAAGTGTTTTGGTCAGGAAAATTTTGTACCTGGGGGTGTCTATAGTATTCCTGTAAAGTAGCGCATGTTTCCTATGTTTATAACAGTCTCTGCACAAAATGACATTTCTAAAGGAAAAAAAGTAATTTAAAACTACTCGCGGCTATAATGGATTGTCGGGTGCCTTTGAAAAGTCTTTGAACAATAATAAAAAAAAGTGTGGGGGCCCCCCTTAATTCCATTACCAGGCTTTTCAGGTCTGGTATGGATTTTGAGGGGAACCCCGTGACATAATAAAAAAAAATGGCGTGGGGTTCCCCCCCAAAAATCCATACCAGACCCTTATCCGAGCACACAACCTGGCAGGCCGCAGAAAGAGAGGGGGGGGGCAAGAGAACGCCCTCCCTCCTGAACCGTACCAGGCCACATGTCCCCATGTTGAGGGCATGTGGCCTGGTACAGTTCAGGAGGGGGGGCGCTCCTGAAGGGTCTGGTATGAATTTTTGTGGGGAATCCCACACCATTTTTTTTATTTGGCGTAGGGGGAGGGGTCACACGTCACGGGTGTCCCCGCCCTTGGTTATAAAAGAACTGTCAATCAGCTTGCGTGTGTCATTCAGCCGAGAGCCTCCAGTGCAGGGAGGATCGTGCGTTGTTCCTCGCTGGAGAGTGGAGAGCATCGCTGGAGAATGGACATCGAGAAAGGATTACAGCGCTGGACAGACTGGATTACATCGCTGGAATGTTTTTTTTTTTGTTTTTGTTTTTTAATAAAGGACTTGTCCTAAGCAGTCTCCTGTCATTTTTAAAATGTTCACACTTTTTCTTTGTGAAATGGTAGAGGTACAATGTATCCCTTACCAATTCACATAGGGGGGGCTGGGATCTGAAGTTCCCCTTTGTTAAAGGGGGCTTCCAGATTCCGATAAGCCCCCCACCCACAGACCCCCACAACCACTGGGCAAGGGTTTTGGGGATGAGGCCCTTGTCCCCATCAACATGGGGACATCCTCCCCATGTTGAGGGAATGTGGCCTGGTATGCTTCAGGAGGGGGGGGGCGTTCTCTGGCCCCCCTCTTTTTCTGTGGCCTGCCAGGTTGTGTGCTTGGATAAGGGTCTGGTATGGATTTTTGGGGGGAATCCCACGGCATTTAAAAAAAATGGCGCAGGGTTACCCTTAATATCCATACCAGACCTGAAAGACCTGATATGGAATTTGGGGGGGACCCCCACGCTTTTTTTTTTTATTTTGGTTCGGGGTTCCAGACCCAAAGGACTCAAAGTTTTTAAAACTTTTTTTGCATTGATACATGTGCCCTGGGGCATGACCCAGGTCCCCAAACACTTTTTATGACAATAACCTGCATATTAACCTTTAAAATTAGCACTTTTGATTTTTCCCATAGACTTTTAAATGGGGTTCCGTGGCTTTTTGAATTTGCGTGAACACCCCAAATTGTTCGCTGTTCGGCGAACGGGCGAACAGGCAATGTTCGAGTCAAACTCATGTTCGACTCAAACAGATCCCTACTCACTACAGTGTGTTTCGGTGTGTGCCGTGTAGTGTGTCATACTACAACACTACAGTGCGTTGCTGTGGCACACTGCCAAAATTTCTGCATGCATTATTTTTGGTCTGTTGTGGTGCAATAGGCAGTACATTCAAATGAACTGGTGGAGCTGGGGTGTATTGATTTCTCGCAAGATTCCACACAAGGGTGTGACTATTACTTGGACTGTGCACTGTGGAACATTTACAATACTTTAATATGGACTGTTAAGTGGATTTAGTTACTTTTTTTTGTCTACTTTTTTTTGCATGATTTTTTTAGCATGAGTTTATTAATGTGCTTTTGTTAGATGATTTCTACTCACTTTTTTATGTATTTTTTTTTCTATGATAATGTGCTGCTATGGAGCATTTATTTGTTTGAACACTGATACGAGTTTCACATTCAAATGTATATGCTGCTCTAATGCAACACATTTATTGCACAATTATTGTAATGCAACACCAGAGCTGACCAGACTGCTAAAAAGGCATGGTTTACTATCCTAATTTCTGTATACACAGCACACATATGTTGCAGTCCATATTTTAACAAAGGAGAACATTTTCTGGATGTACAAAAACTCAAGGCAAACAATCATTTAAAAAAAAATTAAAAAAAAAAAATATTCAATCACTTTTCTGCAGACATAATAAAGTCATTTTTTTTTGTGCTTACCTTAAAGAAGAATTAAAACAAATAGACAGGGGACTTCTTAGCAACTTGAGACACTAAACACTTATGTCAGTGTGAAGTGTGCAACATAGAGTACTATGGTCAGGTGCATGGGCCAGTTTGACCCTTAGGCCGTGTACACACGATCGGTCCATCCGATGAGAATCGTCCGACGGACCGTTTTCATCGGTTCACCGCTGAAGCAGACTGATGGTCTGATGTGCGTACACACCATGGGCCAGATTCAGAAAGATCAGCGGATCTTTCTGCTGGCGTAATGTATCTCATTTACGTTACGCCGGCGCAAGTTTTTCAGGCAAGCACTTGCCTGTAAAGTTGAGCCGGCGTAGCGTAAATCCCCGGCGGAATTAAAATTCCGCGGGTAGGAGGCGTGTAACATTTAAATCAAGCGTGTCCCTGTGCCGAATGAACTGCGCATGCGCCGGCCGCGACTGAATCCCAGTGTGCATGCTCCAAATGACTTCAGCAAATCGTCATGCTTTCGACGTGAACGTAAATTACGTCCATCCGTATTCGCGAACGACTTACGCAAACGACGTAAAATTTCAAAACTCGGCGCGGGAACGACGGCCATACTTAACATTAGCTACGCCTCATATAGCAGGGGTAACTATACGCCGGAAAAAGCCGAACGCAAACGACGTAAAAAAAAAGCGCCGGGCGGTCGTTCGTTTCTGAATCGGCGTAACTCCTCATTTGCATATTCCTCGCGTAATATGGAAGCGCCACCTAGTGGCCGGCCTGGAATTGCAGCCTAAGATACGACGGTGTAAGTCACTTACACCTGTCGGATCTTAGGGAGATCTTATGCGGAACCTGATTCTATAAATCAGGCGCATAGATACGACGGCTGGACTCAGAGATACGACGGCGTATCAGGAGATACGCCGTCGTATCTCTTTTCTGAATCCGGCCCCATCAGTTCAAAAACCGATCGGGTCAGAACGCGGTGGCGTAAAACACACGACGTGCTGAAAAAAACAAAGTTCAATGCTTCCAAGCATGCGTCGACTTGATTCTGAGCATGCGCGGGTTTCGAACCGATGCTTTTGTGTACTAACCATCGGTTTTGGCCAATGGTCAGCCGTCCATCGGTTCGATTTTAAAGCAAGATCTCTAATTTTTGTCCGAAAGACAACAGACCGATGGGCCGTACACATGGTCGGTTTGGACCGATGAAACTGAACTTCAGTCCGTTTTCATCGGTTTGGACCGGTCGTGTGTTTGCGGCCTAATAGTGGTCCATCCATAGCGATCCACACAGCTTTGTAGAATTAAAGCAGATGTGTACTGAACAAATGTAGTGGCTTTCATTCCTTAATATACTTCCTCTAATGCCGCGTACACACGACCGTTTTTCGGGTTCTAAAAAATTTAGTTTTTAAGGGTCTAGAAAAAACAACGTTTTTTTCAACCCGATCATTAAAACGGCCTTGTCTACACACGATCGTGAAAATGCTCTAGCAAAGCGCGGTAACGTACAACACGTACAACGGGACTATAAAGGGGAAGTTCCATTCGGATGGCGCCAACCTTGGGGCTGCTTTTGCTGATTTTGTGATAGTAAAAGACGATTTGCGCTTTTCAGTCTGTTACTGCGTGATGAATGTGCTTACTCCATTACGAACGCTAGTTTTACCAGAATGAGCGCTCCGGTCTCATAACTTGCTTCTGAGCATGCCTGTTTTTTTCACGTCGTTAAAGCCCACACACCACCATTTTTTACAACCTTAAAAACGACAACGTTAAAAACGTCGTGAAAAAATAGAGCATGTTCTAAATTTTTAATGGCCATTTTTTAGATCATGAAAAATGCTCTGGAGCCCACACACATTTTTTAGAACCCGAAAAACGGTTATGTGTACACGGCATAATAATCCTAGTTGACTAGTTGCAATGACATTCCAGTACTGTAATTGCTTTCTAAATGATTTAACCTGAGAAAATATACAGATTCAGTTTTTTTTCTTACTTTCTAATCTGCATGTTTGTTTCACTCAAAGGATTAAGAAAGCCAGAGACAGCCAATCAACAATTATTCTTCAAAGGAGGTTGGCAATGGCAGCCTCTACATGTCTTTCAATACAGGAAAGAGAGAGTGTGAAATGAAACTTTTCCTCTCAAACAAAAAAATCTGACATTACTTCTGACAACATATTCCAGCTGACTAATTAACAGTTTATAAACTTTTACACAGTGCCATTTATTAAATAACTTGAAGCTGTAATTATAAGCAGTTAAATCTACAAGGAGTCTATATAAAAGAAAGAGTATCTTTACATTAAATATTCAAATGATAACATCCACTTGGATTTCGTTTTTTTTCTCCTTTGTATTACATTATGGTAAATTGGATACTGGTGGCTGTGATGATAGATGATAGCTCTATTATATTTTTGGGGATTTAGAATTGAACTATTAGCCTATTATTAAAAAATACTGTATATGCTGCTGTATATGCTGCATATATACAGCATATGGTCCGGATTCAGATACAATGGTGTATCTGTCCGGCCTGCGTAACGTATCTTAGATACGTTACGCTGCTGTAACTTTGGGCGCAAGTTCCGTATTCAGAAAGAACTTGCGCCCTAAGTTACGGCGGCAGGAGAACAAAAAATGAAATCCAAGTGGATGTTATCATTTGATAACCTAAAGCATCATTAAATTCTTGTTTTTTATTTTTTCTAAAATAACAAGCATGTTATACTTAACTGCTCTGTGCAGTGGTTTTCCTCAGAGCAGCCTGGATCCTCCTTTTATCAGGACCCCCGCCAGCAAGCAGCTTGCTCGGGGGGCACCCAAGCAGGCACGCTCCCGAAACCACCACTCTGCTCCACCCCATCTCCTGATTGGTTCGATAGCTGTGATTGACAGCAGCAGGAGCCAACAGCTTCCACTGCTGCCAAAAGCCAATCTGGAGTGCGAGTAGATCCAAGGCTCTCGTGGAAATCGCTGAATCGAGAGGGGGCTCAGGCAAGTATTAGAGGGGGCTGCTACACATGGAAGGTTTTTTACCTTCATGCATAGAATGCATCAGTGGTGGCCTGTTCATAGAGGGCCCATGGGCACAACCCCCCAATCCATGCGTCTGCCCCCCTGATGTACATATCAGGGTGCCAGACTATGGATTCCAATGGGGGGGGGGTGTTTTTTTTTTAAGCACCTGATTAGAGCCAGAGGCTTCAAAAGGGGTTGGTGTAAGAGAACCATTTTTCACCCGATGTGCATGCAGAGATGTCTAGGCGCATCAATGCGCATGCACGTGCACAACGGACTGCGTGCATGCGCAGGAGCGCGTCCGTAACGCCAATTGGCACCAGACAGCCTATTTAAAGAAGTGCCCTGTACTCAGACCTTTGCTGACTGGTCTTCAGCGGTTACCTGATATCTTGAACCCTGCTGTGATCCTGCTTGATACCTGTTTCTGAACTTGGCTTGCCTTGACCCTGCATCTGGACTCTGCTTCTGTTCTGACTACTGGTTCCTGATCCTGGCTACCCATTTGACCATGCTTCTGCCTGCTGCCTTGTACCTTGCTGTCCACCTGTTGCCAGACCCAGCTTGCCTTGTGACCCTGCTTCTGCTTCCTGCCTTGTACCTTGCTGCCTGCCTGTTACCTGACCCAGGTACCCTTGTGACCCTGCACCTGCTTACTGTGTGGCTCCTTATCACCCTCCGAGTGTCTGCGACTTCAGTCTTGCAACTCTCTGCGACTTTCTGCTGCAAGTCTACCAGGGACTTTACATCATCCGACGTCCCAGTGCCACTGTTCCAGCGGAGTGCCTTTTAAAACCTGGCTGATCCTTGGTGCACGGCTGCCTTCCCTGATGGTCCTCCTGCTGATCCAGGCTCACACCCTCTGCTACAGGTTTCCGGGTCTACATCTGCAGGCACTCGTGTTCCCCCTGTCCCTCGGCTCCCTCTGTTACACTTACAGCGGGACCGGGGCTGGAGATACAAGAGAGGCTGACCTCAGTCTCCCTTAAGGTATGTGACAGTTGGCTTGGGGCGCAGAACACTGCACCCCGATCCCACCCAGTTGTGTGATGATAGCGAAGACATTTTCTCTATTTTCACACTAAAGTTTCCCCCGCCAATCAGGAGGCAGGTCTTGAGACCTGTTTCCTGATTGGCCAATGCATCAGGTGATTCTATTGGATGTCTAGCACTAAGGACGGAGGAACATAGAGGAAACACACAGCGGAGGAAGCCACCCCAGGAGAGGAGGAGAGGACACCACCTAAATCGGGTAGGTGCCTGACCGCCAGCTGGGTGGGGTTGTCAGTACCGTGCCGCTGGCCTCCCGGAGGGGGAATTTGGTGTCAGTGCCGAACTGCCGGCTTCCTGAGGGGGGGTGGTGTCAGTGCCATGCCACCGGCCTGCCCGGAGGAGGGAGGGTGCTTGTTTGCCACCCCCCAAAAGAAAAACCCACCAGCTGCCACTAGAATGCATGAATTTAAAAAAACATTGTGCCTTTACAACCAATTTAATTATACGTGCATTCATACTTACAAATTTCCTTAGTCCCCTTGCAACATCCCAAAACTACCTGTTTATCCTGCCAGTGAAGTCCAGCTAATGCAATTTCCTATAATGGTGTGTCATTGCTGCCGCACTGCTCTTGTTAAAACCTGCATGTAGGATGTGGATGCTTGCATTAGAAACACTATTAAAAATTGTTGAAGGGAGTGTAGTGATCAGCATTTTAACTGCTTATTCACAAGCCCATACCTGCAAGATAAAGCCATAATGAGCTGGTATGACTAGCATACTAGCTCATTATGCATTACTTACCTTAGACTGAAGCCCACAAATCCATCCTCCGGCTGCATCCATCGCTCCCGGAGGTTACTTCCAGATATTGCCGCTCCGGCACTGTGCACGCAGGAGCTGTCAAACACAGCATTGCCAAGTTCAGCACGGCTATTGTCAGTGCGCCTGCGCGCCGTTGTCTATGGTGCATGCACAGTAGAAAGCGGTCCTGTCATTCGGCGAATATCTCCTAAACCGTGCAGGTTTAGGAGATATTGCTAACACCTACAGGTAAGCCTTAATCTAGGCTTACCTGTAGGTGTAACTTGCACAAGTGGGTTTACAACCACTTTAAACTTGTGCATCACATAGTAACTGGATTTGCCATTTGTTTACAACAGGGATATGCATATAGCGGACCTCCAGCTGTTGCAAAACTACAAGTCCCATCATGCCTCTGCCTCTGGGTGTCATGCTTGTGGCTTTCAGAGTCTTGCTATGCCTCATTGGATTTGTAGTTTTGCAACAGCTGGAGGTTCGCTAATCCCTGGTTTACAATATCATATAGGAGCCTTCAACTGTATTCCCACTTTTGCAGTCAAATATCTTTGTTATGTGTTCCCATGCACATAGTAGACCAGAAACAAAAGCAAAAAAAAAAAAAAAAGAATCTTACCTTTTAGATGTTTTGAACCTTTAGATGTTTTTTACTTTCTAATGTTTCTTTTAGAAAAGGTCTCATGCCGGACTGCAAGAATTTCTGGATAATGTCAGAATGAGTCTGTCCTAAAGACAGGTTACACCTCCTCTCATTAACATATACGTTTCTAATCCTTTAATCCATCAGTAAGACAGGCAGGGTTCAAATCTAGTTTACAACCAATCATGACACTCTTCCAGGAAGCTCAAACAGGGTTAATTATGAAAAATACATCTGCCCAGCCCTCCTCTGAAAACAAAGAAGACTAGTCGGTTTTAAAATGTTAAAGTTTCCATAAAAAAAAGCTAAAAAATGGGTTATATTTAGATTAATATTTTTTGGCGTTACGTGAATGAGAACATGTAACAAATATAAAGCAGAAGATATTATCCCAATGTGTCTGCAAAAGTGGAAATAGCTTTAAGTATACAGTGGAACCTCGGATTACAAGCATAATCCGTTCCAGGAGAATGCTCGTAATCCAAAGTACTCGCATATCAAAGCGAGTTTCCCCATTGAAGTCAATGGAAATGAAAATAATTTGTTCCGCATGGCATGGCAATGGCATGTAATACCGCATGCGGCCAGAGGTGGGGGACGGGGAAACAGCCGGAAAGGTCTGAGGACAGTTCGGCTGACCTCATCAAACCTCGGAAAGGCTCGGGAACGTAGTATTTCTGAGTCTTTCCGATCTGCGCCGTTTGGCTCCACTCGGCGATGCTCTGTTCCGGCGCCCCCCCACCTCAGGACAAACGCGGTACTGTACTCCTGAATGCTGCTCGTTTTGCGAGACAACACTCGCAAACAGAGTTAGGATTTTTCAAGAAACAGTGCTCATATTGCGAAACGCTCATTAACCGCGTTACTCGCAATCCGAGGTTTCACTGTATGTATTGGCAGTTACTCTTGGCCCCAAAAAGTCTGGTTACAGCACTTCATTTTAGATGATTTGTGTAGAAAAACTTTAATTTTGGAAACTTTTGCTGTTTTTTTGTCATTGTAGACATCAGCTAAAGATAGTGAGGTATTGTAATCTTCTTTAAGCACGCAATATGAGGTGTGTTATCCTCATAACTCAGGTCTTCTACATCAAACAACAAAGGAAACAGTCCCAGCATGACCATACATCAGATCTGTGACCAGTGTATATGTTTTACATTTTCTCCCAATGCATTAATTAGTTGGGAAAATGCTGACTACATGATTTAGTTGTGCAATGTGGATGAAAACAATTGACCCCGAATTAACATCAAGCACATTAGGCACATTAGGCTTGTCCCAGGTGAAAGCATCAGCAAGCTAGTAACCAAAGAAGAAGCATGAGCAGCCTTCATAGCTCTTTTACAATACTGTATGTCTCCTTAACCACTTCCATACAGGGCAGTTATACACCCATCCATACCAGGCCTATTCTGGCACTTCTTTCCTACATGTACAAATCATAATTTTTTTGCTAGAAAATTACGCAGAACCCCCAAACATTATATATGTTTATTTAGCAGACACCCTAGGGAATAAAACGATGGTCATTGAAACGTTTTATCTTGCACGCTATTTGCGCAATAATTTTTCAAACGCCTTTTTTTTGGAAAAAAATTGTTTCATGAATTAAAAAAATAACAAAACAGTAAAGTTAGCCCAATTTTTTTGTAAAATATGAAATATGATGTTACACCGAGTAAATAGATACCTAACATGTCACGCTTTAAAATTGCGCACACTCATGGAATTGCGCCAAACTTCGGTACTTAAAAATCTCCATAGGCAACGCTTTGAAATTTTTTACAGGTTACCAGTTTAGATTTACAGAGGATATCTAGTGCTAGAATTGTTGCTGGCACTCTAACGCACGCGACGATACCTCACATATGTGGTTTAAACGGCATTTACATATGTCGGCGGGACTTGCGTGTGCGTTCGCTTCTGCGCGCGAGCTACTGGGGACAGGGGCGTTAAAAAAAATATTTTTTATTTATTTATTTTTTTACATATTTATTTCTTTTTTTACACTTTTTTTTTTTATTTTATTTTTTTATTATAACTTTTATTCCTATTACAAGGAATGTAAACATCCCTTGTAATAGGAATGTGTGTGACAGGTCCTCTTTATGGAGAGATGCAGGGTCAATAAGACCCCACATCTCTCCTCCAGGCTGGAAAGCATGAAATCGGTGAAAAAAAATTCACCGATCTTATGCTTGCTGTTGCTTAGCAGCCGCAATTGCGGCTTTATTTACTTACGGGGACCCGGGCGTGACTTCATCACATCGCGCCCGGGTCCTCCGACGGTCATAGAGATGACTGGTGACCATCTGGTCACCAGTCATCTCTATGCTTCCTGCCAGCGCCGGACGATTCGTTCTCCGGGCCCCCGATGGCACGGGAGAGCCCGGAGAAGCACCGGATGGCGGCGGGAGGGGGGGGATGTCCCCTCCCGCCGCCTGTAAGAACGATCTAGCGGCGGAATCGCCGCTATGATCATTCTTACGTTGTGCAGAATCGCCGGCACAAGAGAAGGATATCTGAATGATGCCTCTAGCTGCAGGCATCATTCAGATATCTACCCGCAAATCCCAGGACGTCACATGACGTCCTCCTGGATCGAGGAGGGGTTCCTGCCGCCGGTAGGGAAGTGGTTAAAGTGGAGGTCCGCCTGAAAAAAATATTAAAAGCCAGCAGCTACAAATACTGCAGCTGCTAACTTTTAATAAATGGACACTTACCTGTCCAGGGTGCCCGCAGTGTCAGCAGCCGAAGCCGAGCAAGCGATCTGCTCTCGGCTGCCCCGGTGAGGGAATCAGGAAGTGAAGCGTTGCGGCTTCACTTCCTGGATCCCTAGTGCGCATGCGCGTCTTCACTGGTCCCCGTTGTCTCCAGGGATCAGTGTTTTTCCCAGAAGACAGCGGGGGGGGGGGGCGTCAAGGGGCGTGACTCCTGCTGGAGTCTATGTCCGGAAGTGGGTGCAAATACCTGTATTATAGAGGTATCTGTACCCCCCTCCCCCCTGAAAGGTGCCAAATGTGACAGCGGGGGGGTTCTGAAAAGCAGAGGTTCACTTTTTGTGTGGA
This sequence comes from Rana temporaria, assembly GCF_905171775.1. NCBI lineage: Eukaryota > Metazoa > Chordata > Amphibia > Anura > Ranidae > Rana > Rana temporaria. The sequence continues at coordinate 498,103,022 of NC_053489.1, forward strand.
CCTCCGCTTTAAAGATAAGAATAAAATTCACATTGAGCCAAGGTTTATGGGCCTGCTACAAAACTCAGACCTTTAAACAAACCATTCACCCTCTAACTGGGCATCTTATTTGAATATACAGTGGGCCGGATTTAATTGGTTTTCATCGTTTTCATCGGTTCACCGCTGAAGTGGCCTGATGGTCTGATGTGTGCACACACCATCAGTTCAAAATCCGATCGGGTCAGAACGCGGTGACGTAAAACACACGACGTGCTGAAAAAAAACTAAGTTCAATGCTTCCAAGCATGCGTCGACTTGATTCTGAGCATGCGCGGGTTTTGAACCGATGCTTTTCTGTACTAACCATCGGTTTGGTCCGATGGGGCAGCGGTCCATCGGTTCGGTTTTGAAGCATGTTTTAAAATTTTGGACCGAAGGAAAACAGACCGATAGCCTATACACACGGTCGGTTTGATCCGATGAAAATTAACTTCGGTTCATTCTCTTCGGACCAAACCGACCGTGTGTACGGGGCCTTAGGCTGCAATCTCACGCTGGCCGCTAGGTGGCGCTTCCGTTTGTATACGCGAGGAATATGCAAATGAGGAGTTACGCCGATTCAGAAACGAACGACCGCGTTCGGCTTTTTCCGGCTTATAATTTCCCCCTGCTATATGAGGGGTATGTACGGCGTATCCTATGTTAAGTATGGCCGTCGTTCCCGCGCCGAGTTTTGAAATTTTTATGTCATTTGCGTAAGTCGTTCGCGAATACGGATGGACGTAATTTACGTTCACGTCGAAACCAATGACGTCCTAGCGACGTCATTTAGAGCAATGCACGCTGGGAAATTTTACGGACGGCGCATGCGCTGTTCGATCGACGCGGGGATGCACCTGATTTAAATTTTACACGCCCCCTACCCGCGGAATTTGAATTCCACCGGGGGATTTACAATACGCCGCCGCAAGTTTACAGGCAAGTGCTTTCTGAATAAAGCACTTGCCTCAAAAACTTGCGGTGGCGTAACGTAAATAAGATAGATTACGCAGATCTAAAGATCGGCTCACCTATCTGAATCTGGCCCATTATGTTTATGAGTTCTTAGTTGATACTGAGACCCTTAAATAGCCATTTTACAAAAGAGTAGTAGAAAATGAAAACGTAAAGGTTATGAAAATCTTTTGCAGCATTGTTTATGTACATAAACTGAGTGATAACAGAAATGTGTAGATCATTTATCTTTTGTCTGAGAACTTTTAAACACTGTGGAAGTTCTCCTCCTCTTGAAACCTAATCCTGAAGACACATGTAGGCATTGTTATTGGAAGAGTTTAATCCTGTAAGAGATATCCCATATTAATTATACAATGAAATGTTAACATGTTGTCTAAAAAGAAAAAAATGTCTTCACATTTATCTAAACGGATATATATATATATATATATATATATATATATATATATATATATATATATATATATATATATATATAAAAGGATATATGAATATTAAACCAATTTGAGTAAAAATGAGAAGGAACTTTATGTAACCTAATTATAACCATTGATTTCTCAAACATCTTGATCTGCAAATCTAGTCTATATGCTGCTGTTTTCCTTTATTTACAAGTCACAGGCAAATGTTTCTCTAGTGCTTCCAAAGTCAATCAATTAAATTGTGGGTCAGTTCAGTTGGTCTTATTGCAACACCCTTATTTGTGTTGTATAAAGAGAGAGACAAACATTGTATTATCGAGAGCAAAAGTATTTACTTACTGTGATAGACCAACACAAAGTGTGAAGTGGAAGTAAAATGATAAATGGTTTTCAATTTTTTTTTTACGAATAAATATGTGAAAAGTGTAGCATGCATTTGTATTGAGCCCCCCCCCCCCCCCCCCGAGTCAATACTTTGTAGAAATGGTGACCAATGGTCATCTGTACAAGAAGAGAGGGCAGATCTCATCAGTTGGGACACAGATGGAAATTATATTTCTGACAGAGGATCTAATCCTTCTTCAGACAATGCAAAAATAAATAAATTAAAGTAGGGTATGCTCCCCTTTTTTTTCTTTTTTCATTTACCTTACCCCTCTAAGCCCCTCTTTTCCACCTTTCATACTCTATCTTTACATCTAACCATGTACACTTTCTTTCTCTCTGTTTTGACACTTGATATCCCCAGAAAAATACATAATGAACATGGATCACAGTTCTAAAATTTGTTATAATGCCTATATTATGTTAAGTATGTATATTTCTTGTATTTCAGTGACTACTGGAAATGTACTTTGTAAAACTGTATGAAAAACTTTGTGTATTTGCTTCTTGTCTTACTACCACTAACACTATAATGTTTGTTCTCATGTTTCTCTTTTAAAAAGAATACTATTGGACTAAAAATATATATATACAATTAAAATTATTTTTAAATTATACTTCTCTTAACTTTATCACCACTAGTTAAGCAAAAATGATTTGCTTACCAAATGTCTGATCTTTTCTTTGCTTTAGATGGCTCTACCATAGTGCTTAAAAGCAGGACTTGGGAATTGAGGCCATCTGCATTTTTATTCTGAATTATGCTTAAATGTCCAATGTCTCCTTGAGTTAATATTTTGAAACCTGTTTCATATATCCTTCATTTAAGAAAAAAATAATTATCTCTTAAATTAAACGTAAAGCTTTATACAGCTGTCCTACAATTATCTGTCATTTCTCATATATAGAACAATTAAAGTTGTACAGGAAGGAAGCGATTTAACTTTGTTACTCACATGCAGTGTCTGCCATGTATTTGGGTTCATCCTTGACACAGATTCATGATGTGAAGTGAGCAGGCCTTACCATACTGACAAGTAAAATTACTATTATATTTAACTGTGAGATACATATTTTTTTTTTTTAACATACAATAGGGATATGAACAGATGCAGATTCGACTTAAAGGGAAATATAAATATTAAGCGTGTTATTTTGGGCAATCCTTATCAATTTTTTAAAATTCCTTTATAGGAATAGTAAAAACGTCAGACTGAAGACTGACACATTTATCTATTATTGTTCTAGGAAATTACTAAATCTTTTGTCACACTGGTAAGGGAGCAGCAATGGGGTGATATCTAAATTGTTTGGTCAGCAAGGGAGCCTGCCATAGACGGTAAGTGATAAAGTCACCAGCAGCAGGTTCACTAGTGGTCCTAAGAATTACTTTCAGTATGTTTATTGAGTTTTAACAGAATTAGGATAACATACAATAGCATTCTTGTTGTCGGCCTACTAGGCCTACATTCACAGTTACAAAACAAAAACAAAAGGAACAAGAGAGTAACAGTTACTTGCCCTAAAGTGTATAATGTTTAACACAAGCCATCAGTTGTAGGCTAGATGTCTACATAGGACAGTGAGATCAGTTCCTTTAGATCTGTGAGAATGAGTCCCTCATTTCCAGGGGGTTACCCTATGGTTTCCCACCTTAAGTTACCGGTGTCCTATGCTGAGAATTTCCCTTGGGATCACCAGAGGGGGTCAACCACCAGCACCGGGAGTTTCCCTACACTGTCCCACACCACCCCTTTGGAAACTCACTGTGGTAGTGCTTGACTCCTCCCAGGCCCTGTGACCCCCATCCGCAGAACTGCAACAGGCTGGCTGTGTATCAAGCCTGGTCCACTGCAGTATCATGCTTCTTAAAGGAACAAACCAAAAAGATTGTTTGGAAAAAAAGTTGGTAGGAATAATATTGGCAGACCAGCCTGCTTAGAACTTTTCCTGCTTCACTAATGAGGGGTGTAATTTCCCCTTCTCATGCAAAGAAGAGAGTGGGAGCAAAGTGTCCCCGAAAGAGAAAGTAAAGGGAGGGAGAGGAAGAGGAAGGGATAGAATTCCAGGAGCAACCAGTTATCTGTTCGTAATGCCCGGGCAGAGGGAAATATTGCACTAAGAAGCCCAGGGTTCCCAAATAGCTTAAAATTTTCCCGGTTTGTCCTGTAGTTTCACTACTATGTGCTCCTGTGCCATTAACCATGATATTTTTCTCTTGGCCCCCCTGAAAGACACAGTGGGAATGTTTCATGCCCTTGCAAGTGTTATCTTTGCTCCCAGGAGGATGTAAAACATTAGGGCTTGCAGGTATCCAGGAATCATAGGGATATTGCGGTTTCGGAGGGCAATGGTGGGGTCTGGACAGATTGTGGCACCTGATATCTTCCTCAGAGTGATTCTAAGAATTCAACCTACCTACTGCTTGGCTTTAATGTTCATCCCAGCATTTATCTTACAAATCTGGTCTCCCTTCTAACATGACGACATAAAAAAATCTCCTGCGTTCTTGTGTTTCGCTAAACATGGGTAGTGTAGTCCAGTCTTTAAAGCAAGGTCTATAGTCTTGCAGCCCTCCTCAGAACAATGTGTGTTCGCGTGGCTACAGAGAAAAAGAAAGTAAGGAGGGCACACCGACCTAGTGCATTACCGTAATAAAAATGTTTATTAAAATTAGAATAAAAGCAATGGTCCTACTCACAAAACGAGCGTATATGCTTTTCTGACAAACAAACTGGCTCTCCTGGCCCCTACAGGTGGGACTTGATGGCGAGAGGATCGAACGTCCCTTAAACTGCTGTCGCGTTTCTGGAGCGCACCCCTTTCTTCAGAGCCTAGGTGGTCCGTGGTCCATTTGCCACTGTTCTCTTTTACTGAACAGCCATAAAGCTAAGAGGATAAAGATTCAGGCTAGGGCATTTACTGGTTTAGGTACCAAACTCTGTTTAAGCCCCTGCAGTCTTGCTGACACACATTGGAGAGGGTGGTTGTACCATGCAGCATTATCATATGTCAAGGGGTTTCAGTTTTTGCATAGAAACTACGGGAGAATATAAACATAAAACCTGTTGTGCTCACCCTTTAAATAAATGTGTATAAGCAATTGTGCAGTAAAGAATCAAATTGTGTCAAAATTCAATCTCCAAATAAATAGATAACAATAAAGAAATCAACAAAATACATTCATGTGTATTAAATCCAAAAACACAAATGGTTCAAATAATATTAGTGAATAATTCCACATGATGAAAAAGGTCCTTCCACAGTGAAAAGTACTGATTGAATATTACACATGTGCACTCCTGTGCTTCAACACCAAATACAGCCTTTTACCAAAGATAACAGACCTCTAAATGAAGGTCATAAATGCATGAAAGATATCCAAGGCAATTGCCAGATAAGCATCCACAAATAGGCATCACATTTCCTGAAAGCATCATGTCTGAGGCATAGAAATAGGAAGAGAACAGACTCAAAGCTTAAAGGGTCACTAAAGGAAAAACATTTTTTGCTGAAATGACTGTTTACAGGGTATAGAGACATACAAGTTAACTGATTCCTTTTGAAAATGATTAAAAATAGATTCAATTCAATCATATAATGTGCCTCTAGTTTCACTTTCGCTTTTAAACTGGTTTCATGTTTCTGTGAAGTAAAGAGACCCACAGAACAAAAACAAACAAATCCAGGGCAGTGTTTTGTTTTTAAAATGAATCTGAGGAGTTTTAGACACACAGCTTGGACCACAGTGAAAAGCTGCCATGAGATTTTTCATAAGAAGCCAGACATGCAGGAAGTGTGGAGATCACAGCAGAATTACAGCTACTTCAAAGCAAAAACGAACAATGAGGAAATGAAACCAGTACTGCAGTAAGGTCAAGGAAGCTATTTAGCTAAAAAAATGTTTTCCTTTAGTGATCCTTTAATACTGTTATATAACATAGTGTGTCAGGTTGACATCAAGTTCAACCATAAGAAATAAAATAATAATAATATCGTACAATCACATATACCCAATTCTATACCCACATTTGATCCAGAGGAAGGCAAAAAAAAAAAAAACAGCAAAGCATGATCCAATTTGCTACAGCAGGGGAAAAAAATCCTTCCTGATCCCCCATGAGGCAATCGGATATTCCCCGGATCAACTTTACCTATAAATGTCAGTACCCAGTTATATTATGTTCATTTAGGAAAGTATCCAGGCCTTTCTTAAAGCACTTTACTGAGCTGGCCAGAACCACCTCTGCAGGGAGTCTATTCCACATTTTCACAGCTCTTACTGTGAAGAAACCTTTCCGTATTTGGAGGTGAAATCTCTTTTCATCTAGACGTAAAGAGTGCCCCCTTGTTCTCAGAGTGAATAAATTCAGTTCCTCTAATCTTTTCTCATAGCTGAGCTCCTCCATGCCTCTTATCAGTTTGGTTGCCCTTCTCTGCACTTTCTCCAGTTCCCCAATATCCTTCTTGAGAACTGGACTGCCTTCTCCAGATGAGGTCTTACTAATGATTTGTACAGGGGCAAAATTATATCCCTCTCTCTCTCTGGAGTCCATACAATACCTGTCCCCAAGAATGTGTTTAAAGCACGATGGCATTGCGCTGATTCTCGGCAACATGGTGCCGACATCTCGCACTCGCTGGAATAGAAAAAGCACATTCCAGCGAGCGCGTCATAGAAGCGACGAGGATCCGACTTGGATATGCCGTGGCATTTGGTATGAATCATGAGGGGGAACTCGACGCCAAATTTTAAATAAAAAAACGGCATGGGTTCCCCCCCAGGGGCATACCAGGCCCTTAGGTCTGGTATGGATTGTAAGGAGAACCCCCCATGCCAAAAAAACTGCGTGGGGACGCGTTTCGGAACAGCTCATCGAAATGTGCCACGCCTCTATGACACACTATGACACACTTCCCGTCCCCTTCCTGTTTGTGTTCCATGCTGGTTTTTGTCTCACTTCCTCTGACATCATGCCCAGGCTCCAGCACCATTGTGTTCCCTAAACACTCACAGCACAAGTTGGCTGTTATCTTGTGGACTTCCCTGGAAGCTTTATCATCAGACTGGGACTACCCTTGCACTAGAACATCTTCTGGACACACTTACCTGCTACATGCCTGCTTCATCCACCATCTTGTAAGTGTTTTTAACCCCTTTAGGGGATTTTAAAAGTTTTATATTTCTGCACTTAGAGGCGCCTTGTTTGTTTTTCTGTTCCCATTAGAGATTGCTTGTCTCCCTGAGTGCTGCCTAAAGTGTGTGAAGATCTGCTACCCTCTCCAACACAGACTTTATCTGTCAGGATTCAAATTCTTGGAGCGCCTTGGATATACACATTTTTCTGGATTAAACTACACTAAGCTTCCATATTTGATGTTGGTCAATATTTTTCATATGTTGAATGCATGTTTGTGTAGGCCTCATTCTATAGCCTTTGGGCCAGATTCTGAAAGGACATACGACGGCGCAGCGCCATGTATGCCGTCGTAAGTCCTAATCCGACCCGTCGTAGCTATGCGCCTGATTCTTAGAATCAGTTACGCATAGATATCCATTAGATCCGACAGGCGTAAGTCTCTTACGCCGTCGGATCTTAACTGCATTTTTTTTTGACCGCTAGGTGGCGCTTCCGTCGAATTCCACGTCGAGTATGCAAATTAGCTAGATACGCGAATTCCCGAACGTACGCGCGACCGACGCAGTAAAGATACAACGTTTACGTTAGGCTTTTCCCGGCGTATAGTTGCCCCTGCTATATGAGGCATAAGTGCGGCGTAACAATGTTAAGTATGGCCGTCGTTCCCGTGTCGAAATTTGAAAAAGTTACGTCGTTTGCGTAAGTCGTCCGTGAATGGGGCTGGACGTCATTTACGCTCACGTCGAAACCAATGACGTCCTTGCGGCATACTTTGGAGCAATGCACACTGGGAAATTCCACAGACGGCAAATGCGCCGTTCCGCAAAAACATCAATCACGTCGGGTCACAGTAGTTTTACATAAAACACGCCCCCCTGATCCAAATTTGAATTAGGCGGGCTTACGCCGGCCGATTTACGCTACGCCGCCACAACTTACGGAGCAAGTGCTTTGAGAATACAGCACTTGCCCGTCTAAGTTGCGGCGGCGTAACGTAAATCTGATACGTTACGCCGCCGCAGAGATACGCCGCTGGACGTGAATCTGGGCCTTTGTGTGTACTATCCTATGGTTGTCTGGCTGGCTACATTTCTCCAGTGTACACTTCTAGCAGCTGGCATCTATTTGTGTTAGAGACATGAAGGAATAAAGAGTGGCTACCACTTTACTCACATTTGCTCTTGTAGGTTTAAATATTGCTGGTTGCTGAATCAACCAAACCCTGCTTTCTCCTTTGAACCTTGATGAGCACTAGGTCACTGGTTAAGACAAGTCCTATCTTCATCTTCATGTTCATGGCATTGGTAGACAAATGGTGCTGGTTTCCAGGCAAGCCATGTCATGCCTTCATTTTCATTGAATAAGATGTATGAAACGGGTGATTGTTTTTTCAGGTGAACCACTTTCTTCCCCATGGGAAGAGAGGTGGCTTAACATTGAGAAAGCCAAGTTCTTCTCTCACAAAAAGATAAGGTATTTCCAGACCTGTTGCCTGGGGAACCAAGCCCTGTCTTCTCCCTTATAAGACAAGGAGAGTCTGGTCACCAGGTGAACCAAGCTTCACCTTCTTACTTGGGGGTTGAGGTGTGGTTGGGCATTAGGCAAGCCAAGTTCTGACTTCTCCTATGTAAGGTGAGGTGTGGCTGTGCTTGTTTCTTGCCAAGCTCCACCTTTTCCCTTGTGGGATAAAAAGCTGATTTTAAGAAAAAAGAATCGAGCCTCGCCTTTTCCCTCACAGGATGTGAGGCTGGGCAAGTCAAGTTCTGTGATCTCTTACAAAGGATGAAGAGTTACTCCACATTCTATCTTGTTGGACAAGGGGTGCCTGGTCATCAGGTAATCAAGTTTCACCTTCTCCTCATGAAAAGAGGAGTGGCTGGTCATTGAGCAAGAGAATGCAATGTGAGCAGGCTTCTTGCCTGGTGAGCAAAGCCTTGTCTTACCTGTAGTGGGAAAAAGGGTGGCTGGTCACCAGAATAACCAAGCTTTGCCTTCTACCTTATAGGAGGGGTTGCTAGGCATTATGAAAGCCAAATGCTGTCTTCTTCCTTATAGTATCAGGCTGTCAGCGTTGTTGCTACTGCAAATGTACAAGGGTTGTCTGATTGGCAAGAGAACTAAAACCTGTCTTGGGATGGGGAAGTATTGGGTAAGCTGAATTCTGTCTTATGCATAGAATGAGGGATGTCTGAGCTGAACTTCAGGTATGCCAAGCTTTGCTCCTACCTCCATGCACATTTTTGTCCCCACCAGTTCACTCCCATTTCAGCGGTGCAGCAGATTCACTCACCTTAGTCTGCTCACCCCAGGGCAGTGAGAGCAGGATGCTCTCAAACGAGTCAGCTCTCCCCAGGGATTAGATCAGCCAGGCAGGCATACCCACCCCCAGCCTCAGCTCTCCGCTCGCTCCTGGTGACTCGCGATCTGCCTTCCCCTGGCTCCCTCCTTCATCCCTCCTTCCACGGCAAAGGTAAGCCCCTGGTGCACAGGGCTATCCCACCTCCCTGAGCTCCGCTGGCGGCCATCCTTTTCAGGATAAGCCACGGCGACGGCCCTCACGCCACCATGTGGAATGATTCCCGGCGGCCAGGTTTAGGAAAGGCCACGGCTTCACCCGCGGCCTAGCAGTGCGCCGCACCGGCTACCTCCAGCAGCACACAAATCCCCCCCTTGATCCCAGCAGCATCCCCCAGCCATCGCCAGACACCCCAGAGTCGCATTCCCCCTGCACAATCTAGCCACATAGCTCCTGACTCGCTGACAGGTTGACATCCAGAGCTGCAATCATCGGCTCTCCCCCGGCTTCTCCCCCGCTCTCTCCGGCTCTCCCCCGGTCTCCCGCTCCCCCCTGGTCCTCCGTTCACGGCCGATACCCCAGCCGGCCCCCCCTCACACCCCCCAGATACCACCGAGTCCATATTATCCCGCTAGTGGTTCGTGGCGCCCACATCCACAGCCAGGAAAGTCCGCGGGCCGCGGCTTCAACCGTGGCCTAGTGTGGATTCCCGTGATTATCAAGCCTAAACCTCCCCTTCACTACTCTTTCCAGTACTTGATCCAGGGCCACGTCCGATCGCCCCAAGGGGGGTCAGGAAGGAATTTTTTCCCCTGCCACGGCTCATTGGCATAGCACGGACAGGAGTTTTTCGCCTTCCTCTGGATCAACCAGGGAGGTAGGATTCAGTGAATCGCCCTCCCGTCATTTAATGAACCCCCCCCCCCTTATCGGCATCTGCCCCCCAGTGCGCCAGCAACTATGACTAAACTGAGTTACTTGGCTGCAACCATATGGGGACTAAAGCCATTTGCCTCAATATTACCAGCCGCCACCAAAAAAGTCTTAAGGTGTGATTGACTGTTTAGAATCGATCGACGATCAACAGTCAAACACTACACCTGATTATCCAAACCTAAAGCGCATATCATGCCCTCTGGTCATTACAAGATCAGCAGTAAGACACCAAGCAGAAATTCATGATCTCATCCTACAATGCGATTTAGACTGCCTCTTCATTACAGAAAGCTGGCTCACAGCTGACTGTAACACCATTCTAGGTGAACTGGTGCCATATAACTATCCCATAATAACAGAAAACAGAGTGGGGCAAAGAGGCGGAGGCCTGGCAGTGATCCACAAGAGTTATCTCTCGATCACTAAACCAGTCCTTCAAAATACACTTCCATTCATGGAAACCCTCTCCCTACAGCTTCAAACAAACCCCCAGGAGACCGTCCATATTTTACTTTGCTATAGACCACCAGGTCCAAAATCGCAGCTTCTCACATCATTAACAGAATTTGTTTCCACTTATACACTAAACAGAAAACATCTTTTGCTGCTTGGGGGATCTCAACCTTTGGGCCAACTCCTCACAGGATCTCGTGGCCGTCGCCTGCATTGACCACTTGGAAGGACTAGGTCTGCAGCAACTAATATGTGGGCCCACGCATGCTTCTGGTCACACGCTCGATCTTATTTTCAGACAAGATCTGGAAGTAAAAATTCTGGAAAATGAGCCGTTACCATGGACAAACCACCACGTAATCAAATTCCTGATTACCAAAAATGTCCCTTTGACAAAAACACCAAAACCAGTGACAACACACTGGACCAGATCTCAGAAGAAGCTCCATTTGGAACTCTTCAAAACAACATTAGGGAACAAAGTAAAAACAATCCATTCACATCACTTAGCCACGGAAACCCTGGATGCCATTAACACAGCTCTACTACAGTCAGCCGACTTAGTAGCGCCCAAACGCAAAACCTGCATCCGGAAAATCAACTCCAGCTGGTTTAACGACCAGCTGGCATTGTTTAAGCAAGAACGCAGAAGAGCGGAAGCAGCTTGGAAAAGAAGCACCACAGACGAAAACCACGACATCTACGAGGAAATAACAAAAAAATACCACAAAGAAATTTTCAAGGCCAAAAATAATCATTTTTCCAAGATCATCACCAATGCCCTAAATCATCCCGGTGAACTCTTCAAGCTTGTCAGCCAGACCATGAATCCAGTCTGTCTAGAAGCTCCCAATTCAGATACCCAAGAATTTTGCAATGAATTATCGGATCATTTCGTTAACAAAATCGAAAGGATCCGTGAAAGCATTCAGCAAAACAGCACCCCCCCCAATCCCCCTGAGTCACCCGCCCAATCCCCACAGGAATCAGGCCCAATCAACAATGTTTACTCTAAAACCCATCTCCATCGAGGCCACAAAAAATATCATCAGCGCCCTGCAAAATAGCACAGCGCCAAATGATATTATCCCCACCAAACTGCTTAAGGAATGTGCCGATATTCTGGCACCATCTATCAAGCAGCTGATTAACCAGTCATTCAGGGAGTGCACAGTGCCCACCCTGTTGAAACAAGGTATAATCAAACCCATCCTAAAGAAACCCACTCTTGAACCCAAGGACCCTGAACATCATCGTCCCATAACAGGTCTGAACGTCTTCTCCAAGGTAATGGAGAAAGCGGTGGTACAACAGCTGCAACAGCATTTAGACACCCATAATTTGCTTGATCCTTTTCAATCGGGTTTACGTCCAGGGCACGGGACGGAAACAGCATTGCTCAAAATATGGGATGATGCTCTCGAGGCCGCAGACGAAGGAGAATCTTGACTTCTAGTACTGTTGTACCTCAGCGCAGCTTTTGACATGGTAGACGACAAACTATTGCTGACTCGGCTAGCTGAAGTAGCCAAAGTCGCGGAATGTGACTTATCCTGGTTCTCCTCCTTTTTGGAAAACTGATCACAAGTAGTGAAACTGGGACCGTTCATTTCTGAAAACCGCACGGTGTCATGCGGAGTCCCTCAAGGATCCCCTCTGTCCCCGGTGCTGTTTAATATCTATCTTCGCCCCCTTTTTTAAATCATCAGCAGCCAAAAGCTGCTCTACCACTCTTATGCGGATGACACACAATTGTACTTTTGCATCTGCAACAAAAACGATCATCATCTTGGTCTAGAGAAATGCCTCTCTTTGATAGAGAACTGGATGACAAACAGTTTTCTTAAACTCAATGGCTCAAAAACAGAACTCCTCCTGTTTCACGCCAATCGAAAGAATCAACCGGCAATTCTGGGCAAAAGAATCATCACCCCTAGCACCAAAGTCAAAAGTCTCGGAGTCATCTTTGACACCAACATGACAATGGATGCACAAATAGGGTCAGTAGTCAGCGGATCCCACCATCTGCTGCGCCTACTACGCAGACTTATTCCATTTATTCCCAAAGAGGACATAGCAGTGGTGGGAACAATTGTTAACTCCAGACTGGACTATGCAAATGCCCTTTACCTCGGACTCCCAAAGTACCAAATTACTCGCCTGCAGGTCGTTCAGAATACGGCCGTGCGACTGGTGACGGGGAAAAAACCTTGGGAATCAATCTCACCCTCACTGAGAAGCCTTCACTGGCTGCCAGTGAAAGACAGAATCACTTTCAAAGCACTCTGTCTGACACGAAAATGTATTTTGGGAAATGCACCCAAATATCTATGCAAAAAAATAAAGGCTTACAACCCCAATCACAATCTGCGATCCTCCAACCAAAATCTACTCCAAATCCCCAAAACCAGATACAAGTCCAAAGGAGAAAGAAAATTTGCTCTCCTGGGCCCTCGACTTTGGAACACTTTACCAACCTCCATTCGGTTGGAGGAGAACCACTTGGCCTTTAGGAGAAAGATCAAAACCCATCTCTTTTGAGGTCAAAGGAGAACTGGTTAAACAAGCACCCAGAGGCGATTCAGTTCGCATGTGCAGCGCTATAATAGTTTTTCACTCACTCACTCACTCCATGGGATTCCTTTGTTTCCAGGCTTTTTATTTTCCTTTATTTTCACCTGATGATTGAGGCCTCGTACACACGACGGGACCTGTCCGATGAAAACGGTCCGCGGACCATTTTCATCGGACATGTCCGCTGGGATAATTTGGTCTGATGGCTGTACACACCATCAGACCAAATTCCCCACGGACAGGATACGCGGTGACATGGCCGCGCCGTGGCCGCGACGATGACGCGGCGACGTGCGCGACCCTGGAAGGTCAATGCTTCCACGCATGCGTCAAATCACTTGGAGGCATGCAAGGGCTTTCGGCCAAGCTGACATGTCCGGTGAGTCATACAGACGACCGAACATGTCCGACGGACAGGCTTCCAGCGGACATGTTTCTTAGCATGCTAAGAAACATTTGTCCACTGGAAACCTGTCCGCTCGCCCGGGAATCCAGTCCAGTCGCCGTACAGACGACTGAACATGTCCACGGAAACTGGTCCACGGACCAGTTTCAGCAAACATGTTCGGTCGTGTGTACGAGGCCTAACACACTTTCTGGTCAATAACACACTTTCTGTCCTAGAGTGATAATTCTTACATCATTGTATCTACGGAGAAGCAGTGTTGTCACTCTAGGTTGCTCCCCTTATTTGGACTACAAACACATGCATCTCTCCATGTATCCATTAAATATGGATATGGGCAGTCCACAAAAGATAGCTGAGAAAGCCAATATAATTGTCTGGGGTTTCAGCTCAATAAACAGGAAGTTACAAATGCACAGGATTTCTGACAGCATCAACAGTTCTCTTTCTATGCTTGCAAAAAAATGTATTATGCCACGTACACACTACCGTTTTTTATGACGAGAAAATATGCATTTTTTAACTTGGTCATTAAAAATGATCGTGTGTAGGCTCCAGAGCATTTTTTTTTACGTGAAAAATCGGCATTAAAAATTTTGAAAATGCTCGAAATTTTCACGTCGTTTTTCACGTCGTGAAAAACGGTTGTGTGTAGGCTTTAACGACGGGAAAAAAATGCGCATTCTCAGAAGAAAGTTATGAGACAGGAGCACTTGTTCTAGTAAAACTAGCATTTGTAATGGAGATAGCACATTTGTCACGCTGTAACAGACTGAAAAGCACGAAGACTGAAAAGCGCAAATTGTCTCTCACCAAACTTTTACTAACACAAAATCAGCAAAAGCAGCCCCAAGGGTGGCGCCATCCGAATGGAACTTCCCCTTTAAAGTACCGTCGTACGTGTTGTACGTCACCGCGCTTTGCTCAAGCATTTTTTTTCACAATCGTGTGTATGCAAGGCAGGCTTGACAAGAATCACGTCGAGAAAAACTGTTTTTTCTAGGACATTAAGAACGGTTGTGTTTATGCGGCATTAGGCTTAGAAAAAGAAAATGAATTCAGCCACCACATCTAAAGCTGCAAGATATTAAATTGTTGTTGCTGAGCTTTCATTCTTTGGCTGTTGAGTGGGGGTGGGGGCATTGTTGACTTTAAAAACAAAGAAGCAACAATAACTGTTAAAAAGGATCTTATGCAAATAATGCCCATGAAACTGCTGGACCTAGATGTCCGTCCCCACTCCTCTCTCAAACGCTTCCATTCCAAGTGTCAAGCCTTCACTGACATTATTGCTTCATCTTCAGAGAAAGCTTTAATAACATCCACACTCACCCCCTTTTGTCCAGTTGGTCACTAGCCCTCCTCCATTCCCAAAGGGTGCACACGACCTCCCTCCCTTTATGTACTTCACCTATCCTTCACTGGTGCACTGGTGCATTATTCCCTCCCTTACCACCCCCCGTACTTTTTGGCTATACAGTGTTTTTCATGATAGTTCCCCCCCCTCATTTTCCCCTTACTCCCCCTCCTCTTTCCTCCCACATACCCCTTCCTCATTTCCTTCCCCCCTTCTTAAGTAAACATCACTTCTATTAGTCAGGTATTTAACTATTATCTGCAATGCAGCTCCTAGGAATATGTGCATTATATCTCTAAGTTCAAATTCCATAGGTAGTTCTATTGTGGAGCTCCCTGTTATAATAATAATAATAATGCTTACACTTATATAGCGCCAATTACAGCGATGCCGCTGTGTCTAAGCGCTGATAATGGTTGTCATTATTACCCAACTCAATGGTACTCAATGGTATAACTGTCTACTTGGAGACTCTACATATTGTTTGTTGCTGCAATTCTAAATAAAATAAAATATATAAAAAAAAAAAAAAAAAAAAAAAGACTAGCAGTTATCTTTAAACTTTTTTTAATAGTGGGGGAAAAAAGATGTATATAAATTCATACTCTAGACATATTTGTACAACAGTTCATTCTAATATGAATTGTAAGATTGAAGCTAAAATAAAAAGGGCATGTATATAACATAAAGTTTTTTTTGTTTGTTTGTTTTTTGTTAATCAACTGCAGTCACAGCCACAGCCAGTGAAATAATCAATAAGTCCTTATAATAATGTTCTGATGGATCATCAACCTCTACATTTAGAATGAAAAGCTTTGTAGGCATTTGCTTCACAGTTACATAAAACAGATTTAAAAATGACATAACACAGAGTAGTGATGATAAAGATGAAAACATTTTCTACTGTACTTCATCTGCAATATGTAAAACGAACATTTCTACTTATTATATTATGGAGAATACGTACTGGGTTGTTTTCAACCAAGCTGGGGCAACATGAGAAAGACATTATTTTAATTAAAATACAGATGGCCCTAACATTTCTAGTGAACAGAAGTAAAGGAATGTTGTTTTTGTAAATAATCAGGATAAATGTTCCATAGTATAGACAAGAAATTACACAGATCTATCTGTACAAAGACCTTTTGATCACAAAGTATATTATAACCTTGAGAAGGCTAGTCTAGTTCTGGGAAATAGAAAAGAGGGCTTTCTTTTTGCCCTGGTTCAGGAAATCATTGGCAAGAAACATAAGTCTTCTAAAGTATGATCAGTGAATTATACCTTCCTAATATGGAAAAATCATACACAGTAATATGTTACTAAACGTAAGTCAAAGTATTTGTATAGGGAGCGCTCAGATAACAAAACTGCAGCAGCAGAATAATGGTACTGCATTTCGTCAGAGAAACCAGTCAGATCCTAAAATTTGCATGTTCTGTAATAAATGCCCTGAGCTCTAGCTAGGTACCTGCGCAAATGTTTTTTTTTTTTTATGTTTGCATTAGCATTTATTCCCTAGAGCAGTGCTTGGCCCCCGATGCCATTTGTTTGACAATCCCCTGCATATTAGCCTTGAAATTGGTCAGAATATATTTTCAAGATTTGGTAACACTGACTTAAATAGAGTTCAGTTTAAAAAACCCTTCACGCCGACAATACGCAAATATGAGGCCTTGGCTTAGGTACAGTGAGTGATAAAATCTTTTAAAGCTCAGTATCTACAGCATAATTATTTATCCTTTGTACCTGGACTTCCTACCATGTTTTTTTCAAAGATTACTTTTTTCTTTTAGAAAATCTAGCAAATATCTAGGATTATATTTAGCTTGAAGCGGCACAAATAGTTACATCTTACGCAGATATAGGAAATGCATTGCGGATATCATAACTAGAAACATACATAAACATATGTGACTAGAAGGGATGTGACAGTTTAAGGAATCCATAGCTTGCAGACACCATGATTAAGTGCAAATTGGTAGAGAAGCCCAGCATTTCTAATTACAAAATAGCATGTGAGACTCCATTCAAACATAACCTTTCAGCAAAGAATCCTGGACGTGTACAGCTATTCCAGATGTGCCTATAGATGAAATAAATGCAGTGATTGTTAGCAGATTGATAGCAGAAGTGAATGACTGGAACCAAATTCAGAGATGTTAGATGGATATGGCACCTGCAGGCTCCATGACTGTGCTGACCGCCCAAGGGACCAACGCGTTTTACATTTAGACCATCTATCATGCATCTGTAAAACAAGAGCCTGAAACACCAGTGGCAGGAATGAAAAACATGGTTTTATCATTGAATAAGCCAGATGATTATATCATAAATTAGACAAGGAATAGTCAGCACCTAAGGAAAGGGTAAAATTCATTTTTACACTGTGAGACTAAAGTAATAGTATGACTTCTTCTAACTTATTTTTCTGTTTACAAGAGAATACAATTGCGCATTGATTGATTAAGATATCATTATTATGTTCACAGAATATATACAGTATGTAGGTGTTAAATGTTTTGTGTATCAATGGCCTTGTCTCACAGTAATTTTTGGGGAATTTCACTTGACAATTGTCTGTAAATAAGGCTCAAAACCATAGGTTGGTTTTCAATAGAAACCCACAAAGAGACTTTTGTGCCAAGTAGTCTGCAGAATGCAAAAAATGAATGTGGGACAGCAAACCTGACCAGAAAGTGAATTACTTGATACATGGGAATCCTTCCTAATTGACCAATTGCAGAGGTGACTTCTTGGTGTTGAGCATTTATTTGGTGCAAATGTGTTTTCCAGAACAGGCCTGAATGTCTGAAAGTCATATGAAGTACTGGTAGATATGTACCTTGTTTTACAGGTATGTTATCTCTGTAAAGAAAAGAAAATTGTAAGCCAACTAAAACAGGAAGATATTCACCAGCAATATATACCCACTGCACTCATAACAATTATGACCTTTGGATGGGTGCTAGCAGTAGAGATGCTCAGTTTGCAGCAGAACTCCCGAACAGGGGAAAAGTTCTGCCCCAAACTGCAAACTCAATTGAAGTCTATGGGAGCCAAACATGAGAAATCAAAAGTCCCCATTTTAAAGACTTATGGGAAAAAAGAAATGCACCTAAGTCTGTAAAATGGAAAAGAGTACCGCTCCAAGCCCTGCGACCTATGCTGTGCTCCCGCCCTGTAGTACTGACAGATGCAGACTCTGCGCTGATCCGTGGAAAAAATAAATGTTCCTGGACTGCTGCACTCTCATAGGCGATTTACTGAAACAAAATGAACAAAGGATAAAATCCAAAGCTGTATAACCTCCAAAAATTCATGCAACACTGCAATCAATGGTAGAAAGTGGACATAGGGGACAAAAAAGCTAACATGTTTCACTTTGGATTTTATGCTTTGTTCATTTTGTTTCAATAAATCGCCTATCAGAGTGTGGCAGTCCAGGAATATTTCTTTTTTCCACGGATCAGCGCAGAGTCTGCACCTGTCAGTACTACAGGGCGGGAGCACAGCATAGGTCGCAGGGCTTGGAGCGGTACTCTTTTCCATTTTAAAGACTTAGGTGCAAGTATTTGGCCATACAAAAAGGGGTATGGGTGTCCAAGTAGTGCCCTGGGGACATGTATCAATGCAAAAAATAAATAATGAAAAATTATTGTTTTTAAATAAGCAGTGATTTTAATAATGGTTAAAGTGAAACAATAAAACTGAAACATTTCTTCAAATATAGTGCCTGGGGGATCCTCCTAGTCTGCCTGTAAAGTGGCACATATGTAGCATGTATTAAACCTGCTGCAGAAAAAAAAAAATTTCGAAAGAAAAAAAGCGAGTGACATTTAAATTGACTTGCGGTTGCAATTTCAGGCACCCAGCTATTTAAAAAAATAAAGAAAAAAACACCATGCCAAAAATGGGGCCCCCAGATCTCGGCCTCCTGGCAAAGTCACACCCTGCCAACATCACAAGGGCAGCAGGCATCAAATCTACATTGGGGGGACATTGTTTTTTTAATCGTTTTTAATAAAGGAATTGTCAAAAACCTGTCTATTGTTTATATTTATTTTTTACACTTTTTTGGGTGAATGGGTAGGGGTACAATGTATCCTATACTCATTCACAAGGGGAGGACTGGGATCTGGGGGCCCCTTTGGTAAATTGGGGTTCCAGATTCTGATAAGCCCTCTGCCCACAGACCCCCACAACCGTAACCCAGGGTTGTGGGAAAGAGAACCTTGTCCCCATAAAAGCACCCATCCCCCCATGTTGAAGGCATGTTGCATGGTACAGTTCAGGAGGGGGGGGGGCGCTGCCCACTAAGTCAAATCTTTGACTGAAGCGAGATGTCATTCATTTAGCAGTTGTATTACCATGACTGCTAAATGTGACATCTTTCCACTCAGGCAGGTTGTTAGGAAGCAAGTAGTCACTGGCTTCCTAGCAACCAGTGGCGCATCCCTGCATGATGGATTCAGATGTCAACTGGGGATTATTATCTGACAGCTAAATGTAAACAAATTGTTGTGGTATGCAAATTGTTGTGGTATCCAAATAAATTGAAAACCCAACTTTTGAGTAACGCACCGAAGACCCAGTCAACAATACATCAGATAGAAAGGAGACACAAAGCAGCGCCTTCTGAGCGTAGCAAGTGTATTTAATATTGGAAATGTATTAAAACATATAGATAACCTACTCACATGTCTGATGTAGGTAAAAGCATAGTCAATTATAAAGGGTTCATCCGCGGGGGTCCCGGAGAAGACGAGATGTCCTCATGCTGGCATGCAGTGTCCTAGTCCGTACTGCAGCGGCGATGGGAACCAAAGGCGCCCTCGGAACTGAAGTGCGCGGTACAGGTCTATGCCTGAAGAAGAGACTTGAAAGCCTCAAACGCGTGCACCTCCCGCGCCCGGATGTGAAGTCGGCAGCAACAGCAGCACACAGTGGAGACCTGTACCGCGCACTTCAGTTCCGAGGGCGCCTTTGGTTCCCATCGCCGCTGCAGTACGGACTAGGACACTGCATGCCAGCATGAGGACATCTCGTCTTCTCCGGGACCCCCGCGGATGAACCCTTTATAATTGACTATGCTTTTACCTACATCAGACATGTGAGTAGGTTATCTATATGTTTTAATACATTTCCAATATTAAATACACTTGCTACACTCAGAAGGCGCTGCTTTGTGTCTCCTTTCTTGTTGTTCTACAGATTGCTTCATCTGTCAGCTGGCAGCCGTCTAAGCAAGGCATCTTTTGGTTATTTAGTGCTGTGGACATTTTATTGATGGACTATAGTAATTCCATATGAGCACTATATTTTCACTTTTGGATACTCTCAAAATTTGTTTGGAGTTCTATTGTTCCCATCTTTTATCCTTTGTTTATCGTCTACAGAGACATCTATAGGGAGTGCGCTTGATACTATGTTTTTTTGTAACAATACATCAGATAGTTGCTACTTGGCAACGCCTTATAAAATCTTTTAAAGAGAGACCACCATCACATTTTTCTTTAGTCAATAAAGTGTAGGACAATCAAGGTCATTGGCACCTTCAGTTATACTTAATAATGAGAGATCTTAATGGTCTGAAGTAGACTGGGCCAGTGATGGCGAACCTTGGCACCCCAGACATTTTAGAACGACATTTCCCATGATGCTCTGGCACTCTGCAGTGCAGTTGAGCATCGTGGGTAATATAGTTCCAAAACATCTGGGGTGCCAAGGTTCGCCATCACTGGACTGGGCAATAAATGAATTAGGAGCATTTAACATTTGTATAATATTTTTAGAATTACTATTTTTATTACATTTTTCTTTTCCTGCCCAGAAGAGCAACGTAGATGGGAGTTGATTATTTTACTGTATTTTGTCACCAACAAAGGGTTGCAATACAGATAAGGAATCACAGTCATAAACATATGCTTTTGACAAGTTTAGAATAATATGTTTACAGTTAGATCAACCATGCACATAACTAACAGTAACAAGAGGTATTGCCTCTTGTAGAGTAATAGAAAATTTGACATTATAAACAGAAGTCAAGGTAAGTAATGGTAAGAAGAAGGAACAGGGAGGAGTGCCCCAGGGTAACATAAGAATGGGTTATCATAAGAATGTTGTTAGGGTATAGCATAGTACAAATATTAGGGAGTAACAGATGGGAAGGGCAGTTATAGCTCAACAGTAGATCGGTCCTGGGGTGAGGAAGAAAAAAATGTAATTCATTTTTAATTGAGTTAAGTAAGGGAATGAAGTTAGCTTGGTAAAGTGTCAGTGAGTAAGGGGGTCAATGTAAATGTAATCCTTAGATATTGAATTTCTTTCTTCTGCCACATGAAAGGAAACAATGGTTGTGCTGATCCCTAGAGGATACTGTAATATTTAATATCTCAGATTTTGAAAGAGAAATCTTTAAAATAGATAGGGCCAAATCCACAAAGATCGTGCCTAACTTAATTTTTTCCATTTAAGTTACACTGCCCTAAAATTTCTACCTAAGTGCCCGATCCACAAAGCACTTACCTAGAAATTTTGGGCTGTGTAACTTAAATTCCGCCGTCGCAAGGCGTTCCTATTCAAATGGGGGCGATTCCCATTTAAATTAGGCGCGCTCCCACGCTCCCTATAGCAGTCTTGAAAATTCATAACAATGTAAGTAGAGGAGTGGACCATTGCACCCATTGCATCATTTATTTTAGCAATGTATGCTGATGAGTTTTTGGCCCTTTGTGCTCTCATTTTCCTCCTTTAACACCACATTAATAGGGATTCCTTAGTACTGTATTGAAGGCATACTTTGACTCTTGCTCTAAAAGTGTTTTTTTAGTATGCATCATTTTAAAATTAAAGCATAGAATGAGACAGGTTCTGTTATGAATTTTCTTAGTTATGCATTTCCTGAAGTATCCTATAGACATGTACTATGCTTTCATTCTTTTTCTTAAATCTAATGTCTGTCAAAATGCCTCTGATATAGGTCTTGCAGTGTTCCCAGACAATTGCCAGAGGAGTATCAGAGGTGTCATTTTGATCTAAGAAGGGATTATTTTTGTCTTAGATAAAATAAATAATTTAATCTCCAAGAGGATTCTCTTGGTGGGATTTCTGATAGGTGGATAGTAAAAGTTGTTGGGGTATGGTCTGAAAGCGTGATCATTTTCTTAGATGTAGAGGTGAGGGATTCTAGTAACCGGTTGTCAAATATATAATCTAACCTCACATATGTGTTGTGAACATTTTTTTAGGGGTTCTGTACATGCCATGCATTTACTAAGTGTATCTGCTGTAATATTTTTTTACTAGAAGTTAAATAGGAGTTGGGTGTATAAGGAGATTTTGAAGTTTTGTCTAACTCCAGGTCTACATTAAAGTAAAATCTCTCACTACAATACGTTTGCCCTCATGAACTCATAAGGTGTTTAGAGCCTTTTTTAGAAAGGAGATGTATTAGAAATGTAGACATTGGCCCAAATGCATTTAACATTAAATAATGATCCTTTGAGGAATAAAAAAAAGGGGTCAGACAAAGATATGTCAGACGTTAGAACTTTTAGTGTAAATATTGTGTCTCTATCCAAACCAATGGCTGCTCCTCTTACATATTTTAGTGAAGAATCTCTGTAGAACCAAGCTGGAATATACTTAACCTCCCTGGCGGTATGATTCTGTCTGGAATTACATACCAAAAGCGGTACAATTATTTTGCAAGGAAATTGGCGTTTTATACTGTAGGCCTGTAATTTTTAGAAATAACTCACTTAAATCTGACCAAGCAAGAGTCTTGTAGGCATCCCTGGTATGATTTTTTTTTTTAAAACAAAATTATAAATTATAATATAATAAATAATTATAAATAATTATAACAAATAATAATATAATTATAATAAAAATTATTCAATAATGTAATCAACTCAAAATCACTGAAATTTGCAGTTGCAGAATTGTCGCTGTCATTATTTTTTTTTTAGCAAATCGCTATCGCACATTTCTGCAAGTGATTATAATTTATTATCGCTGTTTTCTAGCTGATCTAAAACCATTTTTGACATAAAGGGACACTTTTGGACAATCTACAGTTTTTAGGCAGAAATGAAATTTTTTATTATATAAAAGTACATGTAGGGCACTGGGCAGACCACTAGGGACAAGGGGGGTGTGTATTTTTTACATACAGTACTGTAATCTATAAGATTACAGTATACTGTATGTAACGTGTTTGTTTACTTTTTTGAATTTGGCGCCGTTCTCCGCCCCCGTGCGTCATAACGTCGCAGGGAACGGAGATCGGCGGCACACGGGGACTGTGAATCGAGCGAGGAGGTCCCGCTCGCTCACACAGCGGGGTGGCATCGCTGGATCCAGGGACAAGGTGAGTAACTTGCCTGTGGATCCAGCGAAAGGTAAGCCGCGCCGCTGCACGTCCACCCCGAGCGTGACTCGGGGATACCGATCTTACCATTGAAAACCAACCCCGAGTCACGTTCGGGTTTACCGCCAGGGGGGTTAAGCCTTGTACACACAATCGGATATCTGATGGAATCTGATCCGATGGATTTTTTCGTCGGATATCTGATGAAGCTGACTTTCATCAGTCTTGCCTACACACCATCAGTCAAAAATCCGATCGTGCCAAAACGCGGTGACGTACAACACTACGACGAGCCGAAAAAAATGAAGTTCAATGCTTCCGAGCATGCATCGACTTGATTCTGAGCATGCGCGGATTTTTGTCCGATGGAGGTCCACACAGACGATCAGATTTTTCTATCGTTTTTTTATCCATAGGAAAAATTTAAAACATGTTCTATTTTTTTTCACCGATGGAAAAAAAACTATGGGGCCCACACGCGATCGGTTTGTCCAATGAAAATAGTCCATCGGTCTGTTTTCATCGGACAAACCGATTGTGTGTACACGGCTTTAGAGTATTAGGTGGGTCACCTGCAGGAAGACCACATTTTAAGGATGATAACTCTGCTCACATGGGGTATTTGACCACTTCTGCTCTCACACCTGTTTTCTGCTCTCACACCTTATGGTCTAGAGCACGTTTCACATAATACATATATTGTTTTTTTAAGGACAAACAAGGCTTTCTTTTTTGTGAATATTGTCTTGCAATAATATTTTTTTTTCCGCATTCCTTGGACAATTAAACGATGTGTGCTGTTTTTTGTTTGTTTTGTTTTTTAAGAATGAAATGTCATTTGCCAAAACGTTTCTCCTTTTTAAATGTCAGTGTCGCTGCAGCACATTCTGTAGATTACAGAGATACGCCTCTTCGCAGGCAGGATAAAGAAACTCCCCAATTTAGAAGAATCAGGCATTTTTAATGTTCTACTTTAAAAAAATCACTGCTCCTGGCCAAATGGAACATTAAACATTTTCTAAACTGAATGGGGTTTGCCAAACCCTGCTCAAACCAAACCCAGGGCAGTGTGGTTCATCCCTTGTTCCAACCTAAAAAGCATTTCCACATTATCTGCTTTGATTGGAGGTAATTGGGTCAAGGAGGTCATTGATATGTTCAGGTTTTTTTCTGAATCTGTGAAAAGTTCACAGACTGCTGGTGAGTGAATTATCAAATACGGATTCTTGTGTCAGTATTTCTGGATTGTGCTGGAGGCTGGGGAATATAAAAATCCCTATCATATACTCTATACTCTTTGGAAACTGTTTAATATCTAATGTACTTTAAATAAATAGTTGTTATGTAAAATAAGAAAACAAAGAGTGAAGCCTCGTACACACGACCGCTAAACTCGACAGAATCCACCAAGAAACTTGGTGGGAGAGCTTTTTTCCCGAGGAAACCGGTCGTGTGTACGTTTTTCATGGAGGAAACTGTCAAGGAACTCGACGAGGAAAAAAGAGAACAAGTTCTCTTTTTCCTCGACGGGAGTCTCAATGTCCTCTTCGCGTTCCTCGTCGGGCTGGTTTTCGACGAGAAACTCGAGCGTGTGTATGCTAAGAAACCCGCGCATTCTCAGAATAAAGTATGAGACGGGAGTAAAAGTAGCATTTGTAATGGAGATAACACATTTTTTCACGCTGTAACAGACTGAAAAGTGCAAATCGTCTCCGACCAAACTTTTACTTAACACGCAGTAACATGAGATTAGCAAAAGCAGCCCCAAGGGTTGTGCCAGTGGAATCAAACTTCCCCTGCCATTGTATGGGTTTTACGTCACCGCGTTTGAGAACGAGGAGATTTTGTCTTGACAGTGTGTACGCAAAGCAAGCTTTTCGAGTTCCTCGACAAGCCTAACAAGGAACTCGTCGAGGAAAACTATGTGTCTCGCCCGAAGAGTTACTCGGTGGTGTGTATGAGGCCTAATACCGCGTAAACATGATAATTTTTCGTCATGAAAAAAAATATGTTTTTCGTCATGTAGAAAAAACATAGTTTTTTCCAGCTTCATCATTAAAACGACATTGCCCACACACCATCGTTTTAAAAAAATGCTCTAGCAAAGCGTGGTGACGGCACTATAAAGCGGAAGTTCCATGCGGATGACACCACCCTTGGGGCTGCTTTAGCTGATTTCCTGTTAGTAAAAGACGATTTGCGCTTTTCTGTCTGTTACAGCATGATGAATGTGCTTACTCCATTACGAACGAGCGCTCCGGTCTCATAACTTGCTTCTAAACATGCGCGGGTTTTTAACGTTGTTTTAGCCCACACACGACCATTTTTTACAACCCGAAAAACTACATCATTTAAAACGTCGTTAAAAAATGCAGCATGTTCGGAAAAAAAAAAAAAAATTTTTCAGAACCCGAAAAATTATGTGACGCCCACACACCATCATTTTAAATGACATTTTTTAAAAAAAACTTTGTTTTTTTAATGCCGAAAAATGATCGTGTGTACGCGGCATAACAATTGCCAATGTATTGGCCATATGCTGTCACAATTGCCTATTCGTTGCATGCATATTGTAACAATTGATTGCTTGTTGCCTGCCTATTGGATACTATTGCCCATTTGTAGCCCGTGTATAGTAAGGATTGCAATTTTTTTTATCTAGGTATTGTCAAATCATCACTGTTTAGCATGCCATATTACTTCAATTTAATCCCCCGCAGATCTGTTAATATATACCATTTTTTTTGCCACACACTATGTGCGCCTCTATTAATTCCTAAGGCCCCTTTCACACTGAGGCGCGGTGGCGGTATAGCGCCACTAAAAATAGCGGTGCTATACCGTCGGATTTTCTGCGGGATTCGGCCGCTAGCGGTGTGGTATTAACCCCCGCTAGCGGCCGATAAAGGGTTAATACCGCCCGCAATGCTCCTCTGCAGAGGCGCATTGCGGGTGGTATTACCGCTGTTTCCCATTGTTTTTAAATGGGAAGGAGCGGTGAAGGAGCGGTATACATACTGGTATGCATTATATGGTATGGTATGCATTATTATCTGTATACATACAGATCCTGCCCCCCCCTATGTGAATTGGTAATGGGGTTCATTGTACCCCTACCATTTCACAAAGGAAGTGTAAATAGTTGTAAAAAACACACACACACCGTAGAAAAAAGTCCTTTATTAATAAAAAAAAAAAAAAAAAATCCAGCGGTGGTAATCCACTCGGTCCGGCTCCCCGCTCCAACGTTGTCTGTATCCAGCGACGGGTGATCTCCTCTCCTGTCCAGCGATGAGAAGATCTTCAAAGCGCAGCATCGCCGGCCTCCTCTCTCCGCCGGACACAGCCCGGCGAATGACGCTGCTGAAGCTGTGACATTTCTTTTATAGGTGAGGCGGGGCCACCTGTCACGTGACCCCGCCCCCTCTGACGCAAGGGGAAAGCCAGGCTTCCCCAGTGACATAGGGGGGGGCCAGGATCTGTGGGTCCCCTTTGTTAAAGAGGTCTTCCAGATTCCTGATAAGCCCCCCGCCCGCAGACCCCCACAACCACCGGGCAAGGGTTGTGGGGATGAGGCCCTTGTCCCCATCAACATGGGGACATCATCCCCATGTTGAGGGCATGTGGTACGGTTCAGGAGAGGGGGGGCCACACTCTGTCCCCCCTCTTTTCTGCGGCCAGCCAGGTTAACGTGCTCGGATAAGGGGTCTGGTGTGGATTTTTGGGGGAACTCCACGCCATTTGTTTTTTTAAAATTTGGGGTGGAGTTCCCCTTAAAATCCACAGCAGACCTGAAGGGTCTGGAATGGATATTTGGGGGGAACCCCACGTATTTTTTTTTTAAATTGACGGCGAGGTTCCCCTTAATATCCATTCCAGACCTGAAGGGCCTGGTAATTGAATTTGGGGGGACCCCCACGTTTTTTTAATTTTTTTATGAATGAATCCTCTCTGAATTGCCGGGAGCCGACAATTCATTATAGCCGCAAGTCCAGTTTTAAATGATTTTTTTTCTTTCAGAAATGACACTTTGTGCAGAGACAGTTCTAAGTACTGGAAACATGCGCTATTTCACATGCTAACTTTACACCCCCCCCCCATGGTATGAAATTTAAAGGAATATTTCACTTTTATTGTTTCACTTTTAGCATTAATAATGTCACTGCTCCCGAAAAAACAGCAATTTTTAAAACTTTATTTTGCATTGATATATGTCCCCTGGGGCAGGACCCAGGCCCCAAACACTTTTTAGGACAATAACTTGCATATTAGCCTTTAAAATTAGCACTTTAGATTTCAAATGTTCGAGTCCCATAGACTTTAACAGGGTTCTAAAGTTCACACAAACATTTGGTGTGTTTGCAAGTTCTGGTGCGAACCGAACAGGGGGGTGTTCGGCTCATCCCTACTCCAAAGATATAGCCAAAGATATCTGTAAAAAAGTAAAGTATTGCCATTACATATGACATATGTTCTACCGAGGGATTAGACCATTGTGATATGCATGTAGATTGTATCATATCTGTGTTTGGGGGGTTTATGCAGAAAATTATGTATATGCTTGTTGTATATACACAAAAAAATCTCGAAAAATCTGGTGAAATTACAGGAGAAAATACATTTTACTACATGTAATGGGGTTGATTTACTAAAGCCAAATAGACTGTGTACTTTGCAAGTGCAGTTCCTCCAGAACTTAGTAAACGAAGAGTAGCTTTGCTGACTTCCATCATCAAATCATATGCAAGCAAAAATGCAGCTTTTGTTTTTTCCTTGCATGTGATTGGGTATTATTTGTAAAGTGAAGCTTTACCTTATTTACTATGATCTGGAGAAACTGCACATGCAAAGTGCAGCGTCAATTTGTCTTTAGTAAATCAACAACAACGTGTCTGTGTTTTTCTCCAAATTTAGGTTTGTATGCATTACTGTTGAGAAAATACTGATCCAAAAAGGTACATACTATTCCAAATCGTCTATTATATTTTTACAATCCTTAAAGTCATTTTTTTTCCTATACAAATAACAAACATGTTATACTTACCTACTTTGTGCAGTACATTTGCACAGAGCAGCCCCAATCTTCTTCTTCTCGGGTCCCTCTTCGGTGTTCCTGGCCCCTCCCTCCTGTTGAGTGCTCCCCTAGCAAGCAGCTTGCTAGGGGGGCACCTGAGCCAAGCTGCAGCTCCCTGTGTCCATTCAGACATGGAGCTGTGGTTTGGCCCCACCCCCTCTCTCTCCTGACTGGCTGCTTGACTTTGATTGACAGCAATAGGAGCCAATGACTCCACTGCTGTGTCTCAGCCAATCAGGAGGGAGCGTCCCAGACAGCAAAGACACTCGTGGACATAGCTGGACAAAGATGAGGCTCAGGTAATGGGGACTGAGGGGGGCTGCTGCACATAGAAGGCTTTTTATCTTAATGTATAGAATGCATTAGGATAAAAAACCTTCTGCCTTTACAGCTCCTTTAAATATTGCATACTTATATAACTACTCATTTAACACATTTATTTATTTATTTCCTTTAGTGAATTGACTTTAATGCCGTTTTATGAGGTTTTAACCAAGCATTTTTTGTTTTTGAGGTAAATACCACATAAAGGAATAGTAAATTTACATTTTTAGCATAGTATGTGATGTTTGTAAATGTCACCTATATACTGCATGCAATCTGCCTTAGTGAATGGAGCTCATTATATTTAAACATAAAAAATAATTGCCTTTGGACCACAATATCTTTGCATTAGATTTGTAGACTGAAAAAAGAACGTATGTAACTCTGCTTTTTACAGACTGTGCTAAATTAACACTAAGTAGGCATTGCATTACTGTAAAATAAAATGCAATGATTTTTCATGAGCTATTTTATTTTAAAGGAGAAATATGGCCAAAGCTCTTTTGACCATACTTCTCCTGTGGGTAACAGGAATGCACTCCTGTGCCTCAGATTCAGCCAACAGTGGGCTAAAGTCTGCTATCAGCTGACGTTACAGAGCCAGTCCAGCCTCTGCATGGATTCTGACAATAATGTCGGGACCCACTCAGATGCCTGATCAGCAGCTGGTTCACCTTCTCAGTGCACTGCTGAGAGCCTGAGCCAGCCACTCCCATACCCTCCACATTCAGGCACTCCAGTGAGAGCAGTATATAGGTACGAAACCAAGAACTAAGCGATCAGAAGTCTTTGATCTCTCAGTTCTCAAAGTAGAGCTGGCAGGGGACAGCTGCAGCTTCAGATCAATGCTGCAGCCATATTGATGAGTATTAACCTCCCTGGCGGTATAATTATTTCAGAAAAAAGGTGCCCTAAAGCGGTACCATTATATGCAAGGAAATTTGGCGTTTTATACCGTAGGCCTGTATTTCTTAGGATTAACTCACTTAAATCTGACCAAACAAGAGTCTAGTAGGCATCCCTGGTATGCATTTAAAAAAAAAACTAAATTATAAATTATAATATAATAAATAATTATAAATAATTATACAAAATAATAATATAATTATAATAAAAATTATTCAATAATGTAATCAACTCAAAATCACTGAAATTTGCTCAGTTGCAGAATTGTCGCTGTCATTACTTTTATTTTTTTATGACGAATTTCCCCACAAATCGTAATTGCTCAATTCTGCAAGTGATTATAATTTATTATCGCTGTTTTCTAGCTGCTCTAAAACCATTTTTGACATAAAGGGACACTTTTGGTTGCTATGGACAATCTACAGTTTGCAGGCAGAAAGAACAGTTTTTATTATATAAAAGTACATGTAGGACACTGGGCAGACCACTAGGGACAAGGGGGGGTGTGTATTTTTTACATACAGTACTGTAATCTATAAGATTACAGTATACTGTATGTATTGTGTTTGTTTACCTTTTTGAATTTGGCGCCGTTCTCCGCTCCCGTGCGTCGTAATGTTGCAGGGAACGGAGATTGGCGGCACACAGAGGCACTGTGTGAATCGAGCGAGGTCCCGCTCACTCACACAGCGCGGTGGCATCGCTGGATCCAGGGACAAGGTAAGTAAACCAAGCCTGTGGATTCAGCGAGGCGAGCCCGAGTCTGACTCGGGGTTACGATCGTAGCCAAAAAATCCACCCCGAGTCAGACTCGGGAATACCGCCAGGGGGGTTAAAGTGGTTGTAAGGACAGAAGGTTTTTTATCTTAATGCATTCTTTGCTAAATAATGAATGTGATCAGATCCTGATCTTCATGCTTGCTATACCTGATGAAGGAACTTTGTTTTTTGTTATTTTGATGTCTCCTTGATTCGTTTTTACTCTCTTAATAAATATACAAGGTGCTGCAGGTTGGACTTATTTCTTTATATATATATATATATATATACTTGATTCTGTTTTTTTCTCCATCAGAGTTCCATACAGACGAACGGAATTTCCGTTTTTTTTTCATCAGAAAAAAAGAGACATAGGACAACTAACTCCCTTGGAATATCCTCAACCCTCGACCAACCCCCTGTCACTCTCAGGGACTGACTCACAGAAATCAATCACTTTTGGGCCATGCCCCCCCAAACCAAATTCTTCAGCGCCTCATTCCCTGTCGTCCTTTAGTAAGGTCAGCCGGGAACATCTTCCGAAATCTATGGCAAAAATTAAGGCCTCCTACTTCCATGGTGACATCTGTCCAGCCTGGCTCTTGAAGAAGAATGCAGAGCTGGTTGTGAACGACCTCCTGATACTTGTCAATCTTTCCCTAACTCATGGCGTGTTTCCGGCCCGCTGGAAACATGCTATTATTACACCTATTTTAAAAAAGCCCAACTTGGACCCTGGCTGTCTTTCTAACTACAGACCCATTTCTGCTATAGGTTTCCTGGCCAAACTGGTGGAATATGAAATTTTTCTCCAACTTCAATCGTACTCGGAGACAACAGGTCTGTTTCATGACTCGCAGTGCGGTTTCCGTCCAGGCCGTGGGATTGAGCTCACGGTCCTTTCTACCAGAGAGAAGCTGCTCGGAGTCAGGGACGCGGGGGGAGCGGCTACCTTGGTGCTCCTTGACCTCTCCGCGGCCTTTGACACAGTGGACCACGCTATGTTGATTGCCAGGCTTCGGGACGAGTTTCACATTACCGGCTCTGCTTCACACTGGCTTTCAGACTTTCTCACCCACAGGACCTTTCAGGTTAAAACCAGTCCTTTCCTATCTGCCATCAGCACCCTGAGTTGTGGGGTGCCTCAGGGCTCTGCCCTGTCGCCATGGCTGTTTAATGTGTATCTTCGGCCGCTCGCGAGTCTGCTGGACACCCATGCAGTGTTTAATCGGTTGTATGCAGACGATGTCCAGTTGGTCGTCGACAGCCTATCCAACCCTGCTCCTGGTCTGCAGCTTGCTTCCTGTCTATTAGACATCAAACAGTGGATGGATCACAATTCCCTTAGTCTAAATGCTAAAAAGACAGAAATTCTCATCTCTGGACGTATTGATCCAGCTGTCTTTCTGGGAAAATGGCCTACGAGCCTTGGGCCATGTCCTGTTCCAGTGAATCAAGTCCGCGTCCTGGGGACAATCTTTGACTGTAATCTGAATTGGATACCCCAAGTCAATCAATGTATCCGCAACGCACTGTATTATATCAGGTGTCTGAGAAAGGTCAAGAATCTGTTTTCTCAGTACCACCGGAAAGTCTTGGTTCAATCTCTTGTCAACTCCCGAATTGACTTTAACAACATTGTGTATTTGGGTATGCCTCTAAAGTGGCTGAGGAAAATCCAGCTCGTCCAGAACCAGGCCGCTAGACTAATCTCCGGCCTAAATAGGCAGGAGCATATTACCCCTACCCTGCGATCACTGCACTGGCTCACTGTGGTAGATCGCGTTGAGTTTAAGGCTCTTTGTCTTGCCTATCGCGCTTATCATGGGACGGGCCCGCAATATCTGAATTCCTTGATAACGCGATATGCTCCTGCACGAGCACTTAGATCACTAACAGCTGGTCTTGTCACTTGCCCATCTGCCCGTTTGCTTACCTTTGGGGGCAGACGCTTTTCTGTGAGGGCAGCGGCTCTATGGAATAGTCTCCCTGTTTCCATTCGGTCTCTACCCTCTATTATGTCCTTTCGTAAAAGGCTAAAAACTTGTTTTTAGCAGGCAGAGTCATGTTAGTTCTCCCTTTTGTTCCCTGGTGATCTGTTTTTTATTTTTTTGCTCTC
Source organism: Rana temporaria (assembly GCF_905171775.1). Lineage (NCBI taxonomy): Eukaryota > Metazoa > Chordata > Amphibia > Anura > Ranidae > Rana > Rana temporaria. The sequence goes on from NC_053489.1 coordinate 498,135,546, forward strand.
CTTTTTTCTTTTCCTCCTTGACTTGATTTATCCATTGACAGTTATGTCTTCTGCTCTTAGACACTGCCCTGACGGGTCAGTATTTGGCGCATTATAAATTTATTAAATCAATCAAATCAATCAATCAATCTTTCTAAGTCCATCTGAAAAACTCAGACAAACAATTTTCGATTGTGTGTACAAGGCATTTGTTTGAATTCTGTGCTGTTGATGCTCTGTTTTAACACGCAATAAAGGTGAATAATTAGAGTGCGGCTATCTAGCCTTTTTGTTCTACGTTCCTGTTGCAAACAGAGCCAGCACCTACCTTTCTGCAGAGACAGCTGTTTCAAAGGAGGGGTGATTGTCTTTTTGAGCGGTGAGCTTTTGCAACCCTAAACATTCAGCCAGAGCTACAATGGAATGGTTTAGACCAAAGCATATTTGTGTGTTAGAATGGCCCAGTCAATAAGTCCAGACCTAAATCCAATTTAGAATCCGTGGCAAGACTTAAAAATTACTGTTGACAGACGCTCTGCATCCAATCTGAGTTTGAGCTATTTTGCAAAGAAGAATGGGGAAAAATGTCACTCTCTAGATGTGTAAATCTGGTAGAGACATCCCCAAAGAGACTTGCAGCAAAAGGTGGTTCTACAAAGGGGGCCCCGAATACTAATGCTTGCCACACTTTTCATATATTTATTTGTAAAACAGTTATAATTTTCCTTCCACTTTACAATTATGTGCCACTTTGTGTTGGTCTATTACATAACATCCCAACAAAATACATTTATGTTTTTGGTCATAGCATGACAAAATGTCAAAAATTTTAAGGGGTACGAATACTTTTTCAAGGCACTATATATATATTTTTTTTTACACACATATACGTATACACTGTTGCTCTTGTGTGTCTGACTGAAACCTTAAACTCTGAAGCCCTGTACACATGAGCCAGAATCTCATCAGAAAAAAAACATTGTTTTTCCTGACGAGATTCTTGGTAAGAATCTCTTGTCGCCCGAGTGTACAGACACTCCTTTCAAAAGAACCGCGGTTCTTTGGAAGGCAAGAACGCGGTGACATCATCACATATGACAAGCATGTGCTCGTCACATTCAATGCCGTCGTCGCCATCTTGCTGCACCCTACCTATGCCTATAACTACCGCGCATGCGTCAAAGTCATTTCGAGCATGTGCAGGTTTCCACGGCGACAAGTATACACACTCTCGGGTTTCTCTGCAGGAAAACACTGCCGAGAATCACGACGAGAAAATAGAGAGTAGGTTCTCTATTTTTCTCATCGAGATTTTAGGCAGTTTTCTTGACAACAAACCTGAAAGCCTCGTACACACGCACGGTATACTCGGCAAGAAAGCTCTGTCAGCAGTTTTCTTGCTGGCTCTTGCCGGGTAAACCGAGCGTGTGTACGAGGCTTCAGCCATAGTTCTGCAAACTTCTACCCTGCTCATGAAAACATTAAAATAATTATTTACTAGTTTGTACTAACGCTAAAGATTTAGAATTATCTTTAATCACTTAAGGACCGCCTCTGCATATGTACATCAGCAGAATGGCACGGCTGGGCACATGTACGTACAGGTACGTCCTGTACTAGTACCCAGCCGCGGGTCGCGGGAGCACGCCCGCGACCCGGTCCAAAGCTCCCTGACCGGGACTGCTGGTCCCGCGGACCCGATCGCCGCTGGAGTGCGGCGATTGGTCCCCGGACCTGAAGAACAGGGAGAGCCGTGTGTAAACACGGCTTCCTCATTCTTCACTGTGGCGTCTGCATCGATCGTGTCATCCCTGTTATAGGGAGACACAATCGATGATGTCACTCCTACAGCCACACCCCCCTACAGTTGTAAACACACTTCAGGGAACACATAACCCCAACAGCGCCCCCTAGTGGTTAACTCCCAAACTGCAGCTGTCATTTTAACAATAAACAATGCATTTTAAATGCATTTTTTGCTGTGAAAATGACAATGGTCCCAAAAATGTGTCGAAATTGTCCGAAGTGTCCGCCATAATGTCGCAGTCACGAAAAAAATCGTTGATCGCCGCCATTAGTAGTAAAAAAAAGATAATTAATAAAAATGCAATAAAACTATGCCCTATTTTGTAAACGCTAGACATTTTGCGCAAACCAACCGATAAACGCTTATCGCGATTTTTTTTTACCGAAAATAGGTAGAAGAATACGTATCGGCCTAAATTGAGGAAAACATTTTTTTTTATATATATATATTTTTGGGGGATATTTATTATAGCAAAAAGTAAAAAATATTGCATTTTTTTTCAAAATTGTCGCTCTATTTTTGTTTATAGCGCAAAAAATAAAAACCGCAGAGGTGATCAAATACCACCAAAAGAAAACTCTATTTGTGGGAAAAAAAGGACGCCAATTTTGTTTGGGAGCCACGTCGCACGACCGCGCAATTGTCAGTTAAAGCGACGCAGTGCTGAATCGCAAAAAGGGGCAAGGTCCTTTAGCTGCATTTTGGTACGGGTCCTAAGTGGTTAATGACGTGTACACACGATCGATTTTCGGCCTGTAAAAAACAACGTTTTTCAGGCTGTAGAAAAAACGGCGTGTTTTCCAACTTCATCATTAAAACGACATTGCTCACACACGATCGTTAAAAAAAAATGCTCTAGCAAAGCGCGGTGACGTACAACACGTACAACGGCACTATAAAGGGGAAGTTCCATGTGGATCACGCCACCCTTGGGGCTGCTTTTGCTGATTTTGTGTTTGTAAAAGACGATTCGCTCTTTTCTGTCTGTTACAGCGTGATGAATGTGCTTACTCCAGTACGAATGGTAGTTTTACCAGAACGAGCGCTCCCGTCTCATAACTTGCTTCTGAGCATGCGCGGGTTTTTCATCTCGTTTTAGCCCACACATGATCATTTTTTATAACCCGAAAAACTTCATTTTTTTTTGTAGTTTTTTCAGAAACCGAAAAATGATTTGAAGCCCACACACGATCATTTTAAATTACATTTTTTAAAAACTTTGTTTCTTACATGCTGAAAAATGATCGTGTGTACGCGGCATAAGGGTAATGAAGATAAAACTTTTGAGATTTGATAATGTATTTAAAATGTGATATAATAAATATAGCTTGAAATCATCTTAACTCATGCTGCTATCATTAAAAAAGGAATCATAATAAATCACCACTGTTTCCATTACTAAACTGCATGCCTTAAAGTAAAAACTGTTGACATAAAAATGTTTTTTTTAATAATGTTTTAAAGAAATATTCACAAAGAAGCCCCTTTCAAGTTAAAAAAAAAGATAACAAATTAAAGGAAAATCAATGTACATTAGAATCACCTGTTCTTAATTTTATGGATTTGTTCTTCTTTTCCAGACTTCTGTTCCCTAAATGCTCCCAAATGTTATTTGTCTTCTAAATTTCTTTTGAACACTTTTTTTTTTTTTTTTTAGATCTTGGCCTGACAGAAGGTCACCTTTTCAATTATTCCTTCATTAGGAAGCACTGTCAGAGTCCAGTCTAGACTGTTTTACATGTTTAGGACAGTGTCCAGTTCAAATTCTCTGTACTACTCTGAACATCCATTAAGGAAAGTTGTTACTTTCCCTGTTCCTGGCAGAGATTAAAAAGGCTCAGTGTAGTACACTGCTTGGCAGTTGTTTTGGGCCCCCCATACAGAAATAAGAATAATGTCTGTTTTTTTCAGATTTTCAACAGCCATAGCCAACACAAGCAAATAGCACTTCATTGCCACATGGATTTACAATTATTGCAAAGTGATTCTCATCAATGTATATTAATGGTAGCAAATTCTATTGCCATCCTAATTTCAATGAGGCAATGTTTTACTATGTGAATTGAGGGATTCTCTTTGCCAGGGAGTATTAGGTTTACTTTGTCATTCAGACTGCACACTATAAAAGTTTCACTTTAACTCATAATAATGCATGCACGTGGAAGTTCAGATTAAATAGTAAAATAAATCAAGTGATGTCACTTTTTCTGGTGTTCCTAATATATGCCATTCTATGCTATTATTTAATCATCGGCCAAAGCAGGATAGAAACTGTTCTGCAATACAGAAAGAGATGCAGTTGGTAAGAATTTCATCAAGTCCCTTCTTTCAAATTTAAAGATAATCCCTAAATATGTGAGAGTTATGTTATGTAATGTTTTACATAAATCCGAATTTCTGCAATGTGGGTAATGATCTCCCAGCTAAATAAAATATACTAGACTTATGCCGCGTACACACCATCACTTTATACGATCTAAAAAAACAACGTTTTGAAAAACGTCAATTTAATACGTCTTTTTATGTCTTCTGAAAATCGACCAAAAAAAATTGAAGGATGCTTCAATTTTATGTGTCGTTTTTGCCCAACGTCGTTTTTTGTGTCATAAACATTGACCGTGTGTAGGTAAAAATTTTGTTTTAAGCCCGCGCATGCTCAGAAGCAAGTTAGGAGACGGCAGCGCTCATTCTGGTAAAACTACTGTTCAGAATGGATTAAGCACATTCGTTAGGTCGTTTTCAGCTTATATAGAAGAAAAGAATGCGCTTCTTTACACCCTGCTTTTAAATGCTACACAAAAATGGTCGTTTGTTGCGGCTGATCTTGTTACATAGTTATGACAAGCTTTTAACTTGATTATTTCTTGTTAGATAATGTTTAGGTTTGTGTTGTGTTATTTAGGTGTATCTTCCATCTTCAAAATTTAAAATATATATCTTGGCAACCATTTTGTTTGTGTGTTTTTATTTTGGCCCAAACTTTTGGTGAAATCTCTATTTTGGGTTGATTTTGGAGTGTGTAACGTGGCTGCAACAACATAATTTTTTTTTAAGTTACCCACAAGCATGTGTTTTTACCTTGTTAATGTTTCCTAAAAGTTTTTTAAAATGGGTCTGCCCACTCACTAATGATCTCTCAAATGGCAAAAAAATACACATGGTCAAATTTGTATGATAAATCAAAAGTGAATTTATTCTGCCAAAAAATGAATAAATAAAATGGTGACAAACAAAAAACACAACTTAATAAAAACAAAGATGCCAAGGAAGGCAGCACTTGAGAGCGTGCTTGAACTTAGTAAAACAAGGGTCCCCCAAGCCACCAATCCAGGCTGTGAGTCAACTAAAAATTCCATCAGGGGCACTGTGTTATTTTTTTGGCTTTCTCTTCCCAGCAGCCTTCCCTGCAGTCTTCCCTGCAGTCTTCCCTGCAGCCTTCCCCAGGGATGCCATGCTTATGGCTTTGAAGATGAGGAGTTTGCAGCGCACACGCTGGCTCTGCTCTAGATTATGGAGCTTGGCTGCAATGAGCGCTGCGAACCCCTCTACTTCACTGGGTGGCTCTCGGATGGCCGCAGTAGCTTGGCGAAGCAGGGCCTGGGTCTCCTCCTCCATTTGTCGCAGACTCCTGACCCTTTTTGCAGGAGTGCGGAGTGGAGGGATCCGGAAGATGGTATCCCGCCGGCGTGCCTCCTTGATCCCACTGGGGCCTGCCACCTCCTGGCTCCCAGTGAGTTCTGCCACCTCCTGCCTTGCAGTTGGCCTTGGCTCCCCCTGGCTCCCTGTGGGGCCTGGCTCCCCCTGGCTCCCTGTGGGGCCTGCCTCCTCCTGTCTTTGCTCTGCCTGTGTATCACAAAAAGGGACATAGTTTATTTTTGTTTGTCATTAATCACACACATTTTTCAAATCATGAGAGATGCAAATTGAATGTCAATATATATTACACACAGGGTCGCCATCCCTAATTATGTGGCCCCTTACACACCTTCAGACATGGTCCCCCTGGAGTTGTGGGGGTTGTTGCAGGCTGAATTTGGGAATTAGGGGGCCTTTACCCCAAAAAGCAAACTAGTCTATTTGGTGTTAACTAGATTTTACCCAAAAAGGGTGTTTGACATCTGGGACCCCTTGCATGTGTATTGCGTCCCCCCCCCTACTGGCCTACCCGAAAATGACACACACTCATTCCGACCCCTTCATTTTTCTATCTTGTCCCCATCCTGTTTTGCCACTACTGTCTATTGATATTATCTTAACAAATTTTATATTCCCTTTGAATTTAAAACACTAGTAACATCAATTTGCCATCATTATTATACTTGTCATATACTAAATTCATATAAAAATTACATACCTGGCTCCATGGGTCACAATTGGGGTCCTTCAGGAACTCTTGCTCTTCCTCTGAGCTTGCCTGCTCTTGTCTGCAGAGAAGACTGGAGGATTGGCTGCTGGGAAGCTGGGAGCTACCTCTTGGGGGAAGGGTAGACAGGGATGGCCTGGTTTCAATATGGTCGTCCAGGAACTGCAGCTGACTGTAGTACCACAGGGTAGGTTTGTAGATGGAATCAGCTGCAGCCCCAGACCTCATTGAGGACAGGACTTGGACCCGTTGGGCCCTGTAGGTGCCCCTGATGGAATTAATTTTGTTCTTCACAGTGTCTCTTGTGGCGTGGGGGACCCTTGTTTTAACAAATTCCAGCATGCTCTCCTTTGCTTTTTCCCTGGCATCTTTGTTTTTAGTAATTGTCTTTTTTGTTTGCCACAGAACAGGATGTTCTTTCCATTTTTGAATGAATTCAGACATGAAGTCCACATCCTTGAAGGGATCCATTATTTCTGCGAATGAAACATATAATCAAAAACCTAATGTCAGTCCAGCCACTACTACTAAGCTTTATCACCATATCTAGCCCACAAACTCATTCCCTGTTCACTATAATAAAGTAAAAAATTAAGTTACGTACCGTCGTTTGAAATGATCGTTACTTCCGCCTTCTTCAACAGACTCTGCACGCTGCTTTCAAACCGGTCCGATCCCTTTTTACACTACGCACGCGTGACGCTCCGCACGACACCCCGCCCCTGATGTTCGGAATCGTCCTTTCCCCGCCCCTTCTCTGTTGTTTTGTGAGGGAGAATGATGATGGACGATATGCACGAGAATGTGGCTTCTAGCTCAAGCCAGGAGGCAGGCCAGGCCCAACCAGGCAGAAGAACCAGGTGCAGAGCCTCCAACATGTCCTTCCACGAAATGGTGGAGCTGGTCATCATTTTTAGGAGGGAGGATTATGATGCCAAGCATGGCCCGTACAGGCATCCTAATAAAGTCAAGGCCGCAATAATGCAGAAGGTGATCAGGAGGCTCCATCAAAAGTTTGGGAAACGCAGGAGCAGAGAGCCACTGCGAAAAAGGTGGTCAGATCTCAAGAAAAGAGAACACCATCAACTTGCTAGAATAAATAGGGTGATTAGAAGAAGAAGTAAGTAATTTTCATGTGTATTAATTATTTGGGTGTGTTCTTTGTGCCATGTGGTTTTTCTTTCAGGTTGACCAGAATTGTTATTATGATTGTTGACCCAAGATTTTGTCGTCGGAGTCGTCGTTCATTCGCTGACTTTTAATAAGAAAAGCCTTTTTTTGTGAGAAATGGCATCATGCCTAGTTCGCATGGGGAAAGGGGAGTTGAATCACTGTATCAGACAAAAAGAGTGTTATTTGATTATTTCGGGTCGAACGAACGACGACTCCTAGGACCAATTATTCGACCCACAAACATGAAAGTTGTGACATCTTTTTGGTTTGAGGTGACATCAATTGTGGTATTGATGTAGATGTGTTTATAACTAGATTTCTAAAATAATTAATACCTTAATATCCATAAAAAGGAGCGTTTGCTCAGCAGTTCTTTACACATGTGGACTCAGTAGCACAATTATTTGTCACAATCCCAACCTATGTCGGGTGTCACACAGAGGTGAGCTGATCCAGTGGATACTTGGTTAACTTCCATGTAGAAAACGACACCAAATATACCAAGATTTTAAAGTGCTTTGGGAATGGCTAAAATGCTGATCTCTGGTTTTTCAAGGGTTTTACAAAAAAACAATAGTGCCATCTTTTATTTTAAAAAACATAGTTTCTTTGACTTTCAGGCCTCTATAATGTTTTAAACTCATGTTTTCCCTTTCTTCATTCTCGTAGGGCACAATGAAGCAGCAAGGCAGGAGGCCCAAGAAGAACAAGCCACACCCCCGAGGGATGTAGACGAAGGGGAACCTGCCACAACATCGGGTAAAGTATCATATACCACAGCCTCAGGTAATGTAGATGTAGGCCTACATAATGTTAATACATGTTTTGGTCTCACATTTCAGGAACAAATCGTGCTGGTGAGGGACTTGACACCTATAGTGCCCAGCTCCTCATCGCAAAGGTATTGTCGTGCAGGGCACAAGTCAAAGACATCCGTCTTGCCTCCCGCGAAATTCGGCACAAAGCCAAAACTCTGGAACGCCAGCTGAAAAATTTAATTAATGTTTTGGGGAGGGTTTATTTTTTTGGGGGCCTTTTTTTTGTTTTAAAAGCCGTGATTTCAAATTTTTTCAATTTTTAAAAAAAGAAAAAAAAATTGATTTATGAATAATGAAAAAAAACAAAAAAAATAAAAAAAGTGATTCTATTTTTGAATAATGAAAAAAAACAAACAAAAAAAAAGTGATTTTATTTTTGAATAATGAAAAAACAAAACAAAAAAAAAGTGATTTTATTTTTGAATAATGAAAAAACAAAAAAAAAGTGATTTTATTTTTGAATAATGAAAAACCAAAAAAAAAAAAGTGATTTTATTTTTGAATAATGAAAAACCAAAAAAAACGTGATTCTATTTTTGAATAATGAAAAACCAAAAAAAAAATGATTCTATTTTTGAATAATGAAAAACCCCCAAAAAAATGAAAAAGTGATTTTTGCTCTGTTAAAAAATAAACATATTTGTACTATCAAAAATGTGTGGCTAGTTCTTTGTATCAATGCTGACTCATTAACCACTTCAATACCGGGCCTATTTTGGCACTTCTCTCCTACATGCATAAATTATAATTTTTTTGTTAGAAAATTACTCAGAACCCCCAAACATTATATATGTTTTTTTAGCAGACACCCTAGGGAATAAAATGCCGGCCATTGCAACTTTTTATCTCGCACAGTATTTGCGCAATAATTTTTCAAACGCCTTTTTTTTGGGAAAAAAACGGTTTTGTGAATTAAAAAATAACAAAACAGTAAAGTTAGCCCAATTTTTTTGTATAATGTGAAAGATTAAGTTACGCCGAGTAAATAAATACCCAACATGTCACGCTTTAAAATTGCGCACACTCATGGAATGTCGCCAAACGTCAGTACTTAAAAATCTCCATAGGCATCGCTTATTTTTTTTTAACAAGTTACAATTTTAGAGTTACAGAGGAGGTCTAGTGCTAGAATTATGATGGAATCAGCTGCAGCCCCAGACCTCATTGAGGACAGGACTTGGACCCGTTGGGCCCTGTAGGTGCCCCTGATGGAATTAATTTTGTTCTTCACAGTGTCTCTTGTGGCGTGGGGGACCCTTGTTTTAACAAATTCCAGCATGCTCTCCTTTGCTTTTTCCCTGGCATCTTTGTTTTTAGTAATTGTCTTTTTTGTTTGCCACAGAACAGGATGTTCTTTCCATTTTTGAATGAATTCAGACATGAAGTCCACATCCTTGAAGGGATCCATTATTTCTGCGAATGAAACATATAATCAAAAACCTAATGTCAGTCCAGCCACTACTACTAAGCTTTATCACCATATCTAGCCCACAAACTCATTCCCTGTTCACTATAATAAAGTAAAAAATTAAGTTACGTACCGTCGTTTGAAATGATCGTTACTTCCGCCTTCTTCAACAGACTCTGCACGCCGCTTTCAAACCGGTCCGATCCCTTTTTACACTACGCACGCGTGACGCTCCGCACGACACCCCGCCCCTGATGTTCGGAATCGTCCTTTCCCCGCCCCTTCTCTGTTGTTTTGTGAGGGAGAATGATGATGGACGATATGCACGAGAATGTGGCTTCTAGCTCAAGCCAGGAGGCAGGCCAGGCCCAACCAGGCAGAAGAACCAGGTGCAGAGCCTCCAACATGTCCTTCCACGAAATGGTGGAGCTGGTCATCATTTTTAGGAGGGAGGATTATGATGCCAAGCATGGCCCGTACAGGCATCCTAATAAAGTCAAGGCCGCAATAATGCAGAAGGTGATCAGGAGGCTCCATCAAAAGTTTGGGAAACGCAGGAGCAGAGAGCCACTGCGAAAAAGGTGGTCAGATCTCAAGAAAAGAGAACACCATCAACTTGCTAGAATAAATAGGGTGATTAGAAGAAGAAGTAAGTAATTTTCATGTGTATTAATTATTTGGGTGTGTTCTTTGTGCCATGTGGTTTTTCTTTCAGGTTGACCAGAATTGTTATTATGATTGTTGACCCAAGATTTTGTCGTCGGAGTCGTCGTTCATTCGCTGACTTTTAATAAGAAAAGCCTTTTTTTGTGAGAAATGGCATCATGCCTAGTTCGCATGGGGAAAGGGGAGTTGAATCACTGTATCAGACAAAAAGAGTGTTATTTGATTATTTCGGGTCGAACGAACGACGACTCCTAGGACCAATTATTCGACCCACAAACATGAAAGTTGTGACATCTTTTTGGTTTGAGGTGACATCAATTGTGGTATTGATGTAGATGTGTTTATAACTAGATTTCTAAAATAATTAATACCTTAATATCCATAAAAAGGAGCGTTTGCTCAGCAGTTCTTTACACATGTGGACTCAGTAGCACAATTATTTGTCACAATCCCAACCTATGTCGGGTGTCACACAGAGGTGAGCTGATCCAGTGGATACTTGGTTAGCTTCCATGTAGAAAACAACACCAAATATACCAAGATTTTAAAGTGCTTTGGGAATGGCTAAAATGCTGATCTCTGGTTTTTCAAGGGTTTTACAAAAAAACAATAGTGCCATCTTTTATTTTAAAAAACATAGTTTCTTTGACTTTCAGGCCTCTATAATGTTTTAAACTCATGTTTTCCCTTTCTTCATTCTCGTAGGGCACAATGAAGCAGCAAGGCAGGAGGCCCAAGAAGAACAAGCCACACCCCCGAGGGATGTAGACGAAGGGGAACCTGCCACAACATTGGGTAAAGTATCATATACCACAGCCTCAGGTAATGTAGATGTAGGCCTACATAATGTTAATACATGTTTTGGTCTCACATTTCAGGAACAAATCGTGCTGTGAGGGACTTGACACCTATAGTGCCCAGCTCCTCATCGCAAAGGTATTGTCGTGCAGGGCACAAGTCGAAGACATCCGTCTTGCCTCCCGCGAAATTCGGCACAAAGCCAAAACTCTGGAACGCCAGCTGAAAAATTTAATTAATGTTTTGGGGAGGGTTTATTTTTTTGGGGGCCTTTTTTTTGTTTTAAAAGCCGTGATTTCAAATTTTTTCAATTTTTAAAAAAAGAAAAAAAAAATGATTTTTGAATAATGAAAAAACAAAACAAAAAAAAAGTGATTTTATTTTTGAATAATGAAAAAACAAAAAAAAAGTGATTTTATTTTTGAATAATGAAAAACCAAAAAAAAAAAAGTGATTTTATTTTTGAATAATGAAAAACAAAAAAAAAGTGATTCTATTTTTGAATAATGAAAAACCCCAAAAAAAATGATTCTATTTTTGAATAATGAAAAACCCCCCAAAAAATGAAAAAGTGATTTTTGCTCTGTTAAAAAATAAACATATTTGTACTATCAAAAATGTGTGGCTAGTTCTTTGTATCAATGCTGACTCATTAACCACTTCAATACCGGGCCTATTTTGGCACTTCTCTCCTACATGCATAAATTATAATTTTTTTGTTAGAAAATTACTCAGAACCCCCAAACATTATATATGTTTTTTTAGCAGACACCCTAGGGAATAAAATGCCGGCCATTGCAACTTTTTATCTCGCACAGTATTTGCGCAATAATTTTTCAAACGCCTTTTTTTTTGGGAAAAAAACGGTTTTGTGAATTAAAAAATAACAAAACAGTAAAGTTAGCCCAATTTTTTTGTATAATGTGAAAGATTAAGTTACGCCGAGTAAATAAATACCCAACATGTCACGCTTTAAAATTGCGCACACTCATGGAATGTCGCCAAACGTCAGTACTTAAAAATCTCCATAGGCATCGCTTATTTTTTTTTTACAAGTTACAATTTTAGAGTTACAGAGGAGGTCTAGTGCTAGAATTATTGCTGGCGCTCTAACGCACGCGGTGATACCTCACATGTGTGGTTTGAACAGCGTTTACATATGTGGGCGGGACTTACGTATGTGTTCGCTTCTGAGCGCGAGCTACCGGGGACAGGGGAGTTTTTTTTATAATTTGTTTATTTATTTTACTCAATTTCTTTTATTTTTACACTTTTTTTTACATTTTTTTTTTATCACTTTTATTCCTATTACACTCAAAAAAAAATTCACAGATCTAATGCTTTCAGCCGCGATTGCGGCTGTGTTTACATTCCAGGACCTGGGCGTGACGTCATAACATCGCTCCCGGGCCTCCGACGATCATAGAGATGACTGGTGACCATCTGGTCACCAGTCTACTCTATGGTTTCCATCCGGCGCCGGCGGATCATTTCTCCGGGTCTCCGATGGCAAAGGAGAGCCCGGAGAAGCACCGGATGGCGGCGCGAGGGGGGGCGTCCCCTCCCGCCGCCTATAAGAACGATCAATCGGTGAAATCGCTGCTATGATCGTTCTTATGGTGCACAGAATCGCCGGCTGAAGAGATGGATATCTGAATGATGCCTGTGGCTGCAGGCATCATTCAGATATCCCCACTCAAACCCAGGACGTCATTTCACAATGGGTGGGTATTGAAGTGGTAACTCAGGTATATTTTGTTGGTTAAGATTGACAATGATGGGAATTTAGTACATCCCAAACACATGGCTCTATGAGAACCTAGGAAAAAGCTACAATACCCAAAATTATAAAACACAATTAAAATAAAATTAGTTACACTGTTTATTCAAGAAAAAAGAAGATTTTATTTTTTACCCAAGATCGGGCATTGCAATGGCCCCCCTCCCCATAAAATAATCAACGTAGGATTGACGCACTGCACGTGCGGTTTGGGGGGCCAAGCCTGTATGGCTCGCCTCACAGAGCACCTCCAGAGCCACAACATCTGCCTCATCAGGCAAAACCGTTAGGTAAGTTGGCGAATGTCTTCTCAAATAATTGTGTAGAATACAACAGCATAATATGATGTGATTCCATTTGTATTCCGCAAGATTCATTGCAGTTAAAAACAATCTGAATCGGCTGGCCATGATTCCAAAGGCATTCTCTACCACATGTCTTGCCCTGGCCAGCCGATAATTAAAAACCCTCCTCTCAGGGGTGAGGGTGCCCAATCCAAATGCCTCATATGCTACAAACACGAAGGGCAGACCCTCTTCGTTCTCCTCCGCAGGTGGCAATCCTAGGTCCTCCGACTGAAGCCGTTGGGCGAACTCCGTCTTCGCAAAGACACCGCCGTCCGACATCCAGCCATTTTTCCCAACATCCACGTACAAGAAATCATAGTTGGCAGACACCACCGCCATCAAAACAACGCTGTGGAACCCCTTGTAGTTGTAAAAATGGGATCCACAATGGGGTGGGGGCACAATGCGGACGTGCTTGCCATCAATGGCTCCTCCGCAGTTCGGAAAGTTCCAACGCTGGGAGAAGTCCGCTGCCACAGTCTGCCATTCCTGTGGCGTGGTGGGGAACTGTATAGAACAATAAGAAAAAATACATTCAAACAAACATTGAGAACAGAATATCTATAAACATTCAAGGGATCACAATAAAATAAAATTACTTAATTTAATATTCCAAAATAATATGGGATCACTAACCAGATTAATCACCCCCTCTGATGTGCAATAAAAAACATTAGGGGGAGGGGGGGCCCGAGATGAGTTTGTGACCTGACAAACAACACCCAAAAATAATAAAAAATGTATATATTTTTGATAGATATTAACATTAAAAATTAACAATTGTGTGTGTGTGTGTGTGTGGGGGGGGGGGGTTGGACTACAATGGAGGCCACAAAAAAGGGGGATATAGGGACACACAAAATGCAGCACTACAATGGAGGCCACAAATAAAGGGGGATATAGGGACACACAAAATGCAGCACTACAATGGAGGCCACAAATGAAGGGGGATATAGGGACTAGGCTCAGTGGGTTTGGCCACAAAATAGAATGCTGGACAGGTTGGCTAACTAAAAGATACATGTAGGCTAAAATATATTTAGAAAAACAGCATACATGGAGACAAAGTGAACATTCTCAGCATATTACAAACAGGTTAATTAGGGAGTGTTTTTGGTAACAAAATTAAGCAGACAATATAGACATAGTTTGGGCATTGAAAGGACACCACTTACCTTAACATAGTCCTCCTGCAGAACCTGAATGATGGCAGAACAGGTCTCCGGGATTATGAGGCCCAGAGCCTGGGGGGAGATGCCCGTCGAGAACTTCAAGTCCTGCAGACTTCTCCCTGTTGCAAGGTAGCACAACGTAGCAACTAGCCGCTGCTCAGCAGTGATGGCTTCCCGCATAACGGTGTCCTGCCTGGTGATATATGGCGACACCGAAGCCAAAAGCTGCTGAAATACGGGGTCAGACATCCTAAGAAAATTCCTGAAATCATCAGGGTTATTTTCTCGGATCTCCCACAGCAGAGGCATATGAGAGAACTGGTCCCTGCGTAGCAACCAGTTCTTGGTCCACAACCTCCTCCTCACCCTGTTCATGGACCGTTGCCGGGATGCAGCACACATCCTAACAACAAGCACAGCACGATCTCGGCGACGAGTTCATACCCGCAACATGGCTAGAAAACGGTCGTCAAATCAGATCAGACTAAAAATGATGACCTGAAGTACAGAATGGCCTCTGAAGAACGACCTGCAAAACAGCACCGTGCACACAAGAACGCAATGCCAAAACAAATACGTCCTAAATACAAGCACTGTATCACAGATCAGACGACAAATACACAAACTGTACAACAGAAAACGAAATTTAAAGCACAAACACTGAAAAGCACGAATCGTCTCTCACCAAACTTTTACTAACACGCAGCAACACGATATCAGCAAAAGAGGCCGTCTTCCGCATGGAAACGACCCTTTATAGGGACGTCGTGCATGCTTTACGTAACTGCGCTTTGCTAGAGCTTTTTGAAAAAGCGATGGTGTGTAATTGTGTATGCTACGTCGTTTTTCAAAATGAAGTTTCCAAAACGTTGTTTTTTTTCAACACAGAAAACATCGTTTTTTTAGATCGCATAAAGTGATGGTGTGTATGCGGCATTAGACTTCCATGCACACTAGACACTCAAAAAACAGCTAAACAAGGGGGCGTGGCTTGGTGGTTCAAGTTAATGGCTGCCTGACTGCTCAGCTCTGCAGATTCACCAACTCCAGTGGCATCACGGCAACGAGGAACAGGGTAAAAATAACACCCCATACCTCCCGGGCACCCCCGCACCACCCCACCGCCATGTCAAAATGGTGAAAAGAGTACAAATCTCTGAAAAAACTTGCAGACTCCTCTCCTGGCCTGGAAAGCAGCCAAGATGGCGCCGACGGCGCTCGTGGATGGTCAGCGCGGCTCTCCTCTCCTCCTCCCAGAGAAGCTCTCCAACAACAGGGAGTGACATCTCTTCCCTCAGGCAGCCAGGATGAGTCCTCTCCCCCTGATACTCCTTTCACAGCCAGCCCTGCTAAAACAAGGTTTAGGACAGAAGAGCCTGATCACCCACAGCGCAGCACAGCACCATGTCTGTTCTCTCTCCCCCTCCTCAGCAATCCTCAGTTCTAGACTCAATCCTTGCATCAGATCAGCCACTATCTGAGCAAACAATAAAAAACATGCTCCTGTCATTAAGGCAAACCCTTTACACAGATATGTCCACAGCTGTATCCTTACAAACTATATCTGTAAACCATGGGTCTTCAAACTACGGCCTTCCAGTTGTTCAGGAACTACAAGTCCCATCATGCCTAGTCATGTCTGTGAATGTCAGTGTGTTACAATGCCTAATGGGATTTGTAGTTCTACAACAGCTGGAGGGCCGTAGTTTGAAGACCCATGCTGTAAACCAACAAGACTAGTGTATTAACACCATAGAATCTAGAGTGGGTGACCTATACACCGCTCATAATGAAATGGTTGACACAGTCACAGATCATGAAGATGAATTCCAGCAAATCTGACTCAAACTTACAGATCTAGAGGGCCGTTCCAGTAGGAACAACATTACATTTCGGAACATAACAGAGTCGTCCAACAATCTGACCCAACAAAATTGCTACAGTTCTTTATGCACACCTTAATACTCGAATGAACTGAGTGCGACCTGGAAATTGACAGAGCACTTAGACTTCCTAAACCTCCCCATCTACAAGCCTCTATACCCAGGGATGTGCTAGCATGCATTCAAGTTCATGTGCGTGTAGTAATATAGTGTATATTAGAAGAATTAAATAATTGACATAAAATTTTGGGAAATGTTAACCACTTCAGCCCCGGTCCATTTGGCTGACCAAAGACCAGAGCACTTTTTGCGATTTGGCACTGCGTCGCTTTAACTGACAACTGCGTGGTCATGTGACGTGGCTCCCAAACAAAATTGACATCTGTTTTTCCCACAAATAGAGCTTTCTTTTGGTGGTATTTGATCACCTCTACAGTGTTTATTTTTTGCGCAATAAACAAAATAGAGTGACAATTTTGAAAAAAAAGCAATATATTTTACCTTTTGCTATAATAAATATCCCCCAAAATATATATATATATAAATATTTTTTTTCCTCAGTTTAGGCCGAT
This sequence comes from Rana temporaria, assembly GCF_905171775.1. NCBI lineage: Eukaryota > Metazoa > Chordata > Amphibia > Anura > Ranidae > Rana > Rana temporaria. The sequence goes on from NC_053489.1 coordinate 498,152,312, forward strand.
ACATATTCTTCTACGTATTTTTGGTAAAAAAAATCACAATAAGCGTTTATTGATTGGTTTGAGCAAAAGTTATAGGGCCAGATCCTCAAAGAAGTTATGCTGGCGTATCTATTGATATGCCGCGTAACTTCTAGTTTGCTCCGGCGTATCTTTGTTTTGTATCCACAAAACAAGATACGCCTGAAGCTGGGCTAGATCCGACTGGCGTACGTCTTAGTATGCCGTCGGATCTAAGGTGCATATTTACGCTGGCTGCTAGGTGGCGTTTCCGTCGATTTCCGCGTCGAGAATGCAAATTACCTAGATACGGCGATCCACGAACGTATGTCCGGCCGGCAAATTTTTTTTACGTCGTTTCCGTAAGGCTTTTTTCGGCGTATAGTTACCCCTGCTATATGAGGCGTATCCTATGTTAAGTATGGACGTCGTTCCCGCATCGAATTTTGAAAATTTTACGTTGTTTGCGTAAGTCGTTCGCGAATAGGGCTTTGCGTAGAATGACGTTCACGTCGTAAGCATTGGCTTGTTGCGGGTTAATTTCGAGCATGCGCACTGGGATACCCCCACGGACGGCGCATGCCCCGTTAAAAAAAAAACGTCATTTACGTCGGGTCAAGACGTATTGACATAAAACACGCCCCCATCACATCCATTTGAATTGCGTGCCCTTATGCCGCCAAAGTTACACTACGCCGCCGTAACTTACGGCGCAAATTCTTTCAGGATAAGGAAAATACGATGTAAGTTACGGCGGCGTAGTGTATCAGAGATACGCTACGTCGGACGCAACAATGCGCCACGCGATCTGGCCCATAGTGTCTACAAAATAGGGGATAGTTTTATGGCATTTGTATTAATAATTTACTAGTAATGGCGATGATCAACGATTTTTATCGTGGCTGCGACATTGTGGCGGACACATCGGACACTTTTGGTGCTATTTTGGGACCATTCACATTTATACAGCAATCAGTGCTATAAAAATGCACTGATTGCTGTGTAAATGTGACTGGCAGTGAAGGGGTTAACCTGTACTGGGTGCTGAAGGGGTTAAGTGTGTCCTAGAGATGTGTTCTAACTGTAGGGGGCTGGGCTACATGTGACACGACACAATTGCGGGAAACTGTGATCAGTGTCTGTCACAAGGCAGAACAGGGAACTGCTTGTTCACATTAGCATTTCCCCATTCTTCCTCTCCGTGAGATGATCGCAGGACTCCCGGGGGACATCGAGTCCACGGGACCCGCAGTCAGACTCGCGTAGCTCGCGGCGGGCGTGCAGGCACCCACAATCCCCGGGCCTTAAAGGCAACATATTTTTACATTGATCTGCCCAGCCGTGCCATTCTGCCGACGTATATAGTCGTGCGGCGGTCGGCAAGCGGTTAAACAATGTATTTTTTTGTTTGCTTGTATTTTATTTCAATTAAATGACTTTATCAAGGTGTGTGTTTATTTACTTTTAGCTTTTTGTATGAATAGTTGAGGATTACGTACGTACCCCCCATACTCATTCCTCATTATTATAAAGGGGGCACGATCCCATAGTATGTTTTTCCATACCTTCTTCTTAGGGCACCGAAAGTGGGGATATTGGAATAAGGATGGTTTGCAAGGGGATAGGATGCTGAAAAGCATGTGGCCTGGTCAGTTACAGGAAGATATATGGGGGGCACATGCTCACTGCCCCACTGCTCACAGAACAGACACCCATTTGTCAGACACCCCACATAGCGCACACACATAGAATTATTTATTTTGAAATAAATGATAATATGACTAAATTTTTTTAACTTTAAGATGTTAAAAACACGAAAACCACTGAATGTACCCCAGTTGGGGGGGGGGGGGGCACCTTTAGAGCCATATAAAAATAATCAGAAACTCTAGAGCCACCCGGATCACTTTTACTTGAAAGCCATTCACCTTAAAAATCATTGATTTAACTATTTGAATATCAGGACATTTATAAATGTACAGTACTTTAATATACAGTACATGAGAATAATTTTGTTACTATTGTCGCAGAGATGGAAAGTGATGGGAAATCCTACATTTTACAAATGTCAAAGGAGGAATCTTTGATGGGTAATTACTCACTTTCTCTGGTACAGAACTTGAAAATAAACCTTTCTAATGACACAAAAAATCCTAAACACAAGAACCAATGGGTTGCTGCTGGCTGTGGATTTTCTAAGGGTCACAGAAATTGTCACTGGATACACTGGCTCTGGTTTTGTCAGCACTCCACAAAATGGGGACCACTGTCAAGAAAAAGCAAAAGGGCCCAGAGTTGAGAATCTACACACATCCAATCCAAAAAGAACATCAAACAAATGTCCAATAGTCAAAGATAATTTAATAAAAACATTTATTCATAGGTCTTGAATCTACAATAAAAAAGGTCACGCATATAAAGTATAATAATGATAATGAAATTTGAAAAAATAATAATAAATAGAACAGTCAAAGTAAATATACCAAGTTGTATGTAATATCTCACTCCAGTAAATAGCAAAGATATTACTAATTTAAATCCAGACACCAGAAGTCACAATACTTTAATTGCAAACATGGGAATATATAGAATGATAGGCTATAGCCCAATAAAAAGAAGACGATATTACAGTCAATATATTGTAAAAATGGTTTGTCAATATAAATAATGATTTGCTGGGTCTAGAACATCAAACAAATGTATACTTTATGACAAAAAAAAAACAAACTGTCAAGGGTTTTTGCCCGTAATCACTCTATCCAAAATTAGAAAAAAAAAAGGTTTAGGCTCTAGATACATTTTAAGTTACGAGGATGCCTTATTAAAATATACGATTTTTGGAGAAACAGTATTATTAATGCTTTGACTTGATGAAAATGTTAAAATATTATCATAGCCATGGCTGACCTACTCCTATGTACAACTAACTGTTCTTTCTAAAAGCTTCTCATAATGTGTAACGTAATCATTCCTTTTCCCAAACTGACTCCAAACATTCCATACGCTCAGGTTACCAATAAGCATGTGCTGACAAATACATGCTTCTGTATTTGTTTTAGAAGGATATTATATAGCCACGCCAAAATTGCAAGTGCTATAGAGAACTTTTATACTCACAAAAATAGACTATTATTTTATCACAACCCACATGAAATTTCTTTTGCAAAAGACATTATGAAAATATCATAAATATGTGGATGTCTAGTTGGGCACAAAAACACAGTTTGCCATTTAAGTATACTAGGTTAAAGTTTATATTAATTTAAATGTACTTAAGGCTTCTATGCATTTTAATGTTAAATTACTTGGCTCACTTGGCATCTGGAAATGTCATTTAATATGGTCTTATAGCCCGACACACAGTTAAGCATGCACTGTGTATTATTTTAGAATGTTTGAATTGGAATCACACTTTTTGGGTACAAGTATTCATGTTTTTGCAGATTCTTGTGTTAGGCTAAAAGGGGCTGTTTCCAATTTCATGACTGTTTATCGCTAATCCAAAATGACTGTAGCATTACCTACAGACAGGAAGTTGGATAGAAATGTGTGTGTTTTGGATATCTCTCACTCCTCTGAGGAAGTTCTGTTAAACTAGTTGCGTCTCCATAACAGTGAAGCAGGAATAGGAAAGGTTCAGAAGTCTAATCCATATATTTTATCTATACAATAAAAGTGCTGATGGTTTTAAGTATCCTTATTCATGGTTAGAATTATGTTCAGTTATCTTTTTCACTCAGCCTCTTTATGCTAACTGTTATTTCACATGTAAAATTGTCAGCTAGACCTGAATGAAATTCAAACTTATGTCTTGAAATAATGATCATAATAAAATCCTTAAGTCACATTGAACAGTGCACTAGGAAGAAACCTGCTTAGGTATTTCTTAAGTTTTTTCTCCTGTTAATCTTTACTAGACAAACAATATACATTTGGTAAAAATGTATTAGTAATTTTAACCTACCCCTTAAAAAAATAAAAAAGAATATATATACTGTGTATATATATATATATATATATATATATATATATATATATATATATATACTGTGTGTATATACTGTGTGTGTGTGTATATATATATATATATATATATATATATATATTTATATATACTGGGCCGGATTCAGATAGATTTGCGTAATATTGTGCGGGCGTAACGTATATCCGATACGTTGTGCCGCCATAAATTAGGGCGCAAGTTCCGTATTCAGAAAGAACTTGCGGCGTAACGTATGTGCTCCGGCGTAAGCCCGCCTAATTCAAATTTGGATGATGTGGGCGTGTTTTATTTAAATTTAGTGTGACCCCACGTGTTTGACGTTTTTTACGAACGGCGCATGCACCGTTCATAAAAGAATCCCAGTGTGCATGCTCGAAATTCCGCTGCAAATCGTCAATGCTTTAGACGTGAACGTAACTTACGTACAGCCCTATTCGCGAACGACTTACGCAAACGACGTAAACATTTCAAAATTTTACGCGGGAACGACGTCCATACTTAACATTGCGTACGCCTCATAAGAGCAGGAGCAACCTTACGCCGAAAAAGCCTAACGTAAACCACGTAACAAAATAGCGCCAGGCGTACGTACATTTGTGAATTGGCGTATCTACCTAATTAGCATATTCCTCGCGTAAATCGACGAAACCACCACCTAGCGGCCAACGTAAATATGCAGCCTAAGATACGACGGTGTAGGACGCCAGTCAGATCTTAGGGAAATCTATGCGTAACTGATTCTATGAATCAGGCGCATAGATACAACGCTGCAACTCAGAGATACGACGGCATATCTGGAGATACGCCATCGTATCTCCTACCTGAATCCGGCCCACTGTGTGTATATATATATATATATATATATATATATATATATATATATATATATTCAGATGTGATGTCAATGGAGAGGCCAGAAGGCTCTTCCAAGAAATATTTTTTTGTCTGTCCACTGACATCAGGGATCCTACCTAATCATCTCCTCTGGTGGTGGTGGTAGTGGGGGAGAGGAATCCTGTTGTACTGTAGAGTACTCAAGTAAAGACATGTGAGTACCTTCAGCAAGACAATACCACCCTAGCAGGTGGGTCCATGACAGTCTGGATTCAGAGGAAGTAGACTGAATTAAGTTAGTCATCATTCAACCTGGAAGAGTGAACAGAAGTACAGCGGGAAGCAGTTTCAGATTAAAGATGAGTATTGCAATAAAAGTTGCTTTTAATCTCTTTAATCGGTTGTTTTGTGCCTAAATGGTGACCATACTTGTATAGTTAATTCATTCGGTGAAACAGAATACCTACTTCTAACAATTTTTTTATATGATTTTATTTATTTATTTATTTATTAAAATGCTTTTTGAGAGCGCAGTCTTTACCCGAGGGCCTTGATGCGCTCATAGAACCAACATATCCCATAGTACACAGTAAAACAATCATAAACCAGTTAAAAACAAAATTTAAAAGAAAATTAAAATGATGCTAATGTCTGACCCTAAGTTGGGTCATAAGCTTGTGAAAATAAAAACGTTTTTAAAAACTTCCTAAACTTTAGTAGATCATTCTCAAGTCTCATATATAGAGGTAAGGAATTCCAAAATGTGGATCCTTGTACATTCAACGTCCTCCCTCTGCATTCTACTTTTTTGAATTTCGGAATGACCAATTTAGCCTGATTAGCAGATCTAAATGATCTGCTAGGAGCGTAGTAGGTGAATTTTTACTGCAGGTACCCTGGGCCGTTCCCATGGATGGCTTTGTGCACAACACAACCCACTTTAAACAAAACCCGTTCAGCAACGGGTAGCCAGTGCAGGGCTTTCAAAGATGGAGTAATGTGGTCCCTACGACCCACACCCATTAGTAGTCTCGCTGCGGCGTTTTGAATAAGCTGGAGTTTGTGCAAGATGGTTTTTGGAAGCCCCATATACAAAGCATTACAATAGTCCAGCCGACTGCCGATAAAAGCATTGACCATGGGGACTTTATCCGCTTCATCGATGAAATGGAATGTGGAATGCAGAAGTTTCAGTTGGTAGTGACATGAACTTGCCACCTGGTTTACCTGCGCCTTGCGTCAATTTAGAGTCTAGGATGATTCCCAAGTCCTGAACCTGGGTGGCCAGAGACGGAGATGGAATAAACGAGACCGGCCAAGAGCGAAAGTCAGTCGAACTGACTTTGCTCTGATTACTGAAGATGATACATTCAGTTTTGGAGCCATTTAGTTTTAAATAATTGTCTTCCATCCAGGACTGTATTTCCTCTAAGCAGGAAGCCAGATCCACCTGGACTTCCTCATTCTTGGGCAGCTTAAAGTAAATCTGCGTGTCGTCTGCATAGACGTGGAAGAGGAGGTTGTGGCGCCAAATGATATACAGCAGTGGCCGTATATAGATAAAGCCGAACCCTGAGGGACCCCGCAAGACAGGGAACTATCAGATGAGTGAAACGTCCCCAGTTTCACCCTCTGAACCCTGCCTTGCAGGAATGAGGCCACCCATGTCAATGCCATATAATCTAGCCCAGCCACAGACACCAACCTCTCCAACAGTCTAGTGTGGTCGATGTTGTGGACTGCAAGTTATATGTTAACTTCTCCCTCTCATTAGAAATGAGTAAATCAATTCTAGTGAAAAAACAGAGTGCGCCAATCTGAGTGCAGTAAGCCCAAATTTAATAGCTGGAAAAAAATAATAAATGTACATATACAAAATGCCTACTCACAAATTGGAAGTAGATGGTAGGCAAAGAGACCAAAATTGGGAGATGTGGGCGATCAGCAAGTTGATATGTGCCTGGAGTCCTGCAGTGGTCTTGGCTGGCGGTCATCCGGAATGTAAGCTGTAGCAGATGGATTAGAATCGGTGTCAGGGGACAGAAACACCGGAAAGCCACAGAGGATGCGGCGTGCGCTTCAGTGTGGAGCGCAGCGTGCCGTCGTCGCGCCGGAAGTGACGTGCAGGTCCGTGCTGGCCAATAGGATAACGCGTTTCACAGCGTCAGCTGTTTCGTCAGATCCATGGATCCATGGATCTGACGAAACAGCTGACGCTGTGAAACGCGTTATCCTATTGGCCAGCACGGACCTGCACGTCACTTCCCGCGCGACGACGGCACGCTGCGCTCCACACTGAAGCGCACGCCGCATCCTCTGTGGCTTTCCGGTGTTTCTGTCCCCTGACACCGATTCTAATCCATCTGCTACAGCTTACATTCCGGATGACCGCCAGCCAAGACCACTGCAGGACTCCAGGCACATATCAACTTGCTGATCGCCCACATCTCCCAATTTTGGTCTCTTTGCCTACCATCTACTTCCAATTTGTGAGTAGGCATTTTGTATATGTACATTTATTATTTTTTTCCAGCTATTAAATTTGGGCTTACTGCACTCAGATTGGCGCACTCTGTTTTTTCTTTTGATCGTTTCAGAGCAATGCTTCTGCTTTAAGGTGCCGCCGCTAAGTGTTTCCCACAGCCACTTGCATCACATTGTATTAATCCAGGACTTTCATTGGACACTTTTATTATTGGACTCTAGCATTAGAATTGCATATACCTCATTTTTATTCATTGGTTGCTCCGCAGGATCTTGCGCCACATTTCCGTTTTTTGCATAAATCAATTCTAGTGAATCAGAAACTGAAGGGAATCTGACTGGCTTACTTTAAATTGGTGTGTGCTGAAACGCAGTAATATACTTGTCAACTCAATATACGAAACAAACTTCCTAAAAAACACTTATGTTACTTCTGTACCCCCCCAAAAAAGCTTGTACTCCACAGGAACATGGACTTCTTGTTGCCCGGTTGATTTTAGGTCAGTCACCATGATCCTATCGGAATACAGCTTTCAGCATTTTAGAGTCACAATTGGATGAAGTTAAAATTATGGACATCCACACTCAAAATCAATGCCTTTATTTAAAAAAAAATAGGTAATAATCCAAAAAATACAAGCCACAGCAAACGGCGGAAAATAGGAGCTGATGCGTTTCACACTTTCAAAAGTGCTTATGCATAGCTTTGATAGCTATGCATAAGCACTTTTGAAAGTGTGAAACGTGTCAGTTCCCTTATTCCGCTGTTTGCTGTGGCTTGTATTTTTTGGATTATTACTTATTTTTTTAAATAAAGGCATTGATTTTGAGTGCGGCTGTCCAGAATTTTCTCTTCATCCAATTGCCTAAGCTTAGCCTGCACCTGTTGTTCCTATTCTGAGGAGAGCTACATTTCCAGACACCCTTCCTAGAGCGGCATCCCTCCTCCCTCCTCTCCTCCCTCCCCCTGTTCCTGGACATTGAGCATTTTAGAATCACGGTAGTAACAAATCTTAATCAGTCCAAAATAAATTATAATGAAAACAACAAATTCTTTTGTTTCATTTAGATAACAGGATGCAATAGTTTGGGGCTTTTGTTAATATTTGAAGCCTTTGAAATAACATAACGAATGATGCAAATTGATTTGGATCCATTTGTTTTTTTTCTAATAAGTGTACAGTATAAAAAGAAGGGTATACAAAATATACAACATAATACTTATGAAATAGAAATATATTGCAATAAATAGTTAGGCCGTGTACACACGGGCAAACATGTACGATGAAACCGGTCCGCCGGACCGTTTTCACCGTACATGTCTGCCCGGGGATTTCTGTACGATGGCTGTACTAACCATCGTACAGAAATCCGCGCGTAAACGGGGCGTGTCCGCGGTGTCGCCGCGATGATGACGCGGTGTCGCCGCGACAATGACGCTGCGACGTGGGCGGACCTGCCAGTTAAATGCTTCCACGCATGCGTCAAAGTCATTCGACGCATGCGAGGGATGGCGGGCGCTCGGACATGTACGGTAGGTCTGTACAGAAGACCGAACATGTCCGAGTGGGCAGGATTCCAGCGGACTGTTTTAAAACAAGTCCAGGAATATTTGTCCGCTGGGAAAAGGCCCGGCGGGCAAATGTTTGCTGGAATCCTGCACGCTCGGGCCTACACACGACCGAACATGTCTGCTGAAACTGGCCCGCAGACCAGTTTCAGCAGACATGTTTGGTCGTGTGTACGGCGCCTAACAGTAAGGTATAAAAGTGTAATAAGATGATTTCTTCTTTGAATTTGAATATACAAAGCAAATTCCAAAAACAATTAATTTTAACATAAAGAATATGATGAAACAAAATTATTAACTTAGGGCCAGATCCACAAAAGGGATACGACGGCGTAACTGCTGTTACGCCGTCGTATCCCTGTTCCTAACTATGGAACTGATCCACAGAATCAGTTTTCCATAGTTAGGGAGAAGATCCGGCATGTGTAATTGAATTACACTGCCGGATCTTAGGATGCAGTACCGCATCCGCCGCTGGGGGCATTTTGTGGCGAAATGCCGCCTCGGGTATGCAAATTAGCACTTACGGAGATCCACAAAGCTTTTCAGCTTTGTTTTTTCTCCGTAAGTTTTAGTTTGCAAATGCAAAATTAGGGCTGCTTTTACAAAGTGTAAACTGTTTACACCTTGTAAAAACAGACCTTTCTGTCCAGCGACGCGATTTTTTTTTTATTTTGATTTTTTTTTTCGTGCCATATCTTTTTTTTTTTTCGACGCAACTTTATTGACCCGTCGCAATCCACAAAGCTCGGCGTAACGTAATTTTGCGCTATGCACGTCGGGAAAATGACGTCACGAGCATGCGCAGTACGGCCGGCGCGGGAGCGCGCCTAATTTAAATGGGAATCGCCCCCATGAAAATAGGAACGCCTTGCGCCGGCGGAATTTAAGTTACACAGCCCAACATTTCTAGGTAAGTGCTTTGTGGATCGGGCACTTAGGTAGAAATTTTAAGGCAGTGTAACTTAAATGGAAAAAATTAAGTTACGCCGGATCTTTGTGGATTACCCCCTTAATGAATATGAAGTAAAACAAAACAAATATTTCTGTCGTAAACATCTCTACTGGTGATCCTGCCAGTCCCCCTGCTTTTTTATTTTAAACTGACTACGCTGAGCATGGAAGCACATCTATGCAAGCATGGTCAGTTTTTTGGCTGTGCTAGGATGGCCAAGACTTGTGCTTGAATAAGTCTCTACAGCACTAGGGCTCAGGAGTCACAGAAACAGGTATGAGTACAGTTCTAGAAAGACAGGAGTGTTGGAGCTAGCCAAACACTGGAAAGGGATCCTAAATTGCACAGGGGTGCTTGGCAGGTCACACAGAGACACTGGATGGAGGTTTGAGTGCACATGTGTACAGGAACAGAATATAGGATGAAGTGTATGGGGTCATAGGAATACAATAAAGACTGGAGTGTGCTGGGGTCAGTATATTATCTAATTGTTATAAACATGGTTTCTGTTTCATTTTTTTGCCTTTTTTTTTGTTTTGGTTATAAGATCTGCACACAGTTTCCCTACAAAAGGTGAATATGAGAGTTTTAAATGTGATAGTCACAATTTCCATGTGAGCAATTCTAAAAGGCAGAGCTTTTATATTTTATTGCCATCTAGTGGAACACTGCAACATTAAATATCATTGTTTAAAAAATGTTCAGTAAACTAGAGATTCTTGAATGATTAATGCAAATACTGTAGAAAAAAAAAAATCATGAACACTTTTTATAATTCAAGACACAGATAACAGTATACATTTAAGCTCGGAACAGTTATTAAAAAGTTTTAGATGCAAATAAAAGCTTATGCTTGGTTTTGTAAAGCATTTTGCAAAAATAATGGGTTGCATAAAAATCACATACAATTTTTTTTTCAACCGATACCATAACATGAAATATAAAAGTCACATCATGGAAAAAAATATCTGCTATTGGAAACAATGGGCCAGATTCACAAAGAGATACGACGGTGTATCTCCTGATACGCCGTCGTATCTCTGAGTTCTGCCGGTCGGATTTATGCGCCTGATTCATAGAATCAGGTTCCGCATAGATCTCCCTAAGATCCGACAGGTGTAAGTGACTTACACCGTCGGATCTTAGGCTGCAATCTCACGCTGTCCACTAGGTGGCGCTTCCGTTTGTATACACAAGGAATATGCAAATGAGGAGTTACGCCGATTCAGAAACGAACGACCGCCCGGCGCTTTTTTTTACGTCGTTTGCATTCGGCTTTTTCCGGCGTATAGTTACCCCTGGGTCTATGAGGCGCAGCCAATGTTAAGTATGGCCGTCGTTCCCGCGACAAAATTTAAATTTTTTACGTCGTTTGCGTAATTCGTTTGTGAATACGGATGGACGTAATTTACGTAGACGTCGAAACCAATGACGTCCTTGCGACGTCATTTGGAGCATTGCACGCTGGGAAAATTTCCGGACGGTGCATGCGCTGTTCGATCGGCGCGGGGACGTGCCTGATTTGAATAGTGCACTCCCCCTAGCCGCAGAATTTGAATTCCGCCGGAAGCACCACCTAGCGGCCAGCCTCAACATATCTTAGATATGTTTAAGCGTATCTCTGTTTGAGAATACACTTAAACATAGGTCGGCGCAGATTCTGATTTAGGTCTGCGTATCTACTGATACGCCGACCTAACTCTTACTGAATCTAGCTAAAAAACTAGCTCTAGCTAAATATTTTATAGAAGCAGCAGCTTAAGTATTGTAAAGTTTGCATCCATTTCTCCATTGTACAATGTCATATTTGAAGAAAAAAGTCATAGAAAGTTTCCTTTTTGTGTGTGTGTGTGTGTGTGTGTGTTGGGGGGGGTTAAATAATTTAAAATAATGTTTTAGACCCTTTCACACTGGGGCGTTTTTAGCACTGAAAATAGCGCCTGTAAAGCACCTGAAAAATGCCTCATCTGCAGTCCCCAGTGTGAAATCCCAAGTCCTGCAAGCAGCATCTTTGGGGCAGTTTGCGAGCGGTGTATACATAGCTCCTCTACTGCCCCTGCCCATTGGAATGCATGGGCAGCGGCGCTACCCGGGTCAATTTTAACCCTTTTTAACCCCTTCTAGGGCGTTAAAAGCATCTTGCTCTCATCTGAATAGTAGCACCAAAGCGCTGCTATAACATCGGTAAAGCGCAGCTGAAACTAGCAGTGCTTTACTGCTACCGCCCCCCACCGCCCCATTGGGAAGGGGCTCTTAAAGTGAGCTAATTATATTTAATGACAGAAACATGCCTCTACAGTAATAATAGAAGCTTCTCTGCTGGTTGCCTTCCATGGCTCTGAAATAATTGATGCAATTTCCAGTACTTGTCAGTAAGTTTTTGAGGATAAAACCTTAAAGTGTAAGTTCACCTTTACAGAAAATCTGTAAGGTGAACTTACACTGGACCCCCTCCCCACCCACCTCTCGGTCCCGCTATACCTAATCACCTGCTGTGAGACATCAGGTTGCCGCTTTACAGGTCCAGGGATTTGAAATCCCTGTGGCTTTCTCTCCTCTTCTCCAGCACTGACAGGACGGGCTAGGTGGGTCCTGATTGGTCAGCGGCATCCATGTGATGGCGCTGACCAATTAGAATTCCTCCTATATGTACCTTTACAAGGTATGTTTAGGAGATTTCAAATCCCCTGACCGGTGAAGCAGTTACCTGATGTCTTACAGCGGGTAATCACGGGATGGGATCACTCAGGCACAGCGGGACCAGGGGGGATGGGAAGGGGATCCAGTGTAAGTTCACCTTACAGATTTTCTTTAACCTATAGCAGATTGACAGCCGGGAAGTGGTTCTGTTATCCTGACTGGGCGTCATATGATGTCTAGCAGGATAACATGCCGGCGCGCGGCCATGGGGACGCGCAGCACGGCTATTGCGAGTGTGGAGTGTCAGTCTGACATGCAGCATCTCCGATTGTGATAATGAGCCTCTGTCAGAGGCTTCTTACCACGTGATCAGCTGTGACCAATCACAGCTGATCATCGCGTGAACCAGAAAGTGTCGGTAAACAGCATTCCTCAGTTTGCGTCGATCGGCGGCTCTCCTTGTCAGAGGGGGGTCTGTGCTGATAATCAGCACATTGATTATCAGCACAGCCCCCTCAGATCTGCCAATAAGCTACCAATCAGTGCCCAGCAGTGCCCCCATAACAAAGTCTGCCAGTGCCCACCACAGTGCCAATCAGAGCCCACCACAGTGCCAATCAGAGCCCACCACAGTGCCAATCAGAGCCCAGCAGGATACCTGTCAGTAACTAATCAGTGCCTCATCATCAGTGCTGCCCATCAGTGCCACCTGTCAGTGCCAATCAGTACCACCTATCAGTGCCAATCAGTGCCGCTAGTCAGTGCCAATCAGTTCCGCCTGTCAGTGCCCACCAGTGCCACCTGTCAGTGCCCATTAGTGCCTCCTGTCAGTGCCCATCATTACTGCATATCAGTGCTGCCTATTGGTGCCCATCAGTGCTGCATATCAGTGCTGCCTATCAGTGCCCATCATTTCTACAAATCAGTGCCTCCTGATCAGTGCCCATCAGTGCCACCTTATCAGTGCCAACTCATCAGTGCCCATCAGTGCCGCCTCATCAGTGCCCATCAGTGAAGGGGTAAACAAAATGTTATGACAGAAACTAAGAAAAACGTTTTTTTTTCATTAACTTTGTTCTTTTTTAGTCTGTTTAGCAAAAAATAAAAACCCCAGAGGTGATCAAATGCCACCAAAAGAAAGCTCTGTTTGCGGGAAGACAATGATAAAAAGTTAGTTTGGGTACAGTGTTACATGACAGCGCAATTGTCATTCAAAATGTGACAGCGCTGAAAGTTGAAAAATGTCATGGGCAGGAAGAGGCGAAAGTGCCTAGTATTGAAGTGGTTAAAGGTTAACTTACCCTTTAACCACTTAAGGACCGCCTCCTGCAGATATACATCGGCAGAATGGCATGGCTGGGCACAAGCACGTACCTGTAGGTCCTCTTTAAGTGCCCAGCCGTGGGTCCTGGTTCCGGTCCCGGTCCGAAGCTCCGTGACCGCAGCCGCGGGACCTGCGGACCTGATCGCCGCCGGAGTCCCGTGATCGGTCCCCGGAGCTGAAGAACGGGGAGAGCTGTGTGTAAACACAGCTTCCCCATTCTTCACAGTGGCAGCTTCATTGATTGTCTGTTTCCTGATATGAGGTCACACATAACCCCTACAGCGCCCCCTAGTGGTTAACTCCTAAACTGCACTGTCATTTTCACAGTAAACAATGCATTTTTATAGCATTTTTTGCTGTGAAAATGAAAATGGTCCCAAAAATGTGTCAAAATTGTCCGATGTGTCCGCCATAATGTCGCAGTCAAAAAAAAATCGCTGATCGCCGCCATTAGTAGTAAAAAAAAAATTATTTATAAAAATGCAATAAAACTATCTCCTATTTTGTAAATGCTATAAATTTTGCGCAAACCAATTGATAAACGCTTATTGTGATTTTTTTTACCAAAAATAGGTAGAAGAATAAGTATCGGCCTAAACTGAGGGAATATTTATTATAGCAAAAAGTAAAATATATTGAATTTTTTTCAAAATTGTCGCTCTATTTTTGTTTATAGCGCAAAAAATAAAAACCGCAGAGGTGATCAAATACCACCAAAAGAAATCTCTATTTGTGGGGAAAAAAGGACGGAAATTTTGTTTGGGAGCCAACCGCGCAATTGTCAGTTAAAGCGACGCAGTGACGAATCGCAAAAACTGGACAGGTCCTTTACCTGCATAAAGGTCCGGGTCTTAAGTGGTTAAAGATGATTTCCAAGTGTGGTGACCAATGAAACTATGCATATACCTTAACTGCCCGCAGCCCCTGGAAGCTGGAAATCACTGAATTGGAAACTGCTAATCCTGTGATCTCCATTTGCTTCTGCTGCATTGTGAACACAGGAGGTTGGCCACTCAACACAAGTGTCATTCACAGAATGCTTTGCATCTCTCTGAAAGAATTCAAAGCGTTCTTTGATTGGATGAAGTGGAGAGCGTGACGCCACTAACTCAACTGGGGGCGGGACCAATGTAACTACATGAAAATATACCATACCTGAGATTCATCTTTAACTCCATTAACAGCCCAAAAATAGTACTGTTTTACTCACCTAGGTCTGTTGTCTGTATTCTGCAATGATGTAAATTCCTAATGCAGAGAACCTGTAATCCAGCAATGCAGATGTACCCACGGTGGCTGGTGCCAACTGGTCCAGTTTTGCTAACATACACTCTCCCTTCTGTACAGATGATAGGTAGTGTCCACATTATGTGGATGTGGACAGTGTGTGATTCAGGAGACCATAGCTGTGCTTTACAGTGCTATGTGCAGGACTATACCGTGCTCTAGACCATGCTGTGTTGTGCAACATTACTGTGAATAGCAGTGTGGCAGGTTACATAATATTGTGTACACCCTGACAACACCTATTGCACAGCAGAGAGCACAGAGCTGAGTGTAATCTGACACCTGAGTGGAGAGGAAAGATATGCCTTTCTAAACAATCTCATAGGCAAACATGCATCTGAGGCTGTCAAACATCTGCTATGTGCTGAGGGGGGTGTCACCATGGAGTGCATGGTGTCAAGAATAACTTCTAAGTCAGTGCGGCAAGAGCAGAGCACAAGTTTGTGGAACGAAAGGTGCCAGCAGACCTACAGCAGCAAAAGATACCCCACTCCATATCTATCTGACTGGTGACACCAGAAGTGTGGAGCAGTGCTGAGATGTGCAAAAAGGCCCCAGCTGGGTGTTAAGCTACGAACATTGTCCGTTCGGCTTCCCCGCTGACCGTTGAATTTTTTTTTATTTCTGGCACTACAAAAAAATAATGTGGGGTCCCCGTAAAATCCATACCCGACCCTTATGCGAACATGCAGCCTGGCAGGCCAGGAAAGAGAGGGACAAGCGAGTGCCCCCCTCCTGAACCATACCAGGCCACATGCACTTAACATGGGGGGTGGGTGCTTTGGGGTGGGGGGGCTCTGCCACCCCAAAGCACATTGTCCCCATGTTGATGGGGACAAAGTCCTGTTTCCCACAACCCTGGCAGCATGGGGCAACCCAGCATGCACCAGTCAGGGACGTCACAAGGGGCAAGGGATAACCAGATGATGTCACAAGGTGGCCCCTCTTATCTATTTAAAAACTGTCAGATGATGGAGGAGGCATTCAGCGATCTGCCTTTGATGAGTGAAGAGCATTGTTTTTTTGTGTTTTTGGATCTGGCGGTGTGGCAGTCATCGTGATTGATGATGGATCTACATTGAGGGACATTTTTCTTTAATAAAGGATTTGTCAAGAACGCTTGTAGTGTTTTTTTTTTTGGGGGTGAATGAGTAGGGGTACAATGTACCCCATACTCTTTCGCATGAGGGGCTGTGGTCTGGGGGCCCCCTTGTTAAAGGGGGCTTCCAGATTCTGGAAAGCCTCCTGCCCGCAGACCCCCACAACCACAGTCCAGGGTTCTCGGGAACAGGTGCTCGCTCGTCCCCCCCACCTAGTCTGCCAGGCTGCATGCTTGGATAAGGGCCTGGTATGGATTTTGGGGGGGCCCCGCCCCCTTTTTCTCTTTATTTTTTTTAAATAGCTGGGTGCACGGGAATTGCAACTGCGAGTCAACATTTAAATGTGATTTGACTCATTTTCTATTAATGCTACTGTTGCATCACTTTACAGGCAGACTAATGCCCCGTACACCCGATCGGTATTCCCGATGGCCTAAAATCCGATTGAATTTTTCGACGGAATTCCGTTCAAGCTGTCTTGCATACATGCTGTCAGACCAAATTCCGACCGTCCAAAACGCGGTGACGTAAAACACTACAATGAGCCGAGAAAAACTAAGTTTAATGCTTCCGAGCATTAAACTCGACTTGATTCTGAGCATGCATGGGTTTTTTTTTTCCTCTGAGTTGCACACAGACACAGAATTTCCTATCGTTTTTTTTTTTTTCAGAAAAAAATAAAACATGTTCTATTTTTAAACACCGACGGAAAAAAGTCCGATGAAGGCCCGCACATGGTCGGAATTTCTGGTGAAAAAAAGTCCATCTGACTTTTTTCATCGAAAATTCCGATCGTGTGTACGCAGCATAAGGGGATCCCCCAGGCAGAATTGATTTTCAGGATTCACCACCTCCCTCTACACGCACACACATTTAGTTCAATGGGTTAAGTTTCAGGTTCACAATTTTCTGACTTTGAGCTGCATTCAAGAAATCCCCCATGACTGAGACATACATTCATTCACTCATCCCTATTTGTCAACCATTTCATTTACTGACAAGAAAAACTCATCTGTGTCATTCTTTGAACCTGACTTTGTTTTGTCACTAAGGTGGTGCGGTGTACACTAAAAAGAAACAGGTATATTTAGTATTGAAAATATAGATTTCATAGTGGTTTGCACAAATATCTTGCTATATACAAAATCATAATGGCAATGATTTTATTCTATAGGTAATCTGCATTAAAAAAATATTTTGTTTTAGGAGTTTAGTACATTTTCAAGTTCAGAATGTACAATTTACCATATGTATGAAAAATAAAAAATTGGATTGAAAGGCATAAGAGTACTTAGTGTAGTCCTATATATGTAGCACCCAAAGACAGTTTACATTTGGTGTAAATTATCTCATTACAGCATAGTGAGATGATTTTTCTGAACTCCGTCTTATACTGACTTTGTCCCTTTATACACGTTCAAACACTATGTTTAACATTACAGTCTTTTGAAAAAAATGACTACAAAATCTTATAGCAACCTCACTTTATCTGTCTCAGAGTATAATAAGTCTTGTTTTATTACATGCCAAATATTCTTATCTACATTTCATTAGCTGCTTTGCTTTTGAACATTTTCAAATCTGCCAAAAAGCTGGTTTTCTTCAGCAAATCTGTTTGTATTACTCTTCAGAATTGTCCATCACAGAACACCGCCTGTGTAAATACTGTAAATCACTATTGATATGATTTCTCAGCTTAACAAAGCATGTTTAAGGTCCTAATTCATGTCCATAGAAAATGCGTAAAATACTGTTTGACCAAAACAAATCACAAAGTGGTAAAGCAGACATTTACTCAGCATCCCTACCCGTTATTTCCAGTGAAATCCTTGCAGCACCAGATATTTTTCACATCTAATAATAAGCCCACTTTAAATTGTGGCCAATGTAAATGCCTTTGTTATATTGGTGATTAGTGTAGAATCAACTGATAAATTGCTGGTCATTGTAACTGCCTACTTTACATGGATGGTCAGTGTAAATGTCTCCTTTAGGCCCCATTCACACTTTGCATGGCTAGAATGCTGCATTTTTTTGCGCGTCATTCATGAGCTTCCAAGAGTCTCACATAGGGCTGCTCTATGTATGACAAACATGCCAAAGGATCTCCAGAACCCTTTGGGCATGCAACATGGAACGCTCTTTCCTGCTTCCATTTTTTTGCGTGTCTTTCATGAGCTTTCTTGAGTCTCACATAGGGCAGCCCATTCGTTTGAATGGGTTGCTTATTGTGTGACAAATGGGCCAAAGAAGCTATAGAACCTTTTCTGCCATGGACCGTGGCATTGTTTTTTCAGGGTGTGCTTTGCCAGATTTCTAGCATGTTTGCTACACAACAAAACATGTGGCAATTTCAAGGAAAAAGAACTGCTGCTCCAGGTGTATGATGAGAGCCTGAAATGGAGTGTCTCATAGAGTGCCAGCCCCGGCCCACCTCCGTGGGAAACTTGTAAGAGAAGAAAAGAAACAGCTACACATCCAGAGATTCTGATTGCCTTTTATTGTGCACAGTGAAGACACCAAAAACGCCAACATGAATTCACGTAGACGCATTTCACACATACATCTTGTGCCTAATCATTACCTAACTGCGCCTGGGGTGCCATTAACAATTAATGGCACTAAAAGTGCAATGAGCATTACTGAAATATGGATTTTCTGTGAGCTTTGCCACACATTCCAGATATGTCAAGTGTAAATGCCGCCTTACATTGGCTTAAACTGAGACAAATTTTATTTACAAATGTAACAAAAATGCATTTTTACAGTGCTGTTACAATGCAATGTGAATGAATCTTGTGAACATTTGGAGACCCCCTTTCATGGGGGAAATCTTCAGGGCATGGCTGTCAGTTTGACAGCTAGCTGAATCCTGTACTGTATCTCCTAATCCCTACTAAACCCAGACAGGTGGCACCCTGTGTATTAGAAGTTGCTGTCATGGTGATTTCACCTAACTTAGCCCCCAGGGCCCACGAGCCTCTCTTAGCTCTCATAGCATCTGCTTGGGCTACAATGAGTCAGGAACCTACTGCTCTGCTTTGGATATTTGTCCTCCAGTACTTAGGTACCAGCTTCTACCATGTTTCATCCCACCCACACGTTTCACACAATGAATAAAACAAAAGAGATGCACTCCAGATGAGTTAGGCTGTAACTGAGTTGTGTAATTTAACCCATCACCCGTTTACAGACGCATCTGAACTGCTCTGCTGACACGGTTTGCTCGACCCAGGCCTCATTTGTAGAGTCTGTGACTGGTTGAATAATTAAACCATAGAGTGCGTCTTTGTTTCTTTCCTTTATTATTTCATGCTAATTCAAGGGTTGTTTCACCTCTGATTTTAAGTGATAATTGCATAGGAAACCAAGCAGTCGTGACTCATGATTAAATGTATGTTTCTGAACAGAGTGTAGACATCGTTATACATATATTCAGAAAAAAAAAAGCTGATTGGCCTGGTCTTCAGACTAATTCACTCAAAACTAATAAAAGTTTGTCGTGAAGTAAAAATAGACCAGTCATATTTGATTCAACAATCACAATTGTAATTTGGACTCATTATTCAAGCCCTTAGAGGACTGATTTTTGGAACACATAATTGTATTACTTGTGTTTTGAAAAAGGATCATGTGTTTATGCCCCTTTTGCCAGAATCAATTAGGATGCACTTCCTATCATGCTGCAGTCATATGGATCAGCAAGTCCAAATGAGCAATATGGACCAAGCTTGTGAAGCTTTGAATAATTTGTATTTAGTGACAGAGGTTTCTCTCGATACTTAACCTTCATTCAGGAAAGGTGTCCACTGTCCAGTACTAGAAAAACACATACATATAGAAAACCATGAAAGATGACACAATAAAAAACATCTAAGTGGATGACAGCATACAGGTCAGCCTCTCCTTATCAAATGAATATTTGTGTGATATATTAGAACTTACAGTGAACCTGCAGAAGTGATCCTATGTGAATTGATGCTGCAATTTCACCTCTCGTACCAGTGTTTGGATATAAAATATAAGCACTTGTAAAATGTAAAATACCTTTATAAGGCCACCTCTATTTGTATAAGTCAGCTATATGTGGAATCATTTGTTATACAGTTACAGTGATTATAATTAGATGTAAGCAACATTTGATAAATATTGTTCATGTTTTCTTTTGCATTAACTAGTGAGCATAGCAACAACTTTTTATTTTTTTTTCATTGACAACATTGTTTATTTTAAATAAGTCTGTTGAGGCCATTGTCCTGGATTGTGCATTATTGTTTTCTCAACAGGAGCACATTTTAATTTCTTTATTGTATTTTTATTATGGTTTGGCACCTCCAGTGATTTATGTTATTAGTAATTTAGATAATGAAACAGGGCAAAATTGTTTATTTGTTAATTATCTTTATTACTGCTAGATGGCTTTTTCTGTACTGCAGGCTTGCTTTAGTTAGAGGGTACATATGTTTGTTTTGCATTTCTTTATATATGAAAGTAGAACCACAGCCAGCATATGGAAATTCAGTTATTTACATATTCTTAACAAGCAGTGTAAAACAAAAAACAAAAAAAATGGTTGGGTATCCTTAGGGTTTAAATTGCATTGGCTGCTTAAAATGCAAAAAATAAATAAAAATCCTCATAAAGGTAAAATAAAATTGCTCTTTTTGGTGCACTTCAGAACATTCATAAAGTGAAGTCCCTCTGGTTCGTTCCAATACCCCCTCCCCAATTGAGTCTGGGGGTGGGTCATTCACCACCAATATTTTAATCCCCTACATACAAAAACATTATTTATTTTCTATGTCTGTAGAGTGCATTCAGCTTCCAGATTTTGAATTTGAATTAGAATTTATTTAATTTTACAGTAAACAAATTTTTGGATAAGAGTTAACATTTTGCAATCTTTTGTGAATCATCTCACTTAGCTGTTATTTTTTTTAATACTGAGATAATCTCTTTGGGGTTATGGTGTGGTCCCTTCATCAGATGTTTTCCCATTTTCAACTTTTAATTAATTTCCAGTTTATTTACTCATCATCTAATTCTAATTGGTTTCTTACGTAATATCCTGTATGTAATCAACACTTTCCAACTGATCATCTCCCCATCCACTATTATTTTAACATTTACCTGCTGCAAATCCTAGATCCTTAGGGGAAATCATACATGAATCAAAATGGGAACGACCAAATTTCAATCCATGTATGAGCATGCTGATTGTACACAACTTGATCTATCAATTGAGTTGTGTAAAACAAGTCTGTCAGATCAGTGCCATCAGCTATAGCTAGCATCACTAATCAGTGATTTCTGATGGCAGGGAAGGAGTGTTTCCCTCATCCACCTCTATGTGACGATGGGAGAATTGGGCCTTTTATTTTTTTTATTCAACCTGCGGGTTGTACAAAAAAATTATTAATGTATGGCCAGCAATATAAATACTATTATTTACACCTATTTGAATCTAGCCTATAAGTTGAATCTAATCAGTTTACCAGCCTGAGGCTGGATTCACGCTGGTATGACATATCGACTTTGGGAGCACATGTCACATGACGTGTATGAATCATTGGTTTCCTATGAGAGCCATCATAACTGCTCTGACACAAGTCGGTCCGACTTTAGAAAAGGTTGTTGCACTACTCAGGTCCGACTTTGGTCCATTTTTAGCTCATTCAGTATAACTGCAGTCGAATCCCCGTCCTAACCATCTGACTTGTGACATCCGACAAGGTAAGTATAGCAGCAGGAAAAGGAATTTATGTCAAACTGAGATTGTCAAAGGACAAGTCGGACTATCTCAAAGTCAGAACAAAATTGTATCCTGTTCATTCAAGTCGGAATTAAGTAGGACTGAAGTAGGACCGATGTCGCAGGGCAAAGTAGGATGAAAGTCGTGTTGTACCAGTGTGAACCCGTCCTAAAACAGCAAATTCTACTGATAACACCATTTAACTAGTTTCCCAAGATAGTTAGTTAGTAATATTTGATTTCCTAAATCAAATCTATGATTAAGTCAGGGTCACTTTAACCAATAAAAAGAATAGGACTATAGCTGAATTACAGAGCAGAAATAACTGTCAATGTATTTTTTCAATGTATTTAATTCTAATGTAGATCAAAGGTATGACCTTTGATCTGCAAATCACATCACATAAAGCATTTCTAAACACAATTTTTTCATGTTATACTTACCTGCTCTGTGCAGAGGGGTCTTGAACCTCATTTTCTAGCCCCCCACTGGCACTCCTGGCTCCTCTTCTCTTTGTGCCACCGTAGAAAACTGCTTGTTATGGGGGCAGATGTGTGGGTTTGATGCCAAGCCACTTTGTCCTTCCATAGACAGACATTTCCCCCCTCTCCCTCCTCCACAGCATTTGATTGACAGCAGCAGCCAATGTATCTGCTGCTGCCTCAGGCCATGTAAGTAGAGGAAGAGGGGAGAGAGGTGATGCAGCCGTGCATAGTGCAGGATATATTGAGGACTTGAGGTAAGTATTTAGGGGGGACACACAGCAAGTTGCAAAATGTATTTTTTATCTTAAGGTTACAAAAACATTTTAGCTTTGAAACTACTTTAAAAAAGTTAAGTAATTCCTATTTAAGCTTTAGTTAACCATTATTGTCCATTTATTTTCTTTATCTGCTTTTGTTTTTATGCTGTTTTTTTTTTTCTTTTTTTACCATGAATATCTAAATACAGTATATATATCCTCGTCAAGTTTTTTTATTATTTTTTAAATATAACTGTACAGGATGCCGTGGCTGGGTCCTGGAAGGACGTTATATTTCCCCTCTGTTTGGACTGTGGTCCCTTTAAGGCAGGGGTCTCCAAACTGCGGCCCAGGGGCCGGATGCGGCCTCTTGCTTGCTTTTTTCCGGCCTTTGATGCACTAATCCTCCCATTGATACAGGACACTAGTCTGCCATCGAACACCAATAATGGAGCACCATTTCTCCCACTGACACTAATAATAGGGCACTATTCCTCTTTATGATACCAACGATTGGGAACTATTCCTCTAACCTAATACCAAATTTGGTGATGTTTACTCCTACTGATGCCAGAAAAATGTCCACTCCCACTGGCCACAATCTGGCCCTCCTGAAATCTGAAGGACAGTAAACCGGTTCTTTGTTTAGAAAGTTTGGAGACCCCTGCTTTAAGGGAACGGAAAGGGTTAACGCACCTGTCCAAGGATGTGGCTTAAACCAAGACAGGAAGTTGTAGGTGAGAGTGAAGGAGGATAGTGGAGACTGTACATGGTGAATGGTGGACAAGGAAAAGCTGTGAAAAGCTGTGGGAAGCTGTGAAAAGCTGTAAAAGCACTTGGCAGTGTCCTGCCTGGAAGCCTGCTACTGGGAAACTTACCTGCAAGGACTGTTTAACTGCAATAGCAGTTCTGAGCTCTACAAGTCGGTGAGACTGATTATTTCTTTTGTTTTTGCTGCTGTGAAGCCATTTAAGTTTAATAAACCTCAGTTTTGATTTTAAAGCCTGTGTCCTGCGATCAAGCTGGTTTCCCCCCGAACTTTACATAACAAAGATTGACAAATTGAGTATATATAGGGATGGTGGTACAATATTCAAATAGCCATAAAGCTGTACATATCGATTTATGAACAGGATGAGTACATAACAATTTAAAAAATGTAACAAGTAGCGTAACAAATAAACCAATAAAGTATTACATTGAAAACATTATAAAATTCCATCAGAAGGAACAAAGTAAGCTAGTGACTATTGGTTCATTTATTGAGCAGTAATAAGGAGATCAATCTACTAGATATATACTGTATTTGCTGGTGTATAAGACTACCTTTTACACTTAAAAAAAATGGCCAAAAAGCAGGGGTCGTTTTATAGACTGGGTTTAGCTGCTCGGACGCCTGCTGGATGTGCGGTGATACTCTATGTAGCTTCAGCTACATACAGTATATCCTGCTTAGCCAATCCCGGTGAGCGATGTATTCAAATGAATACAGAGCCTGCTCGGATTGGAGTAACAACCCCTGCCAATCCGAGCAGGCTACTGTATGTTTGAGAGTCAGAGAGGCGTGGGCTGATGATGTTACAGCCTCTGCCAATCCAAGCAGGCTTTGTATTCATTAATAGAATACATCGCTCGTCGTGATTGGCTCCAGCAAGAATGAAGAAGAATATGGCTCCAGAAGGAAGAAATATGAAGCGTCGGAAGCCTCTGAAGGGGGGGTCGTCTAATATGGTGAGTACAGGCAAAAAATCTTAAAAAAAAAATAAAATTAGGGGGTCGTCTTATACGCCCGGTCGCCTTATACACCGGCAAATACGGTAGTAAAAACAGAATCTGTTTAAAAGTACCACACAGTATGAAAAGAAAGGTATAAAACAAAAAATAGGAGTCGATCGTGAGAAGAGGGTAGAAAAAAGGGGGCAAGGGAATGATGGGGGGGGGGGTTACAAGTGGTGATGCAACCTCAAATGAGTATAAAGTATAGTCAAGTCAAATATTGTAAAATTACCAAGGCAATAATAGTCATCAAAGGCTGGAGGTAAACAATGCTCAACCAATTACGGTCTGTCCGCAGCAGGAATACGTCGGCTGTTTGAAGAGGAATACCGTTGTTATGGTAGCAGCTTGCAGTATCCTCTTTTTCAGCGGGCGATCCTCTTTCAGATAAAAGTGGTCTCTGTGGAGGATAAGCCGCTCCCTGGTCCCCATCTGCCGCTTACCGGAGCCGTCGGCAGTGGTGGAGGAGATCCGGTCCTTTCCCTAGCCTGAGATAGAGGTGAGTGAGGGGAAGATGGCCCCCACCCATCTCCATATCACTGCAGGGCGAAAGCGACGTCCAAACGTCACTTCTGCCCAATGCTCTTAGGCTGGGTACTCACCAGCAAACATGTACGGTGAAACCGGTCCGTCGGACCGTTTTCACCGTACATGCCTGCCAGAGGGCTTCTGTACGATGGTTGTACTAACCATCGTACAGAAGTCCGCGCGTAAACACTACGCGGGGCGTGTCCGCGTCGTCGCCGCGACGATGACGTGGCGATGACGCGGCGACGTGGGCGGGCCTGCCATTTAAAGGCTTCCACGCATGCGTCGAAGTCATTCGACGCATGCGAGGGACGGCGGGCGCTCGGACATGTACGGTAGGTCTGTACTGACGACCGTACATGTCCGAGCGGGCAGGATTCCAGCGGACGGTTTTAAAACACGTCCAGGAATATTTGCCCGCTGGGAAAAGGCCCGGCGGGCAAATGTTTGCTGGAATTCGGCCCGCTCGCGCCTACACACGACCGAACATGTATGCTGAAACTGGCCCGCGGACCAGTTTCAGCATACATGTTTGGTCGTGTGTACGGGGCCTAAAAGATAATTTTTTTTTTTTTAGAATGACATATTTATTTTTGTTGCATTTTTGTCTAAATATGAGATCTAAGGTATTTCTGACCCCAGATATCATATTTAAGAGGACCTGTCATGCTTTTTTCTATTACAAGGGATGTTTACATTCCTTGTGATGGGAATAAAAGTGACCCAAATGTTTTTTTTTAAGTGTCAAAATAAAAAAATAAAGTAAAATAAATATAATTTTTTTTAAATCGGCCCGTCGCAACGAGCTCGCGCGCAGAAGCGAACGCATACGTGAGAAGCGCCCGAATATGAAAACGGTGTTCAAACCACACATGTGAGGTATCGGCACGATTGTTTGAGCGAGAGCAATAATTTTAGTCCTGGACCTCCTCTGTAGCTCAAAACATGCAACCAGTAGAATTTTTTAAACCTCACCTATGGAGATTTTTGTAAGACTGCTGCACAAATACGGTGTGAAAAAAGTATTGAAACAACCACCATTTTATTCTCTAGGGTGAATTGAATTTTAGCCTCTAGGAAGAACACATAATATTATTAACTAATACTACCATCATCCAAAAATGTAATTGAATAGAGGTTGGACTTATGGTCCCCAAAACCAAAAAGGCCAAGAAAACGGGGCAGTTGTACTATTGCGGTACAATTAAATAGATAGACTGAAATATGTAGATACATATATGAAAAAGTATACATTTTTATTAATACAACATCAATAAAACACCAACTGGTGTATGGTTGTATTTAATTGTATGATAATCTCTGGTGACCTTGTTATAAAAGAAAAAGGAAAATAAAAGAGTAAATGTGAAAAAAAAAAAAAAAAAACACCAACTGGTGACCCCTGGTCTTTTGAACTGACGGGTATTTTAGGTAAGCGGCTCAGCCCTTGTCCCCCAATGTATATATTATACCACTACTTTGCCAGGTTTGATTGTATTTTTTTTTATGCTTGTCAAATCTGATCAGTTATTGCTTGTGTGTTAATTAATTTCAGAATTTCTACTAACGAATCGGCAACTGGCTGTAGAGACATTTCCTGTGACTCCTACTCCCAACGTGATTTTCCCTTCTGGGGATCATTAGTTTGGTGATACGTATGGTCTGTCACTACGTTTTTACACTGTATATTTTTGTTTGTGTTTTATTGATGTTGTATTAATAATGTATACTTTTTCATATATATATCTACATATTTATATATATATATATACAGTTGTATTCAAAATTATTCAACCCCCACTGAAATTGATTGTTTTGGCTAGTTTGACATTGATTTTGATCATTCAGTCATCCTGCTTACAATTAAATCAAAGAGGCACGTGTAGGTCAGACAAATATAACATAACATTTATAATGAAATAACCACAAATGTATTTTCTGTGCTCACATCATTATCAGTTTTATTCAACCCCCAAGTGACATTCAATCTTAGTACTTAGTACAACATCCTTTTACAGTTATAACAGCTTTTAAACGTGAAGCATAGCTTGACACAAGTGTCTTGCAGCGATCTACGGGTATTTTCGCCCATTCGTCATGGGCAAAAGCCTCCAGTTCAGTCACATTCTTAGGCTTGCGCACTGCAACTGCTTTCTTTAAGTCCCACCAGAGGTTCTCAATCGGATTTAAGTCTGGTGACTGCGATGGCCACTCCAAAATGTTCCAGCCTTTAATCTGCAACCATGCTCTAGTGAACTTGGAGGTATGCTTGGGATCATTGTCCTGTTGAAAGGTCCAACGTCTGCCAAGCCTCAGGCCCCATACACACGAGAGGATTTATCCGCAGATACGGTCCAGCGGACCGTATCCGCGGATAAATCCTCTCGAGGATTTCAGAAGATTTCTATGCGATGGCGTGTACACACCATCGCATTGAAATCCGCGCTGAAATCCTCTGGCGATGATGTGTCGCGCCGTCGCCGCTATTATGACGCGGCGACGGGCGCGACGCTGTCATATAAGGAATTCCACGCATGCGTCAAATCATTACGACGCGTGCGGGGAATCCCTTTGGACGGATGGATCCGGTGAGTCTGTACAGACGAGCGGATCCATCCTTTGGGATGGATTTCAGCAGATGGATTTGTTGAGCATGTCAGCAAATATTCATCTGCTGAAAATCCATCCCAGGGGAGATTTATCCGAGGATAAATATCCGCAGGAGTGTACACACCATAGAATCTATCCGCTGAAACCCATTTGATGGGATTTATCTGCGGATAGATTCTATGGTGTGTACGGGGCCTCAGGTTTTCTGACGGACTGCATCACATTGTCATCCAATATCTCCTGGTACTGAAGAGAATTCATGGTACCTTGCACACGCTCAAGCTTCTCTGTACCTGCAGAAGCAAAACAGCCCCAAAGCATGATTGACCCCCCGCCATGCTTCACAGTAGGCAAGGTGTTCTTTTCATCATAGGCCTTGTTCCTCCTCCTCCAAACATAGCATTGATCCATGGGCCCAAACAGTTCTAATTTTGTTTCATCAGTCACAATCCCAAAACTTCTGTGGTTTGTCCACATTACTTTTGGCATACTGCAGTCGACTCTTCTTATTCTTTGGAGACAGCAAGGGGGTGCGCCTGGGAGTTTTGGCATGGAGGCCTTCATTACGCAGTGTGCGCCGTATTGTCTGAGCAGAAACTTCAGTACCCACATCTGACAAATCTTTTCTCAGTTCCTCAGCACTCACACGGGGACTTTTCTCCACTCTACGCTTCAGGTAGCGCACAGCAGTCAAAGTCAGAGTCAACATCTTCTTTCTGCCATGACCAGGTAGCGTTTCAACAGTGCCCTTTGCCTTGAATTTGCGAATGATGCTTCCTATGGTGTCTCTTGGTATGTTTAACATCTTTGCAATCTTCTTATAGCCATTGCCCTTCCTGTGAAGAGTAATCACCTCTTCTCTTGTCTTCCTGGACCATTCTCTTGACTTCACCATGTTTGTAACAACACCAGTAAATGTCTAGAAGGAGCTGAGTATCACAGTCATTTTAAAGCTGCCTAATTGGTGCTTATTAGGCTTTATTACTGCTCCCTGACATCCACAGGTGTTTTCAATACCTGATTGAAAACACTTCAATGAATCTCTGTTCTTCAGAGTGGTAGTCTTTAAGGGGTTGAATAATTGTGTAAATGAAGAATTCACAAAATAAACATTTACTACTGTATTACAAAACCAATTGATGTCATTTTAGTTGCATATTGTTCTTTAAGAAGTCCTTGTAGGATTTCATTCTGAATACAATTACAAATGTACACTAAATTCCCTAAAACCCTTAACAGCATTGGGGGGTTGAATAATTTTGAACAAAACTGTATATATATATATATATATATATATATATATATATATATATATATATATATATATATATATATATATATATATATATATATATATATATAATGTTTGGGGTTCAAACTAATTTTCTAGCAAAAAAAATGTTTTTAACTTGTAAACACCAAATCTCAGAAAGAAGCTCGGTACTTTAGTGGTTAACCAAAGGAAGCCAGAGTTTCTCAAATTGACCATTTCGATCTCTTTCGATTGCTTACATTTTAGCATGAATAAGAGCTTTATTAGTTCTGTGTATGGTTTCAGCTAGAATTAAATATTGAGTTTTCAATGCCTTAGCAATGGTTTGTTTTGCGGCTATTAGGAGCTGTAAAAGAAGGCGAAATTGATTCTGTGGGATCCCATCGGGTTTCAGGTTTAATAGGACTGTAGCAGGATTGGGCCTGAAGAAGGAGCGCATGCTCTGTAAACGCGTCGCCTATTGGTTCTTCACAATCTGGAAGTTACATAATTCCTCGGCTCCCTGTATGTTCCAGATCCAGGAAGCGTCGTCGACCCCTGGCGCAACTCGTGCTGAGTCACCAGCAAGCTCTGCAATTTGTGCCTAAAAATTCCTGTTATTACCTTACTCTTGTGAGTACTTATATCCATTTTGTGCATTAAGTTTACTGTTATACTGCACTTAGAGTGGCATCTGTGTGTTTTATCCTCAGCTGTTCCAAGAGTCGCTTCCTATCTTACACTGGGCTGTCTTCAAGGTGCTATTATATGAACTATATGGACTTTTTATCAGTTATCTTTTTAAAATACCTCTCAACCATCCCCCCTCCCCTATGTACTTATTAGGCTGGTGGGCTAACACTGAACCTGGTGCAAGCTCCAACTTTATTCTATGTGCATTAAAGATTTTGGAAGCTAAGTCAAAAACTGCCTTCCAGAATTTTTGGGCAATTTGGCAATCCCACCGAATATGAAGTTGAGTGCCAGACTCTGAACAGCTGCAAAAACAAGCTCCAGGATAATCAGAAGCATATTTTGATATTCTAGTGGGGACCAAATACCAACGCGTTAGCACCTTAAAGTTAGTTTCTACAGCAACAACATTAGAAGAAGCAGACTTAGTGGTGGACCATAAGCTAGACAATTCAGTAGCATTAAATGAGTGATTAAGGTCTAGTTCCCATTTGGAAATATGTGAGGGGGGACCAGTGTTCGTACTAGCTAAAATGTGCTTATAGAGAAATGAAACAAGTCCTCTACCGTCAGGGTCAGCAATACATATGCGTTCAAAATGCAACATCTGGGATAGTTGGGAGTTGGAATTGAGATAGGGTTGGACAAAAAAAATGTGATTTGAAAATTTCGGAACAGTTCCAATTGAGTACATACAAATGTATCACACAAAATAGGAAAAGAATGTATGTAGGAAGCAGAAACCAAATGATCTAAATGGCATAAATTAGCTGTATTCCATGCTTTGAAAGAATTAGGAGCGATCCAGGCAGGGTTTTTAACAAAAGAAATGAGTGGTAAATGAGGATATTGAAGGCCAAAAGAAGTTTTGAATCTGTCCCAG
Source organism: Rana temporaria (assembly GCF_905171775.1). Classification (NCBI taxonomy): domain Eukaryota; kingdom Metazoa; phylum Chordata; class Amphibia; order Anura; family Ranidae; genus Rana; species Rana temporaria. Next base: position 498,182,742 of record NC_053489.1, read on the forward strand.
ATGTATAAATAATTTTTGTGATATGTTTTGTGATAGGGTTGTGAATAAAAGTACGATCAGTTGGTCTTAAGCATAACATGTTAGATACTGAAATATGGTCACAGTCAATAGACTCAATTGTTACCCATAAAGGAATTTCTTTGATTGCATGGTATTTTGGCAAATGTGCAAGGTGTGCAGCATGATAGTAAGCAAAAATATTTGGGAGACCTAAACCTTCGCAGCTTTGTGGGAGACAGAGAGTGAATTTAGAGATTCGCGTTTTCATTTTACAATAGATAAAAAACATAATTCTGTGCTGTATCAGCCATAAAAAATGAGATGGAACTGGGATGGACAAGACTCTAAAAACATATAAAAATGGGCAATATAGCCATCCTAATTACATACATTTTGCCAACCAGGATAGAGGGATAGAGGACCATTGTAATAATAATTTAGTAACCTGTTTTAATAATGGAGGGAAGTTAGCTGAGTATAAGTCAATTATCTTAGCAGTGAGTTGTATTCCTAGGTATGGAAATCTAAGAGGTGTCAAAGAGAAGGGAAGTGAATCTTTTGCAAGCTGAAGAAGGCAAGGACATGTTCAGTGCAGTCGATTTTTGATAGTTAACTGTTAAGCCTGAAATGTGTGCAAAACAGTTTAGGACAGAGGAGATTAGGTGTTGTGATATGGGGAGATGAAATGAAGAGTAAGATGTCATCTGCAAAAAGACATACTTTAGGATAATATCCAGCTAATTTAATAACATTTATGTTTGAATCAGATCTAATTAAATAGGCCAAGGACATCCTTGACGGGAAAGGGTCTGATTTAAAACCCAGCATATTTGATAAACACATTTGGCTTGTCGTATAAGGATAAGAATAATTTTAAAAAAATGCGGTTCAAACACCCATTTTTGAAGAATTTATTGCAAGTATGTCCATGAGACAGTGTTGAATGCTTTTCTTATATTGAGCGATAAAAAACACGCAGGTAGATGTCTAGATTTAGCGTTATGGGTGAGTAAAGAAGCTCTACAAATATCACTTGCTTGGTGCAATGGGTTAAACCTAACTTAATCTCAATGAACAAGTTTGCCTATTACTTGATTTAAGCGGGTTTCAGGTATTTTAGCTAAAAGTTTAATGTTAATATTAGGAAGCGAAATATGAGAGTAATTTGTCTAAAGCCCTGTACACACGATCAGTCCATCTGATGAGAACGGACTAAAGGACGGTTTCATCGGTTATCCGATGAAGCTGACTGATGGTCTGATGTGCCTACACACCATCAGATAAAAAACTGATCGAGTCCAACGCGGTGACGTAAAACACAACGACGTGCAGAGAAAAATGAAGTTCAATGCTTCCAAGCATGCGTCGACTTGATTCTGAGCATGCGCGGGTTTTTAACCGATGCTTTTGCGTACAAACCATCGGTTTTGACCGATCGGTTAGGCGTCCATCGGTTGACCGATGGAGCCCACACACGGTCGGTTTGGACCAATGAAACGGTCCTTCAGTCCGTTTTCTTCAGTTTAGACTGATCCTGTGTACGCGGCCTAAGAGGTTGTATCAGATTTAGATTTGGAGCATTGAAATTATGGCTATTAAGGACTCTGAACAAAATGAGTGTCCCCTCAACAACGTATTGAAGGCCACAAAGACTTCTGTTGTAGAGATGAGACACTCAAGTCATTCACGGTGGGTTTGTGAGAGTGTTGGAAGAGTAATTTGTGAAAAAAGGGAATCAGCAGCAGCATGGTCAACATTATGGCTGGGCAAATATAATTTAGCAAGATTTTTTTCAAATATAGATTTTTATTTTATTTTCTTACAAAACATAAAGACATACATACATACATACATACATACAAGAACTACAATACTGTCCACAAAAAGGGCAATGGATGAAACATGTGCATTCTTATCCCGGAGAGGGCCGGGTATTCGCAGATGTACAAAGCAAAACATGAGAAAGTATCGGCCCTATATCACAAGGCTACCCGCATTACCTCCCCCCCCTATGCTGGCCTGTGCTCCAGAAACATTGGGCAAAATTTAGCAAGATTTGAGCGAAATGTGTGTACAATTTTGACAGGGTTACTTGTGTATGAATTACGGTTTAGTTTGAGTCATAGCTTTTTGCAGTGAGCGTAAGGTTCGAGCTAATAGGGTATCTGGTTTGTTTGCTTTGAGGTAATAAAGGTTTTGTGATTTACATATCAATTTATCTGCTGAGCTGAGTTAAGAAAGAGGTTAAATGAATATAATGTATAAATGTAATTTATGTAATTGTGATGAAATGTTTGTATCAATGTGATTTTAGTAAGTTGATAAATGAAAATGTGAAATGCATATTTAGATATGAGAAAGGAAAAAAAAAATTTAATAAAGAGATTTAAAAAAAAGGGCTTCCCAAAGAGTGAGGAGGGAAATGTCTGCACAAGTGTTATTAATGAGATAGTCATTGGCGGCATGTTTAATATCTAGACAATGATGGGTGAGTTTGAATGGAATCATTAATGTACCAAGATGAATACTGGGATCTCGGGATAGGGGAGGAGATGGTAGTACAACCTGCACTATGATCGGACCAAGTAAAGGGTGTAATAACTGATGATAGGATCTCTAGGGCCATGCCAACACTTGATATGATCAATCCTAGAAAACGATTTGTGTGGATGGGAGTAATATGTAAAGCATTACACATCAAGTCTAACATGTTATGCGTAGAGATATAACAAAGTATATATAACGTGTTTAAATTAAATAAACCATAAATTATATATGAACAGCGCTCATGTGTGTGTGACCCACACAGTGAAAATTGAAAAATAAGGTAACAGAATATAAATACAACTGATTCAAAAACCCGTGATTGAAGTGTTCATAGGCAAAAAATAAAATTTGTGAAGGAGCAAAAAGGAAAGGAGCTTCTTTCTCTCTTTCAAAGTGCGATATCTTCAAAGTAAATTAATTCAAAGTAATCTTCCACCACACCCGATGTGAAAAAGTGATTCCTCCACCAATAAAATTGGCCACTCACCAGAATGATTTGCCTAGCACTCTCGTGTTTCGGCACAATAGCATGTAATAATTGATTCAAACCAACAGGTGAGCTTCCATTCCCAACCAGGTGATATATATGATCCTCATAAATGAAGAAAATGTGACATAGTGTGATACCGTAAAATCAATTTAATGACACACCACATAAAAAATCTGCAAACAATGCACTCACAAAAATGCCAAAGGTATAAAATCGTGAATAAACACAGCAGAGATTCCTCAATATTGTGCGACTAACATGCTACGGTCACGGCGGACCCAGGAATGAATAACCAAATAACTCACACCACTCGATCCCCACTCTGCGTTGGTAGCCCAAAAAAGAAAACTGGCGTGAAGCAAAAACGAACGCTGGTCACTAGCGAAAAACAAGCCACTGTATTGGCCTCTCACGTTGGTATATGGTCAGTGGTCAGATTGTAGCCACGCCCCCGACATGTTTCGTCATAAACTTGACTTATTCATGGGATAAGGCTACCTGTGTGAGGCACACTATTAAATACTTATAGGTACACTTCAAATTATTAGCTTCACCTGTACACAGTTCGAGCCAACCAATGAGGAGACTCGAACATCAGGTGTCACTTCCTGTGCGACGCCGCTGGCTCTCAGTGCGTCCACCAATTGCCAGCGTCATACCTCACTCGTCCAATCGGGCGTCCCGTTCAAAAACGACGCCTGTGGGCGGCATGCGTCCCACCTGACATCTCCCTCCAATCACCAAGAGAGGTGTTTTGGGCGGAAGTATGTCATCAAGCGCTGCGGCATGTGGGCGGAAGTGTCCACACCGCAGCAACCAATGGGACACACGCAGCTCCAGAAATTAATAAGAACCTCCTCTTGAGGGCGGTGCAGTGTCAGCAATGGATGTCATGCTGCCCTAGTCCTCACGACCACAGGAGAAAACATATCGCCCTTGGCAGAAACCGCATAGTGTCAAGAAAAAAACCTTTCTCTCTCTTTAAACCCACAACGGCGTCACCGATGCATCATCAGCCAGGACAATACATCGGATTACAATACATCGATCGAGTGGTGTGAGTTATCTGGTTATTCATTCCTGGGTCCGCCGTGACCGTAGCATGTCAGTCGCACAATATTGAGGAATCTCTGCTGTGTTTATTCACGATTTTATACCTTTGGCATTTTTGTGAGTGCATTGTTTGCGGATTTTTTATGTGGTGTGTCATTAAATTGATTTTACGGTATCACACTATGTCACATTTTCTTCATTTATGAGGATCATATATATCACCTGGTTGGGAATGGAAGCTCGCCTGTTGGTTTGAATCAATTATTACATGCTATTGTGCCGAAACACGAGAGTGCTAGGCAAATCATTCTGGTGAGTGGCCAATTTTGCTGGTGGAGGAATCACTTTTTCACATCGGGTGTGGTGGAAGATTACTTTGAATTAATTTACTTTGAAGATATCGCACTTTGAAAGAGAGAAAGAAGCTTTTTTCCTTTTTGCTCCTTCACAAATTTTATTTTTTGCCTATGAACACTTCAATCACGGGTTTTTGAATCAGTTGTATTTATATTCTGTTACTTTCTTTTTCAATTTTCACTGTGTGGGTCACACACACATGAGCGCTGTTCATATATAATTTATGGTTTATTTCATTTAAACACGTTATATATACTTTGTTATATTCTCCTTTTAAAACAGCAGCTGTGATTTGCTCTCATTGTCTTGTCCTAAGCGCAGAGGTGTGGGTCATCAGGGCGCATTTATTTTTGATCACACTTTTTTCTATGCGTAGAGATAAGTTGCTTAATAAAATATAAGCTTAGGGGAACAGGAGGAGGGAGAAGGGGGAGATGTATCCAAAAAGAGAAAAAGAACTTTGAGTTCGAGTCTCCACTAGGATTGACCCGAACACCCCCCAGTTCAGTTCGCAGCAGAACACACGAACACCGTCTATGGGACAGGATTGTGAAAAATCAAAAGTGCTAATTTTAAAGGCCTATATGCAAGTTATTGACATAAAATGTGTATAGGGACCTGGGTCCAGCCCCATGGGACATGTGTCAATGCAAAAAAAAAAAGTTTTAAAGACGGATGTTTTTTCAGGAGCAGTGAATTTTATAATGCATAAAGTGAAACAATAAAAATGAAATATCCCTTTAAATATCGTGCCTGGGTGGTGCCTGGGTGGTGCCTGGGTGGTCTCCGTAATCTTCCTGTAAAGTGTTCATAACAGTACCACAGCAAACTGACAGTTCTAAAGGAAAGAAAATAATTTAAAACTGCTCTTATCTGTAATGTATTGTCGTATCCCGGCAATATTGATAAAAATCATTGAAAAAAATGGCATGGGTTCCCCATGCCAAAATAAAAAAAAATGGCGTGGCCCTTCAGGTCTGGTATAGATATAAAGGGAAACCCTGCGCCAAAACAAAAAAAATGGTGTGGGGGTATTTCATGTCTGCTATGGATTTTAAGGAAAACCCCACTCAAAAATAAAAAAAATGGTGTGGGGGTCCCCCCAAAATCAATAAAAGACCCATATCCAAGCACAAAACCTGGCAGGCCACAGAAAAAGGGGGGGAGAGAGCAACTCTCCCTCCTGAACTGTACCAGGCCACATGTACTCAACATGGGGAGGGTGCTTTTGGGTCCCCCCAAAACACCTTGTCCCCTTGTTTATGGGGACAAGGGCCTCTTCCCCACAACCCTTTCCCAGTGGTGGGGAGGCTTATCGAAATCTGTAAGCCTCTTCAAGGGGACCCCCAGCTCCTGCCCACCTTGTATGTGAATAGGTATTGGGTACATTGTACCCCTACCCATTCACCAAAAAAAAGTGTCCCGCAATGTCCATCCATTTTCAATCACAGCACCGACGGTCAAGAGAAAAAAACCCGAAAAACTCTGCCTCTATGGGAGGCGTCCTGCCTACTGCAGCCTTTTCGCAATGATAGCTGTTCTATAACTGAGGGCGGGGAAAGCCGGTGATGTAAGTGGTTGACCCCACACCCTTCTGACATCATTTGACGTCAAGTGACATAAGAGGGGGCGGACAAACCATCGCACCAAGCAATAAAGCCAAAAGCCTCGGAGTCACCTTTGACTCTGACATGACGTTGGATGCACAAATAGGATCAGTTGTCAGCGGTTCTCATCATCTGCTCCGAATGCTACGTAGACTCATCCCCTTCATCCCAGAAAAGGACACGGCAGTAGTTGTGGGAACGATCATCAACTCACGACTCGACTACGCAAATTCCCTCTATTTAGGACTACCAAAATACCAGATTTCACGTCTACAAGTCGTCCAGAACACGGCAGCCAGACTGGTAACAGGTAAAAAGCCGTGGGAATCAGTCTCCCCAGCCTTGAGATCCCTCCACTGGCTGCCCGTACAGGACCGGGTGACATTCAAGACACTCTGCCTCACCCACAAATGTATACAGGGGAACGCTCCCCAATACTTAAGCAAGAAAATAAAACCCTACATCACCAAGCGCGTTCTCCGGTCAACCGACCAAAACCTTCTCCAAATTCCTAAATCCCGCTACAAATCGAAGGGAGAACGTAGATTTTCGGTCCAAGGACCACGGCTCTGGAATGCTCTACCCTCTACAATCCGCTTGGAAGAAAACCATCAGGCCTTTAGGAAAAAACTAAAAACCCACCTCTTCTGAAGGACCGGAATGACTCTGGACGGGAAGCGCCTTGAGGCGATTTAGTTCGCATTTGTTGCGCTATACAAGTTACTCACTCACTCACTCACCCGTTTACATAACAGAATGGCCCCTCCCTCAGCTATATAACAGCTGTCATTGTGAAAAGGCTGCAGTAGGCGGGATGCCTCCCATGAAGGCAGAGTTTTTCAGTTTTTTTCCTCTCTGGACCACCGGCGCTATGATTAAAGATGGATGGACATCGCGGGACACCTTTATAATAAAGGAATTGTCCAAAACTGTCTCCTATCATTTTTACTTTTTTGTGTGAATGAGTAGGGGTACAATGTACACGATACCCATGCACATGGGGAGGTGCCACTATCTGGGGGCTCCCTTGTTAAAGGGGGCTTCCAGATTCCGATAAGCCCCTGCCCACAGACCCCCACAACCACTGGGCAAGGGTTGTGGGGAAGAGGCCCTTGTCCCCATCAACATTGGGACAAGGTGTTTTGGGGGACCCCAAAGCACCCTCCCATGTTGAGGGCATGTGGCCTGGTACGCTTTCTCATCCCCCCCTTTTCCTGCAGCCTGCCAAGTTGTATGATTGGATAAGGGCCTGGTATGTATTTTTAGGGGGACCCCCACACCATTTTTTTTATAAATTCGTTCAGGTACACTATCAGCTATACCAATTGGCTGGTATAAACACCTTCCAAGAACTATAACCAAGCCATATGGCAATTTAACTCCACACACTGCAATTACTGTTTTGTCTGCATGAGCACACATCTTTCAGTTTCATGTAAATAATACTGTTATTTGTGTAGTGGCATAGTATTTGCTGTGTTTTTTTTTTTTTTTCATTTATGTTAAATATTAAAGGAGCTTGATATGAAAAAGAAAAAAATGGCAATTTGTACATTAATATGATATGTCATTTTCAGTAGCGGTACTGGTATTTTATTGACAAAAGAGTGATATGTGACATCTCTGGCACCAGATAAGGAAAGCATAATGTACAAAAGGTTAAAACTAATCTAGAGTTTAGCTTAGATTAGTGTTAGGTTCATGGATTAGGGAGATGAAGATAAATGTTAGGGTTAAGGTGAAGATCAAGTATTAAAGTGTTATTTTTGTTGTTGTTGTTTAGAATATGGAATGATTAGAAATGTTGTTATTGTTACCTGTGTCCATCCTCTTTATCCTACAGACCATTATCACTGAGACATAGAGTAATAGAATATCCCAAATCTCCCCAAAAAGCCATACAGAGCACAAAATCAACAGAAAGTGATCTATTTAAAAAGAAGCAGTATCAATAAAAAATACTTGATTTACCACTTGCAGCCCAAGAATGTCCCTGTACATTCTTAAGTTGCAGTGGTTATACCAGAACAATGCCTGCAGCTACAGGCATCTTCCTGGTACCTTTTTTTATTGGGCCAGTGATGCTCTGTTTTGTAAAAGCGATCCTAGCGGCTGCCTTCCTGGGCTCCCATGTCCCACGGGGAGTACTGGACTGCAGCCAGCAGCTCCACTGGCTGACCATAGAGAATATTAGAATGTCACCAATCATGTCTACTGTCTAAGAAACTGGAAGCACAGGTTGTTTACTGTCCAGTTACCCACCAGTGAAGTGGCTGATCAGTCACAGATAGGTCTGGAGACCAACGGAGAGACTCCATATCTCTCAATAAAGAGGACCTGCCATGCCCCATGCTATCTCAAGGGATGTCGTTCATCCCTTGTGATAGCAACAAAGCTGAACAAAAAATCTAAAAACTAAAGAGACAGTGTTAAATATATATATATATATATATATATATATATATATATATATATATAATAATAAAATAATACAAATTACAGAAAAGGCTAATGCATATGTAGGTCGTGCACACATATATTTACAGTGTTCACACCATACTTGTGAGGTATCATTGCAGACATTATAGCGAGAGCAATAATTCTAGCAGCAGACCTCCTCTATAACTCTAAGTTGGTATCCTGTAAATTGGTAACATTTTTAGGTACCATCGTTTGTCACCATTCCATGAGCATGCGCAATTTTAAAGAGTGATATTTTAAGTATGTATTTACTTGTTTAACATCATCTTTTATATTTTACCAATCAATTGGATATCATGTTTTTTTGTGCATTAAAATGTATTAATGTGTATTTTTTCCAAAAACATTGCGTTAGAAAAACCACTGTGCAAATACAAAGGACATAAAAAGTGTAACACCCACTATTTTGTTCTCTAGGGTCCCTGCTTAAATACAGTATATAAAATATTTGAGGGTTCTAAGTAATTTTCTAGCAAAAAAAGCTTATTTTTACATGTAGGAGAGAAGTGTCAGAATAGGCTTGGGAGGAAAGTGGTTAAAAAAGTAGCAGTACAGCCGGGCTTAAAAAAATCTCATTCGGTTGATGTGCTTTACAAATGTGTATTGTGCTCCACTGACTTCAGGTGTCTGAAACTAGTGGAGGACAATTAAAACAAATTGACTTTGTAAAGAAAAAATAAATCTGAGAGAAGAGCTACGTTACATTACCTGTCAAATTCACATGATTAACTCCCCACCAATCGTGGAGTTCCCTCTGCTGTGTATTAAAGCAGGGGTCAAGATTTCAGGTCCTGAGCTACTAGCCAGGCCTTTAGAGTTACTCGCCACCAACTGCCCCACCAAACCCCATACCCTGCCTGCCCCTAATCCTGCCTCTAAACACCTCCTCGTAAATTGGCTTAGAGAGAAGGGGGCTGAGAGAGAGAGAGGGGGATGAGAGAGTGAGGGGGGCTGAGAGAGAGGGGTTAAGAAAGAGAGCGAGGGGGACAGAGAGGGTGGCTGAGAGAGAGGTGGTTGGGCTGACAAAGAGGGTGGCTGAGAGAGAGAGCAAAAGAGAGGGTGACTGAGAGAGTGGCTGACAGATTGAGTGTCTGACAGAGAGAGGGGGTCTGAGAGAGAGAGAGAATGACTGAGAGAGCTGAGACAGAGGATCTGAGAGAGAGAGAGAGACAGAGGGGGTTGAGACAGAGGGTCTGAGAGAGAGAGAGAGAGAGAGAGAGAGAGAGAGAGAGAGAGAGAGAAAAAGAGATAGACAGAGAGGGCTGAGAGAGAGGGACTGAGAAATAGGGAGTGGGAGATATAGGGTGGCTAAGAGAGCGAGAGAGGGGGAGCTGACAGAGAGAGGATGAAGGGGGAGATGACCTGCAGTCCCTCCTCTCCCCCCAATTCCAGTCAGTTTCTGCAGAAAGGTCTGTGTAGCAGTGTAGGATGCCTGGTACCTTCCATGATCTGGGAGGTGCTTTGCTGCTCTGTCCAATGTCTCCCTGGCAGCTTGCACCTCCCACCTAGCATAGAGGAGGAGACAGGCCTTGAGACTTCGGAGATGCTGCTGCATGCCTCTTAGAGGGTCTGTGGGGATAGATGCTTGCACTACCACCATCACCAAACCTGACATTACAAGGGGCAGCTGCTTTGGGCTGCACAATATTGACTGAGCCCCAGGCAGCACACTTAGGATGGACAGGCTTAGCTCTGGTTGCCCTCACCCACGCTGCAGCACTGGTGATAGGCGTGTGGGGCGGACAATGAGTCCAGTGTGAGTCCTACTACTAGGGAGAAACCAAAGCTCAGAGTAGCTCTCTGAGTTCCAGTGCTCTGTGGGAGTTTCTTGTGGTAAGAATCTGTGTTCCAAGCTAATTGGACAATGGCTGAAAGATCTCCCCATCACCGCAGATCTCGTCTTTAGGTCTACTAATCACTGCAGACCTTGTCTTTAGGTCTCCTCATCACTGCAGATCTTTTTTTCAGGTCCCTAACACAAAAATGGATGTCACATCCTGATCATCCCCAGGAACCCCTGCAACTGAACTTTTCTAAAATTCATCTTGAGGTATTCCTATTAATAGACATGTATACCTGGGTATATGTGCAAAATTCCACCAGGAGTCCTAACAGGCTCTTTGCTAATAATACCTGTACATTGGATGGCTATATCATTATTCATCTTTTCTATATATAGTTTGTATTATTTCCATACTGGTGTGCATCCTTATACTTTTGGTTAATGTTATATTCTAGTTGCAGTAGTTCCTATTACTTTGACTTTGATTACTTTGATTAGATTATCGGTTATTTCCCAGGAAGCCAATGCTAAACTTTTTTGATCGAATCCACTCTTCCACTTAGAGAAGGTTCTGGTTCTCTTATTCCCTTACAGGTTTAGTGTAATATCCTGTTTGGGTAGGGCCATTTGTAATAACCCCCCCCCCCCAAAAAAAAAAAGTTTATTTACTTTTTGGCAGCTAGAAATGGTTTAGGGTTTGAGGAAGCAAAGAGAACTGTTTAAGTTTTGCTTGGTTTTTTTTTTTCATCAAAGCACTGCACTGAGAACTAATGTCCCTGGCTCCAAGCCATGAAAATTAGCATAACTCTGAAATTATGTGGTTTCTAGGCCCATGATACAATTCCACAAATCCAGGCTTGATACTGTACTCTCATTTTTGTTAGTTGAAGGTTAAAGCCTCGTACACACGATAGGTTAACCAGAGGACAGTTGTACTAGGTTAACCGATGAATCTGACTGATGGTCCGTCACGCCTACACACCATAGGTTAAATAACCAATCGTGTCAGAACACGGTGACGTAAAACACAACGACGTGCTGAAAAAAATGAAGTTCAATGCTTCCAAGCATGCGTCGACTTGATTCTGAGCATGCGTGAATTTTTAACCAATGGTTGTGCCTACTAACGATCGGTTTTGACCTATCGGTTACCAATCCATAGGTTAATTTTAAAGCAAGTTGTCTTTTTTTTAACCTATGGTTAAATAAACTATGGGGCCCACACACGATCGGTTTTGACCGATGAAAACGGTCCTTCAGAAAGTTGTCCTCTGGTTAACCTATCGTGTGTACGAGGCTTAAGAGCTTTTTTGTTTTATTCTTTACAGATATAACTGTACATTTTATATTTAAAATGTAGGAGTGTATTGATAAAACAACTGTAACATTAGTGTAGATAAATGGTCATATAAATTAGTATGAAGATAAATAAAATGATTGTTGTTTAGAGAATTGTGGATTAACCTTCAATCACAACAGTAAAACATCATAGTGATTCTGCTGTCGATAACTGCCTTTACATATACATATATAAAAATACATATACAGTATTTTTCCATCAGCATACAAAAGAATATTCCGTGGGATTGGTTTCTTGATTAAAACTTTGGTACATTTACTTTCAACTCTTAAAAAGAAACTGACTATTTTTTTGCTGGCTCTGTTTCACTTGTTATTGGGAGTTTGTGGCTTGACATTTTGAAGCTCATAGTGATCTAGGGAGATAGCTGGAGTGAGTAATGAGGAGGTCTGTTCAAGTGTTAAAAGTTGACATAAATGGTTAGTTTAACTTAACAGTAATCTTTGGAGTTCAAAAGTACTGTAAAATGAAAAGAAACAGCTGAAACTAAATCCCTCTTTGTTAAAATGAAAACCTTGACTAAAAAAATAACATAAATTTTTAGTTTTAAACTAGACAGCACATCAAATGTCAGAGCTGCTACAATTATGTAACCCTGGTGATTTATATAACAAAAATCAAGCAAAGAAATATTGAATTCTTCCATAGGAACTGAACAATAAATTATTTTCCTAGTGTTATAGCTGAACTAAAAAGTCCTCCCTTGGGTGGGGTTACACCTACACTTCAAGGGTTTTGCTGGTCGCTTAGTCAAGAGCACAGGAAAAGTACCCACCCAATCCTCTGCTACCGTGGAAAATGGTGATCCTCATGCTCCAGGACTAGACTTTCACTCAGAATGCTCATACCTAATGCAGGACCCTGCATCAGTCTTAATGGCATCAGAAGACCTCAGACCACCAGATCAAAGGGACAAAGAGGTTGCAGGGACTGGTCTAGCAGTTTGGAGGCCTCTGCTGCAAAGGATCAGGTAAGTAAAAATGTTTTACCAAGTTCCCCAAGCATTGAGCAGTTAGCCCTTGCAGCGTGAGTGCATCTCCCACTGTAAGGGAGTGCTTTTTCGTTTTCTACAGTTCAACTTTAAATAATAAAGGCATTGGAATTTTAACAAATATTCATGCAAACATCATCCTCTCAGGGCATCTAAACGTATTAGGTAACACTTCACACTTTTTGATTAGTTAAAAATATGGGGTTTCCTTTACTACCTACACCAAAAACCAGTTCATTAATTGAGTAATTTAGAATTCTTAAGATTACTACTTGAAAATGTTAATCATAATAACCTTGAAGGCTATCTGTAATGCATTCAGGTTGCATAGTGAATGTATTGTGTTAGAAGCAGCTACAGAGCTGGACTGTTGCTCTTACATAAAGCACAACAGTCCTGGTCTCCAGTGGTATGACACTTTTCCTGCGCTTTTCCTGCGCAGAGCTCCAATCAACGCGGTGTTTCTCAATGCTGTTGATTGGAATACTGTGTAGGGAAATCGCCAGACTATTGGAGCTGCTATTTATCTGTGAAAGAAGCCTTCCAACTCCCCAGTGTTCTACTAGCATAGGGTGCTTTAACCTTTGCTTTATCACTTAGCTTGCTAAAGAAAACAGAAACAAGAAGATATTTATTAATGTATATACAAATTGACTGTATTACAGTAATAAAAGCTGAGGCTTCAGTTAGACTTTTAAGGCTAAAATCCTGGCCATACAGCACACTATACGAAAAATCGGTTGGTCACACTCAGTATAAACGATAAATCAGTTGTTTGGAGCTAACGACTCTACCATCATGCAGTTTCAAAATTTGAACCGATAAATCATTTGAATGCCATACGATGTCACGATTTAACGTTTGAGAAATTGGTTTGGGCAAGTGATGCAATATTTTACCTTTCACACCTGTACATTTTCTGTGGGGGTGGTTGATAATTTGTGGTAGCAGGAAATATTTTATCCTGGTCGGTTGCACAGCGAATATTTGTTAACTCACTATGAAAAGTGTAGACAAAACACAAAAAAAATTGCTATTGGAATGCTGGGAGTGCTAGCCATACAAGAAATGGAGAAAGAGAAAAATAAAAGGAAAAGAATATAGAACAAAGGTTGACCGAGAAACAGAGAGCATTTTCCCACATGAAATTACTGAAGGAATTGAAGGAGAATAATCCTGATGACTTTAAGAACTATGGGCCAAATCCACAAAAGGGATACGACGGCGTAACTGCTGTTACGCCGTCGTATCCCTGTGTCTAACTATGGAACTGATCCACAGAATCAATTTTCCATAGTTAGGCAGAAGATCCGACATCTGTAAGAGACTTACACTGCCGGATCTTAGGATGCAGTACCGCATCCGCCGCTGGGGGCATTTCGTGTCGAAATGCCGCCTCGGGTATGCAAATTAGCACTTACGGAGATCCACAAAGCTTTTCAGCTTCGTTTTTTCTCCGTAAGTTTTAGTTTGCATACGCAAAATTAGGGCTGCTTTTACAAGGTGTAAAGTTAGTACACCATGTAAAAGCAGACCTTTCTTTCCAGGGACGCGATTTTTTTTTAAATTTGAATTTTTTTTTTCCCGCCGTATCTTTTTTTTTTCCCGACGCAACTTTATTGACCCGTCCCAATCCACAAAGCTCGGTGTAACGTAATTTCGCGCTATGCACGTCGGGAAAATGACGTCACGAGCATGCGCAGTACGGCCGGCGCGGGAGCGCGCCTAATTTAAATGGGAATCGCCCCCATTTGAATAGGAACGCCTTGCGCCGGCGGAATTTAAGTTACACAGCCCAAAATTTCTAGGTAAGTGCTTTGTGGATCGGGCACTTAGGTAGAAATTTTAAGGCAGTGTAACTTAAATGGAAAAATTTACGTTACGCACGATCTTTGTGGATTTGGCCCTATGGGCCAGATTCACAAAAGGGATACGACGGCGTTTCTCCTGATACGCCGTCGTATCCCTGTTTCTATCTATGCGACTGATTCATAGAATCAGTTACGCATAGATATCCCTAAGATCCGACAGGTGTAATAGTTTTACACTGTCGGATCTTAAGATGCAGTACCGCGGCCGCCGCTGGGGGGAGTTCGCGTCGTAAACCAGTGTCGGGTATGCAAATTAGGAGTTACGGCGTATCCCCGACGGATTTTCGTGTTCGCTACGTCGCCGCTAGTCTAGTTTCCCGTCGCAAAGTTAGTCGTCGTTTTAGGTGCCCTAACTTTAGTCAGCAAATGTATTGCTGTCTAAAGTATGGCCGTCGTTCCCGCGTCGAAATTTAAAATTTTACGTCATTTGCGTAACACGTCCGGGAATACGGAAGTACGCTACGCGCGTCGCCGTGCGAAAAAATGACGTCACGGCGCGCAAAGCACGGTGGGAGTTAGGAAACGGAGCATGCGCAATAGGTCCGGCGCGGGAGCGCGCCTAATTTAAATGGCACACGCCTATTTGAATTGGCCCGCCTTGCGCCGGAGGCCGCGGGCGTAGTTTTCATCGCAAGTGCTTTGTGAATCAGGCACTTGCGATGAAAACTTGCGGCGGTGTAACGTATCTACGATACGTTACGCCGCCGCGATTCCACGTGAATCTGGCCCTATCTACGTATGCCAGATGACTCCTTTCCACATCTATTAGGATTGGTGTCACCAGTTACCAAACAAGACACAGTTTTAAAAACGCTCAATAACTCCAGACCTTACATTTCCTAGCCACCAGTAGGAGTTTGGAGGACCTAAAGTTCAGCACAGGAATCACTAAGTCATTGTGACGCATAATTACTGAAACCTGCAAAGCCATCATACAGTAAACGTCTTGAAAAATTAATATTTCAAGGTAAATTTATTCAAAATATTTGTTTATTGGAAATAAAACTAATTAGACAGAACAAATGTGGTTTAGGCCCCACCACAGCCTAAAAACAGTATATTGATAGATAATTAAATTTTGCCCCACGTTATGCAATAGTTCAACTGCGCACATAAATTCAAACGTAAAAATAAGTTGTAAATTAAAACTATAATGCCCTGTACACACAATTGGTTCATCCGATGAAAACGGTCTGATGGATTTTTTCATCAGATATCCGATGAAGCTGACTTTCATCAGTCTTGCCTACATACCATCAGTTAAAAAAACGATTGTGTCAGAACGTGGTGACGTAAAACACAACGACGTGCTGAGGAAAATTAAGTTCAATGCTTCCGAGCATGCGTCGACTTGATTCTGAGCATGCGTTGATTTTTAACCAATGGATTTCCCCACAGACGATCATTTTTTTCTATCAGTTTTTTAACCATCAGATAATTTAAAAAAAGTTTCTAGTTTTTTCACCGATGGATAAAAAACCGATGGGACCCACACACGATCGGTTCGTCTGATGAAAACTGTCCATCAGACCGTTTTCATCAGACGAAACGATCATGTGTACGCAGCATTACAGTTTGTCAGTTGTCATCATGGACAGACTAATCTCAATAACCAAATTATTTTAAACCTGACATAGTGAAATTGTGTGCAAAAAATAAACGTGGCATATTTTGTTTTAATGTAAACATAAACCTCAATACCTAAACATGCAGTATATTGCAAGCATGTGTAACGATATTCTGGAATCCAACTGCTTTGCGGACATTCTTGTTGTGCTAATGGAGCATGCCACTGATTTTGGTGCTGAGGTTGAACTGGAGGAAAGCCATATGAGGTGTTGTACTTAGCCAAATATGTCTTCTTGGTTAATTCACCTCTCAGTCCTTTATTAAGTAGCTGAATTAATAATGGCTCAAGAAGTTGTTTATGGATATCTGACATCCTACAATTTTTCTGAGCGGTTAGGCTACCCAAATCATCACAATTATTTCTCTTCTTTTTAAGAGCAGCAGATGCTTGTAAAAAGAAGTTGTTTGTTGAGTCTTGGTATGACCTCTTTTCCCTATTGCTTGGTGTTGTTGCTGATGCAGTAACAAAGCTTGGTGAAGTTGTATTTGCCATATCCTGTGTAATATCCTGTGTAATAAAGCAAAGTAGATGATTAAAATTAGAAGATTAAAAAAAGGTCCTGTATTTGCCAAAATATTTATTTTACTTTTAGGCCCCATACACACGAGAGGATCCATCCGCTGGAATTGATCCGCGGACCGGCTCCAGCGGATAGATCCCCTGGTGTGTACGATCCAGCGGATCTGTTTCCGCGGATTTTTATCCCCTGGGATGGATTTCCAGCGGATAAAAATTTGAAGACATGCTTTCAAATCTATCCGCTTGAATCCATCCCAACGGATTGATCCGCTGGTCTGTACAGACTCACCGGATCAATCCGTCCGAATCAATCCCCCGCATGCGTCGTAATGATTCAACGCATGCGTGGAATTCCTTATATGACAGCGTCGCACACGTCGCCGCGTCATCATCACGGCGACGGCGTGACACGTCATCGCGATGGGATTTCAGCGCGGATTACGATCCAATGGTGAGTACACTCCATCGGATCAAAATCCTCAAGAGGATTTATCCGCGGAAACGGTCCGGTGGACCGTATCCGCGGATAAATCCTCTCGTGTGTATGGGGCCTTACAGTTCCCATCATCAACCAATGAATGAAAAATAATAGCCAAGCAATTCCAGGATCAACTGCAGAGGAGCCATAGATGGCCATAGAGGGCAAACATGTAAAGATCCTGCCTCAGGATCTTATTACAACCACAAGGGGTTCTTCAGTATAATTATAATGGCTCTAGTCAATGCCAAATAAGAATTCCTATTCATTAATATCGGCAAAAATGTAAGAAATTCTGATGGAGGAGTAATTGAAAAAACTGAATTCTACACCTGTATGAAAAATTGAACATTACACCTACCGACTAAAGAGGAGACAGTTGAAGGTTAGAGCTTTGTATGTGTGGCAGATTATGCATTTTCTCTGGGGGAGCATATTTTGAAACCTTTTCCCCTGAAGAACCTCTCAAGGGAGCAAACAATCTTCAATTACAGACTATCTAGGGCAAGGCGTGTGGTTGAGAATGCTTTTGGAATCATGTCTAATAGCTTTAAAATTTTTCACACGCCAATCAACCTTAGCATTCACAAAATGTATACAGTTGTACATTGTTGTTGTGTATTACATACCTATTGGCACCTTACCAGTGCCTCCTACATGCCACCGTCTCATCTTGACAGGGAAGATACTGTTGCAGGAAATGTCACACTTGGGGAGTAGATTTTATTAATTTCCTTTTTGAATATGGTGCGCAAATTTTCTATCTTGCATTTAGCATATTTGATATCTGCTTTTGCATATACATATTGCAATTTATTATAGGCCTTGTTCCTTTTCATCCGGTCACTATATTTCTTTGACCTAACTTTCCATAAGCAGGGCATATCTATGTACTTTTCAATAAACTGCGATAAAAAAAATAAAAAAAAATAACACAAATCAAAAACTTTTCAGATACAAAAAGTTCTATCATATTATTAAAGTCTATCTGAATTTTTTGTTATTTTACATTGGTACACTTTATTGAAGCTTTGCACTTGCCATTTGTCACTTTTGGATGATGTCTGATCTTTGCACATGTAGATATAGGGCTCAGATCTCAGGGGTGCATGTGCCGCCATTCAAATTATATGCACTACATGAACTACTGGTTCTCCTTTTTCATCACAATGAAAAAAAGGAAGGCATATTAGTAGCATTTTTTGTTTTTACCCCTTCCTGACCAGCTGCCACAGTTATACTGTGACGGGTTGGCACTGCTGCGTGAGTTGTCGTAGCTGTATGTCAGCTCTTAAAGATGCTGTAGCAGGTCCCCTGCCAGTGACATTTATACAGTAATCACTGGCTATTTATAGCACTGATCGCTGTATAAATGTCAATGGTCCCAAAAAGGTGTCAAAAGTGTCTGATTTGTCCACCGCAATGTCTCAGTCCCAATAAAAATCGCAGATTCACCGCCATTACTAGTAAAAAAAATGCCATAAATCTATCCCCTCTTTTGTAGCTGAAAGCTCTATTTGTAGGGAAAAAAGGACAAAAAGTTTGTTTGGGTACAACGTCGCATGACCATGCTATTGTCAGTTATTTTATTTTTTAATCAAAGGGACAATACTTACATGCAATGAGAAGTGCCCCTTGTGCTGGCGGCTGCTGTTCTGTAATCTTCTGTCCTCTTCTCCAAATATGGTGGCTGTATTAACCCCTGCAGCAAGGGAAGATTACCGCTGTGAGGGGTAATGAAATCACTGGACCCAATGGCGTCCCTAGGGGGGCCAGAGGGGGCCCTGGCCCCCCCAACATTATGCTGTGCCCCACCATGTGCCCCCCCAAAAAAATTTGTATTTTGCTCGGGCCACCGCTGGAGTAACACAGTCTCTCCTGAGAGTGAGAGCGTCCCCAGTCAGCTCTGCGGGCATTTCTCCCCCCTCCCTCTGCTCACTGACACTGCATAATGCAAGCGCTCACACAACCACAGCTGCCCGATCTGCTCCTTCCCCTGCATCCTCATTGGCACGGAGAAGAGCGAGTTGTAGGAAGGACTCCACGAGCACTGTGGGGGGGCCCAAGCCTTCATCTCAGTCACTGAAAAGTTACCTTAGGACAGGAGAACCAGCCTGTAAATTTTGAGAGTGGTGACTGCAAGCTGAGCCAAGTGTCAGTCTATGACACTCTTTCACAGCCCAGTGAGTCCAGGCACCCCCCCCTCACTCTCCTCACATACGAGCAGGGAGGAATACAGCTCCTCCTCCTCCTTCCAGTCCCTCCCACACTATCCCGGCGAGCTGTATCTGAAGAGATGGGATGTGTGGGTGGGAAATATGAAAATCAGCAGAATTCCTGGCTGTGTGTGAATGATGCCTGAGATTCTAGCCTGGACAGTGGGTAAGTGTGTGCACTGCAGACTGCAGTACACTGTAATCACTGAACTGCATTATCTCCATCCCTTCTCTCCCCATCTGTCTCCATCCCCCTCTCCTGTTCTTTCAAGACATTCACAATTTATTTTCACTTTCAGTTAGGCAGGTAATATACGGTGCAAATTTCTTTCCTGCAGCCACAGATTGCAGGAAAGAAACTTGCATGATTCCCCCATCAACACAGACAGTGGTGACAGGGGAATATCACTCCTGCCCAGCAATTGTATTCTCCCGACAAACAGTGATTATCACTAGTGGCTATACAGCAACCACTAGTGATAATCATAAGAGAATCTGCTCATTAATGGTTCAAATCTCAGCCAGTTCCTGCTGAACCAGCTGAGATTTAAACTGTCTATGGTCTGTCTGATGATCAATGTATGAAAAAAAGTAATCAATTATTGATCACTTTTTTCATTCAACTATTAGGTTAAAAAAAAAAATGATCCAATTCCTCCTATCTACACATTATAGGTGGATGGGGGAATCCTCCCAGTGTGGACCAGTGCTGGAACAACCAGAGTTGCTGTCCTGTCCCCGCTATTCACAGCGCTGGTCTCTGTCTCCATGGCAGCGGTGGCAGCACATTGGATCCCAGTGCTGGTTACTTTATGGGGCTGATGTACAGGAGGACCAGCACAATTTGTTGTTAGAGATGGGCTGGGCATGTTCAAAATTCCACATGCCAGAGCCTGCCAGGAAGCCCACACTGCACAGCGCTAATCACAGTCAGTGAGACATTTCCCGGTCCGCAGCTGCACAGATCAGGAAATGTCTCACTGGCTGTAATTAGCACTGTGGAGTGTCGACTTCCTGGCGGGATCGGACATGTGGGATTTCAAACACGCCCAACCTCATCTCTAATGGTGTACTGTAGACAGTTGAGCTCCCTGTAGGTTGCTTAGCAGCAGTGGAGCCTTCTCTGACATGCTGATTGTGATGCATTCCAGGTGATGCTCCTAGTCAAATCCTAGTGTTAAATATCAGAGATTTTATTGATCAAAGCTCACACTTTACAGGCATAGAGCACACATGGCTGCTGAACATATGGTTGATTATATATATGTGGTTGTACTCTTGATGCTAATAAATACTGTGTTTATTAGATTTGACTGGGAGCATCACCTGGATCCCATCCCGATCAGCATGTCAGAGAAGATTATACAGCATTTTTGCTGCTAGGTGACCAGCTGGGGGCTTGACTCTCTATAACCAATAGTACCAGCCTTCCCCTGCATGCACCCATAATGTCACCAGCCCTAGATCCTAATAGACTGCTGCTGCTGCCAAGGAGACAGATGCCAGACTAGCGCTATTACTAGTATGGACAGGACAACTGGGGAACCCCACAGTGGCAGAACACCAGGGCCCGGTGGCAAGACAACCTTTGCAACCCTGATAGTTATCCTACTGCTTTGGACCCTTATATTTTCTTGGTGTGCTGGTGACATATATCTCTTGTTTTCTGCCACCCTGGGGGAAGCTCACTGCAGAACATGTTAAAGGGTCCGTTGTGGGATTGTAGTAAAGGGCCCTAGGATATATATATATATATAATTGCATTTTATAGTTGGCCCCCCTACTTTTGTCCCTGTCCCCCCATGTGCCCCCCCTAAATATGAAAGCTGGAGACGCCACTGACTGGACCTGTCATAGGCTCTCATTGAGTGCCAATTGTGCCCATCCTTTTCTCACTCTCCTCCATTCCTAGCATTCTGAGTGGGGGGCAGCGTCCTCTATTCATAGAGCACTTTTCATTGCAAGAAGCTATAGTACAGCTTCTATAAATGGAGGGGGAGGTTGGAAGGGCAGGCATAGTCAGCACTCTTGGTGCCTATGACAGGTCCAAGGGACATTTATCATTTAATGTAGGTGCTGATTTAAAAAACACAAAAAAAACGTAGAATTTAATAATTTTATTAAACAGAATTAAAAGAATAGTCTAAATAAAACTTTGAGGAAAAAATATATAAATGCTGCTGTTGTTACTTGATAGCCTTATGTTTATAAAAGGAAAGAATTGTGTATTTGTATTAAGGATATATTTTAAGTTGTTATAGCAGCTTTTATTTTAAAATAACTTTTACATAACTTTTAATAATGCTCTACTATTAGTACAATGCTTTTCTATGCTGTATTGTATTATCTCTAGAAATGTGTGGATTATCTGCTAGAAAATCTCAGTGCTATTAGTTAAGACCACCATACTGGGCTGGGTTTTCTCTCATTCAGTCTGTCCACTTTAAAGCTTGCCATACATGGAATGAAATTTGACCAGTTCAGCAGGAACCAGACAAATTTCTATCCATGTGACTGTCAAACAGTCAATGACTGAATCTAAAAGGATGGGGTCACTGTTTGGCTGATAATTTCCACTCAACTTGATTGTTAAACTGACTTTCTACCAAGCCAGGTAGTGCTTGCAGGGTCACCCCCAGCTTGGATTTTGGCTAATACAGCAAGAAGTAGTAGACATTCAAGCTATCTATGGGGACTTTTTAGTCTTTCATAAATCAATTTGAGATTAGATATCAGACGCACAAGGATTTTTTTTTTAACTGAACTGTGGACTAAAGTGCAAATATTGCATAGCACTGCAAGGCAGGGAGCATAATTTACTTGAGCAAATATGGCTGCTTCCACATCTACATGTGTATATACTGCATATAATTGTAACATATTATTATTTTTACCTTACATTTTTTTTGTTTCACAAAGATTATTTTTACCTTACATTTTTACATAATTTTTCAACATTAACATGTAGCAATACATAGCAATGAAAGTATTTACATCAAGCTAATCTATTGTTATGTGTTAATTAATTATTATTATTTTTTTTAAAAGGTCTACATTCTTTTTAGGCTGTATAATGAGTCCAGACAGAACATGACTTTATTTGCTAGATATATCCGTAAAGTAGAGTGTCAATGGATATTTGACTAGCTTGATAAGTTATAAATTAGCAGTAAATGAAGCTGAAAAGTATTTTCAAATGCACTCTACTGATAAGTCTCCTCATCCTGCACCTGTTTAGTACATGTCAAGTAAGCAAATACAGGTAGTAAGTAGCCTATAATGTGGGGCACTGGTTAAAACGGAACCCTGGGAATGTAGCAAAAACAATTCTTGCTGTGCGGCCACCTCACACTGCAATGGTTAAATGCTCATTATGTCTAGGGTTGCCTTACTGCTGGCCATTTATTTTCAAATGCACTCTACTGATAAGTCTCCTCATCCTACACCTATTTAGTACATGTCAAGTAAGCAAATACAGGTAGTAAGTAGCCTATAATGTGGGGCACTGGTTAAAACGGAACCCTGGGAATATAGCAAAAACAATTCTTGCTGTGCGGCCACCTCACACTGCAATGGTTAAATGCTCATTATGTCTAGGGTTGCCTTACTGCTGGCCATTTATTTTCAAATGCACTCTACTGATAAGTCTCCTCATCCTACACCTATTTAGTACATGTCAAGTAAGCAAATACAGGTAGTAAGTAGCCTATAATGTGGGGCACTGGTTAAAACGGAACCATGGGAATATAGAAAAAACAATTCTTGCTGTGCGGCCACCTCACACTGCAATGGTTAAATGCTCATTATGTCTAGGGTTTCCTTACTGCTGGCTCTAGCATGCTCTTTGAACAATGTGACTGGTCTACCACAACCTCCTTTCGCATTTCAAGTAGCAGTGCATACTTGCTCCTACCACATAAAATACAGGGTTAATAGCCCTGCATTGCCATGATGACGCTGACACCAGAGCTTCAGGACGAGGTGGAGAGTACTGGAGCCAGCCAGTAGCAACTCAAGTAAGTTATAATGCCTGTTCAGCTCCTCCAAGGTCAAATCAGTATATAGACCTTGCAGTGCGGAAGGGTTCCAATGGAAGGTTTGGGTTAGTAACAATTTCAGCGTTCAGCTTTAACCTCTGATCTGTTGGTGTATTAGGATTTTCTTTATATCACCAAACCATGGAGCATTATTATAGAAAGCTTGTTGTATAAAATACACTAAATTAAGTAATATAATTTAACAATCTCATTCTGTTTTTTATGTTTATCCAAGAGAATCCATTGGTGTTTTTTTTTCAAAACTTCTATGCAAATATGTATTAATTTAATCAGTTCAATATATATAAACAAATCAAAATGTGTTAATATTTAAAACGTTTGTTTCTGCTTATAGCTGTCAGCATGGGCTGCACTTTTTGCTTATGCCTCTTGTAAAAAGTCCAACTCAAACAATTTATTTTTTGTGTTAGATAGAATGAGGTGTTTTCTGTGTCTGTTGGAAGATTTTATATCACTAAGTGTCTATTTTATGGCTTTTCTGCAACAGCTTCATTTAGTCATAAAAGAGATAGATCCTGTAAATCCCATATACACATTTATCTCCTAAGTATGATGTTCATGCCTATAAATAAGTGTATTAAAAAATGAAATGCTGCTTGATAAATGCAGTCAATTGTTTATTTAGTAACATGGCTACTATAAATACTGTATATAGTAGAAATATCTCAGGCCTCCTTTCTAATTTATTCAGGTCTAAGGTAAACACCAAACAAACAAGCACATATATGGCCTATTAATTTCCATGGTTGAGGGTACAAGGACTATTGATCTACTTCAACAAACCAAATTATTAGTCTCAGGTTTGCCATTGGCATTGCATGGATGCTGAAAATGTTTCTCAAGATGGTCCTCTTTTGTGAAGTAATTATAGAAAATCATGTTTCACGTTAACCATATAAGAATTCATAATTTAATAGTTACCTTTGATCCCCCTTTATTATATATGCCATGTATTGTTGTTTTCCAGATGAGGTAATAAACCAGAGCCGCGCTATAGTTTATCTTGGAAGAATATATTCCTCATTCCGTATTAGGATTATGGGTTGTTCTCATAAGACTTTCAAGTGGCTTATCGTATTACAAGAAAGCCTAAGGGTAAGACAAATTTTGCCAATATCAAGGGAAATATATTTTGCAGTGCAGTTTTTCTACATTTTCCAGGGACGGCACGACCATATATCTTAAGCTCTTAAGTACACTTTTTATTGACATAATGAGGTACAGTACAGCTCGTGGTTTTTACAGTAAATTGGTATGGAGCTTCTTAACTCTTTAATGATAGAAAGTATTTTATATATTGCATAGGCCACACAGGCTGAGATCAACAATAGAACAAATTAGCTTGCTTGTTTTCACACTTTATGCTATTTAAAGGTACTGGTAAGTGTTGTTTTGACATGTATTATTGGGCAAGGTGGTTGACAGTCCAAGCCCATATCTACAATGATCCATTTTTTCTCAATAAGCCTAGTAATGTCGGGTGTGATTAAGGAAATTATTTGAAATACAAAATATATCATTTAAAGGGTCACTAAAGGATTTTTTTTTTTTAGCTAAATAGCTTCCTTTACCTTACTGCAGTCCTGGTTTCATGTCCTCATTGTTCGTATAGATGGAAACAAAGGGGTGGACATCATTGTTTACAATGATTATTGTATTGATCTATTATTGTTATTATTATTATTATCATTATTATTATTATACAACTGTTGGTATATAAATTACTTATTTATATAGTTTGCAATGAAACAAACAAATCACTCAAAATAGTGGACCCTCCCCAGTACCCTTAAAAGGTTTAAGGGGATCAAATACCTAGATAGAGTGTTCTATAGAGGGAGAGAAGGGGTTCTGCTGCCTGAAGAGTGAGAATTCAATGTGGGGAATCTGCTACTTTAAGCGATTCTTTCATGGAGGGGATGAGGGGGATCAACTGCCTGCAGGATGAAAGTCCATTTAGGGAATGGGGGAGTCTTCTACCTATGGTGAGTTTTCAATAGAGAGGTTCATATTGATCTTCTGGTGATATAGGAATTCATCTTGTACTGAACTTAGGCCCTATTGCAGTGTCAGGGTGCCTGGGCCCAGCAGGGGCTGCCTGCATGGATAGGACTTAAATAATGCTGTGGCAGACTTCCTGTAGTTCCCTGTTGGGACACAGACACAGCTGGACCCAAGGAGCTATGATATCTGTAATATATATCGTAATGACTAAGCGCACATGAAGCGCGCAAAAAACGTCTACCCAGCATTCTGATTACTGTAGTTTTTGGGATGTTCAAATAAAAAGGATTTTGATCTACAGTGGTGTGCAGTCATTTCTTCTAATTTAAGCTATGCTACCTGTACTATGGAGAGGTAATCCACTCAGGTATTAGCCTGCATCTGTTGGTCTGTATAAAGTTCAGGCTATTTTTTTTTATACAGTAAGGGTTTGTACAGGCATTTGCAATTGCTGTGTTTCTGTGTTGGGCTGGTTGTAGAAATTGCGTTGCAGCATACCCCTGGTGCAGTGTAGTCCCTTGTCAGACTCAAACGAAGCAGCAGCTGCTTGCTAGGGGGATGATGGGAGTGCAGCTGCCTCTCACTCTTTATGCCCCTTTCTATTCTCTTTTTATCTCACTGCAAAACGATAATCAGTTCCATATTTTCCAAAAGCTGTGGGTGCTGAGAGATGGAGGCAAGAGTACCCTATGGAGCTGGGGAGAAGTAAGTATCAGCACCTATTCTATGACAAAAAAGCCCCATGTATAGGACTATCAACACAAAGATGCTACATGCATCTTTAGAGGATTTAGAGATGGTGCTTTTCTGGTAGACAATACCACTTATTATCCTTAAAATTACAAAATAATACACATTACATAAACATGTCTATCACATAGGTCCCTTCAATTGTGTCTTCTTCAAAGTGATGAAAAATATATTTTCTTTAATCCTTTACATACATCAACAACACACGTGAGTATCACCACCATTCATCACATGCTCTCACCTGAACTTGTGGACCTATTCGTTTAAGCAATAGGTCAAATGTGTCTTCCCCTTTAGGAGGTCTGCTCCCAGGGCTTCAACATTTTCTCCCTCCTGGGGATCTCTCCATTGGCATCTGTATAAGTAACCACCAATATGCAGCCCCCACTTGCTCCTCCGCTCTAAAA
Source organism: Rana temporaria (assembly GCF_905171775.1). Taxonomy (NCBI): domain Eukaryota; kingdom Metazoa; phylum Chordata; class Amphibia; order Anura; family Ranidae; genus Rana; species Rana temporaria. The sequence goes on from NC_053489.1 coordinate 498,209,344, forward strand.
AATATAGAATATCATAGTACTTTACCGTTATAACACAACGTCTCTTTATTAAAAAGCTAGGGGTCTATTCCCAGGCCTTCACCACTCTCTCCCTCCTGGAAATCTCTTCGCTGTTGCCTCTGTGAATCACCACCAATATGCAGCCCTCACTTTCTCCTCCGGTCAAAAATGAAGAAATAGTATAGTATTTTATTGTTATAACACAAATATTATTAGAAAGCTTAAAATATGTACAATCACAAGATAGGTGCACTCAGATAGCAGTGCACCACTTTAAATGTTTGTCACAAGTGGGTCCCAGCACCATTAATCATGTGCTCATCATGTGCTCTCACCAGAACTTGTGGACTTGTTAGTGTGGGCAATAGGTCAAATGTGTCTTCCCGTTAAGAAGATCTAGTCCCAGGGCTTCACCACTCTCTCCCCCTCCTGTGGATCTCTCCACTGTCTTCTGTATGAATCGTCACCAATATGCAGCCTTCCCTTGCTCATCTGCTTAAAAAAGAAAGAATAGCATAGTACTTTACCGTTATAGCACAAAATCCCTTTATCAAAAAGCTCAAGATATGTACACTCACAAGTGCACCATTTTAAATGCTTTCTACAATATCTGGGTACAATGTCCCCTTAAGACTAAACCTCAGCATCACCTATTTCCAGAAATTCATCAGCACTTCCAGGTAGATGGAATGACATCATACACCCTGCCCTGACATATTTTATCACGCCCTTGTTACGAAACATATCAATGAACACAGTGCAGGGCTCCAGAGTGAGCACACAGATAGCAAGCGGCTTGCTCAGGGGGCACTCAGTTGGAGGAAAGGAGCCGGGCGTGCTGACAGGGGACCCGAGAAGAGAGGGATGGGGGTCCGCTCTGTGCAAAACCATTGGTAAGTATGATATGTTTGTTATTTTAATAAAAACAAAAGTGAGCATTTAAAATCACTTTAACACTTCAGCTACGGAAGAATATACCCCCTTCCTGACCTGAGCATTTTTTGCGATTCGGTACTGCGTTGCTTTAGCTAACAATTTCGAGGTCGTGCAACGTTCTACCCAAACAAAATTGATGTCCTTTTTTTCCCAGCTTTCTTTTGGTGGCATTTGATCACCTCTGCGTTTTTTATTTTTTGCAATATAAACAAAAATAGCAACAATTTTGAAAAATAGCAATATTTTTAACTTTTTGCTATAATAAATATCCCCCAAAAATATCTTAAAACATTTTTTTTCCCTCAGTTTAGGCCGATACGTATTCTTCTACATATTTTTGGTTAAAAAAATCGCAATAAGCATATATTGATTGGTTTACACAAAAGTTAGTGTCTACAAAATAGGGGATAGATTTATGGCATTTTTATTATTATTTTACTAGTAATGACGGCGATCTGCAATTTTTATCGGGACTGCGACATTATGGCCGGCACATTGGACACTTTTCACGCTATTTTGGGACCATTGTCATTTTTACAGCTTTTTATAGCCACTGATTACTGTATAAATGACATTGGCAGGGAAAGGGATAAACACTAGGGGGGCGATCAAGGGGTTAAGTGTGTCCTAGGGAGTGATTCTAACTGTGGGGGGATGGGCTACCACTGACATGACAGCGATCACTGCTTCCTATGACAGGGAGCAGTAGATCCCTGTCATTTTACTAGGCAGAACAGGGAAATGCCTTGTTTACACAGACATCTTTCGTTCTACCACTCCGTCTCAGGATCGCGGGCCACCGGCGAATATCGAGTTTGTGGGACCCGCAGGCATGCTCCCGCGGCATGTGGAAAGGCGACAAATTCAAATGGACGTATAGGTATGTCCATTTGCCTGTACGAGCCCCTCTGCCGACGTAAATGTGTGTGCGGCAGTCGGCAAGTGGTTAAAGTGTTTGTAAAGGTTCAAGGTTTTTTTAGTTCATGCACTCTATACAGAACAGGGCTCCTCCCGCCTCCACTCTCTCCTCATTGTCTCAATAGCTGTGATTAACAGTAGTGGGAGCCAATGGCCTCATGCACATCGCTGGATCAAGATTGGGCTTAAGTAAGTACTAGGGGGTGCTAAGGGGGGAGCTGCACACTGAGCTGCACACTGAAGGTTTTTTACCTTCATGCAAAGAATGCATGAAGGTAAAAAAACCTTTAACTTTTACCACCACTTTAAATGTACCTGAGATGTAATGAAACATATGTAATATGCATGATCATTTCCAACATGCCTACAAAATCCAAGAGGTACATTAATTATATTCTGACTATCTTCCTTGATGTGATTGCTCACTATTTACTGTTTAAGTGAGTGCAAGCTACAAAGACATCACTACAATGTTCTCTACTGATATTGAATAAAAATATTGCTATGCCTCTAAAATGCCTTAATTTTGTTTTGAAAAATTATTTATCTGGATTTACAATGTCTGACTACACTCAGAAGTACTGATTAGCTGGATGTCACAGCATCTCATTTTTTGTTGTTTTGGGAACAATATACATATGGAACTATGTATTTTTATACTGGAAAATGGTTTGGATGTTAGATGAGCTGGAAACTGGCATAATACTGACACCACACATTTATTGCCTCTTCCCTCCAAGTAACCTAATTGCACTTAAGCCAGAACCCAAGAAAAATGTTTCCTTTGTCTCGGTAATGCAGTGGCAGATTAGCAATAAAATAACCCAATAAATTTCGCAGCATTTCAATAGCTTCTCTCTTCCATCTTGGTGATTCATTTAATACAAAATCCTGGTTTTGAGAACAATATAGCAAAAAAGGCATAAAGTGCAATAAACTAAAAACATATGTCTATAGCTGAGATGCAGAAACTGTATACAATATAGGTTGACAGGAAAATTGCAATATTTTAATACATTTTTAATGCAAAATAGAAGATCAAACTTGTATACAAACTGTTCTTAATTTCTTTTGATTGAAATCCTATTTAGGCAAGCCCAATTGCTAAGCATATTAAGATTTTTTTTGGGAGGTTTTGAATACTATGCAGCCACTTGTGTTTTGCCAATATGATCATGCTATGCTTGTGCACTATAGAATCTGTTCAATAAGTTTACCTAAAATTGAAGTGTATTGGGCAGGGCTTTTTTTCAGCGGGAACGCAGGGGAACGCAGTTCCGGCACCTCCTGGACTGACTGTATGTAATGTCAAGGTGTGCTGGGGTGTGCTGCAGGGTATTGATGCTCACTGCTGGTTGATCTATTCTAGCTGGAGGGCATCTATTTTTGCAGGGGGGGTCTATTGTTGCTAAGGAGGTTTAGTGTTGCTGGTGGGGGACCTATTGTTGCTGGGTGGTCAGTTGTTGCTGAAGGAGATCTACTGTTGGGGGAGGGGTCTATTGTTGACGGCTGCCAGAAAGTCTATTAATGCTGGCTGTGCAGAGATCTGCTGATGCTGCCGGGAGTCTTTTGTTGCTGGGGGGGGGGGATTTTATTGTGGGTGGTACATTGTTAGGGGGATCTATTGTTGCTGGCTGAAGGGGAAACCAAATTCCATACAATTGACTTAGCGCCACAAAATTATACTTGGTTCTATATTGTCTAAAAGGGCCGGTACTGGGAGGTGGGTAGGGGATGGAACCAAGGGACATTGTTCGGAGGTGGGTAGGGGAGGAGAAGACAAGTGACTCTGAAAAGGGGAGTTCCTGCACCTATTGTCTGAGAAAAAAGCCCAGGTATTGGGAGTGCAGTGGGAGACACAGTTAGTTAGTTCACTGTGATTGGCCAAACCTTCAGGTCAGGTGCATGCTTTGGCCAATCATCAGACACTAATGCACTGCAATCTTGTAGTGCATTATGGGGCATTCCGCAGGACTCAAATTTCCCACAATTGCCCCATATTGTTTGCTGTTCAGTGAACGAGCGAACACCCAATGTTCAAGCTCATCACTAATCACAAGTTAGCTGGACACTTTGGCACCTTGAAGACTGCTGAACTTGTGCAATGCACATTCTGGTGGCCCAAGGTAGTATGTGACTGTAGAAGGTACGTGGAATCCTGCATCATCTGCATCTGAAACAAGAATAGCAAAGTCAAAGCCTGGGGTTTGCTGAAACCATTGTCCATCCCAGAGAGACCGTAGAGAATGATCTCAATGGATTTTATTGTGGAGCTTCCCCCAGCAGATAGCTTTACTACCATCTGCGTGGTGGTAAATAGACTGTCAAAAATGGCTAATTTTATACTAATGAAAGGGACACCTTCAGCTGCAGAAAAAGCAAATGTCTTTATTAAAGAAGTCATAAGGCTTCATGGAGTTCCATTTGATTGATTAAAATAATTACAGAATCCACACTCTGGAGTTCCAGCCAATATCGTGTCCGATTGTGGGGTACTGTTCACTTCCAGGTTCTGGAAAGCCTTGTGGATCCCTGGAAATTTAACTATCTCTTTGGCATACCACCCACAGACAAATGGGCAAACAGAAAGAACCAACCATACCTGGTGTTACGTACCTGGTTTCCAGAGTCTGATGCAGGGTAGCCTCTCTTACCACTCTGGTTCGCGAGCCACTGGATATGGGACAGCGGGCTCGGAGCACAGAGGGGTAGGAGTGCCGGGTGGTGATGTGTAGAAGCAGGTGGACGAATACCTCTGGCAAGTAGATGCTGAACGTACAGCGGAGGATGGGTCAGCGACCCGCACAGAAGCTGCGACTACAGCGGCACAAGTTAGTAACAGTTCAGGTATACCGGGAAAGCAGGGTCAAACAAGCCGGGTCATAACAGGTGATCGTGCAGAAAGATGACTGAAGAATAGTTGGTAAACAAGCAGGTGGATCTGGCAGCAGTGAAGTCAAGCAGGCGGATGGTCAAACGGAGCCGGGTCAGGATAGGAGAGATGAGGGGAGTCAGACAAGCCGGGTTCGGTGTTCAAATCAGGTTTCAGGTAGAGTAGTCAAAACAAGCCAAGTTCAGTGTTCAAATCAGGTTTCAGATAGCAAACAGGTCTCAGATAGGATCCACGTCAGAACTGCAGATCAGGCAGCAAAGACACTGTGCTGCTGAGGTGTTTAAATAGGGCAGCCTGCTGTTAATCACTGAAATCAGTCTGCACCATTAACCCTTAAGTGGCAGATCCATGACACCTGGAGCTGTACCTGCACTGCTTTTGGTCCTTCACCCAGGATGGGTCTCCCTTCTTCCCTTAGTCAAATTTGCCTATAATAACTCCTCTCATTCTGCTACTAAACAAGCTAAATGATTCGCCAATTACGGCTTCCATCCATCCTTCCTACCAGGCACCATTCCAGCATGTTCAGTTCCTGCGGTCTCTGAAACAATTAACTTCTTCAGCAGTAACAACAAACTGCTGCAGGAAACTTTTTCCAAGACTCAGGAGTAGTGATGGACGAACATCTGACGGGGCGGTTCGCGAACGCTAACCGCAAACTTTCTCAAATGTTCGCGAACCGCAAGTTCGCGGCGGGCCCCATTGACTTTAATGGCAGGCGAACATTAAAAACCTGCAGGTCATATTTGCAGCCACAAAATATTTACTAGCTGTGCACAAATAGTCCCACAACATGGACACTGACCTACCAGAAGTATTAAGCGAAAAACCGGATACAGAAGTAAGTGTCGGCCATTACAGGGCCCAAAAATTAGCCGACAGGCGTTCACCTGACAGCAAACAACTTTGTATTCTGTGGATGGAGGTACATTAAGCTATTCACCGGATACAGAAGCAAGTGTCGGCCAGTACAGGCCCAAAAAATTAGCCCACAGGCGTTCACCTGACAGCAAACAACTTTGTATTCTGTGGCTGGTGGTACATTAGGCATTCACCGGATACAGAAGTAAGTGCCGCCCATTACAGGCCCCAAAAATTAGCCCACAGGCATTCACTTGACAGCAAACAACTTTGTATTCGGTGGCTGGAGGTACATTAGGCATTCACCGGAAAAATAAGTGCAGGCCCCAAAAATTAGGCATTCAACGGACATAAAATGCCTTTTATGCCGCTGTATTTACCTAAGACAGGGACCATGAATTGTTATGGGTGGTGGCGGATATTTGTGGCCTGTCATGAGGAATTTGAATCAAACCTGGTCTACTGATCACATGTGTAGAATTCCTCTGAGATCCATGCCTCATTCATTTTTAGAAATGTGAGGTAGTCAACACTGTTGTGAGCTAGGCGAGCGCGCTTATCGGTCACGACCCCCCTTGCTGCACTAAACGTCCTTTTGGACAGGACACTGGACGAGGGGCAAGCCAACAGTTCCATTACAAATTGTGAAAGCTCTGGACAGAGGTCAAGCGTGCCCACCCAGTAGTCCAGGGGTTCATCACTTCTCAGTGCTTCCACATCGGTCGTTACCCGATATAGTCGGACACCTGTCAGTCTAGGCATTGCCTGATGCTGGATCCGGAGGATAGCTGTTGATGGGTCGGCTGAAAGAATGATCTCATATCATTAGTGACCAACACATCTTCAAACTGCCCTCTTCTTGCAGGCGCTGTTGGATTGGTACCTGCAACTGTTTCTCTGTGAGTGGAAAATCCTCTGCCAGAGCACGCAAATGCAGAATGCAGCATTTCTCGAAGCAAGGCATGGATGTGCAGCATTCTGATAGCCCTCTGTGGTGGTAGTAAAATTTCCGCCATGTTTTGTTTATTCCGGGGGTCTAACTACGTTGCCACACAGTACTGGCCCTTGCCCCTTATGCTTTTTACACAGGTTTGCCTCTTAAAACACTGGGGCATGAAGGCCCCCATTTGCACTAAACTGGAAGTGGTGTAGTGGCCTGGCTCCTGCTCATCATCCAGGATAATGTTGTCCTCGTTCTCCTCCCCCCATCCACGGACAACACCAGGGATCCCAGAAAGGTTTACAGCATGCTCTTCTTGCTCCTCCTCATCCGCCCCGGCACCATCCTCCTCTGACTCCTCTTCAGACTCCTGTTGTTGACTTTTCTCAGGTGGAGTAGCCCCCCTGGGAATTCATCCAGCATTGCGACTTCCTCATCTTCCTGCTCCTGCTCCTCGATGGCTTGATCAATGACACGATGCAATGCACGCTCCAGAAAGAAGGCATAAGGTACGATGTCACTGATGGCGCCCTGGCTGTGACTGACCAGTTTGGTGATCTCATCAATTGGCCACAGAAGTCTGCATGAGACAAGCATGAGCAGCCACTGGCACGGTGAAAAAAAAACAATGTTCCCAGAACCTGTCCTGCCGGAAGAGTTCGTACAGGTAGTTGTTAACTGCACGTTTCTGCTGGAGCAGCCTATCAAGCATATACAATGTTGAGTTCCATCGCGTCTGGCAGTCACAAATAAGACGTCTGACGGGCAGGTTGTGTCACCGCTGAATGTCAGCAAGGCGAGCCATGGCCGTGTAAGATCTTCTGAAATGACCTGAGATTTTCCTGGCCTGCCGCAAGACGTCCTGGACCCCAGGGTATTTGGCAACGAATCGCTGCACGACCAAGTTCAGGATGTGTGCCATGCATGGCAAATGAGTAATTTTGCCCTGTTTCAGCATGCTCAGCAGATTGGCACCATTGTCACACACCACTTCACCAACTGTAAAATTGAGCGGTGTTAGCCACTGATCTGCCTATGAACGCAAAGCTGAAAGGAGTGCAGGACCAGTGTGTCTCTTGTCCTCCAGGCACAACAGACGCAGCACAGCATGGCAACGTCTCACCTGGCATGTCGAATAGGTTCTGGGGATCTTGGGCCGCGCAGCGGAAGAGACGGTAGCATTGGAAAAGGAGGAGTCAGCCGAGGAGGAGAGGGAGGATGGAGTAGGAGGAGGAGGAGAAGAGGCAGGCCGTGGTGGTAAAACCAAATCTACATGGGTGCCACAGGTTACATGCTTGACAGCCATCATAAGATTCACCCAGTGGGCAGTAAAAGTTATATACCTTCCCTGCCCGTGTTTGATAGACCACGTGTCTGTGGTCAGATGTATTTTGGCACCGACACTGTGTGCCAGAGATACATTCACTGAACATGGCCATATAGCTCTGGGATGCCCTTCTGTGAGAAATATTTCCTTCCCGGGACCTTCCATTGTGGTGTTCCAATGGCCACAAATTTTCGAAAGGCCTCCGAGTCCACCAGTTTATATGGCAATAGTTGGCGGGCTATCAGTTCCGACAAGCCAGCAGTCAACTGTTGGGCAAGAGGGTTATCCGGCGTCATCGTTTTTTTTACGATCGAACATTTGGGCCACAGAGGCTTGCCTTTTTGCAGAAAAACATGAGGACGGCATGATGGAAGGTGGAGTGGAGGACAATTGTGAGTGTAGAGGAGAAGGAGAAGAGGCTGGACGGTGAGAGCCTGGAGTGTGGGTTTGTGGGTTCTGATGGCGTTGCTCCCACTGGGCTCGGTGATGGGAGGCCAGGTGCCATCTTAAGGCGGTCGTTCCTAGGTGAGTGTTGGGCTTACCGCGACTTATGCGTTGACTGCAAAGGCTACAGATGGCAACACTATTGTCAGCACCGAACACGTTAAAAAACGCCCACACTGCGGAGCCATGGGCCGGCGTCCTGGGAGCGCCAGATGTGACCGTACATGGTTGATGGCTCGTTCCTGATACATTAGCAGTCTGGTTTGTCCCTCCTGTGCAATGTAATTTCGACCTGCTTCTCCTCCCTATCTGCAGGTCCATCACTCCCTCAGAACTCCCCTCCTCTTCCTCTCTTGTGGGCACCCACGTGACATCTGTAGACACGTCATCATCAACGTCACCTTCCCCACCAATAACATTAGAGATATCGAAGTAGGCAGCAACAGCGGGGATCAACCTTGGGCTGATCTGGGTACTGTCGTCACTGGCTGTTGCTACCTTCTCTTCCTGATCCAATGCCAAGAATGGCTGTGCATCGGAAATGTCTTCTGATGGATCAGAAAATAATTCCTGTCACTCAAGCGGAGAGTATATGGTGGTGGGGGTGTTGGTGGTGAGCCACTCAACCATGTCTGGTGCGTCCTTTGACGTAATCGAACGCACCTTGTGCCACTTCCCACTTTGGCTCCGGCCTGGTGTTCCTGCCCTACCCCTACCACCCCTGCGGAAGGGCCTGCCTCTTCCTCTCCCTGTCATTTTTTAAATGACCCTGTGACAAAAGTCTCTAGAGAAGCGCAGTATATGTGGAAGAAGGTATATAACACCCCGCTTCAATCTGTCGTTTTGGGGGGCCACTGGTTTATCGCACCAGTTATAAAACTTTTATAAAAGTTCCCAGTAACGTTTGTCACTGTGTGTAGCAGAGTTAAAGCAGCAAAACAGAAAAAAAAAATTATGCAGTACCCAAATACACCAGTCACAATGCTGCACAGTGCACAATACAAATCCACTATACTATTGTTTGAAAGTATATTATAAGTGTATTACACCCTTAAATACTGCACACCAAACAATAGTACATCCTTTTAGCTAGCGATTTGTTTCAATACAGCCTGTCCCTGCTCCACACAGCAACCTCTCCCTACACTGACAAAAAGCAGAATGTAAAATGGCCACCAGATCAGGTCTATTTATAAGCTAGGGGGTATGTCCATGTGCTGAAATGTCTCAATTGGCTGTCCTGTACCACTTGATGGATGTGTCATGGGTCAAAGTTCTTCTCAATGTAAAATTGCGGACGGGCGCGAATATCGCTAGATGTCTGCCTGTTCGACGAACGGCAAATGAGCAAAGTTCGCCGCGAACCGCCAGGCCATATCTACTCAGGAGTACAACAGAAGGATCTTTGATAAAAAGAAACATGGAGAATTAATCCTGGAACCTGGCAACCAGGTATGGCTATCCAAAACAAACCTAAAGCTGGCATGTCCTTCAAGAAAATTTGGCCGTAAATTAGTGGGAACCTTTCCTGTCAAAAGGAAGATTAACAATGTAGCTTCCAAGCTGCAGTTACCTGATTTAGTCAAAATCCACTCTGTTTTTCATGTGACCTTTTTCCCGAACGAATTGCTGGTCCACCGGAACCTGTAATCATTTTTAAACAAGCTATAAACCGGATCAGTGCTGTCTGATCTGCAGCTTTCCTGTAACCGGCTTCAGAGATCTGTTCCTGTGGCTTGACCCGACTTGTCTTTGACTCTTCCTGCCTTCTGCCTGCACACAACCTCAGCTTGTCCTTGACCTTGATCCTGCCTGCTCCTTTATAAATACCACAATGCCTGCCTGTTACCAACCTGCCTTGGCTTCTGCATCTGGTCCGATATCTCCTGCCTGTTACCGACCCAGTTTGCCTGTACCTGGCTGTGCTCCACATCCCTCGGAGGCCGATCTGTTGTGTGCCAATGTTAACATCCAGGTGTGTGGTGTCCTGATATCAGCTGATCCAGTTTCCAGCCTGCCTGTTGTCCTGACTTCTCATTTTGCTGGTCATCATCACCGTGGCATCAGGAACTTGGAAGAAGCTCTTCTGACAACTAATCTGCCAGGCACTCCTACCATTCTGCACTCTCGGGTCCACTGTCTGCTTCATCAGGGGACCTCGAGTCAGATACGTAAGGGAGGCCTTCCTCTGCATTATTGGGCTCATTTACAAGGTACTTGAGAGTGTGACAACCATATCTGACCTGCAAATTTACTTTTCTAAATTGTTTGCCCTAAACATGACATTCCTGAAGTCTGAGGTAAATGCATACAAATCTAGGTTCCCCTTTTTATGGCAAAAGTGATCCATCACCTACCTCGGAATCCAGCTCCCATCTTCCCTATCTGACCTCTAAAAGCTTAACTATATTCCTCTACTAAATAATATCCAACAAGAACTTCAGGCCTGGCACAAGGGGCTTTTCTCCTGGGTGGAATGGACAGCTATAGTGAAAATGTCTTACAGATAGAGTTGAGCGGATACCTGGATGTTCGGGTTCGGGTCCTAACCCGAACTTTAAAAAAAAAACGAACCCGAACTCCGAACCCCATTGTAGTCAATGGGACACGGACTTTTAGAAAAAAAAAAATGCGCGGAGGTCCCCGCAAATTCAATAACCAGACCCTTTAGGTCTGGTATGGATATTAAGGGGAACCCCGCCGTCAATTTAAAAAAAAATGACGTGCGGTTTCCCCTAAATATCCATAACCAGACCCTTCAGGTCTGGTATGGATATTAAAGGGAACCCCGCCGTCAATTTAAAAAAAAATTACGTGCGGTTCCCCCTAAATATCCATAACCAGACCCGTTATCCGAGCACGTTGACCTGGCCGGCCGAGGAAAAGAGGGGGGGACAGAGAGCGGCCCCCCCTCTCCTGAACCACACCAGGCCACATGCCCTCAACATGGGGATGATGTCCCCATGTTGATGGGGACAAGGGTCTCATCCCCACAACCCTTGCCAGGTGGTTGTGGGGGTATGCGGGCGGGAGGCTTATCAGAATCTGGAAGACCCCTTTAACAAAGGGGACCCCCAGATCCTGACCCCCCCCCTGTGTGAAATGGTAATGGGGTACACTGTACCCCTACCATTTCACGAAGGAAGTGTAAATTCTTGTAAAAAAAAAACACACACTGTAGAATAAAGTCCTTTATTAATAAAAAAAAGAATAGAAAAAAACTCCAGCGGTGATAATCCACTCGTTCTCGACTTCCTGCTCCAACGTTGTCCTGATCCAGTGACGGGTGCGGGTGATCTCCAGCGATGAGAACATAAAAGTCTGAAGACAAAGCAGCACTGATCCTGAGCACTGGCCGAGTTTATATAGCCCGTTTGGTGCCAGCATCTGTTAGCCAGTGTCCAATTCCTGTAAGGACAAGAGGGAACATGTATTAGCCTGTGCACATAAGTCTATCCAGAGGAGTTATCTTGTCTACTGACATGCCCATCCTGACAAATGCACAGCTGCACCAAATTTTGCACTCTACAGTTTTAGTAAATGAACCCCTATGTCTGTTTTTGTAGTTACTAATTGAGTAAAACACTGTTAAGTTTGAGCTTTAGACATATAACTCCTTATTTTTAAACATCTCCTGCACTGGGATTCACCACACAAAAGACCGATCTATACTGAACTATACAGTGTCACTGCTAGTGTCTTCCCTATCAATACAATTGATATCTATCCTATTTGGGATACATGCTGTCAGACTTCAACTTCATACATTATAATTGGGGCTAACGGCAGATAAATCTTGGTGCCAATGTTCACAGCTTTATTCACAGAAGAATTTCATCATCCCTGTTGGATGTTTAAAGTGATTGTAAAGTCTTGCTTTTTTTTTTAAATAACAAACATGTTATACTTACCTCTTATGTGCAGTTGATTTGCACAGAGAAATAAAAACACAAAGTGTAGCGCTAAATATATGTGGAAGAGAAATTGGATATATTGAAAAATATCCAATCATATATGTCCATATATTGAAGACTGATAATCCCCAAATGAAGATAAAAAACTGATAATAAGTCTCTATTGGATGATAAAATCAGAAACAGTTCAGAAATTGGTGAAAAACACAGTGACTGGTCTCCGCAAATGAAAAATGAAGTGAATCCACCACCGAAATGAATGGAGGCTTACCAGAATCAGTGGACCCAAAATAGGCTTATACCTAATGGGTCATGCAGGCTTGTAACTGATGGTATCCAGCTCTCAGCAGGAGGATGAAATCCAATGCAGACAGTGGTTGTATCAGGGAAGGGAACAACTTGAGGTCAGCTATTAAGGGCTCGGATCCATACGGAAGGTTCAAACATTCAGTTCAAAATAAAGGATGAGGAAGAAGGCAAAGATGCACATAGTGTAAATCCGTTTTAAAAGTTTTACTTGGCAGCAAATAAAAACAATATTACACTCACATTTTAAGCAGTTGTATCAGGCATAAAAACAGTAAGCAGTAATGTCAGCAGGTTCCCGACACGTTTCGATCTAATCGATTCTGGTAAGCCTCCATTCATTTCGGTGGTGGATTCACTTAATTTTTCATTTGCGGAGACCAGTCACTGTGTTTTTCACCAATTTCTGAACTGTTTCTGATTTTATCATCCAATAGATATTATCAGTTTTTTATCTTCATTTGGGGATTATCAGTCTTCAATATATGGACATATATGATTGGATATTTTTCAATATATCCAATTTCTCTTCCACATATATTTAGCGCTACACTTTGTGTTTTTATTTATTTGTTCTTGCAGAATCGATCTATTCTGTTGTGTTGGCTGCAATTTATATGTTTTTTTAAGTAGCGCGGTGTTAGTTATACTTTCAGTATACATTTTTTCAGATTTGCACAGAGAAGCCCGGATCCTCCTCTTCTCGGGTCCCTATTTGCTGCTCCTGGCCCCTCCCTCCTATTGAGTGCCCCCACAGTCAGCAGCTTCCTATGGGGGCACTGGAGCCAAGTCACAGCTCTGTGTGTCCATTAAAACACGGAGTCCCAGCCTGACCCTGCCCCCTTCCTCCCCTTATTGGTTGACTAACATTTATTAACAGCTGCAGGAGCCAATGGCACCGCTGCTGTGTTTCGGCCAATCAGGAGTGTCACAGACGGCTAAGACATTTGTAGACATCGCTGGAGAGAGATGGGGCTCAGGTAAGTAATTAGGGTGCTCTGGGGGGCTGCTACACACAAAAGTTTTTTATCTTAATGCATAGAATGTATTAAGATAAAAATAGCTTCTGCCTTTACAACTCCTTTAAGTAATATTATGCAAGGAAGATTGCTGATAGATAGATCGATAGCTTGGCTCAAGATGTAACCTAATAGCATCAACCAATAACCAAAATCTCAGTGTTAGGCCCCGTACACACACCGAGTTTCTCGGCAGAATTCAGCCAGAAACTCGATCGGAGCCGTATTCTGCCGAGAAACCCGGTCGTGTGTACACTTTTGGCCGAGGAAACCGACGAGGAACTCGTCGAGCCAAATAGAGAACATGTTCTCTATTTCCTCATTAGTCAATGGGGAAACTTGGCTTGCCGAGATCCTCGGCGGCTTCACAAAGAACTTGACGAGCAAAACGATGTGTTTTGCTCGTCGAGTTTCTCGGACGTGTGTACGGGGCCCAAGTTGTGATGTGCCCATATTTTGCAAAGCATATAAGAAACTGACATGTCTTTGCCTAAGCTAGGATAGCCTGACCTTACAGTATATTTACAAATGCTGTGCATCACTATTAAAAATGGTGTGCACTGTAGTTAAGAATCAGAAGATAGCGGGGGTTTTATTTTTCAAAAACACCATTACAGATTCCCTATGCCAGACTGTCAGGCTTGTGAGAAATTTTAGTATCCTTTATATTTTTTCTGCCATAAATCATCAGTGGCTTTTATGTCTAAAATATATGACCTTCCAAACTCTGGTTTTATGTCCTTTCATTGCAGCTATTTTACCTGCCAGTATGACTGCACTAAAAAAACTTATGACAGAAAACGTTTCTCAAAGGTATACAGGTCAACTGTATGACACAAAGTTTATTGAAACATTCCATCTTACAAGCTATACTCAAACTTTATGTACGTGCAACTTGGAACCTGGATCATCTACAGAGACATAGTAATTATGGTCAGTGATCCATTGGAATAATATCACTATCAATTTACCAATGATATATTGGGCATCATAAACAAAATGAATAGAGGTTATTGCAGAAAAAATCGTTTGGAATTTTCCTTTTATTACAATTTTGTTGCCATAGTTGCTGCATAAGAAGCTTGTTTCTTTTAGCTCTGAAGGATGATTGGCATTGCAAAAGTTCGGGGTTATATGCCCAAATGTGTTTCTCTCTAGGAAGCAGCTTCTTTGTTCGCTGTACACACTCCTTTACTTGCTCAGCTAGAGGCTACAAAAGTAATCGATGTGTGAAGAGACCACCACTAGATTACAGTATGAATACCAAGAATGCTCTGACTGTGCAGTAAGACAGTAAGGCTATATTGAAAAGTTTATTGCAGTATACGATTCCCAATGGAAAGAAGGTCAGCTCCGTACCACAGATGTTATTGAAACACTCAGTCTAGAAAACCCTCTACTAAAAGTTATGCAAAGGCAACATTTTTATTGTGGAACACCAACAAAGACGAAATGATTAAGGACTGTAGTAAAAATGTTTATGATAATTCTGCTGTGTCTTTTCAGCAGCTCTTCATTGAACTGAGCCAATGTTAAAAACATTTTTAAATAATTTATAGGTATGTAACATCTAAACAGCATATTCACACTTAACCACTTCAGCCCCAGAAGAATTAGCTGCCCAATGACGGGCTATTTTTTGTGATTCGGCACTGTGTCGCTTTTACTGACAATTGCGCGGTCGTGTGAAGCTGTACCCAAACACAATTTATGTCCTTTTTTTCCCATAAATATACTGTAGCTTTCTTTTGGTGGTATTTTAAAAACAAAAACACAATATTTTGTACTTTTTGCTATAATAAATATCCCAATTTAAAAAAAAAAATGTCCTCAGTTTAGACCGATATGTATTTTTCTGCATATTTTTGGTAAAAAAAAATGCAATAAGCGTATATTGATTGGTTTGGGCAAAAGTTATAGCATCTACAAATTAGGGGGTAGTTTTATGGCATTTTTATTATTATTTACTTTTTTACTAGTAATGGCAGCGATCTGCGATTTTTATCAGGATTGCGACATTATGGCCGGCACATCAGACATTTTTGACACGTTTTTTAAACCATTGGCATTTATACAGCAATCAGTGCTATACGCATGCACTGATTACTGTAAAAATGTCAATGGCATGGAATGGTTTAAGTGGAAAAAAGTGAACAAGATATAAGTGAATGTGAATAGCCAACGGCTATTAGGTGAAGCAGCAGCTAACCTGCAAACAAACAGTGGAAAACAATATATAGCAGCGCTAATTGACAAGTGTGAAACCTACCGATTAGGGGGCGTCCAAACATATAATATGTTATACCTTATGAAGGGTAGCATAAATTAGTGAAACATACAGAAATTAAATTTGTGCAAAAAAAAAAGTCCATAGCTGGGTTGATGCATCACAAATGAATAGATAGTGATAAAGTTCATGTAAATGAAAAGTTCATCCAAGGTGTAGTGCAGAAACACCTGTGTGAGATCCTGTAAGCTAGATTCCGTGACAAAAACTAAAGCCAAAGAGAGATCCACCACCAGTAGGTATACTGCTTACCAGAAGCATTGGTTCAAAGTACCAGATACAGCATATGAGTATAATCCGGTAACCCCTGACAACACTTGTTCATAATGTAGCAGACCTCAGATAGACTTCACAGCTCTCATGTTCATTTGGCGTTGCAACATGTAAGGAAATGGATGCCTCTCATAGTGTAAAACCAGCAATGTTTTATTTAAAAACAAATAGTAAAAACGTACAATTCCATTGAATAAGATCAGCCTTAAGCCTGATGCGCCGGCCGGATGCAAACAGGCAAACCCGTCCTGTGTAGAGATTCAGCAGATGGGGGGTGGTGACGTCAGCACGCCGCTCGGTCCGCCCTACGCGTTTATTGATAGGTCACGTCGTCTCGGGGCATGGGCGGCGTACCGCGTCATCCCCTCATATAGTAAACAAAGTCAAACCAAGTCTCGTTTCAGGAATGTGTCATAGCGGCCCGCCCTCCAATCCATCTGGAGCTATGCAAGCAGCGATGCAAAGAAGTTCAGACCGCATGCGCGAGCCTCAATCCCGGAAGAGCTGGTACACTCCCGTGTCACATCGGTGCATCAGAATTGTGATGCATCCAGGGGACACAGGCCATGATAAATAACAGTATTGCATTGAATTAATCCGCACATTCTCCAAACCTGCGTTTGTATGCACGAAGGTACAATCTGGCCTCATCCTAGGGCAATGTGCAAACACATACGTCCCTATGAGACCGGCAAGCCCCATCTGACGGGACCAGATTGTTGACACCATGTTATATATTGTAGTGGCACCCACGGAAACATCATAATTCCATAATTAATGATTAAAGTTAAGCCAATAACAGATAAAACACCAATGCAAATCTTATGTTGTGGGAAATAATAAAACATGGAAAAATTGATAACAATTATTAAAAGATACATATATGAAAATATAAATATATAAAAGAACAAAAGTCTCCCAAAGAGAAAAGGGGACCCTACTATCTATAGGGTGATAGGTTGCAGGATCTACCAAGAGGACCACAACAAAATGTGGACTTACAGTAGGAGTGAGTGGATCTCTAAACTGGGGATGAACCAGTCAAAACCTCATTCGTCAACCAAAACCTTGTCAGATAGGCCCATGAATTAGGGATATGGTTGGGAAACCCCTTTCTTATATTGGCTATATGTTCGTTCAGCCTGATGCGTAATTGCCTTTTGGTCCTGCCCACGTACTGAATTCCACAGGGACATTGGATGAGGTATACCACCCCTTTGGAGGAACAGGTTATAAAGGGTTACACCTCATGGGTCTTCCCAGTACTGGTAGAACTAAATTGTACGATCTTCCGATCTTTACATTTGTTTAGAGTGCACACTTGGCATTTTTTGCACCTGTGATATCCAGTCAGGTTCTGCAAAAAGGTCCTGTTTTCACAAGGTGGGTCCTGGACACTTGGTGCAACATGACTAGATAAAGATGAGGCCCCTCTAAACACCACTGATGGTCTATCTGGAAAGATAGGTGCTAGAAGCTGATCGCTCTCTAGCACCTGCCAATGTTTCCGTATCAGGCGTTTGATGCTCGGGTGCTGGGCTGAAAATGTTGTGATGAACGTAATAGAAAAATCAGTTCTTCCCTCTCTCACCCTATCACCCAAAAGAGTTTTTCTATCCATTTCTCTGGTGGTAGTGCAAACCACCAGAGAAATGGATAGAAAAACAAGTCAAATCACATTTAAATTGACTCAACGTTACAAATGCCGGCACCCGGCAATTGATAAAAAAAAAAGAAACAAAAGGCCAGTCACCCCCAAAATCCATACCAGACCCTTACCCGAGCATGCAGCCTAGCAGGTCAGGAAAGGGGAAGCGAGCGAGCGCCTCACCCTCCTAAACCATACCCGGTCATGTGTCTTCAACATGCTTTGGGGCATGGGTAGCTCTGCCCCCTGCCACAAAGCACATTGTGCCCCTGTTGATGGGGACAATGTCTCTACCCCGAAACCCTGGACTGTGGTTGTGGGGGTATGCGAGTAGGGGGCTTATCGGAACCTGGAAGCCCGCTTTAACAAGAGGCACCCCAGATCCCACCCCCCTATGTGAATGAGTATTGGGTACGTACACCAAAAAAGTGTAAAAAAAATAATAAAAACACAGAGACAGTTTTTGATGATTCCTTTAAAAAAAAAATTAACAAGTGTCAACTTATGTAAATCTATCATCAATCACACTGCCCACAGCACCCAAAAAAAGAGGAAAAAAATCTCCCGCCATCCAGGAAGACTGACCGCCTACTGCAGGCTCTTCCATTTGACAGTTCTAATGTAGGTAAGGGCGGGGAAACATCAGCTGGTGCCACCGCCCCCTTGTGACATCACGGACCGGTGCATGCCAGCAAGGGTCGGTAATGTCACAAGGAGGGCAGTGCCACCAGGTGACATCGCTAGGTGGCCCCGTCCATACCTATAAGAGAACTGTCAAACAGCGGAGCCTGCAGTGGACGGTCGGCCTTTATGGCCAACAGGAGCAATTTTAATCTTTTTCAGGTTCGAAGGTGGGGGCAGTGGCATCGTGAATGATGATGGATTTACATCAGGGAACACGTTTTATTTTATTTTTTAACTAGCTGAATACCCGGCGTTGCCCGGTCTTCCTATCTTAACCTTTTGGGGAGGAAAATCATAGTAATATAAATATACCCATCTTTTATATAAGGGTGTAGGTAAGGGTTAATTTAACTGTCATATATTTTTATTTGGCGTAAAAAGTAATATGTGTACCAGGTATTATTGAAATATCTCCAGGCGTACAGAAGTTATGTGGGAACATTTCCCATTGATTTGCATGGGACTTTAAACAAAAACCCCGACCCTCACAAATGGGGGTAGTTAAGGGATAAATTAACTATCCTATAGTTTAAGTGGACATATAAGTAACATGTGACCAAGTGTTATCGAAATATGTACAGCCGTTTGGAAGTTATGAAGTAACATGTATTTCCCATAGAGTTGAATGGGACTTTAAAGAAAAACCCCGACCATGGCAAATGGGGGTGGGTAAGGGTTAAACCACCTATCCTATGTTTGTTGCTGACATATAAGTGACATGTGTGCCAAGTTTCATGTTAATATCTTTAGCCGTTTGGACGTGATGCTGGAACATACATACATACATACACACGTTGAGTTTTATATATATAAGATAAAGGAATTTTCAAAAACTCTCTGTTTTTTATTACTCTTTGACAGTTTTTTGGTGAATGGGTACCCCATACTCATTCATATATGAGCGGGCAAGATCTGGGGGCCCCTTTGCGAAAGGAGGCTTCCTTATTCCGATAAGTCTCCTGCCCACTTTTCCCCACAACCACAGCCCAGGGTGGAAGAGCCCCCCATGCCCCAAAGCACCCCCCATGTTGAGGACATGTGGCCTGGTATGGTTCAGGAGGGGGGTCCTGAACGGGGGGAACAGAACTTATGCTCTGGCTGAACCGTTTGCCCAACTCTAGATACTAGACGATACTATACAGTGTCATAATTGATGATGGATTTATGTCCGTGGACACTGTTTTTTTTTTTTTTTTAAATAAAGGAATTGCCAAAAACTGTCTCTGTTTTTCTTACTTTTTGACACTTTTAGGGTGAATGAGTAGAGGTACTATGTACCCCATACTAAGTCACATGGGGGGGGCAAGGATCTGGGGGCTCCCTTGCTAATGGAGGCTACCTGATTCCGATAAGCCCCCTGCCCACATACCCCCACAGCCCAGAGTTGTGGGGAAGAGACCCTTGTCCCCATCAACAGGAGTGGACTGAAAACACTTAGGGCCCAGATCAAATAAAGCAAAGGCCCCTGTTATTACATATTACATCAGAGTCCGCACAGAGCCCTCCTTACATCATAGTCTATAGAGCCCCAGTTACATCAGAGTCCGCCCAGAGCCCCCCTTACATCAGAGTCCGCACAGAGCTCCCCTTACATCAGAGTTCACACAGAGCCCCCCTTACATCAGAGTCTGCACAGAGCTCCCCTTACATCAGAGTTCACACAGAGCCCCCCTTACATCAGAGTCCATACAGCCCCCTTACATCAGAGTCCACACAGAGCCCCCTTGCATCTCAGTCTGCACAGAATGCCCCTTACATCAGAGTCCACACAGAGCCCCCTTGCATCAGAGTAGGCACAGAGCCCCCTTTCATCAGAGTCCACACAGAGCCCTCCTTACATCAGAGTCCGCACAGAGCCCCCCTTGCATCAGAGTCCGCAGAGTCCTCCTTACATCAGAGTCCGCAAAGAGCCCCCCCTTACATCAGAGTCTGCACAGAGCCCCCCTAACATCAAAGTTCGCACAGAGCCCTCCTTACATCAGAGTCCACACAGAGTCTGAAATGGCTGCAAAATAACAGAGCTCAACTCTGAGGACATGAGGGTGTAAACCATGTGGTCCAGGTGCTTTATCGACCTATATTTAGTGTATATGTTTCTATACCATATCAGTTTTGAGCCCTTTGGGTTATTTTGGGGCTATGTTAATACTACCTACATTATTGACTTGAGCTCCCCCTTTTTCCTTTGGATACATGAAGCTGAAGAAGGAATATAATAAATGTGCCTTCTCTTTGTCCCCAGTGACAAACTCTGATTTATCTTGCAAAGGGCCTACAGTACATGCTCAAAACTGACTTTTTATGTTAATAACTGAAACATTTTGGGGGATTTTTCCTACTTTCCTAGGCAACCTGTTGTGTGTTTTGAATTTTTGCAGCCCTGATTTCCTTTTTACATATGCTGTTATATTCTTTGTAACTTATAAATCATAATAGCATTACTTCATGTTTATACTTTTAAATTGCCCTTTTCTTATTCTCTATAGCTTTTTAACTTTGTATGTGAGCTGCATAGGTTTGAATTTTAGCTTTTTAAACTTATTGGTAATATATTTTGCATATAGTTGATTTGAAACATTCAATTATTTTTCTTTATTCTTCAATGACAATAATCCCTCTCATTCTTAATTTTGGAAAGCATCTCTCAGTCTTGGAAATGTGCTGTCCTAAAATGAAGTGTTTTTACCTTCCCAGTATGTGCTTGTAGTTTACAGTTTACATTAAATGAAATAATGGTCACTACTATAAATATGTACTTTTATATGAACAATAGTAATAATCTCTGCATGGTTTGAGAATAACAGGTCCAGCAGAGCATCATTCCTAGTTGGGGTTTATATAAACTGTACCATAAAGTGTAAGTGTATATAGTGTAGCACTCAGAAGACCATAATGCACAGATCAGGATGGTGTGTCACACTGGGTGCAGGGCTCAGGAGTGCAACTTAAACAGGCAACATGACTCGAGAGTGCATATTGCCCAGGGTAGAGGGCCCAGAAATGCCTTTCCCATAGGGCTCAGATATGATTATTGCATGGGGTTCAGGACTCAGGAGTGCATATTTCACTAGGGGCAGGGTTTAGAAGTGCTTATCACCCAGGGTGTAGGGCCAATAATTTGTGATATGCAGGGGTCAGAAGTTTGTAATGCACACAGCACAATAGAACACAAAGGCCTGTATACAACTCACCCAGTACAGACCTCCTCCCCAAAATTATCCCCAGTACAGAGCTTTCTCCCACCACCCTTAGCCCCCCCCCCCCCCACACAAGCACACACACCTTCAATACAGAGCTCGCTCCCTCCACCACCAGGCTAATCAGACTGCACTTTTGTTAACCACTTAAGGACCGAGCCTCTTTCTTTCAAGTTTAAAACTGTTTTGTTTTTTTGGTAGAAAATTACTTACTCAATACTTTCTGTCACATCGTATTTGCGAAGCGTTCTTACAAGCGCACTTTTGTGGGAAAAGATACACTTTTTTTAATTCAAAAATAAGACAACAGTAAAGTTAGCCCAATTTTTTTTATATTGTGAAAGATAATATTACGCCGAGTAAATTGATAGTCAACATGTCACGCTTCAAAATTGCGCCCGCTCGTGGAATGGCGACAAACTTTTACCCTTAAAAATCTCCATAGGCGACGTTTAAAAAAATCTACAAGTTGCATATTTTGAGTTACAGAGGAGGTCTAGGGCTAGAATTATTGTTCTTGCTCTACCGATCGCAATACCTCACACGTGTGGTTTGAACACTGTTTCGTATGCGGGAGCTGCTCACATATGCGTTCACTTCTGCCACTTCTGCACATGAGCTTGGCGGATCGGGCGCGTTTCATTTTTATTTTGTTATTTATTTTACCTTTTATTTTTACTCTTCTCTTCTAAAAAATAATTGTGTAACTTTTGGTCCTATTACAAGGAATGTAAATATCCCTTGTAATAGAAAAAAAAAGCATGACAGGACATCTTAAATATGAGATCTGTGGTAAAAAAAGACCTCAGATCTAATATTTACACTAAAATGCAATAAAAAATAAATAAATGTAATTTGAAAAAAAAAAGTCTCTTTAAGAGCTATGGGCTTCCACCTTGCAATGATATGGAGATGGGTGGGAGGGGCCCTCTCGTGCCACCTATAAAAGTGATCATGCAGCAAATCCGCTGCAGAGACCACTTTTATCTGAAAGCTGAAGAAGATAACAGGGTTATGATAGCTAGCTGGTGCCATAAAAACGATATTCCTGTTCACAGTACCACCGTATAGCGACGGCAAGCGGTCCAGAAGTGGTTAAAATGGCAGCAAGGTTCAGGATTGACACCAGACATATAGGCACGGGAGAGTTGGAGAACATCAACAATCATAGAGCCATCCCATATCTGGTTGGAGGTGAAAAGGTCTTCAAACTTACATGTCTGTGTTTTCCCAACATAGAAAAACACTACAGCTCACCATAGATGGATAGAATTTCAATGAAATGTCTTGTACGGAAATTTTCAGAACATTTTCAGAACATTCAAATGTCATTTGAAAGCTTTTGTTTTCTTATAACATTTGATTTTGGAATGAGTGAACTTTACCAAACGAAAACCACATACACTGTTAAAAAAGTTGTTTATTTGAGAAAAAAATTCAATCCTGTTCCTTCAAATTTTTTCTTCACTGTGGTAAAAATGAGCATCGATCCCACTAATGTAAAGAGTTTGTGCTACCGGCACAAAAAAGAACAACCAATACTTTGTTTGCTGCAATCAAAAATGCATTCTGCCCTATGGTGAGATGTTTAAAATATTGAACAATTTGTGGATTGCGCTAACTTAGAAGTGAATAGGTTTCTTACCAATTCTGTTTATAGCCATGAAGAACATGTGTTGTATATGGGTCTATTCCTTGTTTGTTATGGAGGCTTCTAGAAGTGATGCCTATTTCCAGTTGGTCAATTTGTGTGTTTACCCAAAATCAACACACTACTGTGTCTGAAACCGTGTTTTTATGGAAAGATATCTGAATAGGTGCGCTTACATAAATAAATATACAGTGCTAATGCCTAAAAAAATATATACCGTATTTTTCGCACCATAAGATGCACTTTTTTCCCCCCAAAAATGGTTGAAAATGCCTGTGCGTCTTATGGAGCGAATATAGACCAGACCCCCCCCCACCTGCCGCTGCCGAATGCTAAGCCAGCCGCATAACTCCTTAGCTGTAGGTTGCCTGCTCCTCCCTGTCAAGACAGGAGCATCTGTGTGTTTGTGACAGGGAGCATGTTCCCCCTCCTTCTCCGGGCAGAGCAGGCTGTCTGTGTTCTCCTAGCTTCTCCAGGCAAAGTAGGCTGTCCATGTACACCCCCCTTTGTCATGGCAAAGCGGGCTCTCTGTGTCCCCCCTCCTTCTCTGGGCAGAACGGGCTGTCTGTGTTCTCCTAGCTTCTCCAGGCAAAGTAGGCTGTCCGTGTACACCCCCCTTCTCACGGCAAAGCGGGCTCTCTGTGTCCCCCCCTCCTTCTCTGGGCTGCAGCACAAGCCGCGTAAGAGATGAAAAACACACAGAGCGGGCTGTGTCTGTTTGCATTCCATTTCCTCTCCCTTCTTCTGTGAGCAGTGGGGGTGGGGATAGTTAAAGCAGCGGCAGGACTGAGCAACTTGCAGAGGGGGACACTGCATTGCAGGCAATTAGTGTGCAGTAACCACTAGCAACTAAATGGTGAGTGACAACCTGTATTACCTCTAGAAACCAATCAGCAAGCAGTAATGTGTTGTAACCTCCAGCAACTGAATGGCAAATGGTAATGTGTAATAACCTCCTCAGAATATTTTTTTTCTTGTTTTTTTCCTCTAAAGCTTAGGTGCGTCTTATGGTCAGGTGCGTCTTATGGAGCGAAAAATACGGTAAATCAATATGGCAATAATTGAACCAACAAAAGTGTAAGTGCCAGGTGTAAGACATCATATGATATTGGCACGTTGTTTATATGTGTCTTAAGCCTCGTACACACGGCCGGTTTTCCAGATGGGAAAACTGCGAGGAGAGCTTTTGGCTGGGAATCCCGGCCGTGTGTATGCTCCTCGCAGTTTTTCAGATGAGAAAACTGCCCAAAAAACACTGGACAAAAAAAGAGAACCAGCTCTCTTTTATCCCACCGGGAAAACTGGCAGACTTTTGCACGGCGGTTTTTGGCAGTTTTCCTATGGGAAAAACTGTGATGGAGCATACACACAGCTGGGATTCCCGACCAAAGCTCCATCACAGTTTTCCTGTCTGGAAAACCTCTCGTGTGTAGGAGGAAAGACTGACCGAGCAGGTTCTCGGCTTTCCCCTCAGGATTTCCGAAGGGAATTTTTCCTGTCGGAAATCCTGCACGTGTGTACAGGGCATTCCACCTGGCACTTGCACTTTTGTTGGTTCAATTATTGCCATATTGATTTATATATTTTTTTAGGCATTAGAACTGTATATTTATTTATGTAAGCGCATCCATTCAGATATCTTTCCATAAAAACACGGTTTTAGACATAACAAACAAGGAATAGACCCATATACAGGTCATTCTCAAAAAATTTGCATATTGTGATAAAGTTCATTATTTTCTGTAATGTACTGATAAACATTAGACTTTCATATATTTTAGATTCATTACACACAACTGAAGTAGTTCAAGCCTTTTATTGTTTTAATATTGATGATTTTGGCATACAGCTCATGAAAACCCAAAATTCCTATCTCAAAAAATTAGCATATTTCATCTGACCAATAAAAGAAAAGTGTTTTTAATAAAAAAAAAAAGTCAACCTTCAAATAATTATGTTCAGTTATGCACTCAATACTTGGTCGGGAATCCTTTTGCAGAAATGACTGCTTCAATGCGGCGTGGCATGGAGGCAATCAGCCTGTGGCACTGCTGAGGTGTAATGGAGGCCCAGGATGCTTCGGTAGCGGCCTTAAGCTCATCCAGAGTGTTGGGTCTTGCGTCTCTCAACTTTCTCTTACCAATATCCCACAGATTCTCTATGGGGTTCAGGTCAGGAGAGTTGGCAGGCCAATTGAGCACAGAAATAACCATGGTCAGTAAACCATTTACCAGTGGTTTTGGCACTGTGAGCAGGTGCCAGGTCGTGCTGAAAAATGAAATCTTCATCTCCATTAAGCTTTTCAGCAGACGGAAGCATGAAGTGCTCCAAAATCTCCTGATAGCTAGCTGCATTCACCCTGCCCTTGATAAAACACAGTGGACCAACACCAGCAGCTGACATGGCACCCCAGACCATCACTGACTGTGGGTACTTGACACTGGACTTCGGGCATTTTGGCATTTCCCTCTCCCCAGTCTTCCTCCAGACTCTGGCACCTTGATTACCGAATGACATGCAAAAAAGTACTTTGGACCACTGAGCAACAGTCCAGTGTTGCTTCTCTGTAGCCCAGGTCAGGCACTTCTGCCGCTGTTTCTGGTTCAATAGTGGCTTGACCTGGGGAATGCGGCACCTGTAGCCCATTTCCTGCACACGGTGGCTGTGGATGTTTCTACTCCAGACTCAGTCCACTGCTTCCGCAGGTCCCCCAAGGTCTGGAATCGGTCCTTCTCCACAATCTTCCTCAGGGACGGTCACCTCTTCTCGTTGTGCAGCGTTTTCTGCCACACTTTTCCTTCCCACAGACTTCCCACTGAGGTGCCTTGATACAGCACTCTGGGAACAGCCTATTCGTTCAGAAATTTCTTTCTGTGTCTTACCCTCTTGCTTGAGGGTGTCAATGATGGCCTTCTGGACAGCAGTCAGGTCGGCAGTCTTACCCATGATTGCGGTTTGGAGTAATGAACCAGGCTGGGAGTTTTTAAAAGCCTCAGGAATCTTTTGCAGGTGTTTAAAGTTAATTAATTGATTCAGATGATTAGGTTAAGAGCTTGTTTCGAGAACCTTTTCATGATATGCTAATTTTTTGAGATAGGAATTTTGGGTTTTCATGAGCTGTATGCCAAAATCATCAATATTAAAACAATAAAAAGGCTTGAACTACTTCAGTTGTGTGTAATGAATCTAAAATATATGAAAGTCTAATGTTTATCAGTACATTACAGAAAATAATGAACTTTATCACAATATGCTAATTTTTTGAGAATGACCTGTATAAAACACGTTGTTCATGGCTATAAACAGAATTGGTAAGAAACCTACTGTAATTCACTTCTAAGTTAGCGCAATCCACATATTGTTTAAGATCCCACTAATGATTAGAAAAAACAAATAAACTTTCTTAGAACATTCTTTTCCTAAGAATTTTCATTTGACATTCTACCCATCTATGACCAGCTAAAGCTAGAAATGTAGGCTTAAAAGTCTCAAGACAAAGCATAAGCAAAGCATTGTGACATACACAATCCAAGGTCATGAAGAGTGCACAAACCCACAGTATATCTTGGAGAGACAAGACAATTGATCAATAAACCTTTGCTCAACATAAGAAGGGCCAAGATTCTACAGTCTACTTACACTTAATGTACAAGGGAGACTGCTTTGAAAACAGTAAGGTACACAATTTAAAAAAAGAAGACTGCTTTAAAGGGGGGTGTGAAGGAGATCCTTTAGATGAGACAACAATAAACATAGATAATTGGAGTGCCAACATTTGAATCTGATTGACATTAAATAAAATAAACAGATATTGTTGGAGTTGAGCATACACATGGTTTCAAAACACTTAGCTAAAATCATGTTTTTTGAGTTGTAAAAATGCTATATTCTCTGGTCAACAATTCTTATATAAAGTCATTAATTATAATCGTAGCATTAGTAGTAACAATAGTAGATATCATAGCAGTAGAAACAGTAGTAGCAGTTTTATTTTCCATGCAAGCTAGCATAAACACACCAATTCAGCTACTTCTATAAATCAGCCACCATTCAGGCAAACCTGAACATTTGCCATGTATTCACATCCAAAATAACACTCACTAGTAGTTGCCGAGGTATAGATTTCACACAAGAAACAAACTTATGTGCATATTTGAACATGCAGAATATTTTGGACTGAGAATTCTCAAACAAATCTGGTTATATTACACTTCGTAAATGTTTATTTCTACTTGCAAACCACAGACGTATGCTAATGTGATCCAGAAATGGTTTGTAAACTCTTCAATGTAGACACCATTATCAATGCATGTCCTTAGAAAACATGACAAAGTTCCCAGGACAGTGTACAGCTGCTGTTTCCACTTTAGTGTAGTGTGAATAATGTACACATCATATGTTCTGTTTGTTGATAGTGACTCTCAATCTTTGCTGCAGCTCTGTTTACTTCTATATTCTTTTTCAAGATGTTCTTATCTTTACAAATGCAATGGTCTTATTTTTATCAAGTGATTTTTTTTAAGTGAAAATGTGGTTTTAAAATACGATATACCTTTGGTTTTATGCATTTATTTGTATCTCTATATTTTTTTTATTATTTTGTATATTTGTTGGTCCTTTACGGTAGTCTGTTGAAAGTAGCAGTGCACCTGCATTTCATTTCACTATAAGAATATCGTTGATACATTTATTGGTCTAGTAGCTATGGACATCCTAGGTTCCTCAAGGAAACATGTGAGTATTGTTCAAGACTAATGAGGTAAATGGGCATAACACAAAGTCATTCACTGGAGAAAGGCTGGCAGGAGGCAAGAAACCTTTTGCTTATATTCCCACGGTCATTGTCTTAAAACAACAAGATGTGCCTGGACTTACCTTAGTAGTAAATTAAGTGCACATCAGGGATCAGGGTTCCTTTTAAATACTTACCATGGAAAGCTTTAAATCACTTTTTAACAGCTAACTCAAAGCGGATGTGCCATGGGGAAAAAATATTAAAAGCCAGCAGCTACAAATACTGCAGCTGCTGACTTTTAATATTAGGACACTTACCTGTCCTGGAGTCCAGCGCTGATCGCAGCAGAGCACGAGCGATCGCTTGTCTCTCTGCTGCTCCCCCCGCCATCCACGCTGAGGGAACCAGGAAGTGAAGCGCTGCGGCTTCACTGCCCGGTTCCCTACGGCGCATGCGCGAGTCGCGCTGCGCCCGCCGATTGGCTCACACGCTGTGTGCTGGGAGCCGAGTGTTCCCAGCACACAACGGGCGACAGACGGGAAGTCAGAAAAACCCGTCTTTCGCCCGTAGCGTGTGGCCGGAAGTGGGTGCAAATACCTGTCTTTAGACAGGTATCTGCACCCCCCTCCCCCCTGAAAGGTGTCAAATGTGACACCGGAGGGGGGGCGGGTTCTGAACAGCGGGACTCCACTTTAGGGTGGAGAACCGCTTTAAAGTGGAGGTTCACCCAAAAAGTTAATTTTTAACATTAGATTGAGGCTCGTTTTGTCAAGGGGAATCGGGTGTTTTTTTTTTAAATCGAAGCAGTACTTACCGTTTTAGATAGAGATCTTCTCCGCCGCTTCCGGGTATGGGCTGCGGGACTAGGAGTTCCTAATTGATTGACAGGCTTCCGACAGGCTTCCGACGGTCGCATACATCGCGTCACGATATTACGAAAGTAGCCGAACGTTGGTGCGTTCGGCTTCTTTTGGCTACTCGTGACGCGATGTATGCGACCGTCGGAAGCCTGTCGGAAGCCTGTCAATCAAATAGGAACGCCCAGTCCCGAAGACCATACCCGGAAGCGGCGGAGAAGATCTCTCTCTAAAACGGTAAGTACTGCTTCGATTTAAAAAAAAACACCCGATTACCCTTGACAAAATGAGCATCAATCTAATGTTAAAAAAAAATTGCGGGTGAACTCCGGCTTTGAAAACTTTATTCATGAAATTTGATTTAAGCACATATATCTGTTGTGTTTTCTTATCTCTCTCCAAAGACCTGAGTCCTGTGTGTTTCTGCTGTTTTGTTGCTCTGTTATCAGCATAATAACTTCTGACAAGTTCTCTATCAACCAAGATAAAACCTGAAATTTGTGTTGAGGGAGGTTGCTATAAATAAAACTTACCGTATGTAGGGAGATGTGTTTCATCTCTGTGTATCATCTGAGGCTGTTTACTTCGCTGGTAATAACATCCACTCTAAGTTTTACAAATGTTCTTGCTAATCCCTAGTCCTTAGTCTCGCATAGCACACCCACCGGGAGCCGGGCTGAGACCACCAGACTCAATTTACATGTAGCCGAGGCCGGGATCCGAACCCCTAGCTGCATTTTGGTGGTATTTGATCACCTCTGCGGTTTTCATTTTTTGCGCTATAAACAAAAATAATATTTTTTACTATTTGATTTAATAAATATCACAATAAAAAAAAAAAATCCTCAGTTCAGACCGATATGTGTTTTTCTACATATTTTTGGTAAAAAAATCTCAATAAGCATTTATTGATTGGTTTGCACAAAAGTTATAGCGTCTACAAAATAGGGGATACATTTATTGCATTTTTTTTTTTTTTATTGTTTTACTAGCAATGGCGGCGATCTGCGATTTTTATTGTGACCGTGACATTGCGACAGACATATTGGACACTTTTGACAGATTTTTGGGACCATTCACATTTATACAGCGATTAGTGCTATAAAACTACGCTGATTACTGTGTAAATGTGACTGGCAGGGAAGGGTTAAATAGGGGTGCTGAAGGGGTTAAATATGTTCCCTGAGAGTGATTCTAACTGTAGGGGGAGGGAACTCACAAGGGGAGGAGACCGATCTGTGTTCCTCTGTACTGGGAACACAACATCGGTCTCCTTACCTCTGACAGGACGTAGATCTGCGTGCTTACACACACAGATCCACGGTCCTGCCGTGATCGCGGATGCCCAGCGGACATCGTGGCCCCTGGGCACGGGCATCGTATCCCGAGTGAAGTTGCAGGGGCGTGCGCGCACCCCCTAGATGGCCGGCAAGCTTAGGACATCATATGACATCCACCCAGGATGGGAGATCCCATCTGTGGACGTCATATTACTATGGGCGGGATCTGAAGTCGCAGAAAAAAATGTTTTACTATCCAAAGTTAAAAAAAAAAGGCAGAAGATTTAATAGCTGGAAAGTTGAAAAAATGACCGAAGGTCCACTTTAAAACTAGAGTATACATTTGTAAGGAGTAACATATTGTTGAGTAGTTTTTGCATCAGCTTACTGTATTTTCAAGAGCCAAAAATGTGAATAGTGTATAAAAGCAGCACTGCCCTAATTCCTGAATTGTGACAAATGCTGGACAGCTCCTACATTAATGTGTTTCTTTCAACAGTATTCTAAGAGTAGCTACAGCTGCTCCCACAATTCCTTAGGGGATTAGAAAATTCTCTGTATGTCCACTGAAATATAGATTTACCTAATACACTCACAAAATTTACATTCATTTTTATTCAGAAGTGATTTCCTCATTTTGTGTTTATCAGTCAATGGTATAGTTAAACATATTTGAATATATCTTTTATAGCACCATTATTTCTTAAGGGACTCTTCTTAATGCGGGAATGCTGGACAAAAGTTCCTTTGGCAAAGAATAGGGGCCTAAGGTATTAGTAAGGTAAAGCTGACATCTAGGCAAATCAACACAACTTAACCACTTCAGCCCCGGAAGGATTTACCCCCTTAATGACCAGGCCATTTTTTGTGATACGGCACTGTGTCGCTTTAACTGATAATTGCGCGGTCGTGCCATGTTTTTCCCTAAACAAATCTGATGCCCTTTTTTTCCCACAAATAGAGCTTTCTTATGGTGGTATTTGATCACCTCTGCGGTTTTTATTTGTTGTGCTATAAACAAAAAAATAACTGACAATTAAAAAAATATATATACTTTTTTTTTACTTTCTGCTATAATACATATAAAAAATATATATAAAAAACAAATGTATTCATCAGTTTAGGCCAATATGTATTCTGCTACATATTTTTGGTAAAATAAATCACAATAAGTGTATATTGATTGGTTTGCGCAAAAGTTATAGCATCTACAAAATAGGGGAAATAATAATTGTGGGAACAGCAACTTTTAGCGGGACTGCGACATTGAAATGGACAAATTTGACACTAAAGCTGTGTACACACGATCGGTTTGTCCAATGAAAAAAAATGATGGACTGTTTTCATCGGACGAACCAATCGTTTGTGGGCCCCATCTGTCTTTTTTCCATTGGTGTAAAAAAATAGAACATGTTTTAAAATTTTCCTATGGATTAAAAACTGATAGGAAATTCCGATCGTCTATGTGAACTCCATCGGTAAAAAATCCACGCATGCTCAGAATCAAATCGACGCATGCTCGGAAGCATTGAACTTCATTTTTTTTGGCTCGTCGTAGTGTTTTATGTCACCGCGTTTTGGCACGGTCAGATTTTAGTCTAATAGTGTGTATGCAAGACTGATGAAATTCAGCTTCATCGGATATCCGATGAAAAAATCCATCGGATTTGATTCCATCAGAACTCCGATTGTGTGTTCACGGCTTTAGTGACCCTTTTTGGTGACCAGTAACACCAGTACAGTGATCAGTGCTATAAAAATGCACTGATAATGGTATAAATGGGACTGGCAAGGAAGGGGTTAACACTAGGGGGTGATCAAAGGGTTAAGTGTTCCCTAGGGAGGTGCTTTTAACTGTCAGGGTATCGACTGACTGGGAGTAGAGAGAGATTGCTGTTCCTGATCACTAGGAACCCTGTCAGAACGGGGATCCACCTCGTTTACATAGACAGATCCCCGTTCTGCCTCTCTTAACCGCAATCGCGGGTGGCTGGCATACATCTGTGAAAAGATCACACATATGTGGCATCCCCTTACTCAGAAGGAGTAGCAGAATGTTTTTTGGGTTGTATTTATAAGTATGCCTATGATGTGTGAAATTTTTTAAAAACTTACTTTGTGTCAAAAATTATAATTGTTTTATTTTCCCTGCATTGTCAAAAAATGTATGACCAAAAAATGTGTTTTCAAAAGACTCACTATGCCTTTCAGAAAATACCTTGGAGTGTTTGCTTTATTGGGTTGAATGATTGTGGCCATTAGGTTGGGAATGACTGAATTATAGCTGGTCATTTCAGAAACTTATTTAACAAAGAAATTGTTTTGTTTATCTGTTAATAGGTTATTTATTTGTTATTTTTGGCTGGAGTCCTACTGTAAGCAAAAAGATTAGGTTAGGTGTTAAGATTATGTTAACTGTTAAATGTTCATTTTTAGTGTTTAGAGTTTATTTTAAGGCTGTTACATTTTAAATTGCATAGTTTTACATTTTCATGTTGGGGGAAGCTTAAGGATTCATTTTGGGGTATTGGTTAAGGTATCAGTGTTGGGGTCATAACAAATGCCAGAAGAAGGTGACATTTGGGAAAGTATTGGTGCTTTAATGCTCTCCTTTGCTCCGGTTTGTGAGCAGCCCCTTGCCATCCTTACAAACAACGCAGGTCTATTGGCTCTCAATTGTTCTTGATACTGTTCTCATGTGACCACAGCCCCGTGTGCATTAAAAAAGGGGCTTTAAGGGACCAGTTACACAGATTCAGGGAGCCTGCCAGAGTAAAAAAAAAAATACCTTATTTCTCACTTCCAATAGTTAACAAGAAATGTGCATTACAACACACAGAGAAATATATAATGGGGTAGATTCAGAGAGAAGATACGACGGCGTATCTCCTGATACCCCGTCGTATCTTTGAGTCCGGCCGGTCGTATCTATGCGCCTGATTCATAGAATCAGATACGCCTAGATTAGACTAAGATCCGACTAAAGTAAGTCTCTTACGCGGTCGGATCTTAACTGCATATTTACGCTGGCCTCTAGGGGCGTGTACGCTGATTTACGCCTAGAATATGTAAATCAGCTAGATACGCAAATTCAGGAACGTACACCTGGCCGACGCAGTACATTTACGACGTTTCCGTAAGGCTTTTCCCGGCGTATAGTTACCCCTGCTATATGAGGCGTATCCTATGTTAAGTATGGCGGTCTTTCCCGCGTCAAATTTTAAAAAGTTACGTTGTTTGCGTAAGTCTTCCGTGAATGGGGCTGGACGTCATTTACGTTCACGTCGAATCCAATGACGTCATTGCGGAGCAATTCACACTGGGAAATTCCTCGGACGGCGCATGCGCCGTTCGGGAAAAACGTCAATCATGTCAGGTCAAGCCTGATTTAAATAACACACGTCCACCTCTTCAGAATTTGAATTAGACGGGCTTACGCCGGGCTATTTATGCTACGCCACCGCAACTTTCTTTTAAGAATACGGCACTTGCCTGTAAAAGTTGCGACGGCGTAACGTAAATAGGATACGTTACGCCCACACAAAGAAGCGCCATTCTACCTGAATCTACCCCAATATGTTTATGTAAAACATTATTGTACCGTTATGATAAGATCAAGTAAGGTTTGAATTGGCAAAAATTAACATGAAGGCAACATTTTCACAGGTTTGCCATTTTTAAGATTCCGAAAGAAATTGTCCTCATTTAGCTGTTCAATGCTCACACAGAAAAATAAAATGCAATTTAGATCATCCAAGATATTTTTGGGACCCTGTAATAAACAGAGAGAGGGAATTTTTTAAAACGGATTAAAAAAAAAAAAATTATTTGATTAATCTTCATTTTGTTATGGCTGCTTGAATCTGGTCAGTGGAGAACTGATCCAGCCCCTCCATGCAGTGGTGCAGCAATATATTGTTTATAATAGTAATGTAATCTGCCAGAAATAAATCACTATCTTCTAGATTACTGCAGACGGAGAAAGGACAAAATCCTGTTCTAACCACCGGATTTATGGGAGGAGCTGTGATGTCACATCACTTTCTCTGAGCCTGGATATAACATGTTTTTGTATGTATATCCGCCCTTTCCAGCGCTTCTTATTGTATAGACCAGTCATAGGTAGGGGCAGTGACTTTTGTTTGTTGTATTAATGTCATTGTGGTCAGGCAGCGCACTGGCACCTTTGCTTCCATGTGCTGGTTGTTTAGTGTGCTCCTGCCCCTTTAATGAGGGCTGGGCTAACTTCAGTCACCTGCCCCTTATCTATCCATCAGCAGTCATGTACTCCTACTGAGGAGACTTAAAATGCAATGTTATAGTTAGGACTGCAGTATACAGAGTGCCTTGACGGGGCCTGCAGCTTAAACATGCATTTGCAAATGCGTGCAACTAAACCTCTGTTTTTAACGCACACTGTTAGACAGGTGAATTTGGTTGGTTGCTGATTGGTCGGTAAGTTTGAACCTGGATATTCCATGTTTTTGTATCACTTTCTCTTTAGGTATTGCAGTGCTTTGATACTAAACCCCCAAGAGCCAAAGAGAAAGCTGCCGCTCCGGTGTAGAGATCTTCAAATTAATTGCTTCTCCCAGAACCACAGGTGGAGGCAATGCATACGTGATTATAGAAAAACAGCACTACATGTCACAACACACCGGTATATATATATATATATATATATATATATATATATATATATATATATATATATATATATACAGGGCTTTTTTTCAGGGGGAACTTGGTGGAACTCAGTTCCACCACCTCTCGCTTAGACCCTTTGTTGCCTGCTCACCGCAAACACTTGTAAACACAGAAGTCTGGTTTCTGTGTTTACAAGTGACTGCTCTGCACTCTGTATGTAATGCAATCCTGGTATTTAATGCCCCTTTAGGACCCTCCTACTGTTTTCGTGAAATTTGACTGAACACACCCACTATTTGATGTGATTTGGAGGGTGTGTGTAGGGGAGGGGGTTTTGTGGGGCGTGGTTAAGTTACAGCACCTAATGTTTGAGAAAAAAAAGCCCAGTATATATATATATATATATATATATATATATATATATATATATATATATATATATATATATATATATATATTGATGCACATTTTGGATATTTTGATTTAATCTCTATTCAGGGCCTGAAAGGGTTCTTTCACCACATATTTGCATCTTTTATTAGGTGGCTTATTAACCAATCATGAGCTAATTATCCACACCCTTGGGTTCTGGTCATTTGACTCATCATGAGTGGTATATAATAGAAATGTTTTTGTGTGTTCAATAGCTATGATTAAACACTAAGGCCCAGATTCTCAAAGGGCTTACGACGGCGCAACGCCATTTGCGCCGTCGTAAGTCCTAATCTGGGCCGTCGTATCTATGCGACTGATTCTTAGAATTCGTTACGCATATATATCCATTAGATCTGACAGGCGTAAGGCTCTTACGCTGTCAGATCTTAAATGCAAATTTTTTTCCCGCCGCTAGGTGTCGCCTCGTCGTTTTCCCCGTTGTCTATACAAATTAGCTATTTACGCGAGATTCCCGAACGTACGCGCGGTCGACGCAGTGAATTTATGACGTTTCCGTAAGCGTAAACTTGCCCCTGCTATATGAGGGGTAAGTTTACGAAGGTCCGTTGTATGCCACGTTAAGTATGGCGTCGGGTCAGCGTTGTCTTTTTCCGTCGTTTACAACGTTTTCCTAACTCGTTCGCGAATAGGACTTTACGTCAATGACGCTCACGTCGGCGTTTTCCGTCGTGAGCTGGAGCATGCGCACTGGGCTATTTTTACGCCCGGTGCATGCGCAGTTCGATCGGCGCGGGGGCGCGCTTAATTTAAATACAAGCCGCCCCCTTTGAATTACGCGGTCTTACGCGGGGCCATTTACGCTATGCCGCCGCAAATTACGGAGCAAGTGCTTGGAGAATACGGCACTTGCTCCAGTAATTTGCGGCGGCGTAGTGTAAATGGCTTACGTTACGCCGCCGCGGATTCTACGAGAATCTGGCCCTAAGTATAGTGTGAAACGCGTCAGCTCTGCCGATGTGCTGTGACATGTAGTGCTGTTTTTCTATTTGGATTTACAATAAAGGCAATTTTTATTCGGAGTGCGGCTGTCCAGAAGAATCCGTTCTTTTGTTTTGCATACTAAACCCCCGGAGTGCCCTCTGGCAGAAGCAAAAGCCTTATACTGGACTTTTGCCTGGGCAAAACTCTGTCAGGATTTTCCGACGGAAAAATTGAGAACCTGCTCTCTATCCAAAAGTCAGATGGGGCGAACACACGGTCGGAATATCCGATGAAAAGCTCCCATCTGACTTTTTCCATCGGAAATTCCGACCGTGTGTATGCGGTATAAGAACTAACAGCCAGGTGCCCACTGGTAGTTAATGTGTGCTGCAGATCTGATTGGAGGTTTGGTGCAGCCAACCTGATGAAATTTTAGAGCACAGCATCCACTACCCAGATAGAACGCAAGTGAGCCCAAAACATTGATTATTTACTGATTGTGCTAACTGTATTATGTTAAATGTATTAGCAATAGTACTGTTTATTATCATGCTTACTCACCAGAAATGCACAGTCGAAAAATATTCAAAGAAATGTCTAGTTATAAGTACGGTAGTTATTATATGCCCTTCAGACATGGCATATTGTCAGTGCTAGGTTCTCAGGTCTACAGAGAATAATCAGATGGAATTATTTGCTAATAAACAATCTGTTATACCTTGTTATACAAACCATCATTTTACAACTAACCAAACTAAAAGCCAACATTTTATTTTAAACATCAGCAACAGATCAGCAAATAAAACAGATTTATTTAAACCATACTCAAATCACTGGGATGTCATCTTTACAGTATATATAAATATATTTCAAGGAATGCTTGTTTTAACTTACATTTTTCCTGGCATTCCTGTAATTTCAATTATAATGGAGAGCCACTGTCAGATAAAGTATTGGTGAGCCCTCCTCTGCTTTCTGTGTAAACCATTAGCCTTGTGCCCAGTGCCCACCATGCAGCCTTGTGCCCAGTGCCCACCATGCAGCCTTGTGCCCACCAAATGCAGCCTTGTGCCCAGTGCCCACCACAATGCAGCCTTGTGCCCAGTGCCCACCATGATACAGCCTTGTGCCCACCAATGCAGCCTTGTGCCCAGTGCCCACCATGCAGCCTTGTGCCCACCATGCAGCCGTGTGCCCACCAAATGCAGCCTTGTGCCCACCAAATGCAGCCTTGTGCCCACCACAATGCAGCCTTGTGCCCACCAATGCAGCCGTGTGCCCCGTGCCCACCATGCAGCCTTGTGCCCACCATGCAGCCTTGTGCCCAGTGCCCACCATGCAGCCTTGTGCCCACCAAATCCAGCCTTGTGCCCAGTGCCCACCATGATGCAGCCTTGTGCCCATCAATGCAGCCTTGTGCCCAGTGCCCACCATGATGCAGCCTTGTGCCCACCAATGCAGCCTTGTGCCCAGTGCCCACCAAATGCAGCCTTGTGCCCACCAAATGCAACCTTGTGTCCACCATTTAGCCTACCAGTGCAGGGGAGGAAAGGAGAGGAACAGGAGAGCTGTCCAGATGATCAGCGCACAGCGCAGGGAACACAGAAGAAAAAAACTTAAGACCCATCTATTTTAAAGCGTGGCTGGATGACGACATTGGATACAGCATCTTGAGGCGATTTAGTTCGCAGCGCTATACAAGTTACTCACTCACAGCAATAACAGCTTTCATTTCAATTGCCGTGATCCTGCTGCTCAACGTCATATACAGCCCTACCCCCTGGCCGGGGAACTTTGATTGACAGATCATCTGTCACCAGGATTGGACAGGTGATCTGTCTATCAAAGTCCAAGGACCAGGAGGAGGGGCTGTATCTGAAGCGATCGGCGGGGAACACGGCAATTGAAATTAAAACTGTTAGGCCTCATACACACGACCGGACATGTCCGCTGAAACTGGTCCGCCGACCAGTTTCAGCGGACAGATCCGATCGTCTGTACAGGCGAGCGGACAGATTTCCAGCGGACAAATGTTTCTAAGCATGCTAAGAAACATGTCCGCTGGAATGCTGTCCAGCGGACATGTCCCCTGGTTAGTACGTCTAACCAGCGGACCGAAATCCCGCGCATGCATTGAATTGATTCGACGCATGCGTGGAAGCATTGAACTCACGCGAGAGAGAACGTCGGTGTCGTCTACGTCACCGCGTTCTCTGTCCGCGCGGATTTCGGTTTGATGGTGTGTACAGCCATCAGACCGAAATCTCCGAGCGGACATGTCCAATGAAAACGGTCCGCGGACCGTTTTCATCGGACATGTCCGCTGGTGTGTACGAGCCCTCATTGCTGTGTTCCCTGCGTGCGCTCTAAACATCCGGGCGGCTCTCTCTCTCTTTCTCTCCACGATCGCTGGGAGAAGGACTTCCATTCCACCGGCGACACCCCTGCACCCGAGTAATTTGCGGGGCCCTACCTAGCTTGCGTAATGAGCGTATAGGGCAGATCGGCTCTGACCAATGGTTAGGTAAAATGATCATATTGAGCAGCAATGTGGGTAATACAGAAATGACCTGGGGAAGGGGAGTACAATACTACTGCATTAGCTGTTGTCCAAGGAAATGCAATTTGTAAGTTCTATCAGACTCTTATTTAGTCCCTAACCGTTTCTTCTCACAAATCATTCGCTGGTATCATATGTTTCATTTACAAAGTTTGAAGCCCTGTACACATGGGCCAGAATCTCGTCAGTAAAAAACCCTTGTTTTTCCTGACGAGATTCTTGGCAAGAATCTCTTGCCGCCCGAGGGTACAGACTCTTCTTTGAAAAAAACTTGAAAGGCAAGAACGCGGTGACGTCATCTTGTACAACGAGCATGCGTTCGTCACATTCAATGCTATCTTGCTGCACCTTACCTATGCCTAGGAAGCTACCGCGCATGCGTCAAAGTCATTTCAAGCATGCACGGGTTTCCACGGCGCCAGGTAAGTATATACACTCTCAAGCCCCGTACACACGACCAGTTTCCTCGGCAGAATTCAGCTTCCGACCGAGTTTCTGGCTGAATTCTGCCGAGAAACCCGGCCGTGTGTACAATTTCGCCGAGGAAGCCGACGAGGAGCTTGACGAGGAAATAGAGAACATGTTCTCTATTTCCTCGTTGTTCTATGGGAGCTCTCGGCCCGCCGAGCTCCTCGGCGGCTTCAGGGCTGAACTGGCCGAGGAACTCGATGTGTTTGGCACGTCGAGTTCCTCGGCCGTGTGTACGGGGCCTCAGGGTTCTCGGCAGGAAAACTGCAGAGAATCTCACAAGGTGAAAAATAGAGAATATGTTCTTTATTTTTCTCGTCTAGATTCTGGGCAGTTTTCTTGTCGACAGCCTCGTACACACGCTCGGTATACTCGGCAAGAAAACTTTTTGCTGGTTCTTGCTGAGTAAACCAAGCGTGTGTATGAGGCTTCAGTCTCAGTATCTGATCTCCAGAGTAAGATACATTGGTTTAATATCTGATGAAACAAGGAAGGCTCATCATACCGTCTGAGACCAGAGAAGGTCAATTTTCTTCAATTACTTCAATCAGCAACAGTCTAACATTATTATTGAAGCTAGGAAAGATAGCAGTAATGAGAAGTAAATACGATAAGTGCCTATAAGTACCACCCTATTTTACTTTACTCTTCTGGCTACCCCAGAAGGCA
Source organism: Rana temporaria (assembly GCF_905171775.1). Taxonomy (NCBI): domain Eukaryota; kingdom Metazoa; phylum Chordata; class Amphibia; order Anura; family Ranidae; genus Rana; species Rana temporaria. The sequence continues at coordinate 498,249,235 of NC_053489.1, forward strand.
GTGCAATAATGGAGATGTGTTTCTCATTCAATGGTCAGGCTTATTTCTACTCAACCATGTGAAAAACTATCAAAATCAAAAGCAATACATTTTATTTGTGAATATGTAAAATATAGCAATGCAATGGCTCACAAAATTAAATTTAATTCTGAACTTATAATTTTGTTTCCATAAATGTTTTATTGAGGTAAGGAGCATATTTAAGAGTTCATGTGGATGGTGATTGTTTTCTTGTGTTTGATAATGCATTTGGAGCACAAGGCAAATATAGGTCAGAAAATCCTATTGACTTTAATAAATCTGTACATATGGCAGTTCACAGTAAGTGTTTGACCAGCTTTGTGTTCCGATACATTTCTTTAAATGCATGATGTCCCATTGAATGCAAGAAAAACAAAGCAAAAACAGTCTTTATGTATGAAACACTGTAGGGTTGATTTATTAAAATCGGAGAGTGCAAAATCTGTCTCAGCTGTGCATAGTAGCCATAGGCGTGCGCAGCCTATTGCATTAGGGCGTGCACCCCAAAGCTCAAGCACACATGCTTGTGTATATATAGACTATATTGTCAGAAGTATTGGGACACCTGCCTCTACATGCACATGAACTTTAATGGCATTAAATCTTAGTCTGTAGGGTTCAATATTGGGTTGGCAAACCCTTTGCAGCTATAACAGCTTCAACTCTTTTAGGAAGGCTGTCCACAAGGTTTAAGAGTGAGTCTATCGGAATTTTTGACGATTCTTTCAGAAGCGCATTTGTGAGGTCCAGCACTGATGTTGGACCAGAAGGCCTGGCTCGCAGTCTGCACTCAAATTCATCCCAAAGGTGTTCTATCGGGTTGAGGTTGGGACTCTGTGCAGGCCAGTCAAGTTCCTCCATGCCAAACTCGCTCATCAATGTCTTTATGGACCTTGCTTTGTGCACTGGTCCAAATCATTGGTGTAGGGGGATTATGGTATGGGGTTGTTTTTTAGGGGTTGGGTTTGGCCCCTTAGATCCAGTGAAGGGAACTCATAAGACATTTTGGACAATTTCATGCTCCCAACTTTGTGGGAACAGTTTGGGAATGGTCCCTTCCTGTTCCAACATGACTGAGCACCAGTGCACAAACAAGGGTGGTGGAAAATGTACTTCAAGTGCAAAAATTCACATTGTGATTGTAACTAAAACATATAAAATTAAGTGTAACAATCTAAAAAAAAAAAATTCCAACATGCTATAATGGTGTGAACCTCCCAACTGAAAAGTTGTTGCACTTGAATTTAATCTGTATAGCCAATATCTATAGAAAGAGGTTTCCACCATCCTTGCTAGGTTTAATTTTATACAGTGTGTCTTATTTTCAGTTTGATGTGTATTATATGTGAAGTTGCATATCAGAGACCGGTATTGTCATAATATTGAAGCTTATTGAGATTTCCATACATCAGAGGATTCCACCATTAGGCCTCATGCCCAAAGACGTTTTAAAAAAACGGGCTGTAAAGCTAGTACAGACGGCAGGAAAAAAGCGGTGTTTTTAGCGCAATTTTTTCCGTCTTTTGCATTGAATTCAATGCACATTTCGCCGCGCTAGCTTTCAGACGCGTTTTACTTTCTCTATTCAAAATCAATGGTTCCTTATGGGAACCCATTGATTTGAATAGAGGTCGCACCAGAAGTTGGATCAAGATGATCCGGCTTGCGGGGCGACTCATGTGCGGAGAATCTTGAAGGGGAACCCCACGAAAATTTAAAAAAAAATTGCGTGAGGTTGCCCCCCAGGATGATACCAGACCCAATGGTCTGGTATGGATTTTAAGGGTACTCACCCACACCAAAAAAAAACGGCGTGGGGGTTCCCCCAGGATCCATACCAGACCCTTTCCGAGCACGTAGCCCGGCAGGTCAGGAAGGGGGGCCAGCAAGCGCCCCCTTCCTACACCATACCAAGCCACATGCCCTAAACATGGGGGGGTTGGTGCTTTGGGACAGAGAGGCACTGCGCCCCCCACCCCAAAGCACCTTGTCTCCATGTTGATGGGGACAAGGGCCTCTTCCCGACAACCCTGGCCATTGGTTGTCAGGGTTTAGGGGAGGGGGGCTTATTGGAATCTGGGAGCACCCCAGTTCCCGGCCCCCCACCCTAGGTGAATGAGTATGGGGTACATCGTACCCCTACCCATTCACCTGGAGAAAAAGTGTCAAAAGCGCTTTTACTGACACGTTTTTAGTTTTACCTCCTGTAGTTTATTGTAAATAGTAGTGTGGTGATTGCCTATTATACTAAAGATTGGCATGTGGAATTAATAAACATCAACATATGTTAGTTGTGCCCCACCAGACGGCCCTCCCATAGACAATGTGCCTGTCTGCAGAGTTCATCGCCCCATCCCGGCACTGATTGGCACTAATTGGCAGCACTGACAGACAGCAATGATTGGCACTGATTGGCACTAATAGAACGCACTAATTGGTATTGATTGGCAGCACTGTTTGGCACTGATAGGCAGCACTGATAGGCCCTTATTGACACTGATAGGTGGCACTGATTGGCAGCACTAATGACACTGATAGGCTGCACTGATTGGCACTAATAGGCAGCACTGATCAACACTGATAGGCAGCACTGAATGGCAAGATTAAGTGGCACTGATGGCAGCACTGATGGGCACTATTTAGCAGCACTGATGGACACTTATAGTCAGTACTGATAGTCAGCACTGAGGGATGCTGATATGTGGCACTGATGGGAATTGATTGACAGCACTGATGGGCATTGATAGGTGGCATTTATAGGTGGCACTGAT